>NC_141168.1:66427500-67027500 GCF_055505025.1 Bos grunniens | reverse complement strand
TTGGATTTTTAACCAAGGTTATTACAGAGCAAATACAAGAAAGAAAACACCAGAAGAATTGCCACATGGCACTTGAGTTGTATTTTAATTTTCTCAAGTCACAATTAGTAAATATACTGAAATTAATTTGTGTTTTTGACAAACTGCTGCTCATCAAAATCTAAGTTCGTTGCTTCTTTCTGGGTACCCGACATACTAGCGTTTCCTTTGGAGTTACCTGTGCTCACATTACTGAGTTCTAACCAGTGGAGTGCGACCAAAAGTCATGTGAGCTACTTTCAGACCCATGTCTGGTGCAAAATCCTCCCTTGAATTTCTTCCCCATAGTCTTCTCTGCTTCCAGCTTGAGAGGCGTGGGTTGAAAATTAAAGAGCCTCTGGCAATCTGGGTTCCTGAATGAGCACATGGAAGAGAACCACCCCTTGGATATATTTATCCAGCGCAATAGTGACACAAATCTGAAATAGAACTCTATTGTGTTTGCCCCAGTATACACTTTGAGTTCTGCTTGTTATAAAGGGTTGTCTGCTGTAGACATACAGGTTGAGGTCTAGTTGTGACAAGACTTAGCCAACCTATAAGCTACAATACTGAAATTTATTTTGAAATTATCTAGCACACTTTTATTTTTTTGAATAATAAAAGTGTGTCTTTTGTACTGCACTGTCCATAAAATTTTATCCATCAGATAAGTCCTCTCCTGAGAAAAATGGAATCTAAGACAAGATAACACTCCGCTGGTCATAACTGCCACCGTCACTAAACATCTCCTCTGACAAACTTGCTACTTAGATGAACGGGAGAGATGAATAGGTAGAAATACAGGACTAAGATGAATATATATATAAATATATAATTTGACTGCTATATATATATAGCAGGCAAATTTGGTAACTGATATACAGATAGATTCTCCCTCAGTATTTCTGAGGGAGTCGTCAGAGAAAGTTCCTCCTTCTCTTACTATCGCTGTATAAAAACCACCCCAAAACTTAATTGCCTAAGATAGCCATTTTATTGTTATGCTTATATATTATGTGGATCTGGAATTTGAACAGTCATAGAAGGAATGACATTTTTAAGTCCTTTAATACATTTTCTAGAAAACAGAATGCAAGTATTTGAATGGTAGTCATCATTACTAATAAACATGAGTGAGGCAGTTTGCCTCAGGGAAATCAATCTAGAAAGAGATGGATACACTTACAACCAATATACCTAATAAAAACAATATAAGATTGCCATCAGTTTACACAGATTATCAGTCACTTTCAACTATGCAGTAACAATATAAAGAAAATACTACAAATTCGTAAGTCTGTCTCTCATCCATGTTTTCCATGTACCTGCTACAAGGATCTGATCCGTATGCCATCCTGTGTCTAAAATCTAGTATGATGAATTCAAAATTGCTTAGCATACAGAGTCTTAGCATACACTTGGTGATCTTATATTCTGCCTTCTGCTTCATCTCTTACTGGTCCTCTTACCCTTTCATTTCACATTGCAACCTTGCAGAACTGTTGTCTAACTGTACTATGCCAGGTCCTTTGCTTGGGATATTTTCTACTCCCATCATTTCTCTCTTTTCTCACAATCTTTTCTAATGAAACTTCTGCTCTGTACCACTCAGGTCAGCTTATATAATATTCTCACCACCTCTATTCTTATGATATCTTGTGGTATTTCTACCAGAGCAGTCCTCATTGAGTATAGAAATCTTCCAGTATAGACCATAAGCTCCCAGAGACAAAGTTCTATTCTTTTATTTCTTTTTGTTAAAAAAAAAAAATATTTACAATCTTTAAAATCAGGGAGGGGAAGTGAAGAAATTTTATACATGTACATTTTTCTAGGTACAAGACAGTTTGTGATTAAACTTGATTTAACAGAAGTAGGCACCACTGAAGTGTATCTAAGAAAGCTGAACTTACTTAATATACTTGTTTTTTTTTTCTTACAAGGTCTGCTTTGAAAATGTTGGCATAAAAATAATCTATGTTTAGAAATATGACTATGCAGGACATTGGAAATTTTTGAAAGTTTAGTGAAAGTGAATTAAATGATCTGTATTCATATACATGTTAAAGATTTATTTAGTGAAGCAGATACTTTCAATTCCTGATGTTTAACAATAATGATATTAATATGCACACATTTAAAGTGCATTATTTTTATTATATCAATTTAATTGGCTACTTGGCTCTGTGTTCTGGGAATCTCTTGTGCTTAATCACTCAATTGTGTCTAACTCTTTGTGACTCCATGGACTGTAGCCTGCCAGGCTCCTCTGTTCATGTGATTTTTAAGGCAAGAATACTGGAGTGAGTTGACATTTCCTTCTCCAGTGAATCTTCTCAACTCAGGGATTGAACTCTCATTTTCTATGTCTCCTCTTTTGTAGGTGGATTCCCTACCTGCTAAACCACCAGGGAAGCTCAAAATCTCTTATTAATAGATATGTGCAATTTAAACTTAAGTGGATAGTACACTTGTTAAATGGTGTATATTCTCGATGATGAGAATGTGTATGTTTGGTCACTCAGTTGTGTCTTTATGACCCCAT
Source organism: Bos grunniens (assembly GCF_055505025.1). NCBI lineage: Eukaryota > Metazoa > Chordata > Mammalia > Artiodactyla > Bovidae > Bos > Bos grunniens. Next base: position 67,024,934 of record NC_141168.1, on the reverse strand, counting down.
GGGCTATAGTCCACCAGCTCCCTCTGCCCATTGATTTTCCAAGCAAGAATACTGGAGTGGGTTGGCATTTCCTTCTCCAGGGGGTCTTCTTGAGCCAGGGATAGAAATTACAATTCCTGTATCTCCTGTATTGGCCGACATATTCTGTGATGAAAATAATAGAAGCTTAATGGGGAGGGAGGAGGGAAGAGGATGTGTTCCTCAGGATGAGGAACACATGTATACCTGTGGTGGATTCATTTTGATATATGGCAAAACCAATACAATATTGTAAAGTTAAAAAATAAATTAAAAAAAAAGAAAAGAATAGAAGCTTAAACTGTTGAGTGATTATTTTGTTGCAGGCAGAGTACCTATTCTCATATAATGATGTGTTTCTGTAACACAAAGTAGGTCAAGGGTGGATTAGCAAATAGGGAAATTGTAACTGGTATAAAGAATAGATTCCATTTGTTCATATGTGATTTTTTTGGCATATTAATATTTTACACTACAGATGACATTAGCAAAATATAAAGTAAACTAAGTAGAACTGCCAGCAAAATGAATACTTATTGTTGTGTTTTTTATTTAGTTTATTGGGAGAAGGCAATGGCACCCCACTCCAGTACTCTTGCCTGGAAAATCCCATGGATGGAGGAGCCTGGAAGGCTATAGTCCATGGGGTCGCTGAGGGTCGGACACAGCTGAGTGACTTCACTTTCACCTTTCACTTTCATGCATTGAAGAAGGAAATGGCAACCCACTCCAGTGTTCTTGCCTGGAGAATCCCAAGGACAGGGGAGCCTGGTGGGCTGCCATCTATGGGGTTGCACAGAGTCAGACTTAGCAGCAGCAGCAGCAGAGGGTACATTTGTATCTAATTAGGGCTTTTATTGTGTGTGTCAGCCATGTGGAAAAAGAGTTGCTAAGACATTGAGTGGCTCACGCTTACTCATATTTTTCTATAAGGTTAATTATACTGAATGCAAAGGTTTTCCAGAATGCTTAATTGACTTTTAATCAAATGCCTAAACTTCACATCCACTGTTTTATTTTCACATGACCGATAAATATAAAAAGTAAGAACTACAAAAGTGAATATCTACAACAAATATATTAAGAATTTTGTAATATTTTGTTTTTAAATACATTTTGTATTAAGTAGATATTTGGCATTCTTTGAAATGATTATCACTTAAAAGTAAATTAAAACATGTCCGGGTATTCTATTTTAGATTTCACAGGAGAGATTTAACTGAAATAGTTATTTCATAATCACATACCTATGAAAAAGGTATAGTATTCTAAGTCACTCTGAGATTCATCATTTAAATAAAAATACACAGATACAATTTTAATTTATCTCCTTGCTTTGGTCAGGTTCTATATTTTATATTATTGCTTGGTTTCTATGCAGTTCAAATGTACTGGGGAATGCAATATTTAACAATAATTTGTTTATTGCATATTTTTTTGATGATGCAAGAAGCGGGGGTAGTGATTTTGTTCTCATGTGACCAAGAATGTGAAGGAAATAGGAATCAATCTACTCAAACACAAGAGAAAGCACAATGTTTGTTCTGTTGTTGTTCAGCCACTAAGTCATATCTGACTCTTTGTGACCGCATGGACTGCAGCATGCCAGGCTCCTGGGTCCTCCACTATCTCCTGGAGTTTGCTCAAATTGATGTCCATACAATTGGTAATGCTATTTAACCATCTTATCCTCTGCTGCCACCTTCTCCTTTTGCTTTTGCTTTCCCAGCACCAAAGTCTTTTCCAATGATTTGGCTCTTCATATCAGGAGGCCAAAGTATTAGAGCTTCAACTTCAGCATCAGTCCTTCCAATGAATATTCAGGGTTGATTTCCTTTAGGATTGACAGGCTTGATCTCCTTGCAGTCCGAGGGACTCTCAGGAGTCTCTTCTAGCACCACAGTTTGAAAGCACCAATTCTTTAGCATTCAGCCTTCTTTATGATCCAAGTTTCACATCTGTACATGGCTACTGGAAAATCCATAACTGACTGTATTGACCTTTGTCAGCAAAGTGGTATCTCTGCTTGTTAATATACTGTCTAGGTTTGTCATAGCTCTCCTTCCAGAGACCAAACATCTTTAATTTTGTGGCTGCAGTCACCATCCACAATGATTTTGGAATCCAAGGAAATAAAATCTGTCACTTTTCCCACTTTTTCCTCTTGTATTTGCCATGAAGTGATGGGAATGGATGCCATGATCTTCTTTTTTTAATGTTGAGTTTCAAGCCAGCTTTTTCACTCTCCTCGTTTACCCTCATAAAAAGGCTCTTCGTTCCTCTTCACTTTCTGCCATTAGAGTGGTATAATCTGCATATCTGAGGTTGTTGATATTTCTCTTGGCCATCTTGTTTCCAACTTGTGATTCATCCAGCCTGGCATTTCATGGGGTGACAATATCCAGCCTTGTTGTACTCTTTTTCCAATTTTGAACTAGTCAGTTGTTCCATTTCCAGTTTTAACTGTTGCTTCTTGACCCGCAGCAGTTAGACCTGACATTGTTGGCTCCAAACATGCCGAGTGACTATCTCTGAACCAATCATTGCAGCAAAAAGAACAGTATATACCGATTTACTTAACCTGATGAGGTTCTCCTCTACCAAATGGACTCAGAATGGAAGGGTGGTTTCCTAAAGAGATGAACTGCTAAGTAGATGAAAATATGATCATCCTCATTTGTAATAAGAGAAACACTAGTTAAAACTAGAGATATAATTTCTCAGCTATCAGATTGTCAAAACTCCCAAAGTTTGAGCGTAAGGTTACAAAGAATCAGACCTGTCATATGTTGCTAGTCAGAGTACAAATGATTAGAATTTTGTGGACTCAGCATTATCTTAAATAATTATATGTGTCATTAGACCTAAAAATTTCACCCCTAAGGAATCTATCCCAACTACATACTTTTGCAAAAAGAAAACAGTATAGGAAATAACACAAATGTCAATTAGTAGTAGTCTGATTAAATTATAGTCTGTGGGCACAATGTAGTGATCATTAAAAAAGAGTGAAAAAGATGTCTATGTACTGATATGGAATGATATTTGGTACTATTATTAGAGGAAAACTCAAAGTAGAGAAAATGACTATTTTATAACACTTTTGGGTTAAATACAGAATATATCTATTGTAATTGCCTTTGCTTTTTTTTTTTTTTTTGTAACAAACAGTTGAATGGTAAGCCAGAAAGTGGTCACTTATGGGGAAGGGGGTTGACATGGTAGAGAGAATAGCCATGACTTCAGTCTTTACTGATTTATTGTTTTACATTGTTTTGATTTTTAGACTATACACAAACCTAAGAATTGAAGACAAACTGAGACAAATAAGTCTAACTGTATCTTGAACTGGTAACATAATCACAAAGAGAGAAAAAAAGAATCTTTAAAGTGTCATTTAAATAGAATGTTCTTACTCTATCACTGAATGTGTTATTTTCTAAAGAGAAAAAAGGATTCTAAGAAATCTTTGATTTTACTCAGTAGTGAAAGTGTGAATACAGTTAAAGCAGACATGGCAAAAATGTCTACAATTATCAAACATGGGCTATATTATGAATACTCATTGTAATATTTCTTCACTTTTTCTGTATACTTGAAATTTTTCATAATAAAATGTTGGAAGCAAATTATGACCATTAACTAGGCCAAGAATTTTTGAGACATTTTGTGGGTTACCATTTTCTTCCAAAGTAGATATTTGTACAAAGTAGAATAAAATATTCTCATACCACATTCCTCAAAACCTAGAAGAAAATCTAAGCAACTACTTTCTGTCCTGAAAATATGGAAAGACTTAAAACTACAAAACTGTAAATAATAGGATTTAAAGGTAATTTATTATTTGAATATGTAAAAATTAAAGATTTATCATCAATGAAAGGCATGGTAAAAGAAAAATGATAACATACATGAAATATCAAAAGCAACAAATTATTAATGCCCAGATTATTAGGAATACCCAGCAATCAAGAAATAAAATAAAAAGAAAACCGAGAAAGTAATACCTTACAGGAGATGAAACCCAAAAGATGTTCATGATTATTAGAAATCATTAGAAATCATTTTTTGTATGCTTATTTCCCATCTCTATACCTTGTGTGGTAAAATGTCTGTTGAGATCATTTGCCCATTTTTAATTCAGTTATTTGTTTTCTTATTGATAATTTTAAGAGTTATTTTTATATTTTGCATACCAGTCTTTTATCAGTTGTGTCTTTTTAAATAATTTTTAATTGGAGGATAATTCTTTTACAAGTAATTACTCCAATATGTGGTTTGTCTTCTCTGTTGACATTAACTTTTGCAGAGTAGTAGTTTTTAATTTTAATAAAGTCCAGTTTATCAGTTATTTGTTTCATGGAATATGCTTTTGGTATTGTATCCAAAATATCACCATACTCAAGGTCATCTAGGTTTTCTCCAATGTTATCTTCTGGGGGTATTAATTTTGCATTTTACGTTTAGGTCTGTGATCCATTTTGAGTTGATTTTTGTAACTGGGATAAAGTCTGTGTCTAGAGTCATCTGTTCTGTGTATGTGGGTATCCACTTGTTCCACCACCATTTATTGAATAGACTATCTTTTCTCCTTTGTCAAAGATTGGTTGACTATAGTTATACAGGGATATTTCTGGGCTCTTTTTCTGTTCTACTGATCTGTTTATTTATTTATTTTTTTTCACCAGTACCACACTGTCCTGATAACTGTAGCTTTGTAGTAAGTCTTAAAGTCTGACAGTGTCAGCCCTACAACTTTAATCTTCTCCTTCAACTTCATTATTCCATATACTGTGAAATAAACAGGTTTTTTCTTTTTCTTTCTTAAGATGGCTAAGTAGCTGGGAGTTTCCATTCTGTCTCATGAAAGGTACAGCTGGCTGTAGTTGGGTCTGTTCCTTCCCCTAGGTCTGTTGATGTTGTTAGTCGCTCAGTCATGTCTGACTTTGCAGCCCCATGGACTGCAGATTCTCCAGGCAAAAATATTGCAGTGGTTTGTCATTTCCTTCTCCAAGGGATCTTCCCAACCCAGGGATCAAATCCCTGTCTCCTGTTTGATAGGCAGATTCTTTACTACTGAACCGCCTGGGAAGCTCCCTAGGTTTATTAGGCTCAAATAAAACCAGCTGATTAGAATTGGCTTACTGGTTTCTTCTGAGGGCAGACCTTATTAAGAACATAGTGCTCTGGATTATTTCAAGATGGTTCCTTTTCCTTTGCCTGCTGAAAGTATGAGGAAGATTTTTCTTAGATATATGCTGGGAAAAGTAGTTGAGTTCCCAGATATAAAAATAATAAAAGTATGAGGATCCCTCCCTGATTGGATTCCCCTAGAGTTTTTAACACCCAAGAGTTGACCACTGTAAAACTCCAGCAATTTGTTTGCTACAGTCCTGCGTTTCCTACTCCAGTACTGGTTTCCATGGAGGTCTCATCTTGTGAGTTTCTGCTCTGGTAAGTCGTGATTTGCTGTATCTACATGTCTCTCTTAATTTCATAGGCAGCAGTTTGCCTTGTGATCTCACTTCTCTTATGGACCTTAGAAGGGTTGAGTTGTTGATTTTTGTTTGGCTTTTTAGCTGTTGTTAGAATGGAGGTAAAAACTTCCAGTTTCCTTATGTGAACAACTGGAAGCCCATGTTCTATTTTTTAAGCCAAGTGGTGGGTACAGATGAGTTTATTGTGTTCTTTTATGGATTGTACTTATGTTTTATAAATTTTGGGATATATATTATATATTTCACAATCATATTTTATCAGTAGTAGATGATATATTTATTCAGAGAATCTTTATTGGATAAAAATTGAAGTCATCAGTATATTGTTTTAAATGGATTAAAATGAACATTTTCTCATTGTCTTACTCCTCAAACTTTCAGCCACATTTTACCTGACTTGTGTTAATACTGAAAAACAGGCCTCATTGTATACTTAGATTCCATGTGTGGCTCCGCTTCTAATCACTCTGATTTAGTTCTTCTGTGGTAAAAAAGCATGGGTCTAGAAGTCACCTACTTAAAACTCCCCCAACTTTTAGGATTCTGTAAAAAAGTTGTCTTTCAGATTTGAAAATGAGTCATATGGCAATGATTGTTGATTAAAAACATGCACAAATTAAATGCTTTCAGAACAATTTCCTTTGTATCCCTTTAAATAATCAACCCCCCTTCCTAATGTGGCTATATTGAAGAGTACTTTTTCCTTTTCATGCCTCAAATCCTGTTTTAAAAGGTTTCTTGTTTGGGAAACCTGGTCCACTGTTTCCTACCATGTTTAAATTTAACCCATAGCCAAGTACAGTTTTTCTCTCCTGATTAAAAAAAAAAAAAAATGTCATTTCTGTGTGAATTTGTGTGTCTGTCTCTATGATACAATTTCTATAAAGCAGAGGTTAGTGTTCATCTTAAAAAATTCAATGCTTATGGAATGAAATGAATTTTACATTTATTTTACTAGGTGAAGTGTCTTACATTCAGCCATTTTTAGAGCTTTGATTGGTGGATTTCTTTATTAGAAGACATCTATCAAATTCCTTTTCCAGCTCCATGTGAATAAATAGTCGACAAGTATCCTTCATTTACACACAATTTGGGTTGTGTGGATTGGCACACTTTTTCTCCATGAACAAGGTGGCTTACATAGACCACATGAGAGAGTTCCTTGAAGTGCAGGCACACTTGCGGAGGTCCTGCTCCATTGCCTCAGGCAATGTCAGTATACTTATTTATTTATTTTCAAACCATAGCCTCACAAAAAGCCTGCTGAAGCCTATCGCAACCCGCTTTAGCAAAGAGACGTTGCTCACAGAGGGAAAGCAAATTCTCTGTGGTTCAAATCTGCAGATATCTTGGTCTTACAAAATCATACAGATTGTCTCCTGGCTGTGTCTTCTTTTCCTCCTGGTGTGCAACTTTTAGTCCCTTGGAAATAAGAAGGAAAGTTTTGTGGGAATGTTTTTGGAAATGTATTCTTATTCTTTCAGAGAACCCCAAATGCATTCAGGTTGATGACAGATTTCTGTGTGAAGAGCAGAACTTATTTTATAATGTCATAGGGACTCACTGTGATTGGCACTTCCCATTTCTGAGCTCAACCTCTATCCCTAGGGACTAATTTTCTTCTTTCTCTCTGGTGGTGCCTCGGCCTCTAACAAAGGATTTAGCCTCTGCATAAATATTTTTGCTTATTATTATTTTCACAGAGAAATTTTAAATTAAGTGACTCAATGTGGAATAAATGATGTATTTGATTATAAAATACCAGAACGTGTTCTCTGTTTTCCCCCATCTACACTCACTCAAAGAGACTCATCTATTTTCATAACTTTAATTATCACCTCTACAAAAGTTTGTGTCCTTTCTCCTAACTCTGATTCTCTCTCCTGAACTTGTTTTCCCTTCTGAGGAATCTCTAGTTCAATTTATTGTATTATTACTTTTTACTCCTCTTGGATGATAATGCTGTCACTTTAAACTGAGTATCTACAGACCCTAACTCATGGTCTCTCTCCTGCCCACTTCTAATCAGTTCTCACCCTACACCATGATCAGTTGTACCATTATTTTCCTTATTATCACAGCTGTCTTAAATGGTATCATTATTTCTTGTCAGTTCCTCCATTAATTTGTCCCTCTTATCTAGCCTTGCTTTCTTCTCACTCACAGGATTATGGTTTAAGCTTTCTCTATCTCCTTCAGAGTAAGCTTACAACTTTTCCAGTGGATTCCAAACCCTGTTTTTTCTGGGCTCTGGGCCAGTGTGTGAAAAAGTGGAAGAGGCAGGTGGTGCAGTTGGTGGCGGCAGAGGCCTGGCCGAGAGCAGACTTGAGTGATCATATTATAATATAAGGCCATTTGCAGGATTCTCTACTTTATATCATCTGGTGGTTATAGCCATTCCCAGCTACTACTTACAGTCAAAATAAAGGATAAAGTTGATTTTTTAAGACATTCCTATTCCTGGTGAGAAAAGAGAAGAGTTGCGAGAATTGAATCATTATTAGTAGATCTCTATTGCCTACTACATTAAGTCTAGACATTTTTTCCATCAATTTACAGCTTTGGATAATCAAGTTCATCTAACACATCCAAACCTATTTCTAGAAACTTTTCAAAATGTATTTTCTACCAAATCAAGTCAGTCTCCTTAATGTCCCATATGATATTCAAGTTTTCATCTTCATACCTATTCACACTTCTTTTCCCAGAATACCCTAATATTTTTTATCCACCAAAATATATCATATTTAACCTTTGTCCAGTTCTAGAGTTTCTTGTCTAATTAAACTTTCTTCATTTATTATGTCCAATATTAATCTTTATATTAATTAACAGAATGGGATACCATTCTGTTAGCCTGTGTCACATACTCAACACTGTTTTTCATGCAGTCATTCTGTGGATATTTACTGAGAATATCATACAAGATTTTGAGTCTATACAATCAAAGATACAGTTCTGGTTCTCAAGGAGCTGTCTCTGATGAGGAGAGAGATGTTAAAGAAAAGAAACATAATGAAGTCAGTTCTCCTTCTCAGGGTCATAAAACTATTTATAGAAATACTTGCTCAGTAATTAAATAGTAAATTAAATCATTTTTCCAGGTAGAAAAGAGGAGTAAAGTTCACTCCACAAAGAGTGAAGTTAGTATTTCAATGTGTCCTCTATAATGCCCTGTCTTCAATTAGTCATTTGTTAAATGACTAATAGTGAACAAGAAAGAACTGAACAGACAAATGGTAATCTATGAATACTTTTTATTTACGAAAATATCTGGAAGTAAGCTGCATGGCCAGAGAAGGCAATGGCACTCCACTCCAGTACTCTTGCCTGGAAACTCCCGTGGACGGAGGAGCCTGATAGGCTGCAGTCCATGGGGTTGCGAAGAGTCAGACACGACTGAGCTTTCACTTTCGCTTTCATGCATTGGAGAAGGAAATGGCAACCCACTCCAGCATTCTTGCCTGGAGAATCCCAGGGACGGAGGAGCCTGGTAGGCTGTCATCTACGGGGTCGCACAGAGTCGGACACGACTGAAGCGACTTAGCAGCAGCAGCAGCAGCAAGCTGCATGGCATCTCATAGAAAATAACTACACAGAGAGGGGGATGTAGGAGTGCTTTGGATTGAACTGGTTAATGAATCGGTTGATTATCTAAATTAGTCCAATTACACATAAATATGACCAGGAGAAGCTGGTCAGGAAAATTATGAATTTTACAAGTAATGAAAGTCTCTGTTGTTGTTCAGTAGCTAAATCATGTCCAACTCTTTGCAACCCCATGGACTGCAGTATACTTGACTTCCCTGTCTTTCACTATCTCCCAGAGTTTGCTCAAATTCATATCCATGGAGGCAATAATACTATTTAAGCATCTGATCTTCTGCTGCCACCTTCTCCTTTTGCTTTCTATCTTTACCAACATCAGTCTTTTCCAATGATTTGACTCTTCACACCAGGAGGCCAAAGTATTGGAGCTTCAACTTTAGCATCAGTCCTTCCAATGAATATTCAGGGTTGATTTCCTTTAGGATTGACTGGTCTGATCTTCTTGGAGTCCCAGGGACTCTCAGGGGTCTTCTCCAACACCACAGTTCAAAAACATCAATTCTTCAATGCTCAGTGTTCTTTATGGTCCAACTCTCACATCTGGATGTCACTACTGGAAAAACCATAACTTTGAAGATACAGACCTTTGTTGCAAAGTGATATCTTTGCTTTAGGTTTGTCTAAAGCAAACTGTCTAGGTTTGTCATAGCTTTTCTTCCAACGAACAAGTATCTTTTAATTTTGGAACAAGTTTTTTGTTTGTTTTTTTGTTTTTTTAATATTGGAGCAAGTGTTCCTTCTTCCAAGGATCAAGTGTCTTTTAATCTCATGGCTGCAGTCATTGTCTGCAGTGATTTTGGAGCCCAAGAAAATAAAATCTGCAAACACTAACATTTCACTGTTAACTCATTTAGATCCTCAAAAATAAATTTAAAAATATGCTAAAGGCACTCATAGAAGAATATGGGCACACATGTAGAATATGGGCTCCGAACTTTTAATTCTTCCAAATAAGACATAAACTTGTCAGGAACCTGGAAACCAATGAATAGGAGCTTCCACTCACCTTCATATCTAGGGGATCCATCATTTATGGATCTTGAAGGAAATTTTTTGTGTGGCTGTATTGGATTTTTCTATAACACTATTTGAATTTAAAATACTTAGAAGTAATTTGCTTCTAAACTCATTACATAGCAATTGGTTATTCATTGAAACAGTTTTATGAACTCTGTAATATATGCCAGATCATGAAAATAAAAAATTCTCATTCCTTTTAAACCCATGTTCTTGTTGAGATGTATTAAGAGGATGCATAATGGAATGCATAATATAGTGAGCAGTGCTCTGAAGAAGAAATGAAGCAAGATGAGTGGATTAGTAGAGGTGGTCCTACATCAGGTAGTGTTCTTAGCAATAAACTCTGAGGAAGTGACAGTTGAGTTTAGATCTGATGAAGTACAGGCATATTCTGTGTGATTACTTGAGGAAAGAATGTTCAAAGTTGAGGGAATAGCAAGTGCAAAGACCCTGAGATGAAAGTGACCTTGCTTTGTTCAATGAACAGCAAGGAGATCTGTATGGTTAGAGCATATAGAATAAGCAAAACGACAACAATAGCAGCATCAGCAAAAAAACATGGTAGATAATTAGGTTGGAGACAAAGTCATGAAGACAAAAGTGTATAGGGTTCTGTAAACCAGAATAAGACTCTTACTTTATTCAAAATGTAAGAGAAATTGGAGGGATGAAGATGCAGGACATAATATAATTGATTTATATTATATTGAGATCACTGTGGTAGCAATGTGGAGATATGACTTTTGAGAGGCAAGAATGGAAGCAGTGAGAACAGTCGGGGGGCTATAGAGATGACAGTGACTTGGATAGAAATAGTAGTTGTTGGATCATATGGTATTTTCAACTTTTAGGTTTTTAAGGAACTTCCATACTGTTCTCCATAGTGGTCATACCAATTTCCATTTCTACCAATAGTGTAGAAGGGTTCCCTCTTCTCCTCACCCTCTCCAACATTTACTGTTTGCAAACTTTCTGATGATGATCAATCTGACCCTTGTGAGGTGGTACATCATTATAATTTTGATTTGCATTTCTCTAATAATTAGTGATGTTGAGCATATTTTCACGTTTGTTGACCATCTGTACATCTTTCGAGAAATGTCTAGATCTTCTGCCTACATTTTGTTTGGGTTGTTTGTGGGTGGTGTTGTTTTTTTTTTCCCCCCTCTCACATAGAACTAACATGAGCTGTTTGTGTATTTTGAAGATTAATCCCTTGTGGGTCACTTTATTTGCAAATATTTTCTCCCATTCTGTGGGTTGTCTGTTTATTTTGTTTATGATTTCCTTTGCTGTGCATAAGCCTTTAAGTTTAATTAGCTCTCATTTGTTTATTTTCATTACTCTGGAAGGTGGATTAAAAAAAAATTTTCCTGTGACTCATGTCACAGAGTGTTCTGCCTATGCTTTCCCCTAAGAGTTTTATAGTGTCCAGCCGTATATTAGGTCTTTGATCCATTTTGAGTTTATTTTTTTATATTGTGTTAGAGAATGTTCTGATTTCATTCTTTTACACTTAGCTGTCCAGTTTTCCAAGCATTATTTATTGAAGAGACTGTCTTTTCTCCATTTTATATTCTTGCCTTCTTTGTCATAGATTAATTGACCATGAACGTGAATGTGAAGTCGCTCGGTCGTGTCCAACTCTTTGTGACCCCATGGACTGTAGCCTACCAGGCTCCTCTGTCCATGGGATTTTCCAGGCAATAGTACTGGAGTGGATTGCCATTTCCTTTTCCAAGGGATCTTCCCAACCCATGGATCAAACCCAGGTCTCCTGCATCGTAGACAGACGCTTTACCGTCTGAGCCACCAGGGAAGTCCTAATGACCATAGGTATATAGATTTCTGGGTTTTCACTCTTGCTCCATTGATCTAAATTTCTGTTTTTGCACCAGTAACATACTGTTTTGATTACTGTAGCTTTGTAGTATAATCTGAAATCAAGGAGTCTCATTTCTCCAACTCTGTATTCCTCTCTCAGGATTGCTTTGGCTATTCAGGCAAATTTGGCTATTCCATACAAATTTTAAAACGTTTTGCTCTAGTTTTGTGAAAAATACCATTTGGTAATTTGACAGGGATTACATTGAATGTGTAGATTGCACTATTTACAATAGCCAAGACATGGAAGCAACTTAAATGTTCATCGAAAGGAATAGATAAAAAAGATGTGGTTTGTATATATGTATATGTATGTATATATATATGTATATATATACACACACACACACACACACACAATGAAATATTACTTAGCCATAAAACAGAATGAAATAATGCTGTTTGCAGCAACATGGATGGATCTAAAGATGATCATGCCAAGTGAAGCAAGTCAGACAGAAAAAGGCACATTTCATATGATAACACTCATGTGGAATCTAAAAAAGAAAAAGTACAGATGAGTTTATTTACAAAACAAATAGACTTACAGACATTGAAATCAAACTTATGGTGACCAAAGGGGAAAAGTGGTGGCAGCGAGGCTAAATCAGGAACTTGATATTAACATATACACATAAGATACATAACCACCAAGGATCTATTGTAAAGCACAGGGAACTCAATATTTTGTGATAACCTATGTCAGAAAATAATCTGAAAAAGAATGAAATATATGTATATGTATAACTGAATCACTTTTCTGTACACCTAAACTAACAAAATTTTCTAAATCAACTATACACCAATACATTTTTTAAAAGAGATAGTAGTTGTGAATTTGGTGACAGGAGGTTAGTTTCAGATACATATATTTGAAAGATGACCATAGCAGCAGATTGGTGCTATGTATGATTCCTAATAGATTATTGGTGAAAAAAAAGATCAGACTTTCCACTTCTGACCAAATAAACAGAGATAAAATTTATCATCCTACAACTAGAGAACTGAAAACAATGTAAGACCTTTTTTTTTTTTCAAACTTTGGATAACAGACAGTTCATGAATATGATCTGCGAGTGAAGAGAAAATAAAATGAAACTTCAATTTAACTGGAAGAAGTTTCTAGGCAGTAGCTTAGGAAGAGGAAGCTCACAGCATGTTCAGATGTCTCAGTGTATTGAGGGATTAGGGTTGAAGATCTAGGAAGACAAACAGCTTAAATCTTCAGGAGAGACTGATAGGAGAGAAATACACAGAAAGAGAGCTCTGGATTCAACAGAGGGATGCTCTCTGGTTTTAGACTTCATGAACCTTCCTACACTTTTAGTGGGAATGTAAATTAGTGCAACCACAATTGAAAACAGTCTGGGGACTCCTTAAAAGGATAAAAATAGAGCTGCCAAGAATTAAAAGTAAAATAAACAAATGGGACAAATAAAACGTATAAGCTTTTACACAGCAACGGAAACCATCAATAAAATGAAAAGATAACCTATGAAATGGGATAAAATATTTGCAAATTTTGTGTCTAACAAGGGATTAATTTCCAAAATACACAATTGACTCATACAACTCAACATCTTAAAAAAAAAAAAAATCAATCTAAAAAAATGGCCAGGAGATGTCAGTGGCTATTTCTCTAGAGAAGACATACAGATGGCCAACAGGTACATGAAAAGATGCCCAACATTGCTAATTACAGAAATGCAAATCAAAACCATGGTGAAGTATTACATCACACTAGACAGAAAGGGGAGAAGAAACACACTAGACAGAGGAGAAGGGGATGACAGAGGATGAGATGGTTGGATGGCATCACCGCCTCAATGGACATGAATTTGAGTAAACTCCAAGAGTTGGTGATGGACAGGGAGGCCTGGCATGCTGCAGTCCATGGGGTTGCAAAGAGTCAGATAAGACTGAGCAACTGAACTGAACTGAGACAGAATGGATATCACCAAAAGCCTACAAATAATAAATGCCAGTAAGAGTGTGGAGAAAATGGAACTCTCCTATGCTATTGGTGGGGGATGTAAGTTGATGTACCCAGTATGCAAAAAAAAGTATGGAAGTCCTTAAAAAAAAAAAAATAGAGCTACCATATAATCCAATAGTACCACTCCTGGGCATATCTGGCAAAGATAAAAACTCTAATTTGAAAAGATACATGCACCCCAATGTTCATAACAGAACTATTTACAGTAGCCAAGACATGGAGACAACACATGTGCCCATCATTAGATGATTCATTTATGAAATGCAAAGGTGTGAGTGAAACTACCCCAAAAGAGAATCACAGGAAAGGAGCTTTCAGGAAAATTTCAGGGACTGAAACATGGATGGAAATAGTTCATATTCCCACCAGCCTGATAGGAGAGATGTTGTAAAATATAGGGTATTAGATACAATCCTCAGAAAGATAGCTCCTTAATAGTGGGGCTGAAGTAGTTCAAGACTAGACACCACTCTAGTCCTGCTGTAATGAAATTTAAAAAGCAACCCTTGAAAGCATCAATCTGATTGCAAGGAATTTAATTTCATGCTAGAATAAAATCTGATTCTATTTAAGGGGATGTAACAAGTAAAATTCACAATGTCTAACCAAAAAGACATAAAGTACACTAAGCATACAAAGAAACACAAAAATATATTCAGAACCAGGTAAAAAACCAATCAATAAAAACTAAAGCATGAAATGAGAGAAATCATAGAAAGTGCAAAAGAGAACATTAAAGAAGTTAGTAAAAGTATTCTCTGTTTGTTCAACTAGGTAGAGGAAAACATGTGCACATGAAGAAAAAGGAAATATATGAAAAATACAAAAATAGAACATCTTGTTTTAAAAAGTATAATGTTTAAAATGAAAACCTCACTGGATGACATTAGAAGTATGAGAAACTGCAGAAGGGAAAAATAAGCAAATTTGCAGGCATAGCAGTATAAATCCTAAATGAAAGACAAATGACAGGAAAAAAGTATACAGACCATCAGTATTCTGTGGGGCAATATCGGGGCAATGTTAAGCATCTATCATAGTTGTTCTTAGAGTTCCAAAAGGATGAGGCCTGAAAGCTGAAAAATATATGAAAGAATAATGGCTAAATGTTTTTCCAAATCTGATTAAAAACTCAATTCCCAGATCTCTAAATTCAAATACCAAACAGAATAAGCCTGAATAAAAACTATAAAAAAAAAACAAACATTAAGATCAAATTGCTGAAAACCAGTTATAGGTAAAAAAAAAAATTGTAAAGCAACCAGAATAAAAAAAGACTTCTATGTTTATTGGAAAAAAATTAAATTTATAGTAGACATTTTGCTAGAAACTATGCAATACAGAAGACAGTAAAGGAGCATCTTTAAGGATCTGATGAAAAAAAACAAACAAACAAAATCCATAAATCAAGAATCCCTACACTAGTAAAAATGCCATTCAAAATGAAGGCAAAGTAAAACTTTCAGAATAATAGACTGAGTGGATTAATCCAATGCAGATGTGCCTTATAAGTTGTGGCAAATCCTCAAAGAGGAGGAATATAGTACCTTCCAGAAGGAAATTTTAATCTATACAAAGATGAAGAGTACCAGAAATGGTAAATACATGACTAATTTAAAAAATCTTTTTTTTCATTTATAACTTTGTTAAAACACAATTCTTTAAAGCAAAATAACAGCCATTTATTATGGATTTTTTTCATGTTTGTTGACAACATGAATAAATCTCAAAAGAATCAAACTACATAAAAGAGCCAGAAAGAACAGATGATATCCTATATGACTCCATTTACATCCAACTCTAGAGAATGCAAAGCAAGAGTGAAGTAGACAGATCACTGGTGACTGGGGGTGGGCAATGAATAGGGGACTGACTGCAATAGGAATTAAGAGAAATTTAAGGATGATAAAAATGTTTTTTCTTAGGATTTTAGTGGTGGTTAACTATTACAGACATACTTCAGAGATATAGGGAGTTCAGTTCCAGAGTACCACTATAATATGAATATGGCAATTTTGGTTTCCCAGTGCATTTAAAAGTAATGTTTAAGCTATACTGCTGCTGCTGCTGCTAAGTCGCTTCAGTCGTGTCTGACTCTGTATGACCCCATGGACGGCAGCCCACGAGGCTCCCCCATCCCTGGGATTCTCCAGGCAAGAACACTGGAGTGGGTTGCCATTTCCTTCTCCAAAGCATGAAAGTGAAAAGTGAAAGTGAAGTCGCTGAGTCTTGTCTGACTCTTAGCAACCCCATGGACTGTGGCCCACCAGGCTCCTCCATCCATGGGATTCTCCAGGCAAGAGTGCTGGAGTGGGGTGCCATTGCCTTCTCCTTAAGCTATACTACAGTCTATTAAATGTGCAATAGCATTATGTCTAAAGTAAGTACATATCTTAATTCAAAAATACTTTATTGTTAAAAATGCTAACCAGCATCTAAGCCTTCAGCAAGTTACAATAATAACACCAAGGATCACAGATCACCATGACAAATAAAATAATAGTGAAAAAGTTTGACATACTGTGAGAATTACCAAAATGTGACTCAGAGAAATAAGTGAGCAAATACTGTTGGGGGAAAAAAAAATGGTGCCAAAAGAGTTATTCAACATAGGGTTGTCACAAACCTTCAATTTGTAAGAAAAAAAAAAAAAACCCACAATTTTTGAAGTGCAATAAAGTGAAGCCCAATGAGGTATGCTTGTAATCACAGATTATACACTTAAAGTTGGTGAGTATTATTATACATATACCTCTAGAAAGCTGATTTTAAAAGAACAGTAAAAAAAGAAAAAAAAAAAAAGACTCAGAAAAGAAAATCATAAGTCAAATAGCACTGTTACATTTTAAAAAACACTTGACAACTTTCATTTTGACTGACAATGTTTTTTGAGTGATGCCTGGTTTTTAGACTGATTTGACTATTCTTCAGTCAAACTGTTCAAACAGATTTGTGGATATGGTCATGACCCTCATTCAGAATGATCTTTTCTTAATGTATGCCTGGGGTTGATAAGCTATAAATGGACTATATGTAAATGAAGAATATAGTTTTTAAAAAATCTGATAGAGGATTCTAAAGCTAAAAAAGAAAGCTGATTTCCATCTCAATTCTTACTTCATTCTCAGTCAGTTTCTAAACGTAGTAATAATCCTGATAGAGTCTGTGATGCCAGCATAGCCTTAATTCCTTGGGATGAAGACCCTCTATTTAGAACCAAACATAGCAAATTTAATCCTCACTCATCTAAGAATATTACCATGCTTTAAAAAGTACAGATAACCATTACGGACTCAATAAAAAGAAATTCAAGTGGCTGTTTTTTACTGGGCAGATAAAGATACAGATATTGTCAGCATTATGCCTTTTCCTGCCTGTCAGGACATGAAGAGGAACTTAATGGGATTTCAGACCAAGGACCTGAAGTAAAATGAAAAATTACATAAGTGTTATGATTTTAATTATATCTAGCTGCACTTATAAACATATGTATGGTATATTTCCTTATATCTCAATATAAGAAATTAATTTTGCTTTTTAAAAATAGTTTTATTTTTTTAAATAGCTCATTAATTCACAGATTAATTCAGATTGAAAATCTACATCAAGATAACCACAGGAAAATGTACAAAAATAATCTAATATCAATGATATTTCTAAAATTTGAAAAATCTAAATAAAATCTAAAGTATGCAGTGCTTACTGTAAAATTTAACTTCACCATTTCTCAGAGAAAACAGATGGAAAAATATTTACATCTAAGCAATTATATACATTTTCCTGCCAAGCCATTACTTACTTATAAGCAAAAGTTTTCACTAATATTCTTATTCAAAATTTTTCTTGGCTTCAATAGTCTCATAATAGCATAAATATAAGTATATAATAGCTAATTTGTATTAGACTAGAATTTTAAAATTGTATACTTTCTAAAAATTACTTTGGTAAATATCATTAGCTGTGAATATCATTTATTATTTTTATTTAACAACTTTGGATACTTGCATCTTTTCATTTAATTGCATATACCTTTGTTTTAATAAAAAGGTTCACTACAAATAGAATACTGAAGTATAGTAATTATTTCATAACCAACATGTAATTGATTTGAGTACTGACCTTATAACCAAGTATTCTCAAGGGGTAATAAGACACCTTTCTGAATTAACCTAGGGGGCAGGAGGAGAAGGGGACAGCAGAGGATGAGATGGCTGTATGGCATCACCAACTCAATGGACATGAGTTTGAGTGAACTCCAGGAGTTGGTGTTGGACAGGGAGGCCTGGCGTGCTGCAATTCATGGTTACAAAGAGTCGGACACGACTGAGCAGCTGAACTGAACTGAGACATTGACAATCGTTAGCTTCGCTATAGAACAGTTCAGTAGCAGGTTTCAGTTCAGTTCAGTAGCTCAGTCGTGTCCAACTCTGCGACCCCATGAATCACAGCACGCCAGGCCTCCTTGTCCATCACCAACTCCCAGAGTTCACTGAGACACGTCCATCGAGTCAGTGATGCCATCCAGCCATCTCATCCTCTGTTGTTCCCTTCTCCTCCTGCCCCCAATCCCTCCCAGCATCAGGGTCTTCTCCAATGAGTTAACTCTTCACATGACGTGGCCAAAGTACTGGAGTTTCAGCTTTAGCATCATTCCTTCCAATGAAATCCCAGGGCTGATCTCTTTAAAATGGACTGGTTGCATCTCCTTGCAGTCCAAGGGACTCTCAAGGGTCTTCTCCAACACCACAGTTAAAAGCATCAATTCTTCAGCATTCAGCTTTCTTCACAGTCCAACTCTCACATCCATACATGACCACTGGAAAAACCATAGCCTTGACTAGATGGACCTTTGTTGGCAAAGTAATGTCTCCGCTTTTCAATATGCTATCTAGGTTGGTCATAACTTTTCTTCCAAGGAGTAAGCGTCCTTTAATTTCATGGCTGCAGTCACCATCTGCAGTGATTTTGGAGCCCCAAAAAATAAAGTCTGACACTGTTTCCACTGTTTCCCCATCTATTTCCCATGAAGTGATGGGCCCAGATACCATGATCTTCATTTTCTGAATGTTGAGTTTTAAGCCAACTTTTTCACTCTCCTCTTTCACCTTCATCAAGAGGCTTTTGAGTTCTTCTTCACTTTCTGCCATACGGGTGGTGTCATCTGCATGTAACAGGTTTAGCCCAAAGCAATTACTTAACTTGATCTCACACTTAGAAGATACATTTTTATTAAATATATTGTATCTTTCAAATAATATTAGATTGGTGCAAATGTAATTGTGGCTTTGGACCGTGAATTTAAAATCATTATAACTTTGCTCAAACATATCTTAATTAATCAAAATAGGAACCATTACAATCAACAGTCTTACCTAGTGGCTCAGACGGTAAAGAGTCTGCCTGCAATGTTCAGGTTTGAGCCCTGGGTTGGGAAGATCCCCTGAAGAAGGGAATGGCAACCCACCCCAGTATTCTTGCCTGGGAAAATCCCATGGATGGAGGAGCCTGGTGGGCCCCAGTCCATGGGGTCACAAAGAGTTGGACATGACTGAGTGACTAAAACACTCATACAATCAACACATTTTTTGACAATGAGAAATAAGTTTGTTTATTCTGATAGTGTAAAAGCCATGCTTCAGGATTGGACAAACTCTTGGAAAGCATTTTCTGCCTCCTGCTGGTTGTGGAAGTGTTTTCTTCACAAAAAGTTGTTGAGATGCTTGAAGAAGTGGTAGTCAGTTAGCAAGAGGTCAGGCGAATATGGTGGGATGAGGCAAACTACATAGCCCAATTCATTCAACTTTTGAAGTGTTGGTTGTGTGATGTGTGGCCGAGCATCGTCATGGAGAATTGGGCCCTTTCTGTTGACCAATGCCAGCTGCAAGTGTTGAAGTTTTCTGTGCATCTCATCGATTTGCTGAGCACACTTCTTAGATGTAATGGTTTTGCCAGGATTCAGAAAGCTATAGTGGATCAGATGGGCAGCAGACAACCAAACAGTGACCATGACCTTTTTTTGGTGCAAGTTTGATTTTGGAAAGTGCTATGAAGCTTTTTCTCTGTCCAACTACTGAGCTGGTCATCACTGGTTGTCATATAAAATCCACTTTTGTTGCACATCACAATATAATAAAGAAATAGTTCATTGTTGCATACAGTAAGAGAAGATGACCCTTCAAAATGATGATTTTTAAAATTTTCAGTTAGCTCATGAGGTACCCACTTACTGAGCTTTTTTACTTTTCCAATTTGTTTCAAATGCTGAATGACTGTAGAATGGTCGACATTGAGTTGTTTGGTAATTTCTCATGCAGTTGTTAAGAGCATCAGCCTCAATCGGTTCAGTTCAGTCACTCAGTCATGTCTGACTCTTTGTGACCCCATGGACTGCAGCACACCAGGTTTCCCTGTCCATCACCAGTTCCTGGAGCTTGCTCAAACTCATGTCCATCGAGTCAGTGATGCCACCCAACCATCTCATCCTCTGTCGTCCCCTCCTCCTCAGCTTCAGTGATGGCTCTTAATTGGTCGCTGTCACCTTCTGATCACTGGACAGTACACTGCTCATCTTCAAGGTTTTCATCTCTGCAAAACTTCTTGAACCAGCACTACACTGTACTTGAGCATTTCCTGGGCCAATGCATTGTTAATGGTATGAGTTGTCTCCCCAAAACCACAATTACTTTTGCATCAATGTAATAGTAACAAAATAATAACAAAAGTGTCCTGTGATACCTGTCACCATCTCCAGGGAGAAGTTCCACTACATAGAGGATAGCAAATAGCATAACAATGTCTGCCACCAGGAGCGGTAGTTCCAGCATGGTTTCCAGGTGTTGAAGTTGCCAAGAAAGACATGACTCATACAGCCAAGAGAGGGAACAACACTTTATTTACACAGAAGAGACAGAACAGGATCAGCTTCAATAATGAGCATGGCTCCCACATGGCAATAGGTCTTTCCCTGAAACCCTGAAAGTGGGAAGATGTTCTGTATATACCCATCTTGCTCTATAGGCAAAAGACCCCATTCCTTCTCCACTGGGATCAGATATAGCAATGAGTTTGACCAGTTGTCATGTGACACACATGCTTTGCAGAACAGAAAGGTGTGCATTGCATTTAGAATAGAGATATTACCAACAAAGAAATATGTCCATTGCAGGCTATAAGGCTCTTTTCCTCTTTGTAAGGAAATTATCTGACTCCAAGGCACATTTTTATGTAACTGCAAGAGTCAAAAGGCAGTACTTGTGACCACCTTTCCCAAGAGTTAAGTTTGTTAAAATAGTAAACTGAGTTCAGCAGACTACTGCCCTCAGGCCCTGACCCACAGCCAACTTTTGTAAATAATCATTTTTTGGAACACAGTCATCATGCCCATTCATTTCCATATTATCTATGGATGCTTACATGGTGCAATGTAGGCTTAATGCAGTTGCAGCAGAGACCTCACAGCCAGCATCACAACAGAGATCATCCAGCCCTCTATAGAAAAGGTTCACTGACCCCTAGAGTAGAACACTACCAGCTGCATAAGGAATGTGATCCATGCACATAATTTTGCTGGTTAGAGGTGAAACCTATTGTAAATATATTTGCCAACAAATATTCTCTTGTTGTATGCATATTGCAAATAAGCAAACCAGAAATATCAACGTATGAAAAAGAAGTGGAATTTCCTAATCCCCAGGAAATAATGAAAGTAATTGCAGAATATGTTTCATGGAGAGCTTGAAAAACTGAGTGGAAAAATCTCTTCTCTTTACCTGAAAGCTGGAGACTGGGCTAGTTGGCCTCTTAATGGCCCTTCCAGTCTTGAGTCAGTGATTCTCAGCATGGACGAGGAGTTTTGCTTTTAGTCCAGTCAAATATGTTTCAGCTAACCCCAGAAAACACTTCTAAATGTCCAGTGACTGACATTCTTAAAAGTAAACACAGTGTCTTTTCTTCTGGAAGATGCTATTGTTCAGATAATGACACTTCCTCTGACATTGACGATGGTGAGTAGAATAGAATGTCAGACTAAGATGAGAGACTATGTTCTAGTGAAAAATTGGATCAAGAATCCCCTGACACCACATCAGCATTTAACAGGCCAGACGCATCTGCCATTCTAGTGCACGCTAAAGGACAGGCATAGAATCAATGAAACAGTCGCTAAACAGGGATTCAATTTTTTTTTCCTTTTGTTTTTAACACCAACAGTCAAAATGCTGGTCCTTATATAGTAGCAGCTTACAAATAAAAACATTCCAAGGCCTAAGGAAAGGAAGAAGTGTATACCATATCTTGAAACTAGAAAAAAAAATTTCTTCCTCAAATGCTTCAAGGATCACAGTCTACTATTTCCCCTCATTTTTTATTCCTTTGGTGACATTCAAGTCCTAGAAAATGTTTTTGAAAGCAATTATATTTCTAAAGCAAGTTTTCCCAAACTCCCACAGCTTAACTTTTCGGCTTAAAATATCATGTTTTAAAAGGTGTTGGCATTCAGTTTTTCCTAACAAATAGCTGGGTCTTGGAGAAGAAAAAAAAAAATCTGACAATTTAAAAAGAAAGAGTGAGTATGTGTGCGTATGTGTGTGTATGTGTAGAAGGCTGATTATTTTGCTTTAAATCATTGTCTTATTTGAATAAACTTTAAAAATTTGTATAGATTACATATTTAATTTTTCATATACAATAATTAATGGGGACTAAGTAAAACTTACATCTTTTAAAACTATTTACTTGAACTATAGCGCCTACCCATGCCAGTTACATGCACATCAGATTTTGCTTTTCCAGTTGTTAAATGCAGCTTTAAGGTCACATCTCCTTGCCCAAATATACATAAATGGCATTTATAAGAATGAGAAATTCCTAAGAAAAAAAATTTTAAATAAAATTGTAATTTTTTTCTTAAAGTATCTTTCACCTCCAGATTTGATGATGTATCTGTGACCAGGTGTTCTTCTGTCCTAAGTAACTAAACATAAATAATAGCTATTATCAGAGGTTGGAATATAGACTGTTCAGTACTGTTAACTGTGAAAGAAGACAAACATATGAGGTGATGTCTGTGAATACCCCCACTTTCTTTCTGGAGTCATTTTCAGATCAGAATGTAAAGAAGGAAAACCCAAGTAGAACACAGTAATCTGACTTAGTTGAAGAGACAAAATTTTGAGTTTATAGTGTTTGAAGATATTAGAAATTGTTGGGTGGAATTATCCAAGAACAGAAAAAAAAAGACTTTAAAAATCTGTGGTGAGATCTATTTGAATATCCATATGAATACTGAGATACTCATATGTCCAGAGCATACTCAACACCAGATGAGGGAAGATCAACTGGCTGTGAGCTAAAAGACAAACAATTTCCAGACAAGACTGGGAGCTATTCAAGTTCTCATCAGGCAACACGACAGATGTGCTTTAGAAGTAAACAACCATAGAGGAAAGATTAGTCCAGACCCATTTTGCAAAGTTTAAACATAAGAAATGACCTAGCTGATCTACAAGAAACTTTACTGCATGCCAAAATAATATTCAGCTCTTTAGAGGAAGTCAACAAAATCCAGATACTCAACATAATGTTCACAATGCAGAGTATCTAATCCAAAATTACTTCATCAGAGAATAAGGGGGAAACATGCAGTGCAAATATAGCCTTTTCAATAAATGATAATGGAACAACTGAATATCCACATGCAAAAAAAATGCACCTATAGATAGAACTTACACCCTTCAAAAAGTGAGCTGCTGCTGCCACCAAGTCACTTCAGTCGTGTCCATCTTGGTGCGACCCCATAGATGGCAGCCCATCAGGCTCCCCCGTCCCTGGGATTCTCCAGGCAAGAGCACTGGAGTGGGTTCAAAAAGTTAGCTAGAATGGATCAAAGACCTAAAAATATCAAATGCAAAACTATAAACCACTTGAAAGATACAGAGAGAAAACTTTGGGCTTGACAATGACACTTAAATACAACATGAAAGGCATGTTATATGAAGGAATTAATTGATAAGCAAGAATTCATTGAAATTAAAAATGTCTACTCTGTGAATGACAGTGAAAGAGAATGAAAAGACAAGCTACAGATTGGGAGGAAATATTTGCAAAAGACACAGCTCATAAAAGAACTGTTACCCAAAATGCACTCCAAGCTCATAAAACTCAACAGTAAGAAAACAACTGATTAAAATAAGACAAAGACCTCAACAGAAACCTTACCATATAAGACATACAGAAGGCAAATAATCACATAAGAAGATGTTCTGCATTATATGTTTATCAGGGAAATGCAAACTAAAATGAGCTACTACTGCATGTCTATTGGAATGGCCAAAATCTGGAACAGTGACCTCAAATTCTGGCAAGAAGATGGAACAACAGGAACTTTCCTATCACACCATCTTTGTGATGGGACTGCAAATGGTAAGATTACTTTCGGAGACATTTGGTAGTTTCTTATAAACTAAACACTTCCTTACCTTATTCTGCAATCATGCTCCTTAGTATTTACCTAAAGGTGTTGAAAATTTTTTCTACACAAAAGCCTTCCCATGGATGTTCATAGCAGATTTATTTTTAATTGGCAAAACTTGGAAGGAATCAAATGTCCATCAGTAGGTGATGGATAAACTGTCGTATGTATAGATTATGAAATGTTGTTCAATCACTCAGTCGTGTTTGACTCTTTACAACAACCCCATGGACTGCAGCATGTCACATATCCCTGTCCTTCACCATCTCCTGGAGCTTACTCAAACTCACGTCCATTGAGTTTATGATGCCATTCAACCATCTCATTCTCTGTCATTGCTTTCTTCTCCTGCCTTCAATCTTTCCCAGCATCAGGGTCTTTTCTAATGAATCAGCTCTTCACATCAGGTAGCCAAAGTATTGGAGCTTCAGCATCAGTCCTTCCAGTGAATATTCAGGGTTGATTTTCTTTAGGATTGACTGGTTTTATCTCCTTGCAGTCCAAGGGACTCTCAAGAGTCTTCTCCAACACCACAATTCAAAAGCATCAGTTCATCAGTGCTCAGCCTTCTTTACCGTCCAACTTCAGTTCAGTTGCTCAGTCAAGTCTGACTCTTGATGACAACCTCATGGACTGCAGCATGCCAGGCCTCCCTGTCCACCAGCAACTCCCGGAATTTACTCAAACTCATGTCCATTGAGTCAGTGATGCCATCCAACCATCTCATCCTCTGTTGGCCCCTTCTCCTTCTGCCTTCAATCTTTCCCAGCATCAGAGTCTTTTCCAGTGAGTCAGTTCTTTGCATCAGGTGGCCAAACTATTAGAGTTTCAGCTTCAACATCAGTCCTTCCAATGAACACCCAAGACTGATCTCCTTTAGGATGGACTGGTTGGATCTCCTTGCTCTTCAAGGGACTCTCAAGAGTCTTCTCCAGCACCACAGTTCAAAAGCATCAATTCTTCAGTGCTCAGCTTTCTTTATAGTCCAACCCTCACATCCATACATGACACTGGAAAAACCATAGCCTGACTAGATGGACCTTTGTTGGAAAAGTAATGTCTCTGCTTTTTAACATGCTGTCTAGTTTGGTCATAACTTTTCTTCCAAGGAGCAAGCGTCTTTTAATTTCATGGCTGCAGTCACCATCTGCAGTGATTTTGGAGCCCCCAAAAAAGTCTGCCACTGGTTCCACTGTTTCCCCATCTATCTGCCATGAAGTGATGGGACCAGATGCCATGATCTTAGTTTTCTGAATCTTGAGTTTTAAGCCAACTTTTTCACTCTCCTCTTTCACTTTCATCAAGAAGCTCTTTACTATTTCTTCACTTTCTGCTATAAGGGTGGTGTCATCTGCATTGCTGCTGCTGCTGTTGCTAAGTCGCTTCAGTCATGTCCAATTCTGTGCGACCCCATAAATGGCAGCCCACCAGGCTCCCCCATCCCTGGGATTCTCCAGGCAAGAGCACTGGAGTGGGTTGCCATTTCCTTCTCCAATGAAAGTGAAAAGTGAAAGTGAAGTCGCTCAGTCATGTCTGACTATTAGTGACCCCATGGACTGCAGCCTACCAGGCTCCTCCATCGTGGAATTTTCCAGGCAAGAGTACTGGAGTGGGTTGCCATTGCCTTCTCCACTGCATAAATCTGAGGTTATTGATATTTCTCCCAACAACCTTGATTCCAGCTTGTGCTTTATCCAGCCCAGTGTCTCTCATGATATACTCTGCATATAAGTTAAATAAGCAGGGTGACAATGTACATCCTTGATGTACTATTTTCCTGATTTGGAACCAGTCTGTTGTTCCATGTCCAGTTCTAACTGTTATTTCCTGACCTGCATACAGATTTCTCAAGAGGCAGGTCAGGTGGTCTGATATTCCCATATCTTTAAGAATTTTCCAGAGTTTGTTGTGGTCCACACAGTCATAGGTTTTGGCATAGTCAAACTTACATTATTCAGTGCCGTGAAAATTTACTTTCAAGCCATGAAAAGACATGGAGAATTGTTAAATGCAACCTACTGATTATGAGATGACAATCTGAAAAGGCTGCCTTCTGCATGACTCCAACTATGTGAATTGTGAAAAAATCAGTGGCTGCCAAGGTGTGAGGGGAAAGAGGGATGAATAGTGTGAAAAGCAAAGGATTTGTATGGCAGTAAACAACTCTATTTAACGCTGATGTAGATATACATCATTATGTTGTTAAATTGTTCAGTCGTGTCCGACTCTTTGCAACCCCATGGACTGCAGCCTGCTTGGCTCCTCTGCCCATGGAGTTCTCCAGGCAAGAATGCTGGAGTAGGTAGCCATTTCTTTCTCCAGGGGATTTTCCTGACCCAGGTATCGAACCCAGGTCTCCTGCAGTTCAGGTAGATTCTTTACCATCTGAGCTACCAGGGAAGCCCATGTGTATTGTTATACATTTATCCATACTCAAAGAATACGCAGCACCAAGAATGAGGCCTATGTAAACTATGGACATTGAGTAATACTGATTTGTCAACACACGCTGATCAGTTGTAACAAATTTATCATTTTGTTGAAAGATGTTGATAATGGTAAAGGCTAGATATGAGTAGTCACAGGGTGTAAATGGGATATCTCTGAATCTTCCCCCTCAGTTTTACTGTGAACCTAAAACTGCTCAAAAAAATAAAGTCTATTTAACTTTTGAAACAAACATCGTACGTGTGTCTCACATGAACCTGTCGGTGAATGTAGCTGCCACTTTTGAGTTCGCAGATTGTCCTGAATTTTGCCACTTGGAAATAACGTGCTGAATCATCTCAGCAACCAGAAATCTCTATCTGGGAGGGACTCTTGTGAGTGAGCTGATTTGTTTTGACTCTTTGTGTTCCTTTTAGTAGATTTTATACCCAGTTGGAAAGTGAAATAGAAACAAAACATTGTCCCTTACAAATGCTGGGGTGGGGCCATTCCTTGTAAGCAGAGTAGAGATCAGACCTTGAGTATTTGAGGAGGCGCTATGCTTCATTTCCGGTTCCTTCTGGTTTCCAGTTTTGCCTTGAGCTCCAGGTTTTCTGAAGTTAGAAAGCAGAGCTTTGGACCCTCTGAGTGAATCCCTTTGTAAGTGAAAAGAAAGGCTGATTTTTGATGTTCTTATTATTCCCAAAGCTCTGCACTGGTTCTGTCTCAGCCTGTCCAGATGCAGTGCTCCTGAGAGGTGGGGACCTAATCATTACCAGAGTGGGAGGCAAGAGAGGACACAGTGTCAATTAAAAGGAAAACATGGTTTTTTTTTAAAAAAAAAAAAAATCAAACAATTTCCAAATTTGATGAAAACTAAAATCCCAGTGATCCCCAAATTTCACTGATTCCCCAAATGGAAAGACATAAAGAAAACCATAACAATGTATACCTTAATCAAGTTTCCAAAAACTAATGGTATAAGGGAAAAAACTTAATGCTTGCAGAGAAAGAAAAGACTCAGAGCTGCCATCTTTATCAAAAGCAATGCAAAAAAAAGCAGTGTGATGACATATTTATTTATTTATTTATTTATTTTTGTGATGACATCTTTAAAGTCTTGAAAACCACAACGAAAATCCCTGTGAATCTAAAGTCCTACATGCAATGAAATTTTCATTAAAAGTGAACATGAAATGGAGACATTTTCTTATAGACAAAATGGAGAAAACGTATCACCAACAAAGCTGTGCTGCAAGACATTAAAAGGAGATTCTTCAGGCTAAAGGAAAATTCTACCCAATAGAAACTCAAGTATATTTTATTGTAAAAACAAACAAAATTTAAATATGTGACTAAATTAATATCTTTTGTCCCTTTTAAGTTTCTTTATAAATGATTCACAATTTCAAAAAAAATCAACAAGTGTAATATGTTATATTATTGTTATATGGATGTTATAATACATATGGAGAAGTAAAAAGTATGGGAATAAGAGTATAAATAATATGAGAAGATTAAATGGAGGTATACTGCCCTAAGACTCTTCTGCCATATATGAATATGCTTAGTTGCTCAGTTGTATCCGACTCTTTGTGACCCCATGGACTGTAGCCTGCAAGCCGCCTCTGTCCATGCGGATTCTCCAGGCAAAAATACTGGAGTGGGTTGCCATTTCCTTCTCCAGGGAATCTTCCCAACCCAGCGATGAAACCCAAGTCTCCCGCATTGCAGGCAGATTCTTTACCATCTGAGCCTCCAAAAATATGGACACGACTCTGCAGATGTGCATACTAAATCACTTCAAGTCATGTCCAACTCTTGGTGACAATGGACAGTAACTCACTAATCTAAAAGAAAAGGAAAAAGGGAAAATGAAACAGAATGGATGAGAGAGAAGAAGAGAGACAAGTAGAAAACGAATAACCAAATGAGAAATTAAATGCTACTAAAAAAGAAAATTAGATTAACTGTACATGTATGGTAAATACTCCCATCGAAAGAAATGATCATACATGGAAGACTTCTACAATATGGTGTATAAAAAATTCATACATTAAATATAAAGACACAGGTAATTTACAAGTAAAAGGATAAAAAAGATATACCATGCAAATACTGTCTAAGAAAACTGGAGTAGCAATTTTGATATTAACCTTTTTAGACTCCAGGGCAAGGTGCATTTTCAGAAATAAAAAGAGATCTTGCATATGACAGAAGTGTCAATTCAGCAAGAAGACTTAATGCAAGATAAATATGTACCTCACACTCAGCTGCAAAAACTAACCAAACCAAAAGGAGATACAAACAAATCCACAATTTGATAGGCATCCTCGCTGCTACTTGTTCACTAAGTAAATAACTAAACAAATGGAAAATCAGTAAGAATATAGGAAATTTGAAGAATAGTATCAATCAAATTGAGCTAATCAACATTTATAGAAAACCCCACTGAACAGTGACAAAATGCACATACTTTTGAAGTGCATATAGGTCATTGACCAAGTACTGGTGGTTTTAAAAGATTATTGAATTATAAAGAGGGTGTTCTCAGATCAGAGTAGAATCAAACTAAAAGATATCTAGAAAATGCTTTAAAACAGAAATATAAGCAACATGCCTTTAAATAGCTTGTGGATCAAAGGAGGAATCATAAGGGTAATTAGAAAATATTTTAAATGAAAATCAATATCAATAATCACCATCAATATCTGTGGGGTTCAGATAAGGCAGTATATTTTAAAATTTTTATAGTTTTAAATGCTCCTTTAGGAGTGAAGAGAGAGTTTCTACTCTCTTAGCTTCTACTGTAGTAAAGTAGGAGGAAAAAGTGCAAACTAAAACCAAAATAAGTACAAGGAATAAAATAATGAAGATAAGAACAGGGATCAGTGAAAGAAAATGCAGGCAAAACAAAAAAGAAATCATGCAATACAATGCAAACTTGCAAAGCATTCTAAGCTTGTTTTATTCTAATTAATAATATTGATAGCATCTAGCTGGAATGATTAATATAAAAAGAAATAACCACACACAAATTACCAATATCAAGAATAATTAGAGTCTTCAGAGATTTAAAAAGCAAAAATGCATTATTGCCAACAACTTATAAACAATCGACAATTCCTTTGAAAGACAAAAATATCAGAACTGAACTGTAAATTTTAATATACTGCTTCAAAATTGAAATTGCCTTACATCTATTAAAGAAGTTGAAGTTGTAATTAAAAGCCTTCCAAAATGTTAGCTCTGGACCCACATGGGTTCACTGGTGAATTTTATTTTAAAAAAGTCATAAGTAATATAAATATTCTGTAAACTATTTTAGAAAAGAGAGGAAATAGTATGTTGAGACCAGGTGTTACTCTGATACCAAAATGATACAAAGAAATGACAGGAAAAGAAAATCACAAAGCAATAATATTCACGAACATAGACACTTAAGTCCTTAACCAAATTCTCAAGAAAATCATATCTGTACTCTATAAAAATGATACTACATAATGACCAAATGAAATACTGGGAATTCATGATAGGCTTAGCATTCGAAAGTTAAACAGTGTTATTCTCCATACTGAAAAAAAGAAAGAAATTCAGATGATCAACTCATGAGATATAGAAAAAAAAAATTACAAAATGAAGCACTCATTTATAGTAAAATTATCAGCAAACCAGGAATAAACAAACATTGTTAAACTCTGAAGGACAGCTAAAAACCAAAGACTATAGCTAACAGCAGAATTAATTGTGATAAACTAAATAATTATTTTTAAGCATTTGAACAAAGTAAGGATGGCTGCTTACAGCACTTCCATTCAGTAATGTGCTGCAGGTCCTACCTAATGAAAAAAGAAAAATAAAAGAGATGTAGGTTGAAAAGAAAGAATAAAATATTGTTTATTCACGGAAGACAAGATCATGCATGTAAAAAAAAAATTCTATACAAAAGCTGTGTGTGTGTTTAGTCACTCAGTTGGGTCCGACTCTTTGAGACCCCATGGACTGTAGCCCACCAGGCTCCTCTGTCCATGGGTATTCTCCAGGCAAGAATATTGCAGTGGGTCACCATGCCCTCCTCCAGGGGATCTTCCCAACCCAGGGATCAATCCCATGTCTCCCGCATTGCAGGCCGATTCTTTACCATTTGAGCCACCAGGGAAGCTGGAATTAATTAGGTAGTTTACTAAGGTAACATGATAATATACATAATATATAGTAAATCAATAGGTCAATATACATAATCAACTGCATTTCTACATTCAAGCCATAAGCAATTAGAAAGAAAATGAAAATGAAAGCATCAAACCTAAGAATAAATTTTTTAAATATGCAAGACACTCCTCCCCACCCCCCGACCAAGTCATCCATAGATTTTGTGCAATCTCAGTAAAAATCCCAGGAGGCTTTCTCTAAACACTAACAATCCAATTCAAAACCTTATGTGAAAGTTGATAAATGCTTCCATTTATAAAATAAATAAGCTGTAGGGAAATAACATATTGCCTGGTGACCATAGTTAATAAAAAATTCTGTCACTGTAAATAGAGATGGATGCTAACTAGACTCATCATGGTGATTGTTTTGCAGTATATAAAAATAGTGAGTCGTTATATTGTGCATCTGAAACAATGTTGTATGTCAATTATACCTCATTTTAACCTCTCCAAAATTTTTGAAATGAAAATCGAAAAAGATTTTTAGTTTTTATGGAAATACAAAAAGTACAGAATATCCAAAACAGTTTTGAAAGAAGAAAAACAAAATTTCACGAACAAAAATTGGAAAGTTAAAGTGTTTAGCAATGCCTGAAGTGGGCAAGGAAATGGAACAATGGGAATTCTCCTACCTCACTGATGAGAATGTAAGATGGTGCTTTAGAGAATTGTTTAGTAGTGTTTTTTCCTTGTTTAATCTAGTTTAATGTAAGTTCATCAGAGGACTCAGCAATTCCACTTTAATGTATCTGTACCAGAGAAATGAAAGCATATCTCCAAACAAAAACTTGTGCACCCCAATATTATAGAAGCTTTATTCATAGGCAAAAGTCAGGACAACCTCAAGTTCTAAGAGATGAAGGATAAACAGATACTCATTCAGTAAAATACTACTCAACCAAAAACATGCATGACTCTAAGAAATATGCTTACGTAGTAAATCCAGACACAAAAGGTCTGTACCTGGGTAACTCTATATGAAATTCTATAATGAATAGACCTAATCTATAAT
Source organism: Bos grunniens (assembly GCF_055505025.1). NCBI lineage: Eukaryota > Metazoa > Chordata > Mammalia > Artiodactyla > Bovidae > Bos > Bos grunniens. Next base: position 66,992,788 of record NC_141168.1, on the reverse strand, counting down.
GACAAAAATATTTATCTGTGATTGCCTGCACTCAGAAGTGGTGTATAAGAATTTGCACAAAGGCATTTTTTTAGAGATTGAACTGTTCTGAATCTAATAATGCACATTTGTCTAAACTCATTGAATTGAATATTGACTGTATATAGAAAATTATACTTGAAAATTTTAACTGAAAAAAGGGAATGGAAAAATAATGAGAGATTTCAAACTGGAGGTATTCTTAACAATGCCCCTCATTTACTTCAGCCCTAGATTTTACTGACTTGTGCCCAAAGGACCAGGGTTTAATTTAGGTTCTACAGTTAATTAGCTTTGTGACCTCAGGTAAGTCACTCACTTCTCTTAGCTTCTTTCTTGTCCAATGAGAGGACTGGACTAGAGAATCTCAAAGGTCCATCAATTTCTGAAAATTTGGAGTGAAAAAATATATAATTGAAACCTTAATAGAATCATTAAAATATTCTTTTCAGTTCATTTTACTTTCAGTTTAATAAAAAATAAACAACATACATTTATGAAAATGCATTTATACGATTTATAATTTAATACTGGAAGACTTTTCCCAACATTGGATAGATCTTATTACCTATTAAAACAGTGAGAGGATACCAGAAATGACAGGGTTCTAGCTGCCTAAGCAAGGGAAGTAGATACTATTCTATCTTTGTGTTTATTCACTAGGAATCTCAAAGGCAAGATTGGTTTCTCTTTCTGATAGTCATCAACACTAAACGTTATTAGGTAAAATTTTGATTATTAAGTTATCCAATTCTTTTAAGGGTACAGAAAACATCTAATACAAAGCAGAAAGATTCCTGGTTTGGTTATTGCATTTGAAATGTGATCTACAAATGTGATTACATAATCAGCTTGCCCCTGACTTCCCTGCTGTCATAATACAAATTATTTATATTGAGGTATATTATATAATATTTTATTAGTTTCAAATATACAACATAATTTTAATGTTTGTATATATTGTGAATTGATCACCAAGATAAGTGTAGTTAACATCCATCACTATATACAGTGGCAGTTCTTGTGATAAAAACTTCAAACATCTACTCTTTTAGCAACTTCTATTAAAGGTATACCTAGAGATATTTTGGGTTCAGTTCCAGACTACCCCAATAAAGTGAATAATGCAATAAAGCTAGTCACACAAATTTTTGGTTTCCCAGTGTATAAAAAATATATTTATTTTGTACTGTACTTAGTCTACTAAGTGTACAATAGCATTGTGCCTTGAAAAAACAATGTACTAACTTTAAAAATACTTCATTGTTAATTCCAACCATCATCAGAGCTGTGAGTTATAATCTTTTTGTTGGTAGAAAGTCTTGTCTCCATTTGGATGGTGCTTCTTTTATTCCTTAAAATAAGACAATGAAGTTTGCTTCATCAATCAATACTTCATTTACAAACAATACCTCTATATTATGCAATGCTGTTTGATAGCATTTTTTCCATAGTAGAACTTCTTTCAAAACTGGAGTAAGTTCTCTCAAACACTGCCACTGCTTTATAAACCAAGTTTATGTAATAGTCTATATAGTTTGTTGTCATTTCAATAGTCTCTGCAGAATCTTTACCAGAAATTGATTCCATCCCAAGAAACCTCTTTCTTTGTTCATCCATAAGAAGTAACTCATCTGTTCAAGTTTTATGATGAAATTACAGCAATTAAGGCCAATCCGTAGGTTCCACTTCTAGTTCTCCTGCCATTTCCACTACATCTAAAGTTACTTCCCTCATGGAAGACTTGAACCTCTCAAAATCTTCCATGAGGGATGGAATGAACTTCTTCCAAATTCCTAATAATGTTGGTATTTTGACTTCTTCCTATGGATCATGAATTTTCTTGATGACATCTAGAATGATGAATTCTGTATAGAAGGCTTTCAATTGTCTTTGCCTAGCTCCATCAGAGAAATCATTATCTATGGCATCTATAGCCTTATGAAATGTATTTCTTAAATAATAAGACTTTAAAGTGAAATTACTTCTTGATCCATGGGCTACAGAATAGATGTTGTGTTAGCAGGCAAGAAAACGTCAATCTCATATATCTCCATCAGAGCTCTCGGGTGACCAGGTATGTCATCGATGAAGAGTAATATTTTGAAAGGATTGTGTGTGTGTGTGTGTGTGTGTGTGCAGTAGGTCTCATCAGTGGAGTTAAAATATTCACTAACCATGTTGTCAGCAGATGCACTGTCATCCAGGCTTTGTTGTTCCATTTAGAAAGCACAGACAAAGTAAATTTAGCATAATTCTTAAGGCCCTAGGATTTTCAGAATGGTAAATAAGCCTTGGCTCACTTAATGCAGGGGCCAAGTCAGCAGCCGCATTAGCCGCTAACAGGAGAGTCAGCCTGTACTTTGAAGTTATCAAGCCGGGCATTGACTTCTCTCCTCTAGCTATGAAAGTCCTAGATGGCATCTTCTTCCAACAACAGGCTGTATTGTTTACATTGAAAATCTGTCATTTAGTGTAGCCACCTTCATCTTAGCTAAATCTTCTGGATAACTTGCTGCTGCTTCTACATCAGCATCTGCTGCTTCCTCTTGCACTTAGATTTTATGGAGATGGCTTCTTTTCTTAAACCTCATGAACCAATCCCTGCTAGCTTCAAAATTTTCTTCTGCAATTTCTTCATCTCTCTCAGCCTTCATAGAATTGAAGAGAGTTAGAGTCTTTCTCTGGGTTAGGCTTTGGTTTAAAGGAAGGTTGTGGCTGGTTCAGTCTTCTGCCCAGACCTCTAAAGCGTCCTTCATATCCTCAGTAAGGCTGTTTCTCTTATAATTTCTGTGTTCACTGGAGTGCACTTTTAATTTCCTTCAAGAACTTTTTCTTTGCATTTATGACTTAGTTAAACTACTTGGCACTAGAGGCCTAGCTTTTGGCCTATCTCAGATTTTGACATGCCTTCTTCACTAAGCTTAATCATCTACAGTTTTGATGTAAAGCAAGAGATGTGTGACTCTTCCTTCCACTTGAACTCTTACAGATCAGTTTGAGATTATTAAGTGGCCTAATTTCAGTATTTTTGTTTCTTGGAGAATCGGGAGGGTCAAGTAAAGGGAGAGAGATGAGATAATGGCCAGCCAATTAATTTTGCCATCTTACATGGGTGTAATACCTTTTGACCCCTTCACCGGTTCACCCACCCCCAACCTCTTGTTCCTGGGAACCGCCAAAATATACTCTCTATCTATGAGCTCAGATTTTTGTTTTAGATTCCACATATAAGTGAAATCATATGGCATTTGTCTTTCCCTGTCTGACATTTCATTTAGTATAATACCCTATAGGTCCATCCATATTGTTGCAAATGGCCAAATTTCATTCTTTTTATGGCTGAAGAATATCTCATTGTGTGTGGTCTCACTGAGACCATGTCTTATTTCATCCATCTATTGATGTGCGGTTAGATTGTTTCCACATATTGACTATGTAAATAATGCTGCACTGGACATAGGAATGCATGTTTCTTCAGGCTAGTGTTTTGGGTTTTTTGAATAAATACTCAGTAGTGGAATGGTTGTATCATATGATAATTCTACTTTTAACTCTCTGGGGAAACTCCATACTGTTTTTCCATTGTTGCCTCTCTGATTTTCATTTCCACCAACAGTGCACAAGACTTTCCTTTTCTCCATATTCTCACCAACTGTTATTTCTTGCCTTTTGATGATAGCCATTATAGCATTTGCATTTCCTGATGATTAATGGCATTGAGTATCTTTTCATGTATGCTCAGCCATCTGTGTGTCTTCTTTGGGGGGAAAAAAAAAAGTCTCTGAATTCTATGCCCATTTTTTTAATTGAACTTTCTTTGTTGCTATTGAGTTTTGTGAATTATTTGTATATTTTGGATATTATCCTCTTATCAGATGAATGCTTTGCAAATATTTTCTCCCACTAATTAGGTAACCTTTTCATACTGTTGAAGGTTTCCTTTGTTGTATAGAAGCTTTCTATTTGACGTAGTCCAACTTGATTATTTTTGCTGTTGTAGACTTTGATTTTGGTGTCAAATCCAAAAAAAAAAAAAAAATTATCACCAAGACTCATGTCAAGGAGCTTATCACCTGCATTTTCCTCTCATGTTTTATGGTTTTACATCTTAATTCAAAACTTTAATCTATTTTGAGTTAGTTTTTGTGTACAGAGTAAGATAGAGGTCCAATTCCATCCTTTTGCCAATGGCTGTCCAGTTTTCCCAACACTGTTCATTGAAGGGACAATCCTTTCCTCATTGTATGTTTTTGAGTCCTTTGTTGTAAACTACTTAACCACATATGTGTGGGTTTATTTCTGGGTTTTGATCCTGTTGCATTTACCTATGTTTTTGTTTTTATAACAATACCATACTGTTGAATATTAAAGCCTTGTAACATAATTTGAAACCAGCAAGCATGATGCCTCCAACTTTATTCTTTCTCAAGATTTCTTTTGCTATTCAGGCTTCATGTATGTGGTTCCATACATATTTTAGGTTTGTTTGTTCTATTTCTGTGACTGATTCTAATTGGCATTTTGATGATATTGAATCTGTAGACTACTTTGGACAGCATAGATATTTCAACAATACCATTTTCCCCCCCAATCCATGAGCATGGAATATCTTTCCATTATTTGTGTCTTCTTCAATTTGTTTCACCAATGTCTTAGTTTTCAGTGTACACGTTTTTTACCTCTTAGATTTAACTTATTCCCAGATATTTTATTCTCTTTGATGAAATTGTAAAAAGGATTTTATTCCATATTTCTCTTTTTGATAACTTATTAGTGTATAGATACACAGCAGGTTTTGTATATTGATTTTTAATCCCACGACTTTACTGAATTTGTTCAACAGTTTTCTGGTGGAGTCATTAAGGTTTTCTATATAATATTATGTTGTCTGCAAATAGTGACAGTTTTACTTCTTCCTTTCTGATTTGAATGTCCTTCATTTCTTTTTCTTGACTGATTGCTCTGACCAATTCTGTATTGAATAAAAGTAATGAGAGTGGGTATCCTTGTCTTGTTTCTGATTTTAGAAGAAATGCTTTTGCCATTTCATCGAGTATGATGTTAGCTAAGGGCTTGTCATGAGTCGAATTTATTATGTTGAGATATGTTCTCTCTGTTCCCCATGTTGAGAGTTTTTAAATTCTGTAGTGAATTTTCTATGTGATTCTGTTTTCCAGTGTATATATAAATATACACGAGAATATGAAGGTTGAACTCTCCTTTGCTATTTTGTTTATGACTTTACTATGTGTTTTAAGGTATTAAAATCCTCCAAATAATTTTTTTAAAAAACCCTTACTATGTGCCTAAATATCAGACAAAGTTTTAAACCAGTTTTACCTTCCCTTTTATACCACTCTGCACTCTGCCTGGTTGCTGGTTGCTGGTTTAGATGCTAAATTGTGTCTGACTCTTGCAACCCCATGGACTGTAGCCCTGCCAGGCTCCTCTGTCCATGAGATTTTTCAGGCAAGAATACTGGAATGGGTTGCCGTTTCCTTCTCCAGGGGATCTTCCACACCCAGGGATAGAACCTGGGTCTCCTGCATTGCAGGCAGATTCCTTACCAACTCAGCTATGAGGGAAGCCCTCTGCACTCTAAGGCATGTTTAATTTGTAAAGAACCAAACACACGACCTGGTCGTGTCAGAGTTTAGGTAGTAGCTTGGTGCAGGACTAGGGTTTGGGTGAAGGGAGTGAGGCACTTGCCTTGGGTGCCAAAAACTCGTGATCAAGATAAAAAATACTTAATGCATTATTTTTAAAAACAAAATTTAAGGTAAAAAAAAATCCAAGGTAAGAAGAATAACAGCATTTTGAATAAAGACATGATTGGGCAAGATACTGAATTGAATACCACATGTTTTAATTCATTCTTACATGACAAAATTGTGTTCTTCATTATGCAGCTTCTAATTTATAGGAAAAATAATGAATTACGTATATGGAAATGCTTTTTCTAACATTAGTTTAAGAGATTGACACAAACTAGAATTAATTACACAGTTGACAAACAGCAGAAGTCAAAGACCTTGAAGCTGTGATTAAAAAAACACAAATAAGTTTCTGTATACTTCCTTAGTCTTGGAATCATATTTCAGATGATTTTTTGGGACACTGGACTAGAAATAAGGAAAAAATAAATTTTATCTGTGCAGGAAGAAACACAGTTTGGATCCCAAACCTAGGAAAAGAGATTCCTATCTTTTATATAAGTACTATATTATATCATTTAGGAATTCTCTCACCTGTGTTGATAAGGATAGTATTTGTCAATCACAAATAGGTCCTCTGCTGCTGCTGCTGCTAAGTCACTTCAGTTGTGTCCGACTCTGTGCGACCCCATAGACAGCAGCCCACCAGGCTCCCCCGTCCCTGGGATTCTCCAGGCAAGAACACTGGAGTGGGGTGCCATTTCCTTCTCCAATGCATGAAAGTGAAAAGTGAAAGTGAAGTCGCTCAGTCGTGTCCGACTCTAGCGACCCCATGGACTGCAGCCCACCAGGCCCCTCCATGGGATTTTCCAGGCAAGAGTACAGGAGTGGGGTGCCATTGCTTTCTCCGAATAGGTCCTCTAGAGTTCCTTATTTCAAGTGATATCTGAATCTCATTAGCTTTTATTTATGGACAGTTTAAAAATTGACATATTTGTCCTTGTATTTTTACTAGTCTGTTATCAGACCAATTCAGAAAAACCTCATGTTTCATCCCCACCATTGAGTCACAATAACATAGAAAAATCTGTCCAGAAACCATGCATGTAAAAAAAACTGAGTTAAGTAATAGAAGGAAAATAGTCTCAAACATTCTACTTTCAGAACCCTACAATTATATATTAATAGTATACTAAATTAACTAAAATCTATATGTTTAGATGATGGCCATTACAATCATACTTTTTCTATATTTCAACATAAATGTTTTAATAGTACATGTTACCAATGAAATAGAGTATAAAAAGCTTCTTTAAAATATTACAAAATCTCAGAGACAATGAATGTTATTTTATACCAATAACAGAAGTAAATCAGTCAATGGTTGTGAATTTCGATTTTTTCAACCCATGTACATTATCTCCATATCCATGTCCTTGTGTTGAAAGTAATTAATACGTACGATTCATTTAGTATATTTTAAGAAGCACTTCAGGCTAATAACTATAAAATAATGCCTAAGGCATAAGGTCACTGAAATTCTGACATTATGTCTAAGGCTGAGGGCATCATATCAAAATAGAGGTAGCTTATATGGGCAATATTTTTTTCATATTTTACATAAAATTTTTGCTTTTAGTATGTGTGAGCCTGGTAAAGTTTTAATGTGAGCTCTGCAATAGAGTGCATCACCTCTAGTTTTTATATCACAATCTTTTTACAAAAAGTGACCTACCACTAATACAATGTGTTTTATGTGTGTAACCTCCAGTAAGCAGTAAAAGTGCTGTTTCTGCAGATTTTCTTCCACTATATATACAGAAGCATAGCCTAGGTGGTGTGTTTATTCACCCAATATCACTACGGTGGTTAAATCCACATAAAGCTATTTCTATCTGGATATAGCTATATAAAAATCACAAGAATAATGGGTACAGTTCTACAGGTTATACACTTTTTAGAGCCTTCGGTTAAAATTCTTCTGTCAGGGAGATTGGTTGATGAATCTTCCGCTTACCTACAGACATTTTTGTGTAAGTAGGAACATGAATATCAATTCCTATCCTCCCCTGTCTGGCAGTATTTCTGTACATGAGGAGGTAAGTGCAGGAGGGGATGCCCATATCTGCCCAGACAAAAGCCTGGATCACTACCTAACTTGGGATGTAGCTCATCTTAGCTTCTTTCTTCTTTATTAAAAAAATTAGGTATAGTTGACATACAATATGAATTTTAGGTGTACAACATGGTGATTAAAGTTTTTTATAGATTATACTCCAGTACCAAAGAATGCTTGAACTACCACGCAATTGTACTCATCTCACATGCTAGTAAAGTAACGCTCAAAATTCCCAAGCCAGGCTTCAGTAGTACGTGAACCGTGAACTTCAGATATTTAAGCTGGTTTTAGAGAAGGCAGAGAAACCAGAGATCAAATTGCCAACATCTGCTGGATCATCAAAAAAGCAAGAGAGTTCCAGAAAAACATCTACTTCTGCTTTATTGATTATGCCAAAGCCTTTGACTGTGTGGATCACAACAAACTCTGAAAAATTCTTAAACAGGTAGGAATACCAGACCACCTGACCTCCCTCTTGAGAAATCTGTATGTAGGTCAGGAAGCAACAGTTAGAACTGGACGTGGAACAACAGACTGGATCCAAACAGGAAAGTAGTACATCAAGGCTGTATATTGCCACCATGTTTATTTAATTTATACGCAGAGTACATCATGAGAAACACTGAGCTGGAAGAAGCACAAGCTGGAATCAAAATTGCCAGGAGAAACATCAATAACCTCAGATATGCAGATGAAACCACCCTACGGCAAAAAGCAAAGAAGAACTAAAGAGCGTCTTGATGAAAGTGAAAGAGGAGAGTGAAAAAATTGGCTTTAAGCTTGAGCTTTAAGCTCGAGATTCAGAAAACTAAGATCATGGCATCTGGTCCCATCACTTCATGGCAAATAGATGGGGAAACAGTGGAAACAGTGACAGACTTTTTGGGGGCTCCAAAATCACTGCAAAAGGTGACTGCAGCCATGAAATTAAAAGACGCTTGCTCCTTGAAAGAAAGTTATGAACAACCTAGACAGCATATTAAAAAGCAGAGGCAATACTTTGCCAACAAAGGTCCATCTAGTCAAGGCTATGGTTTTTTCAGTAGTCATGTATGGATGTGAGAGTTGGATCATAAAGAAAGTTGAGCTGCTGAAGAATTGATGCTTTTGAACTGTGGTGTTGGAGAAGACTCTCAAGAGTCCTTTGGAGAGCAAGGATATCCAATCATTCCATCCTAAAGGAAAGTAGTCCTGAATATTCATTTGGAAGGATTGATGCTGAAGCTGAAGCTCTAATACTTTGGCCACCTGATGAAAAGAACTGAATCAATTGAAAAGACCCTGATGCTGGGAAAGATTGAAGGCGGAAGGAGAAGGGGCAACGGAGGATGAGATGGTTGGATGGCATCACCAGTTCATTGGAGATGAGTTTGGGTAAACTCCAAGAGTTGGTCGACAAAGAGGCCAGGCATGCTGCAGTCCATGGAGTCACAAAGAGTTGGACATGACTGAACAACTGATCTGAACTGATACTCCATTTAAAGTTATTTTAAATCATTGACTATATTTCCTGTGCTGTACAGTGTATCCTTGTAGCATTTTTATTTTATGCATAGCAGTTTCTACTACATTATCATCTACCTCATCTTGCCCCTCCCCCACTTCCTCTCCTAACTGATAAATGCTAGTTTGTTTTCTGTAACCTATGACTCCATTTCTGTTTTGTTATAATCATTGATTTTATATTTTATATTCCATGTATAAGTGGTAACATACAGCATTTATCTTTCTCTGAATTATCACACTAAGCCTAATGCCCTCCAGGTACATCCATGTTGTTGCAAATGGTTAATTTTCATTCTTTTTTATTGCTGAGTAATATTCAGTTATTGTATGTATGTGTGTGTGTGTACATACCACATCATCTTTATACATTCATCTGTTGATGAATACTTAGGTTGTTTCCATATCTTGGCTATTATAAATAATGCTGTTAGGAATATGGGAGTGCATGTATATTTTAGATTTAATGTTTTTATTTTCTTTGAATACATATCCAGGAATGGGATTTCTGGATTATATGATAGTTCTACTTTTAGTTTTTTGAGGAACTTCCCTACATGGAAAACATCATGTTTTCCATGATGACTGCACCAATTTACATTTCTGCCAACAGTGTCCCCTTTCTCAACATACTCGCCAGCATTTGTTATCCATGGTCTTCTTGAGGATAGCCATTCTAAGTATAAAGTGATATCTCATTGTTGTTTTGATTTGTACTTCCCTAACAGTTAGCTGGGAGGGGTTGGGGGCAGGAGGAGCAGGGGACGACAGAGGATGAGATGGCTGGATGGCATCACCGACTCCATGGACGTGAGTCTGAGTGAACTCCGGGAGTTGGTGATGGACAGGGAGGCCTGGCATGCTGCGATTCATGGGGTCGCAAAGAGGCGGACATGACTGAGCGACTGAACTGAACTGAACAGTTAGCTATGTTGAGCATCTCTTCGTGTTACTTTTAGCCATCTCTATGTCTTCTTTGGAAAAATGTTTATTCAAGTCTTCTGTGCATTTTTTGACTGGATTGTTTATTTGTTTTGCTGTTGAATTGTATGCATTGTTTATATATTTCGACTACTAACCTCTTGGTCATGTCATTTGCATATCATTAGTAGGCTGTCTTTTCATTTTGTAAACGGTTTTCCTTGTGCAAAAGCTTTTATGTTTAAATAGATCCCACTTGTTTATTTTTGCCTTTGTTTCTAAAATATTGCTACAATTTATGTCAGAGGGTATCTGCCTATGTTTTCTACTAAGGGTTTGTGGTTTCTGGTCTTACATTTAGGGTTGATTAAAGATCTAAAAATAAGACCATCTTACCTTATTTCTTCATTATTCTTCATACCTACAAAAAAATATGAAAGTAACAAATTTCTCTAGTATAACTATCACTAGATTTATTTTATCTATATAACTTTTGTGGCAAGATTGTATATGCTGCTGCTGCTGCTGCTAAGTCACTTCAGTCGTGTCCAACTCTGTGTGACCCCATAGACGGCAGCCCACCAGGCTCCGCTGTCCCTGGGATTCTTCAGGCAAGAATACTGGAGTGGATAGATTGTATATGAACTCCCCCCAAATCTGGGAGATGCTTTTCTTAAACATTCTCTCCCTTCACCCTGGCAATAATTTTTGGGAGTATCATCATATATAACTAAGAGGTAAAATATTAAGTTTCTTTGCAGCACCCCATGTTGTATAATTCGACAGTCATCTGAGGTTCAGATTTCCCAGGAAATCAACTGAGAACTCATAGCATCTCATGGTAACAGGCCAGCTCTGTGAGAGTTTTGTCAGATACTAGAGCTTGATATTGGAGAAGGCAATGGCACCCCACTCCAGTACTCTTGCCTGGAAAATCCCATGGACTGAGGAGCCTGGTAGGCTGCAGTCCATGGGGTCGCTAAAGGTTGGACACGACTGAGTGACTTCACTTTCACTTTTCACTTTCATGCATTGGAGAAGGAAATGGCAACCTACTCCAGTGTTCTTGCCTGAAGAATCCCAGGGACGGGGGAGCCTGGTGGGCTGTCATCTCTGGGGTCGCACAGAGTCGGACGTGACTGAAGCGACTTAGCAGCAGCAGCAGAGCTTAATATGCATTGCCTCTCTCAGCTCAGCAGAGACTCACTTACATAGGCCTGCCTCTTACATTCAACAGCCAATTTATTCCCTTTTGAATTACCTCAAGCATCATGTTTCAAAAACAAAATAAAATAAAAGTCGATAGCTAAAATGGAATTTGATCCAAGTATTTTACAATATAAAATCACATATCCATCATAGATAAATATTAAAGAAAACATGAACACATCAGTTGACACACACAAAAAAATTTGAAACACACCATTTAGGATAAAAACCCTCAGCTAATGAGGAATACAAGGTAACTTCCTCAATTTGATAAAGAATCCCTACATATAACCAACAGCAAACAGTATATTTAACGGGGAGAATTTAGACAAGTTCCCCTCAAGATCAGGAACACGGCAATTATGTCCTTGCTCAACCGTCCTAATCAAAACTGTAGTAGAAGTCCTAGCTAAAGTAAGAACACAAGAAAATAAAACTTTATATATGGGATAGAAAGAAATAAGACTGTGTAATTATAGATAATAGGATTATTTATGGTGGAAACACCAAAATCAACAACAAAAACTCCTAGAACTAATAATTGAGTATAACTAGGTCTTTTAATACAAAGTTCAGTACAAAAACTACCAGCAAAGGATGAATGGAATTTGGAATTTTAAAAATTACTATCTGCAGTAGCACTCCCAAAATGAAATTCTTTGCTATAAATCTAATAGAACGTGTACTCTAAACACTCCTTCCTGTGTAAACCTTTAGATTCAGTGCAATCCAAATCCAAATCTCAGTAAATTATTTCACTGGTATTAAAAATTGATTTTAAAGTTTATATGAAAAGACAATGACCTAGAATAGCTACCAAAATACTGAAGAATTAAGTTGAAGAATTCATACTCCCTGATTTCAAGACTTACTATAAACCTACAATAATCAAGATAAGATGGTGTTGAAAATAGATACAAACAGAGTTTTGTGTCCATTTGTTTAGGCCTATTCAATAGAGTCAAGTGATCTTTGAGAAAAAGCACAATAAATTCAATGGATGAATAAGTCTCTTCAGTAAATGATGCTGAAAAAATTTCACATCAGCATGTAAACAAAAATATTGGGACACAGATCTTACACCTTTCAAAAAATTGATTTAAGATGCACTATAGACCTAAATGTAAAATTCAAAACTGTAATACGTTTTTAATATCTTCTAAAAATATGTATTTCTTTGTAATTGATTGATTGCTTTACAATATTGGCTTGATTTCTACCATACATCAGCATGAATCAGCCATAGATGTACACATATCCGCTCCGTCTTGATCCGTCCTCCCATCTCCCACCCTTCTAGGTTGTTACAGAGCCCTGGTTTGAGTTTCATGAGTCACAGAGCAAATTTCCATTGGCTCTCTATTTTACATACAGTAGTGGATATGCTTCCGCGCTGCTCTCTCCATTCATCTAACCCTCTCCTTCCTCTCCCTGACCCTTGTCCATAAGTCTGTTATTTATGTCTGTGTCTCCATCGCTGCCCTGTGAATAGGTTCATCCATATCATCTTTCTAGATTCCATATGTATGTGTTAATATGGGATATTTGTTTTTCTCTTTCTGATTTTCTTCACTCTATATAATAGGTTCTGTGTTCATCCACCTCATTAAAAGTGACTCAAAAGTACTCCTTTTTATGGCTGAGTAGTATTTCATTGTATGTATGTACCACAGCTTCTTTGTTCATCTGTTGATGGATCTTCCATGTCCTAGCTATTGTAAATAGTGCTACAGTGAACACTGAGATACGCGTGTCTTTTTCAGTTTTGGTTTCCTCAAGATATATGCCTAGAAGTGGTATTGCTGGGTCCTATGGTGGTTTTAGTCCTAGTTTTTTTTTTTTTTAAGGACTCTCCCATACTGTCTTCCATAGTGGCTGTATCAATTTACATTCCCACTGGCAGTGCAAGAGGGTTCCCTTTTCTCCACATCCTCTCCAGCACTTGTTATTGGTGGATTTTTTGTTGATGGCCATTCTGACTGGAGTGAGGTGATATCTCATTGTATTTTTGATTTGCATTTCTCTAATAATGCGTGATGTTGAGCATCTCTTTATGTGTTTATTAGCCATCTCTATGTCTTCTTTGGAGAAATGTCTATTTAGGTCTTTTGCCCACTTTTTGATTGGGTTGTTTGTTTTTCTGATATTGAGTTGTATGAGCTGCTTGTATATTTTAGAAATTAATCCTTTATCAGTTGTTTAATTTGCTATTATTTTCTCCCATTCTGAGGACTGTCTTTTCACCTTGTTTATATTTTCTTTGCTATGCAAAAACTTTTAAGTTTCATTAGGTTCCACTTGTTTACTTTTGTTTTTATTTCCGTTATTCTAGGAAGTGGTTCATAGAGGATCTTGCTATGATTTATGATACACAGTGTTCTGCCTATGTTTTCTTCCAAGAGTTTTATAGCTTCTGGTCTTATATTTAGGTCTTTTATCTGTTTTGAGTTTATCTTTGTGTATGGTGTTATGAAGTGTTCTAATTTCATTCTTTTACACATAGTTATCCAGTTCTACCAGCACCACTTACTGAAGAGACACTGTTTTTCCCATTGTATATTCTTGCATCCTTTCTCACAGATAAGGTGCCCATAGGTGTGTGGGTTTATCTCTGGGCTTTCTATCTTGTTCCATCCGTCTATTCCAGTACCATACTGTCTTGATGACTGTAGCTTTGTAGTGTAGTCTGAAATTAGGTAAGCTGATTCTTCCAGATTCATTATTCTTAAGATTGCTTTGGCTGTTCAGGGTCTTTTGTGTTTCCCTATGAATTGTGAATTTTTTTTGTTCTCATTCTGTAAAAAATGCCATTGGTAATATAATCAGGATTGTGTTGAATCTGTCGATTGTGTTTGGTAGTATAGTCATTTCCACAGTATTGATTATTCCAACCCAGAAGCATGGAGCATCCCTCCATCTATTTATGTCATCTTTGATTTCTTTCATCAGTATCTTGTTTCTGTATACATCTCTTTTGTCTCCTTATATAGGTTTATTTCTAGATATTTTCTTCTTTTTGTTGCAATAGTAAATGGGGTTGATTCCTTAATTTCTCTTTCTGACTTTTCATTGTTAGTATATAGGAATGCAAGTGATTTCTGTGTACTGATTTTGTATCCTGCCACTTTACTAAATTCACTGAGAAGCTCTAGTAATTTTCTGATAGTGTCTTTTGGGTTTTCTGTGTTTGGGTTTTTTTGTGTTTTCTGTTAGTGTCTTTCAGGTATCATGTTATCTGCAAACCTATTGGTTTGAATGAAGAGGACAAGACTGCACACTTCAGTTCTTTGGTATCTGTTATCTGCAAAAAAAAAAAAAAAGTTTAAAAAGTTTTACTTCTTTCTTTCCAATCTAGATTCCTTTTATTTCTTTTTCTTCTCTGATTGCCATAGCTAGGACTGCCAGAACTATGTTATAATAGTGGTGAAAGTGGACACCCTTGTCTTATTCCTGATCTTAGGGGGAATGCTTTCAGTTTTTCACCATTGAGAAAAATGTTTGCTGTGGGTTTGTTGTATATGGATGGCCTTTATTATGTGAAGGTACTTTACTTCTATGCCCATTTTTTGAAGAGTTTTTGGTTGTTTTTTTATCCTAAATGGGTGCTGAATTTTGTTGAAAGCTTTTCCTTCATCTGTTATCATATGGTTTTTATCTTTCTATTTGTCAATATGTGTATCACATTGATTGATTTGCATATATTGCAGAATCCTTGAATCCCTGGGATAAACCCTATTTGATCATGGTGTATGATCTTTTTAATGTGTTGTTAAATTCTCTTTGCTGTAATTTTGTTGGATTTTTACATCTCTATTCTTCAGTGATATTGGCCTGTAATTTTCTTTTTTTATGATGTCTTTGTCTGGTTTGGGTATCAAGGTGATTGTGGCCTCATAGAATGAATTTGAAAGTGTTCCACAGCTATAATGTGTGTTAGTTGCTTAGTCGTGTCTGATTCTTTGCAACCCCACAGACTGTAGCACACCAGGCCCCTCCGTCCATGGGATTCTCCAGGCAAGAACACTAGAATGGGTTGCCATTTCCTTCTCCAAAAGGAACCATAGAAAGAAAGAAAGTGAAGTCGCTCAGTCATGTCTGACTCTTTACGACCCCATGGACTGTAGCCTACCAGTCCATGAATACTGGAGTGGGTTGCTGTTTCCTTCTCCAACAACTATCAGATCAGATCAGTCGCTCAGTCGTGTCCAACTCTTTGTGACCCCATGAATCACAGCATGCAAGGCCTCCCTGTCCATCACCAACTCCCGGAGTTCACTCAGACTCATGTCCATCGAGTCAGCAATGCCATCCAGCCATCTCATCCTCTGTCGTCCCCTTCTCCTCCTGCCCCCAATCCCTCCCAGCATCAGAGTCTTTTCCAATGAGTCAACTCTTCGCATGAGGTGGCCAAAGTACTGGAGTTTCAGCTTTAGCATCATTCCTTCCAAAGAAATCCCAGGGCTGATCTCCTTCAGAATGGACTGGCTGGATCTCCTTGCAGTCCAAGGGATTCTCAAGAGTCTTCTCCAACACCACAGTTCAAAAGCATCAATTCTTCAGCGCTCAGCTTTCTTCACAGTCCAACTCTCACACCCATACATGACCACAGGAAAAACAATAGCCTTGACTAGACGGACCTTTGTTGGCAAAGCAATGTCTCTGCTTTTGAATATGCTGTCTAGGTTGGTCATAACTTTCCTTCCAAGGAGTAAGCGTCTTTTAATTTCATGGCTGTGGTCACCATCTGCAGTGATTTTGGAGCCCAGAAAAATAAAGTCTGACACTGTTTCCACTGTTTCCCCATCTATTTCCCATGAAGTGATGGGACCAGATGCCATGATCTTAGTTTTCTGAATGTTGAGCTTTAAGCCAACTTTTTCACACTCCACTTTCACTTTCATCAAGAAGCTTTTTAGTTCCTCTTCACTTTCTTCCATAAGGGTGGTGTCATCTGCATATCTGAGGTGTACTCTCCCCTTTAGTTAAAAACTAAAACTAAGTTAGGCAACTGTGGCCAGGTCAAAACTGAATCACATTATCTCTGACAGAACAATTTAACTTTTATCTAAGAGTCATTTTTTGAGAGGAGAACCTGTTTAAATAAGTTAATAAATAAATATAATAGCCAGGAAAAAAGTTTGAATTGGGCCATTTCTAAGAAAAAAAAAATTTCTTTTCCCACAGTTTTCCAAAATGTGACCACTTGCTATTTGCCCACTTCATTCTATTTTCATTCACAAAATGTGTATGTGTGATTGCTTCTCTGACTGACACTGAGCCAAGTTTACATATCCATTTTATTTTTATGCTGTTCGATTTAAATTATTTTATGATGCAGAATGTAGTAATGAAGGGGTGCTTCATAGCCTGGAATATCTGGCAGTATAGTAGGTGTCAACAGAATAATCAATTGTTCCCATGGCTAATTCTTGCCCCATCTTCTCACAGAAAGTTGGGGCATTAAAAGAAGGTGATACTTAATTCACAGAAAGAAGGAAGGCCATTTAATTGGATTAGCTGGCATCTCCCTTTCGTTTGTCTCTTTTTATCCCCACCTCTTAATAAGCCCTCCCCTCCACCTCCTGCCCCCACCCCCCCACACACACACATCAGTAGTAACAGGGTTTGGCAGTTATGCAGAAAACAGAAGCTAGTTTTGAGATGAACCTATTGGTTTGAATGAAGAGGACAAGACCACGCACTGCTTCAGTCCTCTGGTATAAAGCATTGCATCTCCCTTGACCACCTCATTCTTATGTGATCTCTTCACCAACTACTACCCCCTGCTTCCACTTGTGGGTCAGGTAATAAGTGTTTTTTGTGAGTGTAAGTATTCAGATTGTCCTTCTGAAAGGTCAGGACTTGGTGGCCATGAGGTACTCTCTCTTTCTCATGCAGTAAAATTCAAATTTTACTTGACTCAGCGTCTGCAAGTTTTAACTCTAGTCTTTCTGTTTATATAACATCATTATAAATAAGGAGAATCAGAATACAATAATCCAGAGTCAGTAACCTTTTAAATTAATGATAATTGAAAATGGACTTCATTTCTCACTCAAACGGTTGCTGTAGTCTAGTACCTTATTATATGACTAGCAATATTTGAGCCAGGGAGGTATTATCTAGTGGAAGAATTCAAAATTCATAATGAAAGAATCTGGGTCCATTCTCTCTCCAGGTAGCAAAGAACATAACTATATCAAACATGTACTGAAACGCACTATTCTAAGCATTTCACATACATTTTTTTGGTATCTTGGCTAATGTGTACAAAACCCCTGCAAGCTAAGTTTTATTATTATTCCTGTTTTCTAGAGGAAATTATGGGAACAAACAGCAGTTAAATAATTCACCCAAGATCAAGCAGTTAAATGGCAGAATTAAGGATTCAGCTTCAGCACACTGACCCCATTGCTTCAGTAGTTCATAGAACCTGGGGTGAGTTTTAAAATATATTTATGGAATGGGCAACAAGTATCCAGAAGAGGCACTGAACCTAATTCAGGAGCAGAGGCCAAGGAGCCCCTGGTGCCCATGCATTAGGCAGTAGCAGTTGATACAGTTGAGGGGGATGCCTGGTGGTCCTCGCTGAGACCAGATCGATGGCAAAGAACAAAAAGACACTTAGGGGGACCTGCAGTTACCCACCAACCTGTACAAAAGGTCTTCAGTGTTTTAACAACAGGTATAACCAGTAGTGGTGACACATACTGAATATCAGCTCTGTGATACTTGTACACCTCAAAATAATTTACCAACACAGATTTTAATAAGAATCTCACAACAAATGGCAGCAGAAGCCATATTCAGGCAGTTGTTTTCATTTCACTGCCTGTATCTTGTCGGCTGTAAGCACATGGGAATATGGTCATTTGCAGTGTGGAATCATTGCTGTCTTAAGAAATTAACTAATATGAAATACATGAAGAGAGTATGTCAGGCTTTGGGTTAGTCTTAATATCTTTTTGCAAAAAATGGAGAGCTGGAGAATGCCATATGTGAACACTATTTGGAAAATTCCAAGATCTTCTCAAAATATCTGAACTTTGATAAAATCACAAAGGAATAAAAAACTTGCTCAGGTATGACTCACAGTAGCACAAAAGACACTTACTTAGCTTTATAAGAAAGTTTATGTTTGAAGAGTTTTCTCTTCCAGCTGCCAACAAATGGAGGAAAGGGATATATTTATTTACTGAGGGCAGAATATCCCCCTCAAATAGCAGACCAAGTTTTATGGAAGTCACTTTTCAAGTTAGCTAAGATTTTGTCAATTATTTGATGGGTTTTAGCTCAGGAATAAAATGTGAAGCTGTTATTTTTCTGGCAAAGCCAGCAAGAAGGAAATGTATGCTGAGGGAGGGAAAAGAGAAATTGGAAAATTGAGCTAACTTAATAGAAATCTAACATTTGCTGTTGCATCGAATAATTACCTTTTTTTCAGATCCCTTTGAAGATGAAAGGTTTTTGTATTAAAATTTTTTATTACCAGACTATCATGGAGGGAAAAGAAATCTGTGCAATGTCTGTGCATTTCCTGTTTTAAAATACACAAGTGATCTTTTGCCTATCTTTATTATAGTGGTTCTGTTCCAAAGAGCCTTAATCTGGAAAGTAGATGACATAAACTTAAACAACTGAGACTATATTAAGATGAGCAATGCAAGGGAAAACAAAACAAAACAAAACAAAACCTTGGGCTCAGTTTGTAGACATTAGACATTGCAGCAGTCTGTCCTCTTGCAAAGAGAAAAGCAGTGTTGTGTTGAGGATAGCTGTGGGGACTTGGCTAGATGACTCAGTCAAAAGCTTTGTTATTAGATGACTCAGATTTAGTAATCCTCAGCCAGTTGCCTTCCCAAGTGTATCTTCATTTTGTCAACATGTTTGAGGAGCTGCTTCAGAGATTCTAATAAGTCCAAATGAGCATTAAAAAGGAGAGTCAGTGACAAGTGTCTCTTGAGAAAGGTATGCCCTTCCTAGAAAACTCTGGATTTTGTTATGAGGATGCCAGCAGTGCAAGAATCTGGCCTAACACATGATGACCAGGTCGATTTTATATGCAGGGAAGTCAAATGAGTTCTCTAAGTGGCACGACGCTAAGTACATCCACATAGTCTCTGAGCATCTCAGTTCTCCAGAGCACATTAAGCCTTTCCAGATTTATCCTCGGAGCTTGGCTGTTTGCCAGGATTCAGACTGTGTTCTGTTGTGCAGTGGGCTGAGTATTCCCAGGTGTCGGCAGAGTTTTATGTCTAGTCCTTATTTACAGTTTTTCTTAGGATTGCTTTGAAGTGTGAACAATCAAGTTGCAGCATGCAGCAAAGTTCTTTCCACACGAGCCCTTTATTTCACTTTCTATTACAGCTTGGATGCCTTCTCAAAACAGGAGTATTTATCTCTAACTCTTCAAATGCATTTGGAAAGATAAATTCTTTTGCAAAGACTTTAGAAACCATTTTATTCCTTTGTTAAGTAAGATAAAAATAGAAAGAGCTGGTATTCTTCTTTCTTGACTTCTTTGAGAAAAGAGGAGTAGTTTAGCAAGCCTTTTCACTTATTAATTATTAGAATATACAAAACATCCTGTGGCTTGGTGACCCTCATCCAAGATGAAACACACATGCTTCTTGCATTTAATCTGTGCTGTACTGTTTGGAATTACTAGCAAAGTTCTAATATGACATGATGACTAATTTTTAGCTCTTAAGTGTCACAATTGGGGAAAAGGGAGTATCTATTGTAGCAAGTGTACAAATTATGCCTTAACATCCATCTTCCTAATGATTTTGTCATTTTCTGAAATTCCCAAGCTAAAAGCAGATATTCTGGATTTCCACCTCTCTATCCCCTCAGGATAAAAAGCTCTAACTAGAATTGTGTGAAGGGAGGCTACCAAGCCCACTTCCCCAGCACACTTTGCAAACACCCTTTAGAGGTGACCCTCTGCAGCCAGCAAGGCACTGCCTACATGGATCTCCATTCAGGAAGCTCAGTAGACTGAGACAACCTGCAGCCCTTGGGGTAGCTCAGTAGCAAATGTCAGACTCAGAATGAACTTGGTATTTCCACTTAAAAGATTTTTTGCACTGCATGTGTTTTCTCCTTGTCACCCGCTTCTTGTGTGTGTTTTCCAAAATCACACTCAATGTTGTGAAAATAGTGGTCAAAAATAGGAGTGGTTTAGTGAGCGGAGAGGCTGAGATGGTACATGGCAGCTGGGTGACTGCACTAAAGGCTGTATTTCTGTGTTATGCTATACTGATCTGGGGCTCTAACAAACGTTGATTTATGGTGCCAGGAGGACCCTGGCGTGGATAACTTCTATTCCTTTCAGAACTTTTTATCTTTATTTTTAAATGTCACAATTTTAAATGATTTTTTTTTTCAGAGTCAACCCCAGATTAATGATTCCTGGAAGGGCCATGGCAAGTGATTATGAGTCCACTTAACACTGGTGGTTGATGGCATATTAAACAATAACGCTGATAACATGCAGCCTTCAGTACCTATAGCATTTTCAGCCTGACCTCAAGATGAAATTAATACAGAAGACAAATAGAAGGGAAGCACGTGCTCAATTTTTTCATCAGGCTGTTACATAAATAACAGATCAACATCTTCCTGTTCACACCATACCAGAGTGGAGGGAAATGCTAGAAACTTCAAGCCATCAATAACTTAAAATGGCTGGTGTCAAAGCCACTTTTTTTTTTTTTTTTTAAACAGCAGATTGACCTGTTTGTAGCCCATTCTTAATAGCAAGGGAAGGAGTTTGGGGCTTTGGCTAGGACTATACAAGTGATTTCCAAATGATATTTCAGATGTAAAAATTCAGTCTTCCAGTATTTCTCCCATTCTCCCTTCTCCCAAACACACACACACACACTGCCCCATCAACCCCCACTGACACTTCATTGTCATGAAAAAGCCCAGCCAGTCTTGGGGGATTTTGCAAAGCATTATTCCTCTTTTTTACTCAGACTCTCACTGATACCTCTACATTTTTTTTTTTTTTTCTCTTGGTGGGGTGGAATGTTATTCTCTGGTAAGAAGCAGAGTTTGAGTTTTTAAAGTTGTAGAGACAGTGGCTGCCAAGTTCATCTGTTTGACTTCTCTGGCCATTGGCATTCAACTAGTTGGTCCCCATTGCAGGAGCTGAAATGCGAAGTGACCTTTTTGGGTGAACAGTCACAAAGCCACACTGGCACATTTAATAGGGAGAAATGTGGGCTCAGTTTTGTGGTATGAGAAGATTGTCAGGAGTATGTATCTTTTTATTTCTTTAACCCAAACACAGCCTTTGTAGCTTTTTTTGAATGTTCAAGTCACACCTTCCCCTTCAAATGATAAAAGAATTCAGTGTGAAATTTGCTTTCTAAACTCCTGTGAAGGTTCTGTCGTTCTCATATAATACTTCAGGAGTATATACCGGGGACACATTCAATGGATTCCCTTTATGCCTTAATGATCAGATGCAGAAGGGGAATGCTGTATGGGTTTCATTCTTATTTCTTACTCAATTCTCTCCTCTGTATCATCTGAACTTGTTTTATATTGACACCTTACTCTTCAGTAAAAATAAAAGCATGGGGTTATTTTTGTTGCAGGAGGTAGTACCTTAACACCCAGTAAAAGTGTTTCCCACAGAAATTTGCTGCTAGAAAATCAGGGATCTTATGAAATGAGAAATACTATCCTATGAAGTTCAAGTGGCAAATAGGGCTGGAGTTTTTTTTTATTTTTTAGTTCAGCATCCAAACTTATTTGGGTTTGGGATGAGCACTTTGCTAATAATGTGTGTCTACTTACTTCCAAGATGCAAGATGCTAGATCAGAACCATATGGAATTTAAAGAAAATGATACTGTGACAATGTCAGCGCTTCTACTATAAGACTTTTTTTTTTTTCTAGAATGTATCAATATCTAGCAAAAAGTGGAGTTATCCAAAAGTTAGCACATGGCCTAGCAACTACATTTATTGTAAATAAATTTTGCAGAAAGGTCCTCTTGGCTATTTTTAAATGATAGTATTTCACCCACACAAGAAAGTGCATTTTTGCTTAGTTTATTGTTTTTATTTCTGGCTTCATATGACTCAAGTACAGCTTCATTTTCAAACATTAGCTCACAATGTTGACTGGTGCCTTTAGGCATTTCAGGGATAAAAATAAAATGACCAAGTTGTTTGGTTTGGAAAAGCAACTTCTTCCAAGCAGCTTCTTCATGTGCTGAATTTTTTCTCAATACATACTTTATAACTTTTTTGAAAAAGACAGCATTTTCCTTCACATATGGGAGGCAGGTGAACCTAAACCACGTGGATGTCCTAGAGCTCAGATTCTCTCATTCACAATCACACTCACCTTATCTGAAGTATCTCAGATACAGAGAGATGTATGACAAGCTCCTTAACATCAGGAAGTATTGCTAGACATTTCTTTATTTAAAAAACACATTTTAAATTAATGTGTGTTGCCAATATTGCATGTCAGGGAAAGGGCTAAAATACTTCTATTTTGCTGACTGATTTATCAGTTTCCATGCTATGAGGCCATGTTTCCAAGTTATCCCCACAGTCTATCCACCTAGCAGGAAAATAGTCATTCTTGCCTCTCCAGATTTAGCTAACCTAGGAGGATAGACATGCACAGAAGAAAGAAAAGATTAAGAATCAAAGCTCCGAAGATAACCAACCATGCAGCTTACAAGTATCCAAGAAAAATTACACCAGACAAAATTAAATAGACAAGGAAAAACTATTCAAGGTTATTGTAATGGGAGTTGAGATTATTACAAAAAAGGAGAGAGGCTGAACTCAACCTCAGTGAAACAAGGGGCAGGAGGATTTTTAAGGGCTGAGGTGACTTAGTGGGAAAGTCCTGGAGGACACTGTGGGGAGTTGGTCAATGTGATTAGGCCATCTCTATTTGCAAATTGGCACTTAGGAAGTTAGGTTTCTACCCTCCCACAGAGACTGGGAGAGAGGGGCGCTATCTTTCTTGATGATTGTATTTGAAAAGGATGGCTCCCGGGTCCTTGACAAAGACATGTCTGGGTTGCAAAACTGGCAAGAGACTAGGAAAAGATTTACATCTCCAAGAGGCAGAGAAAGTACAATTCCAAGTTTTCTAAAGTAAGTGTTCTGAGAAAAGGAAGGCTAGGGAAATACTTGAGAAAATCCTGTGTGAAGTTTAGTTAAGCTAAGGAGAATTCTTAAGGTTGTCTTGGTGTAAAGCCATATTGATCTGGAGGGAAAAAAAAAAAAAAACATCAAGGGACTAGGGACTAATCTTAAAAGATTTAAACTCCCAGTTTCCATGACTTCCTGGGTCCCTCAAACTCACAGGTTTGCTCTTATTCTCTCCAGCAGGCTTAGAGTCAGAAGGATAAGGGTAAGAAAAACTACAGTGAGTCCCCTGGTTCTTTTTTTTTTTTCTGCTATATCACTTGTTTATTTCACATGGCAATTTCTGCTTCTGTCCTGGCAATCCCATCTTGTGAGCCAGTGAAGTAAGGATGATGATCATAGCTTTCTTAATTATTCTTCTTCCCAAATAATCAAGATCTTTAGCTTGAATCATCTCCCAGGAACCTGACACACAAGCCTGGGCCAAACAGTACTTGGAAACTAGCAACTTGACATTGTAGATCTCTCTTCAGGAGACACTTATAGCTAACATTCCTGAAAATCCATCAGTTCCCTTCCACCAGTTTCACATCCACTAACTCCATCTCCTTTTTCAATGTACTTCTAAGCTACCAAGTCTCCTTTCATCTGTCGGTTCTGCTGACACCTTTGTAAAAAAACACGAATGACCTTCACCAAATCTGTAAGTAGAGATTTTTTATTTTGCTATGCATATCACCCTCAGTCTTCATATAGAATTCACCGCTCGTTTCACAACCAGCTCTTCTTTGCAGCTTTTTCAGTGCTTGAATTCTATGACAATGCACTTTTCTGATTGCTCTAATGTTTCTTTTTCTCTCTGTCTCATGGGCCCCACTTCCTGTGTTGGTGTCCTGAAGGTAGGATCTCTTCTCCTTCCTCTGGTCTTGATCCATTACTTCCTGTTGGGTCAGTTCATCTACTTCCATAGTTCCAGCCACAACCTTAATCCTGATGACTATAACAACTGCCTTTGTAATGAGGATTGAAGTCACTGTTTTCATAGTTTTCGGTTTCTATCATTCCCATTAAGCCCCAGGTTAAATATTTCAACTGTCTCGTACACAAAGAGAACCTAGAGTTCTGCTAACATCTCAAACTGAACATGCTCAAAGTGCAGTGACGTCACCCCTACCTCTGCCTGCCAGTCTCTCACCTTATAGTCTTCCCCTGTCTACACTTAACATTTTATTTAAATTTGACTGATGGAGCTCCAGCTGACCTTCAGCTCTCACCCACCTGGACCACTCCAGCCCTGCTTGATGATGCTCTGTGGTCTTACCCTTGGCACTGGAAATTGTTCTCATGCTGAACATTTATACTCACCTGTTGAAATTTTTCATTTTATCCCCTTTTCAATTTAAATGTGACCTCATTCTGTGAGCATTTCCCCATTTCTTGGACTATAATTAATTTTTTCTCATCCCATTATTGTGACTGTTATTTATAACATCACTAAACTCTGCTTAGTATTACAGTTTATGTGTGTATGACTCTCTCTTTCACTAAATGGAAAATTCTTTGACAGCAATTATTGTATCCTATTTTCCTTTTTATTCCCAAAATTGCCTTTCACAGTGTAGGTCTTCAGGGCATGTGTATTAAGTGGAAATGTTTCATTTCATAAACATGAAGTATTTCCATATGCAATCTAAACATATCTGGGATCCTCATGGAATCCTAAATGAGTTGTTGAGAGATCTTAGAGAGCTGAAAATTGAACAGATATACCAGATAAACTGGTGAGGTGGGGGTTGGAGGGGTGGTATTTATATGTTAGTTCATTTCCTGATATTTTACACCTCTCATATTCAGTGGATGATAGTAACTTAATCTTTTTAAATTAATTTTTATTGGAGTATAGTGGATTTACAGTGTTGTGTTTATTTCTGCTATGCCATAATGTGACTCAGTTATACACATATATACAATCTTTTTAATATTCTTTTCCATTATGATTTATCCCAGGATATTGAATATAGTTCCCCTGTGCTATACAGTAGGACCTCATTGTTTATCAGTATTTTATTTTATGTTTCATGTTTTGAAGCCTTGAGAGAGGGGAGGTGGGAAGAGCACCATGTGATATTTCCTAGTGACAGGAGAAGATCTGGCTCTCTTTGAATTTGTCTTCAAACCCCATTTAAAACCCGTAGCCAATGTATTGACAATTGCAAAATCTCTGTGTAAATGCTTTAACCAGTTGTCTCTAAGTAGATGTAACTATTAGGATCCTCTCTCTATTTTCATGTGGAAATATGTGGCCGAGAAGGAAGCTTGCAAAGAAATGTCATAGAAATTTCTTGTGAAGATAAGCAAACTTGAGCAACGTTCAAGCACTTTGGGATGGCTTACTCCAACCTGGCTGGATCACACAGAGACAGTGTCATAACCCACTGAAGGAATGGGCTGAATAAGGGTGGAATATTGTCGTACAGAGTGGCTCCCAAGGGTTCTATTGATGTTTCTGTAGGAAACCTGCCTGAGTCACATTACATTCTGAGAACCACACAGTCTCCCCACTTTGGAAAAAAATGTAGATACAACTACTAGTCAACCTTAGCAGCTAAAAATTATGATTCTTGTCTAAGAAAAAGTTTAGCACTATGGCAAATAATATCATTCCCATCGAAACAGGATTTAGTTGATAGTTTAGCATCTACAATCACTCAGATACTTTATCTACATTTATGTTTTCTTTTCATAACAGCACAGCAAAGTAAGTATCAGTTCAGTTCAGTCACTCAGTCATGTCCATCTCTTTGTGACCCCATGAACCACAGCACGCCAGGCCTCCCTAACCCCTGGAGTTCACTCAAACTCATGTCCACTGAGTCGGTGATGCCATCCAGCCATCTCATCCTCTGTCGTCCCCTTCTCCTCCTGCCCCCAATCCCTCCCAGCATCAGAGTCTTTTCCAATGAGTCAGCTCTTCACATGAGGTGGCCAAAATACTGGAGTTTCAGCTTTAGCATCATTCCTTCCAAAGAAATCCCAAGGCTGATCTCCTTCAGAATGGACTGGTTGGATCTCCTTGCAGTCCAAGGGACTCTCAAGAGTCTTCTCCAACACCACAGTTCAAAAGCATCAATTCTTTGGCACTCAGCCTTCTTCACAGTCCAACTCTCACATCCATACATGACTACTGGAAAAACCATAGCCTTGACTAGACGGACCTTTGTTGGCAAAGCAATGTCTCTGCTTTTGAATATGCTGTCTAGGTTGGTCATAACTTTCCTTCCAAGGAGTAAATGTCTTTTAATTTCATGGCTGCATTGTCTCTATTTTAATTTGGAATAAACTAATGCTCACAGAAGAAAAAAAAAAAGAATGTGAACTCTTTTGACAATATTTTGCTGTTTCTCTCCCATAATTAAAGTGTTACTGCTGCTAAGTCGCTTCAGTCGTGTCCAACTCTGTGCGATCTCATAGATGACAGCCCATTAGGCTCCCCCGTCCCTGGGATTCTCCAGGCAAGAACACTGGAGTGGGTTGCCATTTCTTTCTGCAATGCGTGAAAGTGAAGTCATTCAGTCGTGTCCAACTCTTAGCGACCCCAAGGACTGTGGCCCACCAGGCTCCTCTGTCCATGGGATTTTCCAGGCAAGAGTGCTGGAGTGGGGTGCCATTGCCTTCAATTAAAGTGTACCAGAGTACTGAAGAATTACATTCAATGCAAAATTTTGAATTTACTTGCCACTTCAAGCCTTCTATTTTTTATAGCTTTAAAAGACAGATATATTTTGTAAGTTTTGAGAAATTAATGCACTGGGAATTGTCAAGGTTAGGATAACTGCCTTGTTCTCTGACCAGATATTTCTTGGACTTTCACTCTAAGGTACACATGTTGGCAAGGATACACTCAGACTTGCTCAACCTATAAGGCCCAGGAAATAATGATCAGGTTATTTACTTTGTTTAATTTCATTATTTCTCTTTCCAGAAATGGAAACATCAGCGTTTCCATTAGCCCCACCTGTGTCTATTCTACCTCTAATTGACATTAGCAGTCGTCATGAATTTTGTCTTTTTCTGTTTTGTGTGACAGCCCTTGAACCATCAAATGCCATGCCTTTAGGAGTCTCAACCACCGAAGGGTCTGGAAATAGTATGCTAATTCTTTACCCAGTCCCTAGTCCTTGTCCTTAGTGTCTGTAAAACTATCAGACTACAGAGTATCTAATGTATCACCACCGGACATGACTAGGTTTTCTAACATCCCCTTCTTTCTGGGTCTCCCTATGACCTCTCCCTCTGTACTGTACAGTTGCTATGCTTCTTGCCATCTTTCCCTTGAAGCTTAGTCTCCTTTACAAGATCTCCTGTGATCCCCTCAATGATATGATTCAGGATTGATATTCTCACCTGGAAATTAAAAATTGGCAATCTTCATAGTCATTTTTTATAAGTAAACTAACTTGACTTACCACACCTATCACAATGTTTTGGGTACTGAAAATGCTGACATTGAACCACACTACATATGAATTTGCCTCCCAAACTACTTGGACTTGTGACTGTAGAAGGGCAGAAATGTGTCTCTCCTATAATAATGATTTTTACCACCTACAAATTTTCTACTAATAACAAGTTTTCTGATTTTTTCTCTTTCCATCTTTTATATGCGTGCATGCTAAGTCACTTCAGTTGTGTCTGACTCTCTGCAACATTATGGACTGTAGCCCTCCAGGCTCCTCTGTTTGTGGGATTCTCCAGGCAAGAATACTGAAGTAGGTTGCTATACCTTCCTTCAGGGGATCTTCCCAACCCAGGAACTGAACCCAATTCTTTTACATCTCCTGCACTGGCAAGCGGGTTCTTTACCACTAACACCACCTGAG
The DNA here is from genome assembly GCF_055505025.1 of Bos grunniens. Taxonomy (NCBI): domain Eukaryota; kingdom Metazoa; phylum Chordata; class Mammalia; order Artiodactyla; family Bovidae; genus Bos; species Bos grunniens. The sequence goes on along the minus strand of NC_141168.1, from coordinate 66,964,350 downwards.
TATTATCTTGATGAGATTGACTGTATACACACTCACATATACATATGTTAAATGGTTTTCACTTACTTTAAAATGTTTTATAATATGTTATAATTCTATCCTAGTATTTATTTTAATTTTTCATTTTTCATGAACTTGTAAAAAAGATTTTTTTAAAGAACTCAGATTTTGCAATGCATGAAATGCCTTACTTCATTTCATGCATTCATTATCAACTGAACAAGAACACGAAGACAAATAGGTGAATTAGGATAGATATTCTAAAGTTCCCAACTCCTCTCCCCTTCTTTTGGCATTGGCCAATTAAATAATTTCATAAAAGTTTTACAATAACATGTTGCTCTTGGATTAAAATGATTAGTCCTCTAGCACTACAAAAATTAGAAACTTGTTCATAAAAGCAAAATGTAGAGAATACAAGGAAAACAATGCTCAGAGTGAAGGTGCTGATGAATAACATTTTTAAAATAGGAAAGGGAGGGAGTTCCCAGCATCATTTAACTGAAGTAAAATTAAAATATTTGAAGTCTTTGAACAATGACAGTTTTAAAGTTAGAAATTAGTTAGACTGGATTTAGTTAGGCTGGATCCAGTTTAGTTAGACTAGATTTCTAACTAAATTTCAGAAAGAGCCAGTACAAATAGCAAGTAGGTGCCTGGGAGAGAAGTGTCCTTGAAAGCGGCCCTTGATCACATGGACTTGATTACGATCCAAACTTGTCAAAACTTGTGAGACCACAAGGAGACTCATAAAATGTTTTTCACAATGCCTGGAACATATTAGACAAACAGTAAACCTTGTCCAATCCCTCCTTTATCCTTTATACTTCCTGCCATGGTGAGTGTGTGCGCATGGGTTGTGGGGGGACGGACAGTCCTCCATACTACGGTATACGGAAAGCCTTCCTTTGGTTTCTTGCTTTTGTTTTGCCCTAAAAATCCAATTTCTATATTAATATGGGACAGTCTCCACTGGTGATAAAACTCTCCTTCAAAGAATAAGCAGGCTTTCTGAGAGAGCTGACACTGTAAAATGCAGATCAACAATCACAGGAACAAAAACCACCTCAGAAATCATACAAATGGTAAGGAAATGTTGTAAATAGAAAGATATGACTTCATCAGACAGTACTGGAAGTATTCATTTTTCAGAAATTTAGCTCTCCATAATTCTTTTATTTCTTTCACAAATTGGATAATTAATGTGAGTTAGTCAAAATCCTCTATGGTTACAATCTCTGTGATTCTTTAATATTATAACTCTATGGGCTCATTTCTCATTTTCCTCCATACCTCATTTAAGGCTTGAAGTCAGTGGGAATTACCCCAGGCAAGATGAATTAAAGACTATCTGCCTAATCACTTAAGGCAGACTGTCAATTTTTAGAAATTATTAAGTACATCTACATAGTCATATGAAAATGTGGGTTTTCATAAAAACCCACATTTTTATATTTCTAATATAGATGGGAAAATTCTCTTTTTTAAAACTTAAAGCCACACAGGATCGTAGAATTTTGAAATAAGAGTCTTAAGGAATATTTATCTCTCACTTATTCAAAAAATAGTCTATTGAGAATTTTAGGGGCCAAAAATATAACCCATTTGTCAAGTTATTTAATCTTTCTGGGTCTCAGTTTCTTGGTTGGTTGGGTAAGAAAGGTGAACAAGATGAAGCCTGTGTACCTCTAAGCTGCAACATCGCACAGTGCTGGGCTGGCAACTTGTCAAAAGTTACCTAGCTAATTAGTGGCACAATCAAGACTACACTCCAGAAGCTCGGATTTCCTAGTTAACTCCTCTCATGTCCTTTGCACTGTAACATATTAAGTTCTTAGATTTTTTTTAAAAGATACTTTTTAAATCCTGAAAATGCTTCCCTATGTCTATAAAAGGTCACTTCTGGCCCTGCAATGTGTCTTGGATAGTTACATATGAATTCTATTAGTTAAGTAGGAAAATACTATGTATTATATCTAAAAATTCAACATCTAAACTAATACCAGGTTCTTCTATGTATGACCTGCGTTTCCTTTCCGTATTTTGTTTTTTTACAAATGACATATCATTTTGATATCACTTGTATATTTCAACCCTTAGAATACAAGCCTAGTTGGGTCTAAGGTTCTCAACTGTCTCAGGGTGACTCAGGACCCAGATTAGGTGGCACTCAGTGCTAACACATCAATCTCATGTCCATATTTATATAAAGGTGGCAGCTTGTTAATGAACATGGAAAGCTACCTTGAAAGAGAAAATTCTCCTCAGTGTACACTGAGCCGTGTGCCATCCAACTTGCCTTGGGGTGGTGGGTCCCCTTTTTGTCTGATTGTGTGGAGATCATCAAGTCTTCTAGCACCATCCTGCCAGGGAAGGGTTATCCCCTTCTCTGCCACATAAGATGCCTGCATGAGCTATTATATTGCTGTCAACAACAGAGTCAACCACATATGATGAGTCAGTAACCAAACTCATCACACATTAAGGACAAATGCTCCTGCCAGCATCATCGTATCCCCCATAGTGACTCTCAGACCCAATATAGACTTACACATGAGGCAGTAGAGTACCGAGTTTGACCTCTGGAGGTAGACCATTGTTGTTCAGTCACTAAGTCGTGTCTTGCTTTTTGAGACCCCATGAATTGCAGCATACCAGCCTCCTCTGTCCCACTTTCTCCTGGAGTTTGCTCAAATTTATGTCCATTGAGTCAGTGATGCTATCAAATCATCTCATCCTGCTTGGCTTAAATCTTGAATCTCTCACTAGTTGAGTGTCCTTGGAAGCAGCTTTGATCATGTTTTTTCTTTTTCCAACTTTATTGAGATAAAATTGTGTATCTTTAATGAGTAAGGTGTGTTGATATGATCACTGCCTTAGTGTTAGCTAGCACCTCCATTGTGTCTCATAATTACCATTTCTTTTTTTGTAGTCAGAACATATAAGATTTACTTTAACAACTCCCATAATCTTTTAGGACATTCATTTCTGTATATGTAAAATCGCAACATTAGAATCCACCCCATAGGGTTGTAGAAATTAAAGGATTTTGTTTTTATTCTAAACAGGCCATGTTAGCTTTTATTATTAAGGTTTTTTGTACTGAATATTTTTCCATTTTAGTTGTGTGTGCATGCTCAGTCATGTCTGATTCTTTGCAATCCCATGGACTGTAGCCTGCCAAGTTACCATGTCCATGGGATTTTCCAGGCAAGAATACTGGCATGGGTTGCCATTTCCTCCTCCAGGGGATCTTCCCAACCCAGGGATCAAACCCCCATTCCCTGTGTTGGCAGGCAGACTTTTTACCACTGAGCCACCTGGGAAACCCCAACCAAAACTAAAAACCATGCTGTCATTCTGAAGCCCTCTCGCAGCTTAAACTTAACCTGGTTTTACAGTTTCACCTCAAAAGTATCTTATTAATGAATCACTGTCTAGCTGTCTTACATAGTTCTTAATGTTTTACACACTAGTGGAGTTTATTATTATATACTCTTGAATTTCTCATTTCTTTCTTTTCTTTCCTTTTTTTTTTGTTTCCCATTGAGATATTTTCTTACTTTGTATTGTTTACAGTATTTAGTATTAATAACATGTATTATAAATTAACACATAGTAAATATTGATGAAATAGAGTTCTATTTCTTTCTTTATTCAATACTACATTATTAGTATCTACTGCATGATAAGTATCAGGTAGAATAATTTAATATAATAACAAATCCCATGAACAGAGGAGCCTGGTGAGCTACAGTCCAGGGAGTCACAAAAGAGTTGGACACGAATTAGTGACTAAACAACTATGACAAATCTATAACGAAATCATGTGTGAAGAATAATATTGGCACAAAGTAAGCAGTAACAACTGCTTAGGAGAGACTCTACCTCCCATTCCCCCCAAAATAGTATTGCAAAGTATATTCTTCAATGGAGTTTTGAAGGATGATTAGGAGTTTACCAGGTTCACATAGAGTTGTAGGATAAACAAAGAAAAAATAAAATACACTTATTGACTCAGAACCATGAAATAATATTAACAGAGCTTAGAGTAATCACCAGGTAATGGAAGAAATGATACTGGATAAGTAATGATAATAATAGTTAATGTTAATTGAGTGCTTTCTAAGTTTCCAAGCATTCTATGTGCATTATTTCTGTTCCACACAATGGGGTCATTAAGAGTTTATCATTTTAATACAACTTTACAGACGAAGGCAGTGAAACTCAATGGAGTAATAGGGCTGACAAGAAGCAGAGGTAAAGTTTCAATTTCACTCTATCTCCATGTCTGCACTAATTCTGTGATGAGCCCACCAGTATGAGGTGGGCACCTTATGAACCATGCAAGCTTGAGAATTTAACCTTGTAAAGGCAGTGGGGAACTATTGAAGTTTTAACTTGGGGAATAATATGACTAGATTACTGTTTGAGGATATTCTGTACACTTACCAACTTTACCTTCCTGATAGGTTAAGCTATTATTTCGAAGTAGGTATTAGTGCTTCCTTAATTACATAAACTTAATGATTCCTAATTCAGCATCATAAAACTCATTATTTCATTGGCAGGGTTTTTATTGTCTCCTTTGGACTGCCACTGTGCTAGTAGTTCACAAAGGAGATTTAAGAATAACCATACACCAACAGAAGAACCAGTGGTGAAGGTACTGGAGAAAAGTATAAAGTCTAAGGGACAGGGAGGGAGAAAGAGAAAATCTGAATGAGAATAATAAATGGGGCAAGGTTCTAGAAAAATCTCAGCATGCTAATAACAGTTATTATGAGAAAGCAGGAAATTGTCCTGTGCTTCAGATAGGCAAATCAGCTTTGCATTCTAGATTTTGATTCAGATGATTAAATGTTTATTTAGTATTTTCAGTATTCTAGTTACTTAACTAGGATCTAGGATTAACAACAAAAAAAGTACTGTTAATAAGATATTGCTATTGTTTTCCAGTAGCTTCCAGTCTTCTACAAGAAAATCCCAGAAATAATGAGGGAGACAGGTATTCTAAATTTTATTTTGCTACCCACTTTGTATCAGCCTAGGAGCAACTTAATTAAATATTATTATGCCTTTATTTTCATACATGTATCAGGAGTTGTAATCTATATTATAAAGACACATGATTATGTTGTCTTTATACAGACTTTATTGCAAAAACATTGATCAGTATTCTCCAAAAATGCTATATAAGACATCAAGCTGCCAAAGTTTTTTTTTCCCCCCAAAATTCCTATTCTAACTACAGTAAAATCGCAGAATATTCTTGTATCAAAAATCTTTAATACATTGATACTGAATAGTGGAGAGTAGATTGTCTGTGGATATATATAGATATAGATATATATCTGACTAGAATAGACAAATCACATCTGCCTACACTTGAAGCTTAAGGACACAGAACAGCCTGTTCATTTCCAGACTAACTTTTGAATATATGGTTTAGACACGCATGTTTGTGTTTATGTGTCTTACTCATTCAATTAAGTTATTCATTCAGTTAAGAAACGAGGTGCCTTATACTTCCAGGTACTACATATCAAAAGTAAAGCTTAATTAACAAATAAGTAAACTGGAAAAACATCAGATGAAAAATCTTAGTGACTACATAGAAAAATTATTAGAGCAATAGTTTTTTAAAGAATCATTTGCTTAGTCACTGAATAGTATCTTCTAATATAACTTGAGTGTTTACTTGATATTTTTAGAATGCTATCATCAGGAAAGTACCTAGCATCTTATCACCATATATGAAAGAATGTGTAAGACTAATTTCAAAATTTTTACATCTTTAACCATGGAATATATTTTGAGTTTTGAAGTATTTTAATTGCTGCAATTTTTATTAGACTGTGTATTTCATTTGTTAACCTGAAAAGATCAACTTCCCTAAACCTCTCATGCCTTCATCCTATTTAGCTCCTGGCTAAAATGCAGAAAATAAGTGCTGTGTTTTCAGTCTCCTAAATGTTTGTCTTAGACTCAGGTCAGGTGGTAAATAACATGATATTTGTGAACACACAGTAATCACTTATCTCTCTTTATAACTAGACTCTCTCTTACTTTTCTTTTTTGGGTAACAGTTATATCTTAAATAATCCAGCAGAGGGTGCTTCCTTTTTAGGGTTGGATTAGAAATGAATGTAATCAGCAAAAAGTTAAAATCTTTTCATATTTTATTTCCAGTGGTCAATTAAGACCCGTTCCCTTGCAGTTTTATGCTTTCTCAAATGTGTCCCAATGGTAAGCACCTTCCATGAAGTACCACACGTTTTAACCAACAAATACCTAATAACATGCATCTGGATCTATATATGCAGGCTTGTCATGCTTGCTGCCTTGTTTTTCTTCTTAATGGATGTTACAATCCTAATCAAAAGTTTTGGAAATATTCAAATTAGGGAAGTCTTTTTTTTTTTTTTTTTGACATTGCATTTTCCCTTCTGTGGAGTATCGCTGGCATCCACAAAAAAATCTTTTATTTGTAAAGAAAAAACAAATGTGGCTTTCCAAATTATTCCACAACGAAAGCATGGTTTTATAACATTCCTAACATCACTGACCATTCTAAGAGTAGATGAAAATGTAACCTTTTCCGAAGAGCACAATAGCCTGTCTTCAAGTAATATTCTACTTCCTAGATGCATGGCCCTTTATTTCCTTGTTACATAGGAGCAGTTCCTGAAATTGTCATCTCAGGAGGCTCCATATATATATATATATATTCCTCTTTCAACATGTCACCTAGCTCAGAAATATCTGGCCTTTCAGGATGGATCTGCTAAGGAATATGAGGCTCTTATTAACAAAATGGCTTTGTATCACCCTTCTCAGTGAAGATAACTACAGTGACCACAAAGGAGAAAGCTGAGATAATCTCAGCTATCAAACTAGTTTCAAGGAATTTTCCCCTCCCACAATTTTGTATATGACAGTGCAGTCAATTTAAATAAATGGGAAAATTTTTTTCCCCTGAATATTTTCTAATCAAACAGATTTTTGCTTTTGAATCTTTTCTCCCATCCCTGATACTTCCCACTAGAAGTTGGACACCCATTTAGAAAACAGGCCTTTCTGGAATGCAACTTAGTAGGAAATCAATAAGTGCTGAAGTAGCCCTTATTTCAAAACACAAGGGCTAAGAGAATGAGTTGGTTTTGGTGAACAAATGTTTTATATCTGTGTACCAAAAAACTGAGTACAGCTCTAACTTTAAATCCCATTAAAAAGGTTGTAATTAACTACAGGACCTCACTGATTGTTCAGGTAAAAGATGATCATGCCACAATGAAGAATTTCCCCTTTTTATTTACAAACAAAAGAGGATTTTATGTGGGCAGAAATTAGAACATTACTGAAATGCTGGTTTCCTAAGCTTAAATTCTTTCATGTTAATATAGATCCCTGATTATGTAAAATCAACATCTTTACAATTTTTGTATGGTTTGGATACATAACACATAATATTTTGTACTCTCCGTTCAAGTAGGTTGGTTTCTTCCGAAAGAATTATGTACCTACAACATAATGAGGTAATTAACTAGAAAACAAAGGTTTCGCTTCTGTTTCAGACAAAACTGGCTTCTAAAACACAGGCAACACATGCTTTCTTTGGGGGACCATCTGCCTTGTCCTCCATGGTGATTTTGTTGTCAGAAATCTCATATCATCTTGTGTATCAAAAAGACCTGAGAAAACATGAAAAGGACAATTGAGGTGAAATACCCCATATGTTGTTATGTTGCTTTGGTAAATATTTTAGTAGATTTGCCAATGTGGTAAACTTCAATAAATCAGAATGTTTCTCCAGATGAAAAATCACGATTATTTTGATTGACAGATGTGTTAGGGAAGAACTGCAAATAATTTGGTAGTCAGATACCTTAAAAATTGTATTCAAATGTTCCCAAATATATTTGATTACAATGCATTTGAAAAATCCTTAACCAGAACAAAAAACAGAATTTTAACTGTATTGCCCACACAGTGGTTCACAGAGTCACATTAAAACAAAGTCCACTATCTAAATTTATCTTTCCACTGCACAGTCTCTCTCCATTTGAAGCCCTTTGTTATGTAAGACCACAGGAAGCAAGAGGAATGAAATAAATTGAAAAGAACCCAAGAAAAATTTCCAAAGATTGTAAGTTGACAGTTTGAAGGATGGATTTCTCTTTGGAGTGTTCCATTAGCCCTTTGCATGTTCACTAACATACAGTAGTTTTGGTATTGGTCGCTGTAATAGACTGAATAATAGTCCCCAAATAGGCCCATGACCTTATTCCTGACATCTGTGAATGTCTCCTTCTATGGCAAAAGAGATTTTACAAATGTGCTTAAATTAAGGATCTTCAGATGGGGAGATTATCCTAGTGAGCCCAGTTGTAATCGCAGGTGTTCTTTCAAGAGGGACACTGGAAGAGTCAGAAGCAGTTAAAGAAAATGCAGTGACAGAAGCAGAGGGACAGAGATTTGAAGATATTACGCTGCTGGCTTTGAAAATGCAACCAGGAGGCCATGATTCAAAGGATGTAGGTGTCCTCTGGGATCCAGAAAGGCCATGGCAATGGGTCCAATCCTAGAGCCTCCAGAAGGAGAATTGCCCTGCCAGTTCATTTTAGGTTTCTAACCTCCATAAAAAAGTAAGAGAATAAATTTGTGTTAAGTCACTAAATTCGTGATAATTGTTACTTACGGCAGCAGAAAAAAAAAAAAAAAGTGAATGCAATGCCTTTAGTTAATAACTAAAAGATTTCATATAAAAATTAAGGTATATTTATTTTTTTTTCCTTTTTCAAAACTAGAATATCTGGCAAGAATTGAAGTGTCACGTCTTTCTTGTAGCAGGGGCTGGTTGTTCTGTTTAGATGGCATGTGTTCTCCAGTTTACCAAGGGCTCGATGAGGCTCTTTTTCTTTTTTTCTCTTAAACTTGGAAGCCATTAGACATTTGCATTTGTGACCTCTGAAAGGATATTAAATTTTGCATTTTACGTAATATTAATTTCACACTTCATTTTTAAGAATCGTATCTACATACTGTTATTATTTTTTAAATGTTACTTATTAGTCTATTACTTGTACTGGATCTTCATTGCTGGGCAGGCTTTTTTCTAGTTGCGGTGAGTGAGGGCTCCTCTCTGGTTGTAGTGTGTGGGCTTCTCATCATGGTGACTCTCTTGTTGCAGAGCATGGGCTCTTGGGTGCGCGGGCTCCAGTAGTTGTGGCAGACGAGGGCTCAGCAGTTGCAGCTCCTGGGCTCTAGAGCACAGGCTCAGGAGTTGTGGCCCACTAGCTTAGTTGCTTCGCAGCATGTGGGATCTTTCCAGACCAGGGATCAAACCCATGTCTCCTACACTGCCGGCAGATTCTTTACCACGGAGCCACCAGGGAAGCCCTTTACTATAATTTTTAATAACACTCATGTAAAACTACTGACTCTGAGAAATTTCATTGCCATGTGCTTTGTCATCTCCCACCATCCACCTACTTCAGTCTGTCTTTTAAACTTTCAACCTGTAGATCGGCCATTCTTGGTGGACCTCAGTGACGTCATTTGCAGCGTAGGCTGTGTATTGGACGCAGGGGATTCTGGAGTACTAACATGCAGCCTCTGCTGTTCTTTTCCACTGCCAGCCATCTCTTCTGCTCCTCTTGGGCATATTGGGCATTCTTGAGTATTAACCAATAGTTTCATATTCTGGGTACTAAAAAGTTCAGCCCAGCCCAGCATTAAACTTTGCCCCTTCCCCTGAACTTTGCTCTGCTTTAGGCTACAGCAGAGAAGTAGTATGTATGTGTGTATGAGAGAGAGAGGTACAGACAGGCACACAGACCAGCAGTGCTCCCTCAGGAACTTCTCAGGGAAAATCCATCTCCTAGCCTTTCCCATTTTCTACAGCTGCATTATTTGCATTCTTTGGCTCTTTTTCCCATCTTCAAAGCCAGCAGCACAGCATTTTGCTTCCATCCTCACATTGCTTTCTGTAGTTTTACCTCCGTCTGTCTCTCCCATAAGGACACTTGTGATTACATCATTGGCCAGCCTGGATAATCCAGGTTGTGTGTATGTGTGCTAAATCGCTTCAGTCACATCTGACTCTGTGTGACCCTATGAACTGTAGCCCGTGAGGCTATCCTGTCCATGGAATTCTCCAAGCAAGAATACTGAAGTGGATTTCCATTTCCTCCTCCAGGGGATCTTCCTGACCTAGGGACTGAGCCCACATCTCTTAAGTATCCTTCATTGGCAGGTGGTTTCTTTACCACAAGTGCCACCTGGGAAGCCCAATAATCTAGGTTACTCCTCCCTGTCTCAAGATCTTTAACTTGATCACATCTGCAAAATCCTTTCTTTGCCATATACAGTAATATTCACAGGTGCCAGAAATTAGAACATGGACATCTTTGGGAGCCATTATTCAGCAAACTACATAAGACTAACAAATTCAAGCCAAACAGGAATTTTACACTAATTGACCTCCCAATTGCTAAATTTCATGGTTTTCCTCCTACTAACATTGTCCACTGCATTTAAGATTGAGGGCTTCCATTTCAAACATTTCCTCCCACTGATTCGGATGCTCTTTATCCATGATGGTTCTTCTTTACTAACTTTTCTTCTGCTAGATTTTATCATCTTTTACCATAGTTTTTTAACTTTGCATTCATCCCACCCTTATTTATCTACTCTTACAGTGCCCACTATCATAAATCCTGATGATTTCCAGATCTACATCACAAGCTCTAATCTTTTTCATCAGTATTTGCAATCATATTTGGGACATGTTTTCCTTTAACTCACTATTTCTGAAAGTGAACCAGTTCTCTTGTTCTCATAACCTTTCTGCCTTTCCATGTGAGTGCATACTAAGTTGCTTCTGCTGCTGCTAAGTCGCTTCAGTTGTGTCCAACTCTGTGCGACCCCATAGACAGCAGCCCACCAGGCTCCCCTGTCCCTGGGATTCTCCAGGCAAGAATACTGGAGTGGGTTGCCATTTCCTTCTCCAATGCATGAAAGTGGAAAGTGAAAATGAAGTCGCTCAGTCGTGTATGACTCCTAGAGACCCCATGGACTGCAGCCCACCAGGCCCCTCCATCCATGGGATTTTCCAGGCAAGAGTACTGGAGTGGAGTGCCATTGCCTTCTCCGCTAAGTTGCTTCAGTTGTGTCCAATTCTTTGCGACACCATGAACTGTAGTCTGTCAGCCTTCTCTATCCATGGAATTCTCCAGGCAAGAATTCTGGAGTAAGTAGCCTTTCCCTTCTCCAGGGGATCTTCCCAACCTAGGAATCAAACCGAGGTCTCCCTCATTGCAGGTGGATTCTTTACCAACTGAGCCACAAGGGAAGCCCAAGAATACTGGAGTGGGTAGCCTATCCCTTCTCCAGGTGATCTTCCCAACCCAGGAATCGAACTGGGGTCTCCCGCGTTGCAGGTGAATTCTCTACCAACTGAGCTATCAGGGAAGCAAAGGTTTCTTTCTAACCTTTGGCTGAATAACATTGTGCTTCAATAAAATTCCCCTTATTCTCGACACAACTTAAATGTCACTTCCTCTGAAATTCTTTTTCTATTTTCCCATAACACTTTTTACGTCTCTGTCATAGTCAACAGTACTGTTTTTATACATCTCTCTCTCCTAAGTGTGTGTTGTTAGCCAAGTTTCTGGAAGGCACAGATACAGCTTCATTCATTTTGCTGTCCTTTGCGCCAATCTAAGGCTTGCCTCCCAAAAATCTGTGTTTAAGACTATGGAGCAAATACCTGAGTTTTATTATTAGCTTGTACTCTTTTTGTCTCAGTTTCTTCATGTATAAAATCGGGTGATCTGGAATATAATAGTATGTACCTGAAATAATCTTTTTGAAACATTTCCAGTAGTGTCTGCCACATAGAAAGAGCTATCACGTGTTAAATAAAAATAAGTGTTTCCTGAATTACATTTGACTATTATTACCTGAGGGAGAAGGCAGGGGCACCCCACTCCAGTACTGTTGCCTGGAAAATCCCATGGATGGAGGAGCCTGGTAGGCTGCAGTCCATGAGGTCGCTAAGAGTCGGACACAACTGAGCGACTTCACTTTCATTTTCCACTTTAATGCACTGGAGAAGGAAATGGCAACCCACTCCAGTGTTCTTGCCTGGAAAATCCCAGGGATGGAGAAGCCTGGTAGGCTGCTGTCCATGGGGTCACACAGAGTCAGACACGACTGAAGCAACTTAGCAGCAGCAGCATTATTACATGTGCAAACTAATATTTTTAAAAATTAAGAAAAAGGGCATTCAGTAGCATCCAAAAATGGGATCATTAAAGCATGCATGAGAAAGGATACAATTATTCAGAAAAAGTAAATCAGTGCAAGGTGTTTTTGTCATAAGAAGAATAGAAATATGAGGGCATTTCTCATTTTGTTCCCCTGATGCTGACTCTGAGCACATGGTTACCTCCAAAAAATAAAAAAAATAAAATAAAATACTTCTTTGGTTGAATTAAGTCCATGGGACCACAAAGCAAAATGAGAAATTATCCTTTTAATTAGCTTCAATAAGTTTCAATTAAATTATTTTATGAGAATTAATAATAGTTGAAGAATTTTCTAGGTCTTCCTTTTAAAAGAAACATTTCAGTCTCTTTAAAAATCAAAACCATTATCATGAAAATTTCTTGACCAGAATAGAGAATTCTCTAGATAACTGCAATTTAAAAAAAATAGAATTAAGAAGTCTAATATTGTCATGATGTTTCTAAATTACTAGGATCATCATATAATTTGCCCAGCAGTAGTTCTTTGAGCAAGCCCCTTTAGAGCCAGAATTTAAGCAGGAAATTGAATCTGCAAAAAGAAGAATCAATGAAGCATTGTGTCTTGCAGTACTTACAGATGGATGGATAAATGCTTAAGGATAAGGAATCATTGAATTTGTGGAGATAAGAGGGAGTAGAGGAGGCACGAGAATGAGAATCAAGAAGGGGTTCTTGTCTAGCTAATTCTGTACTTGATGTGTGGCCCAAGGCTTGTTACCTGAACCTCTTCAGATCTGAGCTTCTTTGTCTGAAGTTGAACTAAATAATTTATAACATCTCTTTTAGCTCTAACCATCTTTGTTTTTATGTACAATGAATAGTATGTATAACTATAGTATTTTAGTGGTATTCTAAGTAGTTCCAAAAATATAACAGATGATATTTTGAAGCTTGCTAATGAATCTCTCTTCTCTTTTCACATAAATGCTTGCCCTTTTGGGTCTGAAGCATCCATTCCCTTAGTGGAATATTAGGATTTGTATGAACATAGTATTTCACTTCTGACATTCAAAATGAGATTTTTCAGCAAGGAACATACCAGCCAGCCATGCTATTATCTTAAGAGGATTTACTGAATTCTATCAGCTACGATTTATCATGATAAAGGCTAAACCTGTAGCTTTGACCATATCTAGTTCTCTCATAAAACAGAAAACAGGCCCCTCCAGACCATAATATCTGACTCTGGGGCTTTCTATTCTATGATACAGTGGAGACATGATGTTGAGGTTTGAGGTAAAATTCAGTCCTTTAGGCAACAAGGGAGTGTAAAGCTCATGGCGTAGTCATCTGTTCTCTCTCAGCTTCACCAGGAACTGGCCATTCTCATTGCTGATTCAACCCATGTCAACCATCAACTGACCATAAATCCCCCTAAGGGTGCCGATTCTTTGACCAGACAGACTGTCCCATGGTGCTTGGCTAGAGGGTCACTTTTACAGCTCTTTGATGCTACTTCTTCTGGCAGTCTCCCTGGCCAGCTAGATTCAGCTTACTCATAGAACATTCAGGGCTGTTTAGGCCCTTCCTGTACCACAGGAGGTCAAGAGCAGCAGCTAGGGAGTATTTATTCACATTCTTGTTCTCTCACTGCCCAGTGCTGCTACTCCCTCTTCCATTTGATAAACCTACCATCTGGCCCATCCACCCACAAGGTGGACCCTCTCCAACTCCCAACAGAAAGTAAAGGGAAAGACCCTTTGCTCTCAATTTACCTCTGCAATCTTCACCTCTCAGATTTCATGCCTGAAAAGGTAGGTCAGCACTCAAGCATCTTACCACTTGCTTCCCTTTCCTCCTGCACTCAATGTTTAAAGTACCATTGTCCCTCATCTGTACTTTACGAGACAGGATTTTCTTTTCTCTTTATTCTAAGGAGAATTTTACCTCAGTAATATCCTCCTCCTTCCTGATTCTAATATCATAGATTAACTTCAATAGTGCACATGGGATAGAAGGAAAAACTCTCTTGCTAACAAGAGAATATAGAATTATTCTTGGATTATTATATGCATTACACAAACTAGTAGCCTTGACTTGTTTTCCATAAAATGTTAGTACATGTTATAAAATATGTTTCATACACAGTTAAAAATAGAGGAACGAAATAAGTATAGTGGTATTCTGACTTATAAAACAAATCTCCCAATATATTGTACTTCTGCTTTTAAAAAGTCAGAACATGTGGACTGGCTGTTTGGATATTCCAATTAGACACAGCTTTCTAAATATCAAAAATCCAGAAAGTACTGATTGTTTTCTAAATTTGAAGAGAGTGTGAAGAGATCAGTCACAGATCTTCTTTCCTGTGTATTCATCCAATCTGTGTATAGCACAGAAATACTAATAATGAGAGCTATCACTTATTCAGCCCTTACTGTGACCAAGGCTTCCCTGGTAGCTCAGAAAGTAAAGAATCTGCCTACAATGCAGAAGACTCAAATTCAGTCCCTGGGTCAGGAAGATCCCCTGGAGAAGGAAATGCCTACCCACTCCAGTATTCTTGCCTGGAGAATTCCATGGACAGAGGTGGGCTAAGTCCATGGGGTCACAAGTAGTTGGACATGACTGAGAGACTAATACTTTCACTACAGACCAAACAACATGTATCTCTTTATTTCACTGACTAGCTCTTGGATGACACAAAGAAAATTTCAAAAATAGCTTGAAAAATTAGAAAAACAAGTAGAAACTTATAAGATGTGTTAGCAGTGATAAATTCAGCCAATAAGTAAGATACACAACCAATGTGGTAAATAATAGTAATGTCCAAAAAATGAAGCATTTATTCAAAAAATATTTGTAATTTGGTAAGAAACAGAATTACATAACAGCAATGAATTATAGAAAATGAAAATGCTAGGGAGTGGTTCTTCTGAACCACCTGCCCCATATTTTCTCTATCTGCTAATTCTCTTAGCAGTTCTTCTTTTTTTAAGGTTTTATTTACTACTATTTTTGCCTGCGTTGGGTCTTTGCTGCTGTGTGTGAACTTTCTGTAGTTGTGGCAAGGGAGGCTACTGTCTGGCTGTGGTGTGTCAGCCTCTTGTCATTTTGGCTTCTCTTGTGAAGCATCAGCTCTAGGCACATGGGCTTCAGAAGTTGTGGTGCATAAGCTTGACTGCCCCATAGCATGTGGGATCTTCCAAAACCAGGGATCAAACCGATGTCCCCTGCATTGCAAGGTGGATTCTTTACCACTAAACAACTAGAACCCACTCCAGTGTTCTTGCCTGGAGAATCCCAGGGACGGGGGAGCCTGGTGGGCTGCCGTCTATGGGGTCGCACAGAGTCGGACACGACTGAAGTGACTTAGCAGCAAACAACTAGAGAAGCCCTCTTACTGATTCTTCTGAGAGGAAGGAGGGAGCTGCTAATCTGATGGGCTTGAGCGTATTGTTAATGGTGTCCTGGAGAGCCAGGGCCCTCTTGCTGGACCATGAGAACTGTCTCTTAATAGATTGTGCTTATTTTCACTCTCACTTTCTTTCTCTATGTGCTCTGAATTGAACATATGCTCCCTTTAAAATTCATATGTTGAAGCCCAAATCCCCAGTGTGATGGTATTAGGAGGTGGGGCCTTAGGTTAATTTAACTTATGAGGGTGGAGCCCTTGTGAGTAGAATTAGTGCCTTGTATGAAAAGACATGAAGACAGGGTCTTGAGAGGATTGTCTGCATAGATAACAAAATCACCATGAACTGAGTGCTAATATTTGAATGTAGAGAGCTAAGAGCTAGAGTTTAAGAAACAAAGTAAGTGTGACTAACCTAACCTCTCAGGCTAAGATCCAGAAAATAAATAACCCGATGAATAAACAAATGAGAAATATAGCTCTACAAAAAAGTGGAAAATCTTGAAGAAGTTGACAACTCTTTAGCAAAATATAAGTGACTGTGAATATAGGCAGAGCAGAAAATAAAAAGTATCACAGAAGAGATCAAAATGGCGATTAAAATTTTGATGAATAAAAAACTGCAAGACCAGGTGTTTCACAGTTTCTAACTTGTCAAATACAGACAATGTCAGTGTTTTGAGGCAATTCAGATACATTAGAAATAGAAAACAAAATTAAATATGAAAGATTACTTAGCAGGAGCAGTAGCAAACATCAGCTTACCTGATAAAACTGTTTATTGTAAAATAAAGAACAAGAGCAGAATGCTTGCCATCCACTATTACTCAGAATTTCTTCAGAGAGTCTCCTGTTTATAATATAGGAGAAAAAATAATTGCTATCATTTTGGAAAATTATCTCTTTCTGCTAATAATATTACTAAATATCTAAGAATATCCAAAAGATTCTATTAAAAACTGCTTAAACTTTGAGGAAATGTGGTAAGTGGCTGGATTAAGGCAAATCTTTAAATACATTTAAATACTAGAAGCTTTTTTTATATTAGCAAAAAGAAGATAGAAATAAAAAAGGAAAACATTCAATTTTCAGTAGAAATAATTGTAAAAATATTTGAGCATAAATTTAATATGAGAATGCAGGATCCATAAAACTGAAATTGTAAAATTCTACTAAAGCTCATAAAACAAGGACAGAATAAATGAAAAGACATACCATGTTGTGGGAGTTGGTGATTTCTAATGACGGCTGCAGAAACAAACATCCCATGTTAAAATGTGGCATTAACTGTCCTTCCCAGCCCAAGCATTAGGCTTGTGAGTGAAGAAAATTGTAAGTGACTCTAATCCAGCCGTTATCTTCTGCAGTTTCATGAGAGAACCCAAGCCAAAACCTTCTGTTCGAGTCACTCCCAAATTCCTAACCCACAGTAATTTAGAAATAATATCTAATAGTTGTTACTTTAAGCTGGTACATTTTATAATGATTTGTTACACAGCAGTAGGTGGCTAGTGCACATGATTGAAAGTTTATTATAACAAATATACATTATCCCTCAAATTAATATGCTAAATGCAATTAAGTAACAAATGTTTAAGTAAACACCCAACAGTGTTTTGTTTTTGTTTTTGTTTTTGTTTTTGTTTTTTTTTTTTATTCTTCCAATTTTATTTTATTTTTAAACTTTACATAATTGTATTAGTTTTGCCAAATATCAAAATGAATCCGCCACAGGTATACATGTGTTCCCCATCCCGAACCCTCCTCCCTCCTCCCTCCCCATACCATCCCTCTGGGCCGTCCCAGTGCACCAGCCCCAAGCATCCAGCATCATGCATCGAACCTGGACTGGCAACTCGTTTCCTACATGATATTTTACATGTTTCATTGCCATTCTCCCAAATCTTCCCACCCTCTCCCTCTCCCACAGAGTCCATAAGACTGTTCTATACATCAGTGTCTCTTTTGCTGTCTCGTACACCGGGTTATTGTTACCATCTTTCTAAATTCCATATATATGCGTTAGTATACTGTATTTATGTTTTTCCTTCTGGCTTACTTCACTCTGTATAATAGGCTCCAGTTTCATCCACCTCATTAGAACTGATTCAAATGTATTCTTTTTAATGGCTGAGTAATACTCCATTGTGTATATGTACCACAGCTTTCTTATCCATTCATCTGCTGATGGACATCTAGGTTGCTTCCATGTCTTGGCTATTATAAACAGTGCTGCGATGAACATTGGGGTACACGTGTCTCTTTCCCTTCTGGTTTCCTCAGTGTGTATGCCTAGCAGTGGGGTTGCTGGATCATAAGGCAGTTCTATTTCCAGTTTTTTAAGGAATCTCCACACTGTTCTCCATAGTGGCTGTACTAGTTTGCATTCCCACCAACAGTGTAGGAGGGTTCCCTTTTCTCCACACCCTCTCCAGCATTTATTATTTGTAGACTTTTGGATCGCAGCCATTCTGACTGGTGTGAAATGGTACCTCATAGTGGTTTTGATTTGCATTTCTCTGATAATGAGTGATGTTGAGCATCTTTTCATGTGTTTGTTAGCCATCTGTATGTCTTTTTTGGAGAAATGTCTATTTAGTTCTTTGGCCCATTTTTTGATTGGGTCGTTTATTTTTCTGGAGTTGAGCTGTAGGAGTTGCTTGTATATTTTTGAGATTAGTTGTTTGTCAGTTGCTTCATTTGCTATTATTTTCTCCCATTCTGAAGGCTGTCTTTTCACCTTGCTAATAGTTTCCTTTGATGTGCAGAAGCTTTTAAGGTTAATTAGGTCCCATTTGTTTATTTTTGCTTTTATTTCCAATATTCTGGGAGGTGGGTCATAGAGGATCCTGCTGTGATGTATGTCGGAGAGTGTTTTGCCTATGTTCTCCTCTAGGAGTTTTATAGTTTCTGGTCTTACGTTTAGATCTTTAATCCATTTTGAGTTTATTTTTGTGTATGGTGTTAGAAAGTGGTCCAGTTTCATTCTTTTACAAGTGGTTGACCAGATTTCCCAGCACCACTTGTTAAAGAGATTGTCTTTAATCCATTGTATATTCTTGCCTCCTTTGTCGAAGATAAGGTGTCTATATGTGCGTGGATTTATCTCTGGGCTTTCTATTTTATTCCATTGATCAATATTTCTGTCTTTGTGCCAGTACCATACTGTCTTGATAACTGTGGCTTTGTAGTAGAGCCTGAAGTCAGGTAGGTTGATTCCTCCAGTTCCATTCTTCTTTCTCAAGATCGCTTTGGCTATTCGAGGCAGAGGACATCAGGCACCCAGAAAAGCAACCCAACTCTTCGAAAGGAGGTAGGAAAAAATATTAAAAACAAACAAAAAAAAAGAGACAAAAGAGGGAGGGACGGAGGTCCGTCCCGGGAAGGGAATCTTAAAAAGTGTTTTGTTTTTAATAGGATAAAAATTCCTGTAAAATAGTAAGTTCATGCAAATAACCAAAAAAATTTAAAAATAAGAGATACTTTCTAAAGTTATTAAAATAACCTATAAAGATAGTATGAATATAAATCAACAAATATTAATTGAAGTGAATAGACAGCCAAGAGAGATTCAAGTGGGTAAGAATTTTAATACATAATAAACATATAATCTCAATGTGAGGAGAATAATGATTAACTTTAAAATGTTACTTGTATAATTAGATATCCATTTGCAAGAAGATAAAGCTGGGCCAAACTCCTCTTTAGATAAAATAAAGCCTTGTAAATGTAAAAATAAATAAAACCTTAAAAAAATATTTGGATGAATCTTTTCAGTTATACATATACATATATTCATCTTTTTCATATTCTTTTTTCATGTAGGTTATCATAGAATATTGAGTAGAGTCCCACAGTAGATCCGTGTTAGTTATCTGTCTTATATATAGTAATGTGTATATGTTAATCCCAAGCTCCTGATTTATACCCTTTACCCCTTTGGTAACCATGTTTGCTTTTGTTTTGTAAATGTCTGTAAGTCTATTTCTGTTTTGCAAATAAGATTATTTGTATCATTTTTAAAAAAATTAAATTGTACATATGAGTGATACCATATATTTTTCTCTCTCTGACTTAGTGTGATAATCTCTCAGTCCATCCATGTTGCTACAGATGGCATTATTTCATTCTGTTTTTGTGTCTGAATAATATTCTATTGTGTGTGTGTGTATGTATATATAGGTAAATATATATAATATATATATGTATATATATGTAAATGTATATGTGTGTAAATATAAATATACACACACATATATGTGTGTGTGTATTTACATATATATACACACACACACACACACATGTATGTATGTATACCACATCTTTATCCATTCCTCTACTGATAGACATTTAGGTTGCTCCCATGTCTTGGCTATTTTAAAAAGTGCTCCATGAACATTAAGGTGCATGTATCTTTTCTAATTATAGTTTTCTCCAAATACACGTGTAGGAGTGGGTTTGCTGGATCATATGGTAGTTCAATTTTTAGTTTTTTAAGGAACCTCTGTACTCTTCCCCATAGCAGCTGTACTAATTTACATCCCACCAACAGTGTAGGAGGGCTCCCTTTTCTCCATACTCTTTCTAGTATTTATTGTTTGTAGACTTTATGACGATGGCCATTTATGACCAGTGTCAGGTGATACCTCATTGTGCTTTAGAGTTGCATTTTCTCTGATAATTAGTGATGTTAAACACCTTTCCATGTGCTGTCTGGCCATCTGTATGTCTTCTTTGGTGAAATATCTATTTAGATCTTCTGCTCACATTTTGATTATGTTGTTTGTTTGCTTTTGACTTAGACCGGAATAAGCTGTTTGTATATTTTGGAGATTAATCCCTTGTCAGTCATTTTGTTTGCAAATATTTTCTTTCATTCTGTAGATTGTCTTTTCATCTTGTTTGTGGTTTCCTTTGTTGTGCAGAATGTTTTGAGTTTATGTCCAATTTATTTATTTTTGTTTTGTTTTATTATCCTAGGAGATGAGTCCAAAAGATAGTGCTGTAATTTATGTCAGAGTGTTCTGCCTATGTTTTCCTCTAAGAGATTTATAATGTTGGCCTTTCACTTAGGTCTGTGGTGCATTTTGAGTTTATTTTTGTGTATGGTGTTAAAGAATGTTGTCATTTAATTCTTCTATCTGTAGCTATTCAGTGTTCCCAGCACCACTCATTGAAGTGTCTATCTTTTCCCCATTGTATATTCTTGCCTCCTCTATCATTGATTGATTATAAGTGTTTGGGCTTATTTCCAGACTCTCTGTCCTGTTCCATTGATCTATATTTCTATTTCTGTGCCAGTACCATACTATTTTGATTACCATAGCTTTGTAATCGAAACGGTGATTAAGTAACTTACAACAACAAAAGTTCAGGACCAGATGTCTTCACAGGCAAATTCTGCCAAATATTTAAAGAAGAGTTAACACCTATCCTTCTAAAAATCTTCCCAAATATTGCAGAGGAAGGAAAACTCCCAAGTTCATCCTATGAGGTCACCATCACCCTGATAGCAAAACCAAAGATACCACGAAAAAGAAATTATAGGCCAATATAACTGATAATATATCCTAAAATGTAGAATAAGTGCTTGCTAAATTAGGATTTCTCTATATCTGTCTTACACTGTGGCTCTGAGGGCAGTAACTGTGTCTGTCTGTGTGTGTGTGTGCATGTGTATATTACACAAATTCATTCTACATTTTACTGATAAATAATTTACAAATATGAGCTACCCAGGTGGCACAGTGGTAAAGAATCTGCCTGCCACTGCAGGATATGCAAGATACAGATTTGATCCCTGGGTAGGGAAGATCCCCTGGAGTAGGAAATGGCAACCTGCTCCAGCATTCTTGCCTGGAAAATTCCATGAACAGAGGAGCCTGGCAGGCTACATACAGTCCATGGAGTCACAAAGAGTTGGACATGACTGAACACACACACAATTTACAAATAACCATAAAATAGGTCATAGTTTTTGGTAAATTCCATATAGCCAATTGATTTTCACACAACTCTTTTTTAAACTTTTGCCGAACAGCTATAATCCATAGCAACTCATGGTCACAGCTGTCAAATTGATATAATTCCAACTTGAATGTTAGTTGAAATTCCATTTACATTTATGAATAAGAAAAAATTGAAACAGTGAACAAATATTCATAGTGATGTATTCATTAAATCAGAGCTTCACTCATTCATCAGTGATATAAATGACTACTTTGCTGAACTGGATGATAATTTTCAAATACTAGAAAAATATTCGCCATGTAACAGCTAAGATATAACACTTTTTAAATTTAATCTGCATTATTAACATTTTTCCATTACTTTCATAAACCCGTACAATCCACAAAACAATAAACCAAGCCCTGATTTGTAGCATTTACTATATTTCCAGGGTGATTTGCAACCATGGCAATTGCAAGTTACAACTAAAGTCACTAAACAGAGAGTGGAAAGATAGGTGCAACAGCACAGCATTGGAATTATTTTCACTATATAGATACAAGAGATATAAATAGGCTCAACAACATAGTAGTAGTAAAATAGCAAAATAATTAGAATGTGATCACTCTTGAGTGTTTACTACTTTTGTTTTTAATTTATGAATTTGTAGAATTTAAATTTTAATAATGGATATGTTTAACAACTGGCTTATAAAATTCCTAATAATGTAGCTATCAACTCTTCTGGGCTGAAATAAACTGATTCCAGCATAACACTCTCTGTACATAAACATTTAATCAGGTACAGACCAAAACAGATTTCAATGGAAAACAAAATACACAGGAAGTTTAAGGAAGCAATCTACCTATTACTGAATGCATGAAAACTGGTTAAAACATATCACTTTCTCTTTGAAAATCTGTATTAGTGTATTTGTCCACTAACTGTATTAATTTTTTTTTAATCACACATAATGGCATCAAAGATTTAAAGTTGTAAGTGTTAGGGAAAGGATTCTAAGTTTTTTACTGCAAAAGAAAAAAAAATTGAGAATCAAAATTTCCCACACCATAACTAGAATGAAAAAGTGAAAGTTGCTCAGTTGTGTCTGACTCTTTGCAACCCTTGGACTCCTTTGTCCATGGAATTCTTCAGGCAAAGATACTGGGGATCTTCCTACCCAGGGAATAAACCCGGGGCTCCCACATTGCAGGCAGCTTCTTTATCTCTGTGCCACCAGAGATAGACTACTAATGCTAAGCAGTAGACAATCTTAACTACTAAATTTGAAATGTATAATAGGCAATTTAAGAAAAATCACATTCCTTAGTAAGCCTACTTTCCTTTCCAAACAAAATGCTGAAAGAGAAAAATGCCAAATTAATAACTAGACTACGTTACATCTTCAAATTTGGAGGTTTTCTTTGCCCCAAATTTTTAAAATATAAAAAATTTAAAACCAGTATATTTTTAAATCCCTACCTTTTACCATTTTTCATTTCTGTAAATAAGAAAATGGATCTCAAAAGTAACTAGACTCATAGATCCATATAAGATTTATAAGCCTCTCCTAGGCATAAATGTAAATTTGGTCATAGGTGTTTCAGTGGTACACAGAACAAATATGTTCACTTTTAAACTATATTTTGATAACATGTGTACTCAGATAAATACACGTAAATTTGGACTAAATCACATAAATGAATGCAGCAGGCACTTCAGGAATTATATGAGAATTAAATTAGCAATGTCTATTGTATTTTAAGTATTTGATAAGCTTAATTTATGGTCATTAATTTATCAAGTGAAAATACTCAATTCTTTTCCAAATTGTACTAAAATTCAAATTTTGCAGTTTTACCTTAGAGTCATTCTACTACTAGCTTCAGTATAACATGTTATTGCAGTTTAGAGAATTAAGACAGAAAGTCCAAAGACAGCTACAACTAAATCTACTTTTTACCTTCATGCTCACATGGAATCTACTTTTCTTATATACTTACATTCACATATTTTCATCATCTTAAAAACTTAAAAATAGATCTAAAAATTATGGAAATTAGAAGCATTAACCTACATTTTGATGTTCTCAGTCTAATTTTTCCTACTGTCTGATTTATGTTTTCTCCAGCTGCTTTTTTAGTTTTTCTGTTCTATTTACTCATCTTACTAGATTTTTAAAAGCTTGACAGCTATTAAAATAGAGAATATCAAGAAGGTTAGTTAGTACCTTTATTAAAATCCAAGTCACTGAAATACAAAGAAAAAAAATAGAATTGTTTTATTCTTGCTTAATGTACTAGGAAGCATAGCTTTTGGCTGAGGTTTATATTTTAAGTAGTATTTTACATATCTATTTCATTTTTTGTGTGTTTTATGGTATTTTAGACTGCTTGAACTTGTTAGCTTGAAAACTGTTTTCTTTGAAACTATGCAAAGAACTAATTGTTTGGCTCTACTAAATGTGGAGTGATACTGCACAGTTCTTAGAATATTAAATGCCACTATAATTTCTCCTTTAGAAAATTAATTTTTGTGTGCACTTTCAGTTGATCTTATTTGTTCCTAAGATAATTATTAATTTTTGGATGGCCCAAATGACAAAGCTTGTCTTTTAAAGGTGAAATTTAAAATCATCTAAAAGTAAAAATACCCAAACATGTAGGAAACACACACACATGCACACAGTCCTGGTGTTTGAAGTCTCAGGATACTTCCTAATTCTTAACAAGTTTTCACATCTTGAAAAGTATTTTCATATTCTATTTTGTTCTCCACTATTAGAATTTGATACATGAGCCTCTTAAATATTGCTTTCAACTTTTTAAGAACCTTTGGTTCCTACAGACTTGAGTTACCTTATTATACAATTTATTGAAGGCTAATAATTATTAGGACATGTGGTAGGCGGTTATCACAAGTAACATCACCCTACTGGCTCTACGTACAAGCTACAATAGGGCAAATGGTACAATTAGAGGCACATTCTTTGGTGCATAACAATAGAAGCCTAGTGACACTGCAAGATTAAGAAAAGGCTAAAACATCTTTAAAACTACTCATTACCACCAGTCAAAATGTGCATATTTGACCTTTATGGTAATCAGAAGACTCTCTGCTTATGCAGTAGGCAGCTAAATAATCGTCACTTTCGACACACAGTTTTCCTTGGAGTGACCTAAGGTTAACATGGTTGATCCTGAAGCTGACACAGACATTGAATCAACTCATCAGCGGTCACAGTGAAAGGCCACCACCTTCATCACCTAGGTTACAGTGACAGGATAAAAAGAGTGTTTCAGATTTTTCTCGGCAAGAGACAGTAGGACTTAAATGTTGATTGCTCTGTACATTTCAAAGGTTACAAAATTACTTGGAAACCTCTCCCTGAGGTGCAGATTCACTCTGTGGTATGATAATCATGCAAGTTGCATCAAAAATAATTGCTTAGTTTATTACCTTGTTGTCTTATTAAAGCCTCCTGCTAAATTCAGAAATCTTTTACTCTTGATGTCTCTTCTTCCCTATAGGTCTACTATTAACCCCACTCATTTTAATTTGAATATATTAACAGTTGCAATGGAGACTCTCAAAGCTAAATGATCTCCAAATAAAATAAAATGTACACAATGACTAGCGCTAAGTGTAACAACTCTAACATCAGAGAAAAAAATGAAGACCCTTAATCTTATGGAATAAATGAAAATCTCCCTTCATTGTCCCTCCCTTAAAGCTTACACCTCCCTTAAATCTTACACCTGATGATCTGTAGCAGAAATGGTTGTAATTCCTGAATAATGGACACTTAAATCCAATGAACTAATTTTTGTGTTGGGAAGCTTAACATTCTCCAGTTTTCATAGCAAAGCATCATATGAAGTAACTACAAGGTAATTATGTCATAGATGTTATTTCCCTAGTGGTTTTGGAGGCAGATAATGTTCCTTGTAGAAACAGAATAATTTAATAGTCCTCAAAATTGCAGGGGGAGAAAAACTTTTTTAAAAGATAGCCCAAATAAGATTTTTTAAGGCATAAAGCACACAGTTCCCCCATATTTGTGGCTTGGTTGGCACTTTAAAGTAGTCATTCATAATTCCCCCTAATGTATACAGTATTAATCTGTGTGTACCTAGAAAAGCTGGCTACTTCCTGTACTTCAAAGTCATTGCCTTTGCTATGAGACCTAGAAAGTGCTTCAGGATTCATTATGACATGTGGAATATATAAGCAATAAGGCATGACAGGGAGTGTGGTTATCATAAGATAATCACACCCTGGGTCATTACAAAGTAAGAGGTGCAGTGGCGCACCCCCCATTCCCCCTGGGGTGTGATTACAGCACGATAAGCACACTTCCTGCCATTACCTTATTGCTTTTATAAAAAATCTTTGTTGGGAAGTAAAACTGGTTTCTTTCTGTCTATCCTTTCTGCTTAAAGAAGACAAAGTTGGCAGTTTACAACATTAATAGTGTTTTCAGCAGAGTCACATAGGTTATATGTATTCTGTGTCCCTTTAAAACATACAGCTGCCAAGGCCAATAACAGTTCATCACTTTAAGACAGAACCCATTCATGGGTTGTGTGTTCAAATGATTCAAGTGTAAGAAAAATGTGTGCCATGATCAGAAAAAGTCTAATCTCTAGGAGCAACTGTTGGAAGAAGTAATTTGTTTCAAAAGTTATTTTTTCCAAAATTACAGACTCAGAAAACGTTCACAGACATGATTAAGCAAAATGCAGCCTAACATAGTTGACAGACCAAGCACTGGGCAGTAAGGTATTCATAATTGCTGATTTTCCCCCATTTAGTCCCCCACCCAAATTCAGATGACAACTCAATTTGGGGTGCTAGATTAGATGCCAAATCCCATGGCTGTCATTCAAGTTGTAGCCTAAGGGCCCTATTGTGATCTTGCAAATGTACAGATTCTTGTCATATATGTCTTCCATTACTTAACACTGATCCCTTTTGCTTTATCTAATATTCTGCCACCAAAAGACAGACGTAATCTCAAGTAATAATCTTCATCTGTAATCCAAGTAGTAGTTGTATTATGGCATTATATTCTTTGCATACATTTGAAACACTTCATAAAACTCCTGTATGAAAGATAGTAAGTCGATATTATTTATTATTCCAATCTTATAGAAAAGTAAGCCAAGATATAGAAAAGCTAAATTATGTGATTGATTCACTTAGCTCCAAAGCTGGTATCCTAATTCCAGGGATAAACACACTTAAGAAGAAAAATGAGAGCTTTTACAGAAAATGATCATGGGCAAATTGTTTAACCTCCTTTAGCTTCAGTTTCCTCCTCTATGAAATAAAAGTGTTAAAGTAGCTCTTCTACATAATATATCTCAAACCTGCCATTTTGAGGATCCCTTTTTTTGTAGAATAGTATTGAAGATCATGAAACAGTTAATATCAGACAGTTAGCTCCTTCCTCAGAGACTGAATCTTCAGATAGTAAGTAGTTTGATAAACAAAAGGTATATATTGTTAATGAGAGAAAGAAATAGATGAGAGCGTAAATCACTGAAAATAAGAGAAATCTGACATCTGTTATGACTCTGTTCATTGTTGATTTATCTGATTTGACAGATGAAGTGATAACTGTTTTCATTTTTACCATTCTGTGATTAGAAAAGATCTACTAGAGAAAAAAATGATCTGATTTAGGACAGACATCTATAGTAACTACAGTCCCAATGTGGAAACTCGAATAAATTCCTGGATAATCTGTAGGAGAGCACAAATGCAGCTCTACAATTTGAGTAACTTGGAAGAAATACTCTACTTCTAGATATTAATTGTAATATCTCTACTGATTTTGAAAGGAACTCATGCCTAAACATAAGATATTCAACATCACTTGGTCAGTTCTATTTTTGCAAAGAAAATTTATATCTGTTTTTTGTCAGATTTGAAGGCAAAGATGCCCTCCTTATCAAGATGATTTCTCATTATTCTCAAGAAGGAAAAATTATTTTGGGGACACATCAGAGAAGGGAAATAGGGAGTCATCTTACATTGGTCATTTGTTATTCTGAATGAAATAATGGAGGTTATTAGATTAGTCATCACTATTTGTAATCTATTTACTGGGCAAGTGTTCTGTCCACTGTGGGTGTCTTAGCACAAACAATGTACATTTGTGAGCAGTGTTCCATTTTACTTCAAGGAATTAATAAAATTTCACTGGGGGCTGCTACTTCTTCCCTTGAGCCTACAGTAGCAGAACACATATATTCCCTTTTAGATTACAGCATCTTTCTTGGATTATAAAATATCTCCCCATTATTATTTTTACAGAGAAACCCAAACCTTCTAGAATACCATTTCTACCTATAGCTAAGTGGTTCTGGGTTTGGGTCTTTCTATCCATCCTCTCCATTGCCAGGGCTTCCATGTCATAGGGGTGCTTTTTTGTTGGTGATGGTTGATTTGGTTTTTAAAATCATAATTTGGCTCAGCATAGTTCTAGGTATTCCTAAATTCTCACACCAAACCAACTGCCTTTGCTACCATATTTGGAAGCATCTCCAATTTCACAAACATCTCTATTGTTACACTTCTGAGTTGGATATCCTCTACCTCTCCTCGAGGAAAGAGAGAAATGAAGAAGGGATCCAAAATCTGGCACAATCACTTTTCCTCCCCTGGAGACACAACCCTCTCTCCCTCTCTAAATCTGCTTCATAGCAGGGTGGGGAAGTATTGGCTTTACCTGTTCTGAGGGAACATGCTTACTCTACAAACACATTATTAGGGTATCTTGCATTGCAGTGGATATTTCTACTCTAAAATTAGAAATTCTCTGATATTCCTCTAAGATTAGAAATTGAGACACATTGAGCCTTTTAGTCTCAGCTATAAACTATGTCTACTTACCCTCCTCTTTATCTTTTGAAGTAGAAGGTAACTTTGGAGTAAGAGAGAAGATCTCCACAGGCTTCATGATCCATACATCATCCTGATAGGAAATGAGGCCTTTGTAGTATCAGCCCATGTGAACTTCAAGAATCTTTGGTGTTGGCTGATTGATCACTGAGTCCAAAGGCTGCAATGGACCAGTAGTCCACTAAAAAGCTACTACCCTATAAAATCATAACAACTTCTAGATATAGAAACACAGAGACTCGACAAGATAATGAAGTGCCAGAGCCCCTCACCCATATTACAGACTTCAGTCGGTTTGCATACTGAGAGTCCCTTGAACAAAATAGGTTCAAGTGGGCCTGCATCAACTGCATTGGAGCATGGAAAATGCCTAGACCTTTCAGAACCATTGACCTGGATCTGAACAATCTAGAATTCCAATGGACTGCACTAGTTAGAATGTAAACTTACCAGAATCAGGTAAAAAATGCAATTTCAACCTGGAATTTTTTAAAATAATGGTAACAGTGAAAGCTAATTTGAATACAGAGAATGAACCAGTACTATTTGTAGAAGTATTTGGTTTATCACTTTGAGAAAGAAATGTTCATTGTGTATTGAATGTCTTTGGAAAAGTTTGTACCTCTGAGCATTTAATTACACCTCATGTAGTAGTGATTTGAAATCATAAATAATGATAATGTTTTGACTCACAAAGATGATAATAAAAGTACTTACATTTAAAATCATTTGATAATGCCATGAGTTAATGACTCAATGATAGTATATTTATATAAAATACACTGTGATTCTAGAAGATAATCATTAAAACTTTTACTATATTAGTTATTAAATGAGAAAGCAGAGTATAAAGTTATTTATGAAGTATGTTATAGCTGTATATTAAATATATAAAGTATAATACTCCAAATTTTAGCAGTAGTTATCTTTAATATAACTATTAATAATAATATGAGACACATTGAGGTATTAAGGGCAATACCTTTTGCTTATTTTTTTCTTTTCTCTTTTCTGCTTTCTGCAATGCCTGATATATTTTTAAAACATTAAAATCTGTTCTTAATGAGTAAAGATCCATAACAAGATGGATGATTTTAATAGTTTTATTAATATAGAACATTAAATAGACCATATGTTTTAATTACTCAAGCAAGTATAATATTCTGCAAATCTATAGCAATGTTTGCCTCATTTTGTATTGATTCACACTAATAAAATGCCTCTGGATTCCATAGCTGACTGTGGGATTCTGCAATTTTTCCCAGAGATGAAAACAACCACACCTAAAATTTTTATAGACAGAACCATATGAACTTTGATATTAATCCCAATTAGCATATACTCTGTATTTACTCATGAAGTATGACTCATAAAGTACATATATCACATATATACATGTTTTCATGTGAAAACGTGCTGTTAAATTAGGAGTCTAACCCACTCCAGTACTCTTGCCTGGAAAATTTCATTGACAGAGGAGCCTGGTAGGCTACAGTCCCTGGGGTCACAAAGAGTGGGACCGGACTGAGCAACTTGACTTTCATTTTCACTTTCAATGAAAATTCAGTAAAGGAAGTAGTCATTGTAATGATAATATAAATTGGATTGATGTTTTGGGAAAAAAAAAGTTGGATGGTTATATAACAGTAACTATTAGAATATACTTCTGGACTTTTGCTTCCAGCCTTGAGAAGGGAACAGAATTCTAATTTGTCTTCTTACCATAAAAAAACTAGAACACTGGAAATATATGTGAAACAACTATTTCAGATAATAAGCATGCAGCGCTGGACTAAGATCTCTGGTAAAGTGTATCAGTGAGATAAGCTCTGTGATCATCCTAGCTTTCTGCCTAGAGGCAGTTTTCAAATTCCATTGCAGGGGAGAGAAAATCAAAGTCCAGTGGTCCCTCTGAATTGAGAAGACAGAGACTGGATTTCAGGAAGGATAAGGCAGCTAGAAATGGTGGCATCAAGCATCATATTGAATAGAAGTACGGAGAGAAAGTTATAAGAATAGGAATAAAATTCCTTTTGAGTCTCTGTCTTATCTAGATCTGTACCTTCATTGGGAGAAATGAAAGGGACAGGCAAAAGAACAAAATCTAGGGAAAGAACCATTTCTGGGGATCTGGAAGCCAGAAAGTTGCTAGAGATTATGTAAAAGAATCATTCAGGTTCCAGTCAGCAGAGTGAAAATATGGCACATTTAAGTAGATTTATGAAGAATATAAACCAACTTTAGAGAAATGTTACCATAGAACTGTCTTCAGAGGGTTTCAGAACAAGCTCAGAGAGAATCAAACTAATCTCAAGCATGTTAATGTCCAGCCAGAAAAATGACCTTATCCTTTAAAGAAATACAGTAAAATCTAATACCCTTCAACATAACATTTACAATGCACAGCAAATAATTAAAAACTGCTTCACATGCAAAAAAGCAGGAAAATATTGCCCAAATTTGGAGTAAACTTAGTCATTAGAAACAAGTCTAGAAAACAATGAGAGGACTATGAGATGTTGAAAGATTTATGATAAACATACTCAGTATGCCCAGGAATTAAAGCAAACAAGGACATAATGAGAGAAATGTGAAGCATAAGAAAGAAACAAATGGATATTATATCAATGAAAAAATGAAATATCCAAAATGAAAAATTTGCTGGAGGCTGTTAAATGCAGAATACACCTTGCAGAAGTAATGACTTCTGAACTTGAAACTATAGCAAGAAAAACCGAAACAAACCAAAATCAGAAAATAGAGTGAAAAAGAAATGTATAAAGGATTAGTGATACCAGAGATTAATACTAGTGGATCTAACATGTGTACTGGGAGTCCTACAAAGGGGAAGAGATAGAGAATAAATATTTGAAGGATTAATGGTTGAAAATTTTCCAAATTTGATTAAAATAGTAAATATAATAGATGCAAGAAGCTCAATGAACCCCAAGCAGAATTAGGAACAAAAAAATTACATCAAGCATCATTATAATCAAAGTGCTTTTGAAATACAGTGGAAAGTAATTAAAATTAGCCCATTGAAAGGCACATATATACAGCAGAACCCTGATAAGAATTATTTCAGACTTGTTGGCAGAAACTACTACTATACATAGAGCAATAATATAACATATTTAAATGAGAGGTCAACCTAGGATTTTATTCCCATCAAAAATATTGCAAAAGTAAAGGCAAAATGAAGACTTTTTTAGACAAGGAAAAGCAAGAACAACTTCAACACCATCACTTCTGTACTACAAAAAATGTTAAAGAATTTCTTTATCAGCTTTCTTTATAGTCCAACTCTCACATCCATACATGACTACTGGAAAAACCACAGCCTTGACTAGATGAATTTATGTGGACAAGATAATGTCTCTGCTTTTTAATATGCTGTCTAGGTTGGTCATCGGAGAAGGCAATGGCATCCCACTCCAGTACTCTTGCCTGGAAAATCCCATGGACAGAGGAGCCTGGTGGGCTGCAGTCCATGGGGTCGCTAAGAGTCGGACACGACTGAGCGACTTCACTTTCACTTTACACTTTCATGCATTGGAGAAGGAAATGGCAACCCACTCCAGTGTTCTTGCCTGGAGAATCCCAGGGACGGGGGAGCCTGGTGGGCTGCCGTCTAAGGGGTCGCACAGAGTCAGACACAACTGAAGCGACTTAGCAGCAGCAGCAGGTTGGTCATAATTTTCCTTCCAAGGGGTAAGCGTCTTTTAATTTCATGGCTGCAATCACCATCTGCAGTGATTTTAGAGCCCCCAGAAATAAAGTCAGTTCAGTTCAGTCACTCAGTCGTGTCCAACTCTTCACGACCCCATGAATCGCAGCACGCCAGGCCTCCCTGTCCATCACCAACTCCCGGAGTCCACTCAGACTCACGTCCATCGAGTCAGTGATGCCATCCAGCCATCTTGTCCTCTGTCGTCCCCTTCTCCTCCTGCCCCCAATCCCTCCCATTTGCCATGAAGTGATGGGACCAGATGCCATGATCTTCGTTTTCTGAATGTTGAGCTTTAAGCCAACTTTTTCACTGTCCTCTTTCACTTTCATCAAGAGGCTCTTTAGTTCTTCTTCACTTTCTGCCATAAGGGTGGTGTCATCTGCATATCTGAGGTTATTGATATTTCTCCCAGCAATCTTGATTCCAGCTTGTGCTTCCTCCAGCCCAGCGTTTCTCATGGTGTACTCTGCTGCTGCTAAGTCACTTCAGTCATGTCCAACTCTGTGCAACCCCATAGATGCCAGCCCACCAGGCTCCGCCATCTCTGGGATTCTCCAGGCAAGAACACTGGAATGGGTTGCCATTTCCTTCTCTCATGCATGAAAGTAAAAAGTGAAAGTGAAGTCGCTCAGTCATGTCCAACTCTTTGTGACCCCATGGACTGCAGCCTACCAGGCTCCTCCATCCATGGGATTTTCCAGGCAAGAGTACTGGAGTGGGGTGCCGTTGCCTTCTCCATATGTTCTCTGCATATAAGTTAAATAAGCAGGGTGACAATATACAACCTTGACGTACTCCTTTCCCTATTTGGAACCAGTCTGTTGTTTCATGTCCAGTTCTAACTGTTCCTTCCTGACCTGCATATAGGTTTCTCAAAAGGCAGGTCAGGTGGTCTGGTATTCCCATCTCCTTCAGAATTTTCCACAGTTTATTGTGATCCACACGCTCAAAGGCTTTGGCATAGTCAACAAAGCAGAAATAGATGTTTTTCTGAAACTCTCTTCCTCTTTCGATGATCCAGCGGATGTTGGCAATTTGATCTCTGGTTCCTCTGCCTTTTCTAAAACCAGTTTGAACATCTGGAAGTTCACAGTTCACGTATTACTATTTAAGATATCTAATATAAGTGGAATCATGCAGTATTTGTTCTTTTATGACTGGCTAATTTTTTAAGATTTTTAATTTAGTTCTTTTACACATACATGTGTCTATTCTTTTAACATTCTTTTCCCATTTAGGGAAAAGGTTATTACAGAATACTGAGCAGAGTTCCCTGTGCTATAGAGTATATCCTTGTTGGTTATCTACTTTACTTAGTTTTTAATTTTTATTGGAGTATAGTTGCTTTATAATGTGTTATTCTCTACTGTACAGAAAAGGGAATCAACTATATGTATATACATATCACCTCTTTTTTGGGTTTCCCCAATTTAAGTCAACAGAGAGCAATGAATAGAGTCCCCTGGGCTATACAGTAAGTTCTCATTAGTATCTGTTTTAAACATAGTATTAGTATTAATGTCAATAGTGTATATATATGTCAGTCCCTATCTCACAATCCATCCCATTTCCCCCTTGCCTCCTTGGTATTCACACATTTGTTCTTTATGTCTGTGTCTCTATTTCTGTTTTGTAAATAAGCTCTTCTATACCAGTTTTTCAGATTCCACCTATATGCATTAATATATGATATTTTTTTTCATCTTTCTGACCTAATTCATTCTATATCTCAGTATCTAGGTCCATCCACATCTCTACAAGTGACCCCGTTTGTTCCTTTTTTATGGCTGAGTAATATTCAATTGTTTATATGTACCATACCTTTGTTCATTCTTCTCTTGATGAACATGTAGTTTGTTTCCATGTCCTGGCTATTGTAAATAGCACTGCAGTGAATATTTGGGTGCATGTATCTTTTTGAATTATTCTCTGGATACATGCCCCATAGTTGGATTGCTAGATCATGTGGTAGTTCTATTTTTATTTTTTTAAGTAACTTCCATACTGTTCTCCATAGTGTCTGTATCAACTTTTATTTCCACCAACAGTGGGTTCCCTTTTCTTCACACCTTCTCCAGCTTTTATTGTTTGTAGATTTGATGGTAATGGCCATTCTGACAAGTGTGAGGTGATATCTCATTGTAGTTTTGATTTACATTTCTCTAATAATTTGTGATCTTTTGAGAATTTTTCTTGTGTTTGTTGGCTCTCTGTATGCTGTGACTGGCTTATTTAACTTAATATCCTCAAGATTCATCCACGGTGGTGGTAGTTTAGTTGTTAAGTCATGTCTGAATCTCGCGACCCCATGGACTGTAGCCCACTAGGCTCCTCTGTCCATGGGATTCTCCAGGCAAGAATACTGGAATGGGCTGCCATTTCCTTCATCCAGTCTGTCAAGTATGTGGCAGGATGATAGAAAAACATGTCCACTTTGCTGAATATGGCAGGAAATTATAGGAGTTCCTATGTATTTGGATTTTAATGCCTTATCTGATATAAGTAGTTTTAAAATAATTTCTCCAACTTCATAGGATGATTTTTTTTATCAATTTCTGTTGGTTGTTAACTTTGGTGCAGTCCCATTTATCTGTTTTGCTTTTCTCGCTCATGTCACATCTAAGAAATCAGTTCTGAGACCAATACCATGAAGCTTTAGCCCTATGTTTTCATTTAGGAATTTTACAGTTGCAGTTTTGTATTTAAGTCTTTTTGATTTTTTTAGTTGATTTTTGTGTATAGTATAAAATAAGAGTTTTATTCTTCTGCATGTGGACAAACAGTTTTCCCCATAATATTTGTTGAAGAGTCTATCCTTTCCATATTGTGTATGCTTGACACCCTTATAGAAGATCACTTGACTATATATTCATGGATTACTTTCTGGGCTCTCTTTTCTATTCTGTTTGATTACATATGGATCTTTATGCCAGTGGGGCTTCCCTAGTGGCTCAGTGGTTTAAAAAAAAAATCCACCTGCCAATGGAGGAGATGCTGATTCAATCCCTGGGTTGGTAAGAAAATGGCGACCCACTCCAATATTCTTGCCTAGGAAATCCCCATGGACAGAGAAGTCTGGTGAGCTACAATCCATAGGGTCAAAAAGAATTAGATGCAACTGAGCACACATGCTTAATGCCAGTACCATACTGTTGTAATCACTGTATCTTTCTGATTTACTTTGAAATCAGAAAGTGTGATGCCTCCAGCTTTGTTCTTTTTCAAAAGCATTTGACATTTGGGGTCCTATGCAGTTACATGTTAAATTTAGCATTGTTCATTCTACTTCTATAAAAAAAGAAAATCAATGGGATTTTGATAGGGATCACTGAATTTGTAGATCACTTTGGCTAGTATGGATATTTCAATAGTATGAAGTCTCCTATTTCATGAACATAGACTATCTTTCCGTTTGTTTCTATCTTCTTTCGTCAACATTTTGCATTTTGTACTTTTCAGTGTGCAAATAGTTTATCTCCTTAGTTGTTTTATTTATAAATATTTTCTGTTTTGTAAATTTGTTTTCCTAATTTCCTTTTCAGGTAGTTTATTATTAATATAGAAACAGAATTGACTTTCATATGTTCCTTTTTATCCTGCAACTTTAATGAATTCATTTCTTAGTTCCAAGAGATTTTTGTAAAGTCCTCGGAGTTTTCTGTGTGTGAGATCATGTGGTCTTCAAACAGTAATAGTTTTATTTCTTCTTTCCCAGTATGGATACCTGTGTTTCTTTTTCTTTTTTTCTTTTTAGGCCTATTAGGCCTGGCTAGGATTTCCAGTACTATGTTGAATAGAAGCAGCAAGAGTGACCATTCTCACCTTGTTCTTGATCTGAAAGGAAAAGCTTTCCGTTTTTAGTCATTGACTATGATAGCTGTGGACATTTACAAATGGTATTCTTTATGTTGAGTATCTGTCTTCTATTCCTAGTTTGTCGAGAGTTTTTACCATGGAAAGGTGGTTGGATTTTGTCAAATGTTGCATTTATTGAGATGGTCATGTGGTTTCTTTATCCTTCATTCTGATGTATTACATTGATTTTCATATGTTGAGCCATATTTGCATCCCAGATAAATACCTCTTGGCTATACAGTATATTTTAATGAGTTGTTGAAATTGGATTATCAGCATTTTGTTGAGAATTTTTGTGTGTATATTCATCAAGATATTGGCCTGTAATTTTCCACTCTTGTGTTGTCTTTGTCTGAGTTTTGCTGACCTCATTGAAAAAGCTAAGTGTTTCCTCCTCTTTTGTTTTTTGGACACATTTAAGAAAAATTGGCATTAGTTCTCCCTTAAATATTTGGCAGAATTCACAAGTGAATCTATCAGGTCCTGGGATTTTTGTGTGTTGGGAGCATTTTATAATTGGATAATTTTTTTAGTTTTTTTTTTTTTTTAACCATATATAGGACTATTCAGGCTTTTTATTTCTTCAGGATTCAGTCCTGGTAAGCTATATGTGTCTAGGAATTTATCAACTTCTTTTAGATCATCCACAAGTGACAGTGGATATTATATAATAATAAAAGGGTCAATTTCATGGGGTCATGTAACAATTATGAATATATATACACCCAACTAAATATATAAAACATGGATAGAACTGAAGGGATAAAATAGGTATACCTTGTTTTATTGTACTTCATGTGACTACACTTAATAGATATTTCATTTTTAAAAATTTATGGTTTATGGCCTCAGGCAAGTGTGTCAAACAAGTTTGCCATTTTCCCCAAATTTATTCACTTTGTGCTTTTTAGTCACATTTTTGTGACTTGCAGTGTTTATACTTTTTTTTATTATTGTTATACAGATGACCCTTGAACAGCATGGATTTGAACAGCACAGGTCCACTCACATGGATTTTATTTTTTTCAATAGTAAATACTATAGTACCAAACAATTTGCAGTTGGTTGAATCCAAAGACACAAAACTAGGGATAAAATGCAGCCACATATATGGACGTTTGCTAGTGATACTGTGTCTATTTTGTTTGTCAAGAGTGTTTCCTATTTTGGTATCTGATAGATTTAATGTAAGAAAATGCTTGCAATATATTGTGTGAATTTAGATCGTCTTATAAATATATCTATGTCTAATACCCAAAAAGTCATTGTAAAAGATGATTTTAAGCTTTCGTGTTCAAAATTCTTTAATTTCTAATTGTATAAGACCCAATATAAGTGTAAAATAAAATAATTGACCATGGAATGATAAATCAGTATTAGAGGATTTTGAAGTAATCACTATTATTGCAGTAATAACCCTAGAGTTATAATTAGGGTTAATACTAATTAATTACAAAATATTAAAATATTTTTAGCTCCAATATAAAATTCTACAATATTTTGCCAGTCTAGTTGAACTGTATATATCTCCATGCTTGTGGATAAAAAGTAGACTTCTCACTAAATAATTTACCATCTGAAATTCAATTTATGAATTCTGTGCAAGATAATCCTGAAAGAGAATAATACAGCAAGAGTGTACAATAGAACTGTCATATGTGTAGTATAAAATCATAGAAGTCATCATTCTGATGCTTTCTAGTGAAAGACATATTGAAGTCCCATGCAAGCATGCCATGACTTCCTCAATACAAACTGATTAAAACAAACACTGTCAATATATCAATTAATGCATAATTAACATATTTTCTGTCTTCTACTTTTTATTCCTGAAAAAAATACAATAGTTATGCATTTGGTATTTTGTGTCATTAGACATCTTTATGCTTCCCTTGTGACTCGGTGGCGAAGAACCTGCCTGCCAATGCAGGAGATGTGGGTTTGATGCCTGGGTGCAGAAGATCCCCTGGAGAAGGAAATGGCAACTCACTCCACTCTTCTTGCCTGAGAAATGCCTTGGACAGAGGAGCCGGGTGGGCTACAGTCCATGGGGTTGCAAAGAGAAGGACACAACTGAGCAACTAAACAAGAACAGCAGACATTTATGAAAAGCATGAACCACTCATTACCCTGGAACCCTTGAAATGTCTTTCACCATTCTCTATATTGAATGAAACATATAAAACATAGATACATTATATATATATATATATATGTGTGTGTGTGTGTGTGTGTGTGTGTGTGGTGTGTGTGTGTGTTATATGAAGGAACCAAGTCTTCCTTGGTAAATGATTGAACTCATTTCCTTGCAGTTTTCTTCCTTTTCATATCTCAGTGGTCCGAAAGAGTACCCATAAACATATGGCACTTTACAAAAGGAGAAAAATGATAGGCCAAAAACTGAAGAAAATACTATGGTAAAGTGTGCCCAGAAAAATAGTACCTGAAATTTAAAGTTAGAAATTAATGTCTACCATGATCTGACAAGATTAAAAGATGGACAGCATGTATCTGGGGGAGATTCATGTGAATAAACCTTGCACAGAAAGCAGAGTGAAGAAATTTGACTGACAAAATATTCAGCAGAATATTTTACAGAAGACAACCTCAGTGGAGGAGGCTCTTAATAATCGGGTATAGACTTACATGACCCATCCTTTGCATAT
Source organism: Bos grunniens (assembly GCF_055505025.1). NCBI lineage: Eukaryota > Metazoa > Chordata > Mammalia > Artiodactyla > Bovidae > Bos > Bos grunniens. The sequence continues at coordinate 66,925,572 of NC_141168.1, read as the reverse complement.
ATTTCAATTCTTTCCCTATCCACCCTGAAGCTTGGGTGGGCCATATGCTGTCCATTGCAGCAGGGATGGGAGCTAAGTATCATAGCAACCACATAGTTTTGTCCTCCTGAAGGCTGATCTAGTGCACATGGAATCCCCAAACAAGAAAGAGCAGCACTAAATAAATCCTTGATAGAACAGATTCTTAACATTCTTGGGCATAAGGAGGACAGTTTGGCCACCTGAGGCTGGTTGAATTGAACCTCTTCTTTCAGATGGTGGTGGCAGGCCTTTTGTCTTTTACATGCAGATATATATTCCCTGATTGTAGTGCATCCACCACTACAATTCATGACTCCAGCTCTCTCTCAGCCTCAGTATCATTTTCCCCTCTCTATGTACCTGCAGGTCTGGGGATAGTAATATTTTCTGATTGCAACCTGTCCTTTGGTGTTTCACTGTTGGTTCCATTAACTCTTAATGAAGCTTTGTAAATCACCCCTTTATTTAACTCTGTTTGGGTAGTCTTTTGAGTGTGCTTATATTTCTCAATCAGGAGCTGATCAGTAATGCTTGAGGTTATGAATGCACTTGTTTAGGCAGAGGATGTACCATAAAATGGTACAGGAAATGAGCTAAGAAAAAATCCAGAAAACAGGAAAAAGATAACATTCACACCTGGATGGAGAAAAGTCAAATTGGTAGAAAGAAAAACCAAGATACAACAAAATATAACCATCATGACATTGACATTGATGCAGTGAAGATACAGAATGATTTCATCACCACAAAGATATCTCATTTTGCCCTTTTATAAATACACACACTTCCATCCCATCCCCACACCTTCCCTAACTCGTTGTTTAGTCTATCAGTCATGTCCAACTCTTTTGCAACTCCTATGACTGTTGCCCACCAAGCTCCTCTGTCCATGGGATCTCTCCATGCAAGAACACTGGAGTGTGTTGCCATATTTTTCTCCAGGGAATTGTCCCAACTCAGGGATCAAACCCAAATACTTTGTATTGGCAGACTGCTTCTTTATGGCTGAGCCACGAAGGAAGCCCTTAATCATGGTAACTGTTTTTTCTCTATTTTTAGAAATTTGTCATTTCAAATTAATATAAATGGAGTAAGATAGTATATATAGAAAGTGAAAATGAAGTCGCTCAGTCATGCCCGACTCTTTGCTACCCCATGGATAGTAGCCTACACCAAGCTCCTCCGTCCGTGGGATTTTCAAGACAAGAGTACTGGAGTGGGTTGCTATTTCCTTCTCTAGGGAATCTTCCCAACCCAGGGATTGAACCCAGGTCTCTCTCACATTGTAGACAGATACTTTACCATCTGAGCCACCAGGGAAGTCCAAAGATAGTATATATAACCTTTATATAAATATAAGCCTTTCAAATTGGCTCTTATTACTCATATAATTCTTTCAAGATTTATCTAAGTTGTTTACATAAATAGCTTGTTCCTTTTTATTGCTGAGTAATACTCCATGGTATGAATGTACTGTAGTTTTTTGTTGTTTTTTTTTAAGCAAAATTCACAATAGTAGAAGAGTTTATCAGTTTTCACAATCAATAGCCAGACAAAAATAAAATATCATTACAATTGTTAAGCCATGATGGAAACTTGATTAACCTCAGTTCAGTTTAGTTGCTCAGTTGTGTCTGACTCTTTGAGACCCCATGGACTGCAGCATGCCAGGCTTCCCTGTCCGTCACCAACTCCTGGAGCTTACTCAAACTCATGTCCATCGAGTCATTGATACCATCCAACCATCTCATCTTCTGTCGCCCCCCTCTCCTCCTGCCCCAAATCCCTCCCAGCATCAGAGTCTTTTCCAATGAGTCAATCCTTTGCATCAGGTGGCCAAAGAATTGGAGTTTCAGCTTCAGCATCAGTCCTTCCAATGAATATTCAGGACTTATTTCCTTTAGGATGAACTGGTTGGATCTCCTTGCAGTCCAAGGGACTCTCAAGAGTCTTCTCCAACACACAGTACAAAGGCATCAATTCTTCGGCACTCAGCTTTCTTTATAGTCCAAGTCTCACATCCATACATGGCTATAGGAAAAATGATAGCTTTGACTAGACAGCCCTTTGTGGGCAAAGCAATGTCTCTGCTTTTTAATATGCTGTCTAAGTTGGTCATAACTTTCCTTCCAAAGAGCAAGCATCTTTTAATTTGATGGCTGCAGTCACCATCTGCAGTGATTTCGGAGCCCCCCAAAATTAAGTCTCTCAGCATTTCTATCGTTTCCCCAACTATGATTAACCTAACAGTATAAAATAATTACATACAATTCAGGGGGTTAAGTAGAGTGATGTGGTAAGTGAAAGTGCATGCATGCACATGTTTTCATCTGGCCAGACAGTCTATGTCTTTGGTTGGTGCATTTAATCTATTTACATTTAAGATAATCATCAATATGTATGATCCTGTTAACACTTTCTTAATTGTTTTGGGGTTTATTTTATGTAGGTCTTTTCCTTCTCTTGTGTTTACTGCTTAGAGAAATTCCTTTGGCATTTCTTGTAATGCTGAATTCTCTTAACTTTTGCATGCCTGTAAAGCTTTTGACTTCTCCATCAAATGTGAATGAGAGTCTTGCTGGGTGGAATATTCTTTGTAGGGTCTTCTCATTCATCACTTTAAATATATCATGGTATTCCCTTTGGACTTGTAGAGTTTCTATTGAGAAATCAGTTTATAACCTTATGGGAATTCCCCTGTTATATTGTCATTTTTCCCTTGTTGCTTTTAACATTTTTGTCTTTATTTTTCATTTTTGTCAGTTTGATTGCTACGTGTCTTGGTGTATTCATCCTTGTATTTATCCTGCCTGGGACTCTGTGTGCTTCCTCGACTTGGTTGACTATTTCCTTTCCCATTTTAGGGAGATTTCCAGCTTGAAGTTAATCTCTTCAAGTATTTTCCTCAGGTCCTTTCTCTCTCTCTTCTCCTTCTGGGGCCCCTATAATGCGAATGTTGGTGCATTTAATGTCATCCCAGAGGTCTCTTATGTTATCTTCATTTTTTGTTTGTTTTCATTCTTTTTCTATATCCTGTTCTGTGGCAGTATTTCCAGCATTCTGTCATTTATCCATAAATGACCTCCAGGTCATTTATCCGTTCTTATGCCTCAGTTATTCTGCTATTGATTCCTTCTAGTGTATTATTCATCTCTATTTGGTCTTTAGTTCTTTGGCAAACATTTCTTATACCTTCTCCATTGTCTTCCAGAGACCCTGGATCATCTTCATTATCATTATTCTGAATTCTTTTTCTGGAAGCTTGCCTATTTCCACTTTATTTAGTTTTTCTGGGGTTTTATCTTTTCCCTTCATCTGGGACATTGTGAATTTTCACCCTGATTAACTTTCTATATGGTGGTTTTTGTTCTAGACACAGTGGGATTGTGATTCTTCTTGCTTCTTCTGTTTGCCCTCTGATGGAGGAGACTAGGGGGCTTATGCAAGCTTCCTGATGGTAGGAACTGGAAGTGGGGAAAACTGGGTCTTGCTCTGGTGGGCATGGCTGTGCTCAATAAGGCTAATCCAATTATCTGCTAATGGGTGGGGCTGTGCTCCCTATCTGTTAATTGTTTAGCCTGAGGTGACCTGACCCTGGGGTCTGTGGGCACTATGGTAGGATTAGTGATGACCTTCAAGAGGATTTACGCCAAAGGGCCCTTTCCAGGACTTCTGCTGACAATGCCCTGTCCCCATGGCAAGCCACTGCTGACACACACCTCCACAGGAGACCCTCCAATGCTAGCCAGTAGGTTTGGTTCAGTTTCCTATGGGGTCACTGATCATTTTCCCTGGATCTCAGTGCAGCAAGATTTTGTTTGTGTCCTCCAAGTGTGGAGTCTGTTTCCCCCAGTCCTGTGGAAGTCCTATAATCAAATTTCAGTGGCCTTCAAAATCAGATTCCCTGTGGATCCCTTGTCCCTTTGTTGGATCACCAGGCTGGGAAGCCTGATGTGGGGCTCAGAACCTTCACAATAGTGGGAGAACTTCTTTGCTATTATTGTTCTCCAGTTTCTGGGTTGCCCACCTGGCAGGTATGGATTTGATTTTATCATGACTGTACCCCTCATACCATCTCACTGCAGCAGCTTTTCTTTGGACATGGATATATTTTTTTTTTTTCAATGGGTTCCAGTGTCCTCCTGTTGATGGTTGTTCAACAGCTAGTTGAAATTTTGGTGCTCTCACAGGAGACAAGTGCACATCCTTCTACACCACCATCTTGAACCAGAAGCCTGTTTTTCTGTTTTTTTAACTATTCACCCTTGAAGAATATCTGGGTTGATTTTAGTTTGGGGCTGTTACAAATAAACATTTTATAAATAAAGGTTTTTGTGTAAACATAAGTGTTTATTTTTCTGGGATTAATGCCTAGGAGAGTATTTTATGGGACTAGGTCATTTGGTTGTAGCATTCTTAATTCTTTAAAAAGCTACCAAACTGTTTTCATAGTGGCTGTGTCATTTTACATTCCAACCAGTACTGTATGAATGATTAAGCCTCTAGAAATTTCCTGTAGAGAAACGTGTTTTGTGTTATTATTGTTTTGCATTTTATCCATTCTGATAACAATGTAATGATATCTCATTATGGTTTTAATTTGAATTTCCTTAGTGGTGAATGATGTTGAATATCTTCTCAGGTACTTATTTCCAATCTACATACTTGCTTCAGTGAAGTGTCTATCAGTGCTTTTACTCTAATTATTTGGCTGGTTTGTTTCTTTTTACTGTTGAGTTTAGAGTATTCTTTATATATTCTACTTATTAGCCTTAATTGGATAAATGGTTTGCAAATATTTCCTCTTGGTCCATAGCTTGTTTTTTTTTTTTTTTTTTTTAATACTCTTAAAAGGGTCTTTCACCTAGCAAAGGGTTTAAATGTTAATGAAATCTAATTTATCAATTTTTCCTTTTATGGACTGTGTTTTTGTTGTCAAGTCTAGGAACTCTGCCCAGCCCTATGTATTAAAGATTTTCTCCCATTTTCCACAAGTTTTATAATTTTGTATTTTACATTTGTCTGTAATATACTTTCAATTAATTTTTACAAAAGTTATGACATTTAGGTTAAGGTTCATTTTGTTTTGCCTAGGAAGTCCAGTTGTCCCATCACCATTTGTTAAAATACTGTCCTTCTTATACAGAATTGCTTTGGTAATTTTGTCCAAACATCAGTTGGCCAAATATGTGTGGGTCCGTTTTTGAGATTTATATTCTGTCCCACTGATCTGTGTATTTATCCCTACATCAATACCACATAGCATTGATTATTGTAGATATGTCTTAAACTGGGTAAATAGATTCCTCCCAAACTCCTCTTCGTATTTTATGTATTCTATTTCCTTTGTTTTTCCTTGTAAATGTTGGAGTAACTTTTTTATTTAGCTACAAAAAATCTTGCTTGGATGTTGATAGGAATAATGTTAAATGTGTACATTGGTTTGGGGAGATTTGGCATTTTAGCCATGTTTAAAAACCTACACTGTGTATAACACTGGAATATCCTGTGAGGCTGCATAATCATTTATAATGTAACTTTATTTTTATCATAAAGTAAACTCAAATCAAGGCAATGACACGGTCAAATAAAAAGACAGAAAGCAAGGTTAAGACTTCACTAGCAACATACCATAATATTTCAAGAGTTCAGGGTAAGTTCTAAACACTTGACACAGAAAATTAAGAGTTCTCTGTAGTTCAGCTCGCTCCTCTTGGGTTTCACTGCTTTCTCTTCTTTCCATGCACATTCTAGATGATTCTCTGTTCGGGGGCACTTGTATTTTTCATTCCCTGAAAAATTCTGCTCCTAGGCTCTGCTTGGCTGGCTCTTCATGCAATAAGTCCTCAATTCAAATAGCACTTCTTCAGTGAGGTTCTCCCTGATAAATCAATCTAAGTAGTCCTACCAGTCACCATACACGAATCTGTTTTATTTCTGTTACAGAAGTTGTCACAATGTCTGAAGAGTGGTAGTATGGTAGTATGTCTGCCATTCCTCCAAATTACTCATGGCTCTTTGAAAGCAGGAACTGTGTTGGCCTTGTTCGCTACTGTATCCTCTCTGCCACATGCAGGGCCTGACACACAGTAGGTATATTGTTCTTCATTGAATGATGGAAAGAGTATTGTTTGTTTATGCAGAGAAGCCAGAAGGCAAATTGAAGAGACTGTCACTAAAGCAAAAGCTGGAAAGCAAGAAAAATGCTTTGAGCTTCAGCAATCGAAGCAGTAACAGGAGGAAAAGTGGCTCAGCTGGTAAAGAATCCACCTACAATGCAGGAGACCTGGGTTCGATCCCTGGGTTGGGAAGATTCCCTGGAGAAGGGAAAGGCTACCCACTCCAGTATTCTGGCCTGGAGAATTCCATGGACTGTATAGTCCATGAGGTCGCAAAGAGTGAGACATGACTGAGCCACTTTCACTTTCAGAGGAGGAAAAGAGAACTTGTAATGAGAACTTTATGCTTAATTATGGAGGGCTTTGACTTTTGAATGAGGTGATTTTAATTTTGCCTGGAAGTAACTGGCATGTTTTTAACAAAGTTGATGTAATAATACACTCTTTTGAGAAAATTAAGAGGGGATTATATCAAATAAGGATTGGAGAGCTCAAGTAGAGCAGCATACCAGTTGGGATTAAAAACTGAGAATACTACCATGAGATGAGAAGACCCTCAAGGTGGTTGAGTCAGTCATCACAGAAAGAAGACTCAGTTTAGGGAAAACTTGGTTTTCTTCAGTTGGGCCTGCTTAATGGTCTCATCATTTAAAACCATAGAACTGACAAATTCAGGAGATAATGTGCAAACTCTTAAGTGTCATCTTTCTTTCATTTTTGTTTGCAAACCTGTTCCTTCTGTGTTGAGATATTTTTACAGGTAAAATCATTCTATTTGACTGTTAATGAGCCTGGTTCCTTCCTGCTTACTTCTTTACAAAGTTATTTTTATTATTTTCAGTAAAACTGTTTTCCCTCTTCAGAACAGGGAAGATTATTTGTTAAATTAATCTAGAAAAGGCAATTTAATTGAAATAGAAACAGACCATGTGAATTATATTTATTTTTAAGCACTCCACTGTGTCACATTGAGAATGTTTTGTACATTTAGTCCTTACTCTGTTTTAGTGCATCATTTCATTTCAAATAGGGAATAATGCTCTCTGGGACCCTTGATCTTCTTTCCTGGGAGGTTTTGTGGTTCATTGTTCGTTTTGCTCAATTCACGTTCCCACAGTTGTCTACGGCGGTCTAACAAAGTGGGGTCAGCCTAGGATAGCAACAAAGGAAATTTCTTGTGAAGAACTGATCCTAGCTCATCTGTGTTATTCACGCCCCAAACAAAAATTCCAAAACCATCTACTGCCATCAGGATTTCTAGGCCAGAGTCTTTTTGCTCAGAATAATTGCCTTGATTTTCAAGGACTGTTCTGTGTTCTTTTCAGTCAATTCTTAAACCTGGCAGAATACTGAGCTTTGATTCTGACTACCAAGAAGCAGTTGCTGTAGAAAAACCAAATAGTCCTGACATTTCTGCTTACCAGGTCACTTACAGTTCATTTCAGTGTGTGACAATTAGAAGAAACAAGGAGGGTTTTTTTTTTTTTTTTTTCAGACTCATTTCAAGGAACACTACACACAGCCTTGCCTGCACAATTGTTTGGTTAAAGAAAATGTTTCTGCTCATATTATAGCTGGATTGTAATGGAAAATTGCTCTGGGTGCCAAACCCAAGAATGTTAATATTACTGAAGAAGACCTCTAGACTTGACTACTGTGCATTTTTTTGTTACTTCCAATATTTCAGCCACAAGTTATACGGTATAACAGACTTCTGGAAGTAGAGCTGAAGAAGTCAAGATCAATTTATCCTCATTCTATGTTGATAAGCAGCAAGATGCTTTCTGAAATGTAAGGTAAATAGTTTCACATGGGAATGAGACAAGGAAATCCTTTTAGAATTTGGCTCACTGGCCTCATATTCACACCTTTGCACTGAGGTTTACTCTATGGAGTGTTTGTGATGGTTATTAACATTGACTTGGAAGGTTAAAAAGACCAAAAGAGACACTGTAGCTTCTAGGGCTGTTTTGACATCTCTTACTAGAGTTTCTTAGAAGGTGGTATTAGAGATATTATTACTTGTACATATTATTGTTAAATTACAGTATATCTCTCATTTGATTTTACATTAGAGAAAATTGAAAAATTCTAACAGACAAGGAAATTATTATGTAAGGACTTGCATGGTATAAACTAATCCAAGAAATGAATGATTCATCTTCAGTATGCATGAAAGACACCGTATTATTAGTCTAATACATAAATAACAGAAATGAATTATATCTATATGTGGCTTTATCAAGATAGATCAGCCTCTGGGATCATATTTATGAATTCATGGACATAATGTAATTATAAAATATTCATTATGGTTTCATTGTACAAAAGTGTAGAAATTACCTCAGTAGTCAAAGTTTAAGGGAAAAGCCCCAGTTCAGTAAAAGGATTTGGGCTTCTCCTTTTAGAGGGATTTACAGTACTCATCAGTGGTATAGTTCACATTAGCATCCAGTGACATTGCTTTGTCTGTATATATTTCTAGCTGTCAACAGAATGTCCTGAGGCAATTGCATCCTGATTCTATAGCTATCTTCTATTCTTTTATAATACACAAGGGTCTAATTTTCCATCAGCAAAGCATGAAATCATGTAAGAATGCCACATAACCAGCGTTTGCAAACAAGTAGCACTTTTTCTACACATAAAAATGCTTCATAAAATAACAGATAAATTAAATCTTCTTGTACAAGTAAAGAGCTTAGAAATCAAGACCTTTTACACAAAATTAGAATTTTCTGTACAGAGCTGACAGTGTCATGTAATTCAACTGAATTTGTTCACCACCTTACATGTTAATATGTGTGACCATATAATTTTTCTTTGATTTACAGTGGAACTGTTTTATATCAGGAGCGTTTTATGGTTACAGATAACAGGCATGTTAACTTCATTAAGATCAGTATTTAGCAATTATCAAATTAACAAAGTGATGACTGGAGGATATGACTTGTATCCAACTATATTAGCTTTAACACTCACTCAATGCTGTGCAGCAAAAGGACATAGAAACCAAGTGTTCCTCTTTATTTATTCATATTTTGGGTACAGTGGGACAGGCAGTCAAAGTAAACATGAATCCTCAAAAATGACATTATAAAATATACCAAATGATGCATTCAAGATTTTTCTTCCCTCTCTGGAACATATCTAAGTTTGACAAACTGTTTGAAATTATCAATTCAATGATGCCCTTAAAAGGGTTAGCTTTGGCATATATTTAAAATACATTCAAGACATATGTCTCTCCTGCTGCAAAAACTACAGAAAGCTCAGTTTAACATCAGTGATATGACTGAAACTGCTTAAATTATCATTCCCTATATTCATCTCATATTTCCACAACTTCAGGGTATTTTTAAACACTTTCTACATAATGTACAATTTACTTAGCATGTGGCATTCATGTGTCTAGTTGTAAAATAACTTGTTGTAATTTAAGCAAACATGTTTTAAATAAAAGGTAGCTAAGACTTCTAATCTCTGATGTACTGAGTGCAGTGAAAGCTTCCATAAAAATGGATTTCCCAGGCAGCCAAAGACCATAGACGCTCCCATTTAGAAATATATTAATCTTTGATTTTCCCTTGTGCATTTCAAGAAATCTAACTGACCAATGTCACCAATCGTGCTATGCCATTGACATATTCTACTGAAAACAGAGGGTAGAAAAGAAAATTACATCATTTTTTCCTATAAAAGCCTTTTTGTTTACTTCCATTTTTCAAACATGAGCAGTTAATATAACAACAAAGCTCTAGATGCTTTTTAAAAAAATAAATTTAGTGATTTATAACTGACATAAAATATGCTGCATATACTTAAAGGGTACAATTTGATAAGTTTTGGCATATTTGTAGTTTGGTGAAACCATTATAACAATCAAGGTGATTAACATGCTCATCACTCCCTAAAGTTTCCATGTGCCCCTTATAGTTTCTGTCCTTCACCCCTCCCTGAGCTTTCACTCTTCTCAGGATTCTAAGTAGCAAAGTGTTCCAAAGCATGCCTCTTGCTGCTGCTGCTGCTGCTAAGTTGCTTCAGTCGTGTCCGACTCTGTGCGACCACATAGACGGCAGCCCACCAGGCTCCACCGTCCCTGGGATTCTCCAGGCAACAACACTGGAGTGGGTTGCCATTTCCTTCTCCAATGCAAGAAAGTGAAAAGTGAAAGTCAAGTCGCTCAGTCATGTCCGGCTCTTAGCGACCCCATGGACCGCAGCCTACCGGGCTCCTCCATCCATGGGATTTTCCAGGCAAGAGTACTGGAGTCTTAGATGCCATAAATAAAATGCTTTGCATAAACATGTCACTACATGTTAGCTCATAATTTTTCAAGCTTTATATAAATTATATACTGTATATCCTTTTTTTGTTTGGCTTCTTCTACTTTGAATAACAATTTGAGACTTATTCATGATGTAGCATATATCACCAATGTATTTTTTACTGCTGTGTAGTGTTCCATTTTCTGGGTGTACCACATTGTTCATTCTCCTGTTGTCAGACATTTGATTTGTTTCCAGTTTGGGACAGCGAAATCAAGCTCCCATGTGCATTCATGTATATGCCTTTATTTAGACATATGCTTTCATTTTCCTTTTGAAAATTGCCTAAACATAGAATAGCTGGATCATATGGTACATACATGTTTAACTGTTTAAGAAATTGCAGAGCTAGTTTCCAAAGTGGTTGAAATATTTCACATTCTCCCCAGAAGTATATGAAAGATTCAGTTCCTCTGCATTTTCACCATTACTCAGTATGATCAGATTTTTAATTTTGGGTATTCTAAGAGATTGTATAGTAGTATCCCAGTGTGTTTTAATTTGCATTTCCTTATGATTATGTTGAACATTTTTCATCTGCTTGCTTGCTTTTGGTATATCTTCTTTGGTGAAATGTCTGTCCCGATTTTTTGCCCATTTTTTTAAATGAAGTTGTTTGTCTTCTTACCGAGTTTGAAGTTTTTTATATATCCTGAAGACAAGTATTTTTATCAGAGATTTGACTTTTAAGTATTTTTGCCCAGTATGTGGTAATAAAGACAACTTTAGCCCCCAGAAAAGTCACTGTTGTGACTCAGGAATGCTTTTGAAACTTAGTCCTTTACTGGAGAGTAAACTCAGCTTTCTACTCAAGGGACACTATAATTGAGCCAACAGATGCTTCCTGCCACCTACATATTCTGAAAAGAGACCTGAAATGGCAGATAATTATTTCTTCATCTTTAATTTTATCATTTGGTCAGTAGATGGAATAGGTCACAAGATTACTTCTTTTATTTTCCCAAGTTCTATATGCCTCTCTGTTGAAAGCTTCCAAGTAATCGTAACTGCCTGTTTCTATGTCCACATCCCCATGAGACTTATGTTGCTTGAGGAGAATGCCATGCCTTTTTAAAACCCCAAATCTCCATGATCTAACACTACTTGGCACTAGCATATACTCAACAAGTATGTAGTAAAATAATTAAAGGACCCTCTTCCTATATTGCCAGTGCATATGGCAAAAACCAGCTGACACTTTCAACTTAGTTTCCTCCCCCAAGCAATAGTTATGTGGCATCAGTTGCAGATACCAAGGAGTAGCTCATGAGAAAGTAGTTCTGAAGTCTAAAAGTGTCTGTTTACACGATCCTCACCAAATAAAGAAAATCCATGTCCAACTTTGAAATAATTACTGAACCACAATATGAAGTGCTACAGGTTCTTCTGTATTCTGAATACCAGATTTGGGCTGGTCCAGAGGAAAAGAAATAATTAGATTTTCCCCTGTGGAAGAAAGCAAACCTCTGAAGATTGTTAAAATCATGTTCCATAATGTCCAGGAACTCTGGCTACCATCTTCTCCTACAGTCAGATTTACCCCAAGCCATTGCTTTAAAACTTTTCCTTTTCTTTCTCTTTTTTTTTTCCCCTATAGAGTTTGTCAGACCAAATGGGTACCAAAGAAATCAACAAATTCCCAGTGGCCTATTCTCTTGACTGAGGCAGGATGGGATAAATTAACTGCCGTGGGCCTTCCTGTAGTGTCCCTCCTGTGGGCTGCTATCCCCTTGGAGTTACAGGAGCTGTGAGATGAGTCCAGCGGATCCCTTTAGCCAAAGGTCTTCCAAGCATGAACCACAGATAGCACAATAAAGTCACTTTGTGTATGGGTGTGTATACATGTGTGTGACCCTTGACATATGTGTGACACAGTTGACACTTGAACAATGCATGAGTTATGACTCCTAGAGCATGCAAAAATCTACCTACCTTTATGTTTTGCCCTTTAAGAATAGTCCTTATCCTGAAAATAGTTGATGATCATATATGGACACATTAGAGAGCACATTTTTCAGTCCTTATTACATGCAAACTTGTTTCTCAAAAGTTTAGATAATGGCAAATAAATAGCAGTGTAGGGGAGGCCTTACAAATAGCTGTGAAAAGAAGAGAAGTGAAAAGCAAAGGAGAAAAGGATAGATATAAACATCTGAATGCAGAGTTCCAAAGAATAGCAAGAAGAGATAAGAAAGACTTCTTCAGGCATCAATGCAAAGAAATAGAGGAAAACAACAGAATGGGAAAGACTAGGGATCTCTTCAAGAAAATCAGAGATACCAAAGGAACATTTCATGCAAAATTGGGCTTGATAAAGGACAGAAATGGTATGGACCTAACAGAAGCAGAAGATATTAAGAAGAGATGGCAAGAATACACAGAAGAACTGTACAAAAAAGATCTTCACGACCCAGATAATCACAATGGTGTGATCACTGACCTAGAGCCAGACATCCTGGACTGTGAAGTCAAGTGGGCCTTAGAAAGCATCACTACAAACAAAGCTAGTGGAGGTGATAGAATTCCAGTTGAACTATTCCAAATCCTGAAAGATGATGCTGTGAAAGTGCTGCACTCAATATGCCAGCACATTTGGAAAACTCAGCAGTGGCCACAGGACTGGAAAAGGTCAGTTTTCATTCCAATCCCAAAGAAAGGCAATGCCAAAGAATGCTCAAACTATCACACAATTGCACTCATCTCACACGCTAGTAAAGTAATGCTCAAAATTCTCCAAGCCAGGCTTCAGCAGTATGTGAACCGTGAACTTCCTAATGTTCAAGCTGGTTTTAGAAAAGGCAGAGGAACCAGAGATCAAATTGCCACCATCCACTGGATCATGGAAAAAGCAAGAGAGTTCCAGAAAAGCATCTATTTCTGCTTTATTGACTATGCCAAAGCCTTTGACTGTGTGGATCACAATAAACTGTGGAAAATTCTGAAAGAGATGGGAATACCAGACCACCTGATCTGCCTCTTGAGAAATTTGTATGCAGGTCAGGAAGCACCAGTTAGAACTGGACATGGAACAACAGACTGGTTCCAAATAGGAAAAGGAGTTCATCAAGGCTGTATATTGTCACCCTGCTTATTTAACTTATATGCAGAGTACATCATGAGAAACGCTGGACTGGAAGAAGCATAAGCTGGAATCAAGATTGTTGGGAGAAATATCAATAACCTCAGATATGCAGATGACACCACCCTTATGGCAGAAAGTGAAGAGGATGAAGGTGAAAGAGGAGAGTGAAAAAGTTGGCTTAAAGCTCAACATTCAGAAAACGAAGATCATGGCATCCGGTCCCACCACTTCATGGGAAATAGATGGGGAAACAGTGGAAACAGTGTCAGACTTTATTTTTCTGGGCTCCAAAATCACTGCAGATGGTGACTGCAGCCATGAAATTAAAAGACGCTTACTCCTTGGAAGGAAAGTTATGACCAACCTAGATAGCATATTCAAAAGCAGAGACATTTCTTTGCCAACAAAGGTTCGTCTAGTCAAGGCTATGGTTTTCCCTGTGGTCATGTATGGATGTGAGATTTGGACTGTGAAGAAGGCTGAGCGCCGAAGAATTGATGCTTTTGAACTGTGGTGTTGGAGAAGACTCTTGAGAGTCCCTTGGACTGCAAGGAGATCCAAGCAGTCCATTCTGAAGGAGATCAGCCCTGGGATTTCTTTGGAAGGAATGATGCTAAAGCTGAAACTCCAGTACTTTGGCCACCTCATGCGAAGGGTTGACTCATTGGAGAAGACTGATGCTGGGAGGGATTGGGGGCAGGAGGAGAAGGGGCGGACAGAGGATGAGATGGCAGGATGGCATCACTGACTCGATGGACGTGAGTCTGAGTGAACTCCGGGAGTTGGTGATGGACAGGGAGGCCTGGCGTGCTGAGATTCACGCGGTCGCAAAGAGTCAGACACGACTGAGCGACTGATTTGATCTGATCTGATCTGAAAGGCACCTTTGGCTGGAAAATACACACACACACACACACACACACACACACACACACAGCATTGTTAACTTGAGTCCTGGCTAATTTGGCATAAACACTATGAAATACAGAAAATTTAATCACCAGGAAAAGAATATGACATTTAATGGAGTAGATTAGGGAAAAGGGTTTTGGCATTTTAAAGAGCTAATAATTGACTCATCAACTGATGAAATAATTAAAAGGTACATTGGTCAAAAATGTTAATTTAGAAAATATTATAAGCTTCAGACCCAAAAATAAAATCTGACGTATTTGCAGTTAAGCTTTCTCACCATTTATTACTGCTCTACTTTTCTACCATGTGGAGAAAAGTATCAAGGAGAAAATATACTCAGGAATGATTGTAAAACCATGGATTTTAAAGTCGTCAAGAAGTTTAAGTTATTCTAAAAAGGGCATAACATTTTATGAGTATGAAAAAGCTTAAACCCTTGATAATATCCAAAAAATTTTTCTTCATGAATTTTGAGACAATCCCATCAAGAAGTTAGAGGAAGAAAATAAATAATAAACCTATAGAATAAAAGTAAAAGCCTAAAAAAGTGTGGAAACTATGCAAATATTGTGAAAAGAATCAAAAGAATCAAAACTTCCCTAGCAGTCTGGCAGTTAAGACTTCACTTTCCAATGCAAGGGGTACAGATTGATCCCTGGTTAGGGAACTAAGATCTCACATGCCTTGTGGCCAAAAAACTGAAACATAAAACAGAAGCAATATTGTAACAAATTCAAAAAGACTTTAAAAATGGTCCACATCAAAAATAAATAAATAAAAAAAAATCAAAGCCAAGTACTGACTTCCAAATTTAGGTGTCTCAAATATGCCAAACCCAATTTCAAAAGTATATACTCAGAAGATGTTTATAGTATATAAAGGCAACATCTCAGCAGAATAAGTTGTATAAATTTCACTATCTCACTAGGAGTTTCATGGAATTCTATTAGTTAAGCCAAAGTAAATAATTTTCCAAAGCAGATTAATCATGTGAAAATATTACTTAATCCTAGATAACAGTAGAAATGGGATGAGAGAGAATTGAAAGTGATATAATGAAACAAGGAAAAAAGCAAAAACTTGAATTCAGATTTTTTTTTTTTTAAAGGCCTAAAATAAATGAATCTAACTTTTGGTCTCTGTGTAATAACACTGTCACGAATACCAAACTTTTTTCGTCATGTTGGAGACACACAGAACAAGAGACTTCCTACTTGTAGCCTCAGGGAGAAGGAAGTCATCAAGGCATTAGATAACCACATCCCGATGGGAAACCAGTGCTGTCAGCAGCTACACTCCACCATTTCATTTGGTGAAAGGAGAAAAAAGTGATCAGTCCCTCTGAGCACTCCTGCCCCTTTAGATCAGCAGTGTAATACCTAATAGTGTTCAGGATGAAAGGAAGATGATGACCACAGAAAAGCCACCTGGTGTCTGACCATCTGAGAAGACATCCCATCCAGGAGACTGAATGGCTGTACGATCATTGTAAGAAATCCTTACATTCATCTGTACATGTCTTTCTGTACCTTAAGAAATAAAAATACTACTTCTATCCTTTAAACAAGGCACTCAGCCTTGGAAAGATCAGGAACCCTGACCAATCGTTTACTTTGTTCATTCATCCACAAGCATTGCCAAAAGGACTGATACACTTTAGGCCCCTTGCAGGCTCTAAGAGTAGAAAGATGAATCAGGCATCATCTCTACCATACAGGGACTCTAGTCTGGGCTGGTGGACCCTCAGGCCTCTGAGTTGAAGGCTTTGCCAGTCAATCCTGCAATTTAGAATGAAAAAAAAAAAACAAAACAAAACATAATCCACACCTTTCTCTCTCTACTTTCTCTCTATGTGACAAAGAATATTGGTTTCATTCCCTACATCTATGCATTCTGTTTCTTTTGACTGAGAAGAGTGGTCATTGAAAATAGTCCAACAGTTCTTATAAACCTGCTATTGGGTGACATGCAAATCTTTCTTCTTCCTGCTGTAATTGTTATTTTTGCTTTCACATAGCATCTTAGTCTACATAATGGTTACTTTACAGAAGATATAATTTGAGCTGCAGAACAATGAATTCCTATAACATGAAATGTGTTGCTTGGAAGTCCTCTGACAGTTAAACATTAGTCCATTCTCACTCCAGGTAGGGTGTCAGCAAAAGAGAACCAATTGTATTTTCAAAAATTTCAATGTAAGAAATTTTGCAAAATGAACCTGAGTTACTTCTCTAATTCTAACCTAGACAGGAAAGTTTTGGCTAACTTCTACGCCTTGTGTTTTAGTTAAGCCTTCTTCCTTCTAGCCAAATGGCCTTTCAACAGCAAATCATTCCCTGTAATTTATTGTTTCCTTTAAAACAATAATATTTATTGTGGCTGCATAAAATCAAATAATTTTTATGTGCCCCATGTCAAATTCGATAATAATTGGTCTCTCTCTAAAATAGTGAATAACATGAAATTACCTCAGAATTCAAGTATATTCTTTTACCAGTTGTGTATTTCAGTTTCACAGAAAAGAGGTTTAGCTTTTTCATAATGTTAAAAAAAAAAAGAGCATTTCAAATGCCTAGATAGTTTCTACAATTTCTAGAAGACATTTTTCAAAATTCTGTGTATAATGTCAGGATTGTGGAACGGAAATTTAATACTTTGTATTTGTGAATTTGATGCTAACAGTAATGAAAAAAGGTTCAATTTCACTCTGTTGATTAAAAAAAGAATATTGCAAAATGATTTTTAAACCACCTGCTAAATTTGCAGAAATTATTAAAACAACCAGGGTCCTAAAATTCAAATTTTATTCCAAAAATAATTCATATGCCTGAAAAATACATTATTTAAAAATAATTTGGAGTGGAGATGAGTCTGCTGAGAAAATTTTATATTACTATGTGAATTGCTATTTTTGAAAAACAAAAGTACTATTATGATATAAGTACAAGTCCCAGGGAAACTGTTTGTTCCTATAGCTGTCTTTTTAAAGCTACCTTAATGATTGCTTTGCAAAGTTGATAGTTATCATCATTCCCAAGAAGGAGTCTGACATTTTATCAATATTGCAGCATTTTCAAGGAACATAGGAAATAGAAGTAAGCTACTTCCAAGGATCTTTTAGTAGGCAGAGAATTAAACTGACAATTAACCATCAAAAACATAAGCAGTTGCTCATATCAGATTTAGTCTAGTCAAACTATTCCGGGTGTTTATAAACTGTAGATTCAGAGCAGATGTATACATATCTTCCTGGTTTACCATCTTAGAGACGTCATGCACTTTTTCTCAGAACATTCTAAAATCTCATGGCAGGGTTTTTATTATATGCAAATTAGAGCATTTGATTAGGTCCTGAGGCAGCTTCACCTGGGTGTTCAGAGGAATAGCAATGGGAAGTGAGGAAGAATATTTCATCACTGAAGTGTGTGTTCCCTTGGGGGACATCACATTTGATTTTGACATTTATTTGTCCTGTGCTTTAAAGGACAAAACCACAATTACACTTTTTTTTTATTCTATGTAGTGGGCATGGTGTCAGAAAAATTAAATCAGAGATAGTATGTTTGCACACAAAACAAACTCTAAAACCAAAATTATTGAATAAATCCCCAGTTAAAATCATAGTGTATTAAAAAAATACTATTTGACTAATGCACAATATTGAGTGTGTATGAAAGACATCCATGAGAAGCCAACCTCAAGAAACAGGACTGCATCCATTGCAGTGCTGTGACTCTGTAGCTAAAACAATGTGTGTTCAATACTTGATTAATAAGTTCCTATTTGCCTGAAACAAGCATGTTCCCCGATAGTTGACTTGGTTACTGCAACAATAAATAAATGTCAAAATATGTTTGGTTGAATTTAAGGTTTTTGCAATCTATTTTAAATCTGAAACCTGTAGCAATTTATTTTCTCTATCATAAAATCATTTATAAGCACATGAGTAGTTACACTCATCGTTTTCACAGTTGACTTGGTGTTAAAAGGAATTGGAAAAATTATTTCATCTGTCCATTTATCAAAATACAAATACCTTTGCAAATTATTATCCTGAGCAAAAAAACAAGGGAAGAAACAGAGGATAGACAATGATAGCTACATTTTTACTCAAGGATGGAGTTAGTCCTTATCGCCTAAATATTTTCAGCAATCGTAAACAATTCACTGTGCCTGTGTGCTCAGTCGTGTCCGACTCTTTACGACCCCATGGACTGTAGCCCACTAGGCTCCTCTGTCCATGGAATTTCCCAGGCAAGAATACTGGACTGGGTTGCCATTTCCTCCTCCAGGGGATCTTTGCAATCCAGGGGTCAACCCATATCTCCTGCATTGGCAGGCAGATTCTTTACCTTAGTGCCATCTGGGAAGCCCAATTCACTAAAGAGCTACAAATTAAAA
Source organism: Bos grunniens (assembly GCF_055505025.1). NCBI lineage: Eukaryota > Metazoa > Chordata > Mammalia > Artiodactyla > Bovidae > Bos > Bos grunniens. The sequence continues at coordinate 66,906,706 of NC_141168.1, read as the reverse complement.
TTTTCCTGGAAATATTCTAAAATATCTGTCTTCCCAAATCCATGATTTCGCCGTGTCTCTTTAACCAAAGAAGTTGGTTGCAAAGCCTATTCTTATTTAGATAGCCAAATAAAACTAAAATTATAAACCCCTCAAATATTCTAAAATTAATAAATTTTTGTATCAATTACCTTTTTATTTTATATTTTATTTTTTAATTGAAGTAAAGTTGATTTACAATGTTGTGTTAGTTTCTTCTGACAGCAAAATGACTCAGTTATATATACATAAAAATATATATATACACACATTATTTTTTATATTTTTTTCCATTATGGTTTATTCTAGGATATGGAATGTAGTTCTCTGGGCTGTACAGTAGGACCTTGCTGTTTATCCATTGTATATGTGATAGTTTGCATCTTCTAACCCCATACTTCCAGTCTATCCCTCCCCCAACCCCTCTCCCCCTTGGCAACTACATCTGTTCTATCTGTGAGTCTGTTTCTGTACCTTAGGTTCTTGTGTGCTTTCTTTAGATTACACATACGAATGATATAATATGGTATTAGTCTTTCTCTTTCTGACTTACTTCATTTAGTATGATAATCTCTAGTTGTATTCATGTTGCTGAAAATGGCATTATTTCGTTCTTCTTTGTGGCTGAATAATATTCCATTATCTATATGTGCCACATGCTCTTTATTCATTCATCTTAAATGGACTTTTAGGTTATTTCCATGTCTTAGGTATTGTAAATAGTGCTGCTGTGAACAAAGATAGGCATGTATCTCTTTGAATTATATTATTGTCTGAATATATGCCCAGGAGTGGGAATCCTGAATCATATGGTAATTCTATTGTTAATTTTCTGAGGGACCTCTATACTGTTTTCCATAGTGGCTGCACCAAATTACATTCCCAACATTCTCCCCAACAGTGTAAGGGTGTCCCCTTTTCTTCACACTCTCTCCAGCATTTGTTATTTGTAGATTTTAATAGTGTCCATTTTGAGTGATGTGAGGCAGTACCTCACTGGAGTTTTGATTTGCATTTCCTTTCATGTGGTTTTTAGCCATCTATATGTCTTCTTTGGAGAAATGTCTGTTTAGGTCTTCTGCCTGTGTTTTGATTTGGTTATTTTTTTTTTTTTTATTGTTGAGTTGTATGAATTATTTGTATATTTTGGAAATTAAGCCTTTGTCATTTATGTTGTTTGCAAATGTTTTCTCACATTCCCTAGGTTGTCGTTTCATTTTATTTATGGTTTCCTTTGCTGTACAAGAGTTTGTAAGCTTGATTAAGTCCCATTTATATATTTTTATTTCTATTGCCTTCTTTTAGATTTTATATGTTTGCAATGTGTGTTTTTTCTAAACATCATAAATCTAAAATATAAATAGGAATTATGTATTTTCCTGACACACAGAAAACTAGTTATGATGTCAATAATGTCAAAGAGAAAACTGTGACCGAGTAGTATGTTCTCATAGTAAAAAGATAGATAAAGTTTTATCTAAGGCAATCTTAAATCATGAATGATATAACTTTTATGAATTATTAAGGGTGGTTCCAGTAATTTAACAACAACAACAAAATCCTCTTACTATATTCCCAAAAGCCGAGTATTCTAATAATTTAAAGCTTTGAAATCTTTCCTGTAGAGGGAAACAATTAAATGACCTTTTTAAAGGCCAAATGTTGGACCATAAACTTCTTTTTCTATCCCTAAAAGAATCCCTTGTTTGGTTTTAATTAGAAATATTTGTAGCAAGTTTTAAAATCATTAATGCGATTAAAAGGAACATTTTAAGGAATGAATTAGCAGGAAGCCCAGCAACTTTTTATTTTATTCATCTGACATTTTTCTCCTTCAGAAGGAGTAAGCCGCTCCATTACACATCTTCTAGAATTACACTGAAAAGTGAAAGCCAAAGAAGTAAACATTAAAGAATAAATGGTCTAGTTCTTTGCAAATCAACTTATAAATGGATGATCAAACTCCCTCTGGTCAACTCATATAGTGAAAGTGCAACAGGCACACAGCTGCCACTCTAGGACAGAGCCAGTCCTCTTTTTTGTCTACAAAAGCAAGGCACTTTTGTTGTTTTTAGAATGAACAGGGTTCATTTTACTTCTGCTGCTGCTGCTGCTAAGTCACTTCAGCGTGTCCGACTCTGTGAGACCCCAGAGACAGCAGCCCACCAGGCTCCCCCGTCCCTGGGATTCTCCAGGCAACAACACTGGAGTGGGTTGCCATTTCCTTCTCCAATGCAAGAAAGTGAAAAGTGAAAGTGAAGTCGCTCAGTCGTGTCTGACTCTTAGCGACCCCATGGACTGCAGCCCACCAGGCTCCTCCGTCCATGGGTTTTCCAGGCATCTTACTTCTAGGAGATGTATTTAATGGGTTTGGATAGTGACTTTTGCTAATGAAGCAAAAGAGTAAGTAACCAGTGAAATAGCAGTGCTACAGAGGATCAAGTGAGATTAGGAATATGACAAATTTTATGAACAAGCAAGCACATACCAATGTGGGATGTTGTTTTTATGAAAATTTGAGATCTAAAAGATGTTGAGAGATTGGAAGAGGGAAGCAAATAAATACAACAGAAACTGGTGAATATGAAGCATTTAACTCAGTATCCCCTGTGAGGCTGTAAAGTTCTGAGAAATACCTCAGACCCCCTGCAGTGCTTTAGCGCATGCAAGACAGAGATAACCCATCGGAGGCGTGGGGCCACTGAGAGCTCTTCAGAACATCTGTACTTATGAAACCCTAGAAACAAAGAAACAAACTAATTGCCATTAAAGTTAGTATTGTTGTCATGACTAGAATCCTGGTTATATCTTATGCCTTGGAAAACAGAAATACACATGCCTGCATTGTAGCAAACTAGTGTGATGGGCAAAAAGGAAGTGAATCTGGCTTTCTCATCTTAAAGAAAACATGACTGTGGCCTTTTCAAAATGCTGCCTTTCCACACTTGGATATTTAACCTGGGATCAGATTCACTGCAGTTGACTTGGGAAGCATTCACTGAATTCCGACTGAGGAGAATCCTGATTCTAGCTAGCCTGGGTGAGGCTGGGTGATGTGGCCCAGACTTGCAGAGGGAAAATGGAAAAGCCACAGCAGCGGTGAACTTTTGTGCCTCAGCGAACATGTGTCCCTGCTTCAGCCATGGTGCATCCAGCCAGGTGTGAGTTAGTGAAAGGTCTGGATCCAGGTTACCTGTCATTCCTTTTGCTCTATCCAGTAACCAACCTGCGCACCCAGCTGCAGACTTGAATTAGAAGTACATTTCATGGAAAGTGCATGAACCATTGAAAGCCAAGTCAAATGACTTTAAAAGTTTCAAATGATTTACCTTTTCCTACCCCACCAAACAACAAACAAGCAAACAAAAAAACCTATTCAGTTTCTGAGAAAATCATTCTCTTGTGAATTTACAAATAGTTTTCCAATTTCACCCATTCCAATCACTAGTTCCAACTGTGTTTCAGGAAAACATAATCCACCAATTATAACAAAAATATATTATCCAGGTCACTAAAAGTTTTTGTAATGATAGAATGTTTTCTCTTCAGATTAAAAATAAGCACAGAAATGTAAAAGATCGTTTCCTCCATATTTTCCTTGAAATATATAGCACAAGCATATATATAGAAAAATGAAGAGAATTGGTTTTCAGTTTAAAATATCAAATGTGAATGGCTCTTACTTCTTTTTTAAGTCTTTAGGAATAAGAACAGATGAAAGATATGTATTGGTTTGCTCTGAGAAGCATTATCATTAAAAAATTTAAGCAGTGTTAGATATGACAAATGAGGATTTTGTAAAATAGAAGATAAAAATTTGGTACAAGTTTATGCAGTGTTGAGCTCTAGTCATGTACCAGACATTGTGCAGTAGTTAAATATGCTTCTGCCCTTGTTTCCTTATTAACTGCTTTGGTTTTTTGTTAATAGATCTGACTAGCTCCAGCGGCTTTGAAAAAGAATTTAAAGCCCATAAATTTCACAAATCCTAAGTAAGAAGCATATATTAGTTCTTCAAAGCATATTGACATATTTTTTAACTGCAGATTTTAGCTTTTATGTGATAAAACTTTTAGTGATTTCCTTACCATGTCTGGTTAAGGCTTAAGTTCCTCATTTACATATTTGATGTCTCTCAGGAGAGAGACAAGCTTCAAGTTAATTATCTATGTAGCTGTAAGAACTCTTGTTTCCTGGTTAAGAACTCTCCAAAAGAAAACTAATAGTTATTAAATGTTACACTTAGTCACCAAAAGTAATCAGGATACACAATGAGAGGCACTAAACAGACACTTACACTTAATAAAAACCTCAACTTTTTACAAGATAAATGAATATAAATCAATTAAATCTCTTACAGTAATTTTCAGGGAAAACAGCCAGCAGAAACCAAACAGCTAAAAGCTCTGCTCTAGAGAGTGATTAGGCACTGCTGGAAGCTTGCAGAAATTACTGTAACATTCTGGATGTAGACCCATTGAACTCAGATTTGTAACAGAGCTGTAACTAAAGAAAATGCCATATCTGAATACATTCTCGTGTCTTCTCTTATAAATGTGTATTTGCATGCATGGATGTGTGTATATGCATGTGTATATATTTGTGTGTGTGCATATACATGTATATACACACACATACACATTACTATGTTATTCATAGATAAACATCTTCTTTTATACAACAGAAAAATAATATCTGTGGAGAGAAATTATAATATCTGAATCTGAAAGTCTATTAAGAGCAGTTTTATAGAATGATAATAAGAAAGAGAAAAAAGAAGGGCAAGCATAAGATAGACTTGAGTTGCAGTTGGGAAATTGGAACCACAGCTATCAGGTGAGTTAATTAATCTGGGTATCCTGCAGTAAATGAAAGTGTGCCATCTATTTCACAAGGGCCCATTGTGTCTTGCATGTGAAACAAATTTACCCTGTTTGATTAAGGATTACTGATTGCCTCCAATTTATTATATGTATCCTATAATTAAGTCACAATGAGTTCGAATGAAATGGGGATGGTCTCCTCCACAAAGAAGACAACAAGCTCATTCTAGGAAGACCTTGGGGGTCATTCAAGAAGCAATTAAATGTTCTCCAGGGTGCATTAAAAGGAAAAGAGCCTGGTGGGCTGAACGGCCTTTTCTTATATTCCAGCCTTCTCAATATTCTCCTGCTTTTGTGGAGACGAATGAAACCATGTCATAAAATAACTCAAGGCATTATCAGCAAGGAAAACAATGCTGCCTGCTCTTATACTAAGGAAAACGTCACCAAGAAAATAATCTATGCTCAGCGGAATGTAAAGAGACACGTGAACAAAGTAATGTGCTATGTCAGAATCCATTTAAAGCAGGGGTCTAAACAAATCAATGAACTCTGGAATATTGTATATGATCTTTGAGAAATATACATTAATTCTGTTTCTTTGTGCAAGTAGAGAAGACCTAGGATAAACTTGTATTGGCACGTGAAATTAAATGAAAAAGACCAAGATCAGTATCTGTGTTCTGCTTGCAGATACACTTTTCCATATTTTTATCAATGCTCTTCAAAGTGAACACTAAAAGAAAATTATATGGAACACTTGTTTAAAATGGCAAGATAGACTTTATTCAAGATTATGACATTATTATGTTTGGAGAGAAGGTTGACATCTCAAAGGAGCAGAGAAAAGAATTTAAAATTGCGTTTTTTTTTTTTTTTAAGTGAAAGAAAAGAGAGGTCAGATGCCAAAATCAGGAAGAAACAGGGTGTAAGTTCAAGCAAACTTTAGACTGTCTTGATCAGTACAGTGTTCTGAAATCAGGATGGCCTCACATAGATCTGAAAGCATCCTGGCTTGAACCATCCCCTGTATAAATGTATCTTTTTGAGAAACACATGTCCTAAAATATGCCAGCCTGTAAAGAGTTAGTATTGCAAATATAGATTACCATAGTAACTAAAATATAATAATTTTTAAAAATTAGTTTTTACACATTCAACAGTTTGTTTACATATAACTCAAATTGTGAAAATCTTATCAACTAATATGTGACTTCAAAATTACAAAGACTTCACTGTTTTTAGCAGGGTCCCAGAATGAGGACATTTGTACATGTTCTAATGGAAAAATAAATTGCAGTTGGAATCTGAAGCACTCAGTCCAGCTCTCAGCAATGTACGTCATTTATTCCATAGACTTGGGAAGATTGTTTATCCTCTCTGAGCTTCATTTTCCTCATCTTTAAAGAAAGACAGAACCTTCCCTGCTTACCTCACTGTAGACATAAACATACTCCCAAAACATAAAATGTGTCATAAAATGTGACACTAGTGAGAAAAGCAATAGTCAGTTGGTCAGAATGGACCTGAAAGTTGTTCTTAGGAATTTTTCCCTAAAACCTAAAAACAATAGGAGACCATTGAAGGGTTTTTAAATGAGAGTGGCTTGATAGGATTTTCATTTGCAAAACATCACACTATTGGCAGTGTGGACAATGGGTTAGTCCAGAGGGATACCAGAAGTGACAAAGCATCTAGGGTCTGGGGTCAAATCTACGTGTGATAGATAATTAAGCTGAGACATTTTGTAGCTTCTCTATAAGACAAAGACTACAACATTCTAAGACGGGGCATTTGCAAAGGCCTGTGGAAGAATAGAACCCTACAGCTAAAGCTTCTGTTAGCTTAGCAATAAATTGGTCTCTGAGGAGGGTGCTGGAATAGCAGTATGAATGTGACAATGGTAAATTGACCCAGGGCACTCACAGTGGGGATGAGGAGCTTGGACAGAATCCAGAGATGGAAAGGGGGCAGAACCAATGGGACGCGATGCTCCACAATGTCAAGAGTAAGAGAAGACGAGTCAAGAAAGATGCCTGGGTTTTGGGCTGAGTGGACTCAGACTTGTAGGTGGCAGGATAAGCCTTGAGGAGGAAGGAAACACCTCTTCTTTTACAACAGGAGGGAGGAAGGAAGTTTGATTGTGGATGTACGGGTACAGATTTTGTTGGCAAGTAGAAAGGCTCCCACATCCAACGTTGAATATTGTCTGAAGGGAATTGCAGAACAGAAGGACACTATGCCAGAAAAGCAGGAGAAGGTGGAAATGTTAGTGCTGCAGGAAGGTGAGGGCTCAGAAGTGTCTTTGGGGATGAATAACCTTGTCTTTGCAATAGGGTGGATTCATTCTGTGGGAGGAGGAAAAGAGAGAGGATAAAGGGAGTAGGTGGAGAAGTAAATATGGCATAGGGTGAATTCAAGCAACTCTATGAAGAATTCCGCCAGTGACAAAAGAAGAGTGATGGGACCAGAGTTGGAGCAGAACTTTGCTACACTTGTCAATTGATGTGCTCTTAAAAGAAAGCACATAGCTAAATTGATCCAGGGTTCAAAATTTACCTAGTGGATGAGATAGAAGAACAGGGATTTAAGGGTTCTAAGTGTATGGACAACAGTGTGATTAAAATAATGGACTCTGGCATCCAATCAGGATGGAAAGAAAGGAGAGGGAAGTGTATGCTGATATATAGAAAAACACTAGAACAGAGAAAGGACTGGATCTCTCTAAGAGAGTGAAGCTTGAGAATGATAAAACCTTAGGAAAACAGGAATCATAGAGGAAAGGTTTCAAGGTATTCTTCTAGAGAAGGAACCCATACAAGTGATTCCAGTGTCCAGAGTGTGGTCATAGGGGTGGGTACCTAAAAGAAATGGGGGATAGAGGCCACTGGAAGAAAGACATAGAGAAAATGAGTTAAATGTTAGATTGAAACATCCATGTGAACAACAAAGTCATTGTGGATGATGGGAGAAGTTGGATTAGAAGGGAAACCAGTAAATCGGGCCTAAACACCTGACTGATTGGTAGTCCATACATTGGTAGAAGGAAATAAAGAGCCTCAAAGGACCAAGAGGTTTCATTTGATTAGAAAAAATGACCCAAAAAGGGTAGTGGGATGGGAGGAGGGTGCTTACCCCACCCTAAGGTATGTGGGGTATAAGGGGTGAGTAACTTCTGTGTAATGAGCAGCCATGGAAACTGTAGGGATTTCTAGGTCTCTAGTGAGACCAGAAAGGAAAAGAAGCATGATATGAAGGGTTTGAGGCTGCAGGAGTAACTGAGGATTCAGGTGGCACAGTGCACATTCAGGGAGATGCAGGCCGTGGAAGTGGGGTCAGGCAAGTGAAGCACAGGGAAGTCTGAGATGAGCTACCAGAGACAAACGAGAGGGTTTCAGTTTAAGAGGATCCAGTGACGATGGGGCTGCATTAGGGAGTGGGTTTCTTTCCCCCAAATGTCTCTGATAAACAGTGGGCTAACCCCAGGAGCATTTAGGCAGACCATCTCCAGTGGAAGAGTCAGCAAATAGAGAAGTAAACTAGGTTCCTAGAAAAAGAGGGTAGCAGGGAATCAAGGACAGATTTGATGTGTTCAGTTTTGCTTGGGAGCAGCCCTGGTTGCCATCCATACACAGCTTTGTTAATTCTTTCTGTGGCTCAAATAATAAATAGAATGATTCTCTTTGATTTACGTGTATTCTACAAAACCAGTTTTTCACAGGTTAGAGCTAAAATAGATGATGAGAAATGTCCACTTTTTTGACCCTGTTACACAAGCTTTTGTCTTCGGCAGCATCCTCTCCCTGTCGGGAACCTCTTACGTGAACTCATCCATTCCAGTCACCCTGCTCTGTCCTCTGTTTCCAGGGCACATTATTAACTTTTGTACCTCTTCCTTTGTTCCTTGTCTAGAATATCCTTTATCTTCTCTCTCTTTATCCAAGCCCTGCCTTATATCAGGGTCAGGCTCCAGTGCCTAGGCATTCAAAAACCCTTCTCTGAGGACCAGCCCTGGGAGATTTTTTCTAAACTCCTATAAATGTGATGATTTACACAGCTGCAGTGATTTACACAAATAGATGCAATGATCTACAGAGATACTCCTTTCTCTTGTCATTTTATCTTCAGCATATATGCCCTGATTCTCCAGACTGTAAGCATCTGGAGGGCAGGAACCTTACCTAACCTGTGCCTCCTGCATCCTTAATTCACAGCATGATGCTTTTCCATTACAGGCTTGCAATAAGATGACCAAGTTGTAAGAAAATCAATGCATGTGAATTTTGTTAAGCATGGCTTAACTAAAGGAGTGCCTCTGGAAGGAATTTCAGGTTTCATAACAAGCTGGTGAAATATTTATGAACAGAATGGCCTTTCTACACCGCTTCAATAATACAAATTAGTTATAGGACCAGCCCTGGCAGGAGGGAGATGATTAAAAATGTATATTTAAACATAAGAATAGTTATATTAATTTTTTTTAAGTCTTGTTCACAGTAATCTTATTGAGAGAATACCCAGATTAGTATCAGAGGATTGTGTGTGTGTGTGTGTGTGTGTGTGTTATGCCATAAATATTTACTAGAATAATGAAATCTGAGGAATTGATCCTAATGACTGAACAAAAATTGCTTTTCATTCCGAGATGTCCTTTGAGCAGCTGTCTTACACGTGAGCACACATCTGTGCTTACAAAAAGAAAAAAAAATCAAAGAGCAGACAAGTAAAGAGGCCACATGCCCAAGCCAGTCCGACCACAGCACTCTGTCCTAAGCAGCTGCTACAGAGCTTCTTCCTCACAGCTGGAAGATAAAGGGTGACTGCACAGCTGGCTTGCGAGGTTGCTGTATCAGTACCCCTATTCCTCGCCCTGGGCTCAGCTCCCTGGTTCTGGCTATATTGGGAGTGGCAAGTGCATGAAAGAATCAAACTCCCCAGAAGACAAAGGTCATATGAGCTATCAAAGTCCATAGATGTATACATTCTCTTCAGGGCATAAGCTAATACTCCCAGGAAACATTCTTGTCAGACCTGACTTCCAAGGTGAGGTGTAGGATCTGAAAAATAAAATATATAAATAAGCATCCAAGAAATTTGGTAGTAAATTAAAATCTAAAATTGGGAAATAGGTTGTTTCCTCTGGGGCCATGTCCTTTGAGTTTTTTGACACAAATTTCAGGCAATAAAAACTAAGTAGAGACAAATAGGGCTCAATTTATAAACTAGGTTAATTTAAGAACCGAAAGAGACAACAAATGCACAAAAAATAAAAATGTAGGACAAAAACATATGCTCAGAGTTCCTATGAAGCCACAACTAGAACACTGCAACAACTGAAGTATTTGCTTGTGTTCCTGCTTGAAAGGCACAAAATGAAAAGGGGCTGGGAAGGAATGAAACATGTTTGAAAATAATAATGCTCTTCACACAATAGGAGTCTATTAATACTTAAGCAGTTGCTCTATAATGAGGGTCCTATGATCCAAGCAAATACAAACATTTACCTTAAGAACTTCTCTCTGAGGCTAACTGTTTGATTGCACTAAAGACCATCTTATCTCTCTTCTTGTACCTGGCACAAAATCAGATCAAGAATTTTAAACTCTTTTCACAATTTTTCCTTCCTATGTTAAGAGACATTAAAGAGGATTTTAAAAAAATCTCCCTCATATTTCCATTTTTTAAAATATAATTTCAAGTTAAATATGCAAACCTCGTTCACTCCAGGATGGACTTTTTGCTCAAGGGCACAGCTTTGTTTACCCCGTCGTGGAGGTGTTCAGACAAGAAAAGATTGTCACATCTGTTCTAGTTCAACAAAATGTTTTCACATGAAAAAATTAGTGGAGAAGCTGTAAAGAGAATAAAAGAGATTGTAGGTGGAAATCTTTGTAACTTTGGAATTAGAAAGGACTTTTAAAATCAAGATCCAAAAAGCTTAGCAAGGTGAAAACTAAACTAAAATTTGGGATTTCTTTTCATTAGTTACCATAGACTTATGATTGACAGACCAAGAAGGTTGAAGTCTTTTAAAGACAAAACTCATTTAGGGATGAATATCTCCACTCTAAAAACAACTCTTAGAAAAGTGCAAGAAAAAGACAGGAAACCTTAGAGGAAAAAAAATTGAGTAAAAGACAGGAAGAAGAATTTGCAGATGGGAACATTAACAGCTAAGAAGTATTTATAAAGGCTCAACCTGACTAATTACTAGAAATGAATGCAAATTAAAGTGCCACTTCAGATTTATTAGATTTGTAAAAAATGGAAAGTGGAGTAATACCAAGAGTTAGCCAAAATGTGGAAATAAAACTAGTACAGTCATTTTGAAGAGCAATCTGGCAGTACTTAGTGAAAACTGGGTGGTGTAACCAGTAGCCCAGCAGTCCGTCTCTGGGGGATCTCTTACACAATTGCTTAAGGGGACATTTAGAAGAACATGTCACATTAGTGATGGTGGCAGAGTTGGAATCAAAGATGTTCATCACTAGTGGAGTAAACGAGCAAAATATTGTGAATGTATATGGAGCCTTGCTTTGAAGCAATGGACTAGAAATGCAAAGAGCAAACATGGCTCAATCTTTTAAAAATGAAGAAAAAGAAAAAAGGAAGCAATAGAAGATCTGAAGAAACATACTGTTTATGCAAGTTAAAATGCATGCATTCATAAAATACAGTGTAGAAAAAAGTGAAATCTATGGAGATCATCACGTGCCTTTAAAAAACTCAGAACTTAAATATTATGAATTGAGCTTAAGTCCACATTTAATCTGAATCTATATAGTAATAACTGTCATGAATAACATCCCTACTTCATAACTAAATTGGAAAAGTTGCTGTATCAGTTCATAGAGCACGTTCTACTTCAAGGAAGGAAACTTTACTCTGCAGATCAACATTTCCTAGGCCCCCGCTTCTTAATTATGCAAAGGGAAAGCAAAAGCTAGACATGATCTGAATCAGGAACAAGATGCTAAGAGTTAGACTGAAGCTTTTACCCAATTTCCTCCCAAAATTTATCACTGAATTTTTAAAAAATAAAATTAGTAAAACTTACTAAATACTCATCCTAAGTAAGTCTCTAATATGTCACATCACTTTATTAAACATATCTCTTGCATAAAAGCTTTTCACACCTGATGACTAATGACTAACATTTGTTAAAATGTATTAAACTTATATAAAAATAAGCCAACATAATCTATGTTGTAAAGCAAGAAAAGGTTCTGCTCTTGAGAATTTCAAAATGCAATAGGAAAATTAAATACATAAAAGCATAAGAGGACACACAGAAAGCATTGAACTAAGTACAATATAATCCTGAAGTGCGTGTGATGTTGACTACAATGCAATGAAACACGTTCTAGAAATCAATCAAATAGGTTGAAATAAAGCTGCTTTTATGATTCTATCCCATACTTTATGTATATTATATATTCTAAAAAGATAACTTGAGTTTAAGAAAGAAGTCTGAAGCAGTGTTCAATTTCATTCATATAAAGTGAGGTAAAAGTTGCTATACATTTGGAAAATAAGAAGTACAATAAAATTGAATAAGAAATTTCCCTTGAACATTGGTGCTTAAGTAAATTAAATTAAAATTTTAATTATAAGAGAAGTAGAAGATGTCATTATAGATTCTGAAGAGGATTCAAGATATTTTAGGTTGATACCATTGATTCCTGATATTGTCTAATTTCACTACAAAAGGTAAAACTCTCATTTTATTTAATGAAGATATTTCATTAGCTCTATTCTTGTACTTGCTTGACTTGACCGAGATCATCTGGGATTCTCAATCAGCAAAAGGAAGAGAGAATAAAAGTAAGAGAGATGAGTTTTTTTCCTGAGGCAATAACTGAGAAAAATCCAAAGGTAAAAAATGAAGAGATGGAAAGTGCTTAGGAAGTAATGGAGTGTAGAGTTTTAGCAACTTCCTGCGTCAAAGTTACGGGCATTAAGCCCTTACTCACTGTGGTTAAAATTTGGGCAAGTTATTAAACCCCAGTGCCCAGTCCTGCAGTGGATGGTTCTAGAATATGGGACAGGGATGAAAGAGACTTTCCTTTCTTCTTCTTTTCTGTACTATTATTTTAAATAGATGTAGTGTTATTTTATAGTTATTTTGAGGATGGGGTCTATCTTAAAGTTAAGAAAAGCTTACTTTAAAATATATGTTTAAATATAAAGAAACAAAAAAGAACAGACAACCAGAAATTAGAAAGTAATCAGAATGTATTTGATAAGTAGATGAAATTGAATTGAGGAGTGGTCTTTTGGAAACAGGGTTGTAATTAGTGTGGTTCTTGGTCACCATTTTTGTGTAGGGGAGGAAAATATACAGTTGAGCAGTCTGTGCACTGCACAAAGACTTAGTCAAGGCAGTAGGGGAGCTGGATCCTGCCCAGATTTCCCTGGGCAAAGTGTAAGCATCCCCTTACCCTGATGGAGCTCCATTTTCCAATGCATTTGAAGGTATACAGAATGCAATATACATAATACAGTGTACAGTGCAATGGTCCTATTTCCCACTTAAATTTCAGTAAAGTTTCTAAAATCCTCTCTTTTTTCCTAAAGCCAATACATATGCAAGTTGCTCAGTCGTGTCAGACTGTGACCCCATGCACTGCAGCCTGCCAGGCTCCTCTGTCCGTAGGATTTCCCAGGCAAGAATACTGGAGCAGTTTGCCATTTCCTTCTTCAGGGGATCTTCCCCACCCAAGGATCAAAACCCCATCTCCTGCATTGAAGGCAGATTCTTAACCGTCTGAGCCACCAGGGGAGCACAGTAAATGGCCAGAAAAGATCTGCTCTTGCAAAAGAGAAGGCATCAAATCTGAGAATGTGAACAGAGAGAGTTGCTTCTCTCTTACTGTAGTTCCTGGGGTGGGGGGATAACATGAGTTATCCCTGGGTTCACAGATGTCTCAGAACATTCCATCTGTATGACCTTAGCCTCAGTTTAGCTGCCAACCTCAGGTCACTGAGCTATGCATAATGTAGAGTCTTATTCTGTGGGCAGGGACAGCTACCTCCTTTACCTGATGGAAGACGACACTTTGTTAAAAAGTTGCTGTTCTAAAGATTACCCTACCTACCCCAGCTGCTAGGAAGTTTTTACCAAAATTTTATTAGTAACAGTTTTGTTTGATAGGTGATTCAATTTGTCAAAGGAATATACAACTTTGTCCCCTCAGTATTCTAAATGTCTTGGTTCTAAGTAAACTCTGAATTTGGCCTCCTCTCTAACAGATGACTCCAAGTTCAGAAGTATCTTTTTTGTATCTTTTTAAAAAATATTTTTTGAAGTATTGCATTATGTAATGAAGTATTACATTACAATGTTGTGCTAATTTCTGCTGTGCAGCAAAGTGATTCTGTTGATGTGTATATTCGTTTTCACTATGACTTATCACGGGATATTGAATATAATTCCTTGTGCTTATTAGAGATCCACCTATATGTATACTAGTTTACATCTGCAAATCCCAAGCTCCGAGTGTTTCCCTCCCGCAACCCCCTCTCCTTGGCAACCGAAAGTCTCTTCTCTGTGTCTGTGAGTCTATTTCTGTTTTGTAGCTGTCCTCATTTGTGTCATATTTTAGACTCCACATATAAGTGATATCATATGGTATTTGCCTTTCTCTGTCTGACTTCACTTTAGTATGATGATCTCTAGGTCCTTTCATGTTGCTGCAATGACATTATTGCATCCTTTTTATGGCTGAGTAATATTCCATTATATATATGTATATAGACCACGTCCTTATCCATTCTTCTGTTGGTGGACATTTAGGTTGTTTCCAAGTCTTGGCTATTATAAATAGTGCTGCCAAGAACTATGTTGCATGTATCTTTTTGAACTAGAGTTTCGCCTGGATATATGCACAGGAGTGGGATTTCAGCAGTACCTTTTGAATCAACTTGCAATAAAAAGTTTCATTCTCTTCCATATATTATAGATGTGTGATTATGTATTTTATGTTGTTATACTTACATATCTCTACCACTGTGGAATACATGTAGTTATTTTTAATAGAATACTTATTTAGTCAATCTAGATAGGTCATTCCCTCAGTGAGCATTAAATAATAAATTGGTGCTTTATTTTTTCTCTTGAAAACAACATAATCAAAACCAGCAGTCCTGTCCTAGAATAAGTAAATGGATACTGAGACAAATAAACTCGTTTTCAGTAGCAGAACTGAGGTTATATGTAAAATGCAACCGAGCAGAGAGCTGCAGAAATGAGAGACTAATAGAAACAAGGTTAGACCAGGTAGCTTTGGGTCTCATGTTCCAATCTTTATTGAGTATTCATCTATGAAAGAGTGAACTACCTCATTTTCTTCCCAGCTATATAAACCAATGGATTTTCTCTTTCTTAATCTGACTGAAATAAGTGTTTGTAAATTGTAATCAAAAGAGACCTGATTAATATATACTTTGTTTATCTAAGGAACCAGAGTCTACCAACCTCCCTAAAAAGCTGGTGAAAACCTGGGTCACAGAAAGACCCCTGTTTACCATGGGGCAGAGAGTAAAGTAAGTACCCTCCCCAGAGGCTAGGGCCTCAGAGAAGAGAGAAAGTTGGTGCAAAGAATCAACTTCCATAATCTCGAGGGACCAGAGTTGACTGTGTTGCCTATCAGTACTCATCTTTTGTCAAGATTTTTAGCTGACCAGCCTTTTATGGAGGCTAATGAAGTTTTCTTCCCTTGCTAAGTGAAATCTGTCCCTTCATCAGAGGAGAGCAAGGAACACACAAGTTAGTTCACTGTAGGAAAAAAGTGAAAGATTTCTCCTACATGGGTTAAAAATACAAAACAAGCCCTCTTTTCTGAATATGTGCATCTTTTGGGTGATTGTGAAGTAGAGAGGATGATATTAAACACTTCTCCCCGAGGCCGTAAGCCAAGATGGATAGAAAAGGCTTCTATCCATCTTCTATCCTGCTTCTATGGATAGATAAGGTTTCCCCTTATCTGGATATGGAACAACAGACTGGTTCCAAATAGGAAAATTAATACTTCAAGGCTGTATATTGTCACTCTGCTGATTTAACTTATATGCAGAGTACATCATGAGAAATGTTGGGCTGGATGAAGCACAAGCTGGAATCAAGATTGCGAGGGAGAAATATCAATAACCTTAGATATGCAGGTGACACCACCCTTATGGCAGAAAGTGAAGAGGAACTAAAGAGCCTCTTGATGAAAGTGAATGAGGAGAGTGAAAAAGTTGGCTTAAAACTCAATATTCAGAAAACTAAGATCATGGCATCTGGTCCCATCACTTCATGGAAAATAGATGGGGAAACAGTGGAAAGAGTGGCAGGTTTTATTTGGAGGGGGCTCCAACATCAGTGCAGATGGTGACCACAGCCATGAAATTAAAAGATGCTTACTCCTTGGAAGAAAAGTTATGACCAACCTAGACAGTATACTGAAAAGCAGAGACATTACTTTGCCAGCAAAGGTCCATCTAGTCAAAGTTATGGTTTTTCCAGTAGTCATGTGTGGATATGAGATTTGGACTATAAAGAAAGCTGAGCACTGAAAAATTGATGCTTTTGAACTGTGGTGTTGGAGAAGACTCTTGAGAGTCCCTTGGACTGCAAGGAGATCCAACCAGTCCATCCTAAAGGAGATCAGTCCTGAGTGTTCATTGGAAGGACTGATGTTGAAGCTGAGAGACTCCAAAACTTTGGCCTTCTGATGTGAAAAGCTGACTCATTGGAAAAGACCCTGATGCTGGGAAAGATTGAAGGTAGGAGGAGAAGAGGACAACAGAGAATGAGATGGTTGGACGGCATCACCAACTCAATGGACATGGGTTTGGGTGGACGCCAGGAGTTGGTGATGGGCAGGGAGGCCTGGCGTGCTGCAGTCCATGGGGTCACAAAGAGTCAGACATGACTGAGCAACTGAACTGAACTGAACTGAAGGTTTCTCCTGAGGTCTGCTGATCAATCACTCACAAAAGAGTGATTTCTTATCCTTAGATAAGAGATGTGAAAGAAAAAAAAAAAAAAGCTTTATTTCTGCCTCTAGCACTTCCTATTGACTTTGAGACTTCCAGATGCTTGCTTTTGAAGGTGTTTCCAAGGAGCAATGATCAACTATGGCCTCTGTCCTACAAGGACTGGCAAGTGGGGACCCAGAAGAGAGCTACGGTATCCTAGTAGTAAAATAGAAGCTGAAATTAAGTTCTGCCCCATACGTTGAATAGTTTAGTTTATCTACTTCTTGAAACTCATTTCCATTTTGTTATCCTTTAATCGAGCCCTGTCTGAATGTCTGACTTCAGCCGCACTGCAGGTTACGTAGTAGACTATGACCAGAACCAGAAAAACACTACACCCACTTCTCAGAACAAAACTAGGAACAGGGTGAGAGTTGCAAGCACAGTAGGAATAAATATGGTAAAACCTCCCAAAGGAACACCGTAAAATCTACCTGCTCCTATTCAACAACTGATTCAGCTTCCTTATTCTAACCCTGGAAAACTTTCATCTTCTTTTACGTACAAAAAAAAAGAAAAAAAGTGCCTATTACCTCTAGAGGCACAATACCATGTAAGTTTATAATTATAGAGAGTTTCTTAAATAGAAACTTCAGGGCACTATAATTCAATAGATTTCCAGTTTTTTTGGACATATACAGTAACATAATTGAAGAAACAACTCCATTACTATTTGTTAGTCTATAAAGAACTAAGGAAAATAATGGCTAAAATTTTGTTTAAAACAAGGTAATTATTTTGAATATTGTAAAATAACAAATAAAAAGCTTTTTAATGAGTTCATCATGTTTGGGGTATGTTAAATGTTATTTTTCAATTATACGATTAGAATAAAAAATCAAGTTTCAGTGCAGTTATTCCATTATTATAAATGAGAGCTGGAGTTACCGTTGGCTTTGGCCAAGTTCTCTTAAAAAAATAATCTTCTAATGCATTATAAATTACTATAAATACCTCTATAATTAATACTTTAGGATGTAAAATTGTATGCATTCATTATATTCAAGTAAATTACGCCATATTATATATAAATTCCCCTCTCTGTTATTGTTTTTGAAAGGGGAAAAAAAAAAACAGCCAGCGTCTTGCTATACTGGGTTTTTAGCTCTACCTGCTATGCAAACATGCACAGATTTTTTTTTAATGAAATGAAAACAAAATAGGCATTTTCTGGTCTAATGAGCTATTTTCATCAAAATAAATTCTCCAAATGAAAGTATTGCAAGGCTCATGCTAAGCATAATAACACTTTGTGCATTTTCAGAGGCATGGCAATACCCTAGTAATATATGAACTTTGAGAGCCAAGCCTACAGTTGCAGCCAGTGTTCTAACAAGTGTATTCTTCATTTCTAATCTCTGATAAGAAAGCACCCAGGAGTCCTCCAAACACTAACGTGAGTAAAAGATTAAGGGGAAAGAGAAGTTGGGCCATAGTGGAGTCTCCCGCTGCTTGAAATAACAGATGCTTTCAATGGGTCAGGTTTTATTATCTGTTACATAATGTTTCAAGTTAAGTTATTTCAGTAGGAAAGGAGGATTTACAGGTAAATTTATCCAGGTTATTCACAAAATATACTGCCCAAAACATGGAATGTCATGATGAAGGCAGTCAAAGATGACACTGAATAAACCAAGTAGTATTCTTCAGCTGATGAAATATCCAGCCCTACCTCCTTCCAGTGTTGTTTTAAGGATCAAATTAAATAGTAAATTCAAACACTTAGGAAGCATTCAAGAAATATGGTCAAAACCAGAGCTGGTTAGACATTGGGATAGTGTTCTTGGGAGATAAGTAGTTACTGTAAGGGCATGCAAGAATTTCTAGGTGCTGATAACATTCTATTGTTTGTTTGTTTTTTAATCTTAATGCCAATGACATGGGTTTATTTAGTTTGCAAAAATTGAGTGGGATGTACACAGTAACATTCACATTTTATGTCTGTTATTTTTCAGTTAAATTTTTCTTAAAAATGAGATAATGTCTTGAGACTGGCCTCCTTTGAATGAATAAATGAATGTCCCATCTAAAGGGACATATTATCCAGCTCCATCTTTTGTAGTGGCTGGAACTCAGAGGCCCTGTGGTACTAGACTTTTAAGAAAAAAATACAAATTTAGAGTTTGCATTTGGAAAATCACTACTTTTAAATGTAAGGAACCATTCAAAATGTTTCTAGCTCCTTAAGCTGTCAGGGTAAGCTAATTATTCTTGAATTCAGTATTTTCAGCACCAAGAATCAGTCCTGGGGTGCAAGCCAACAAGCATGTTGTAGCAAAAATGGGGAGTCATAGGCAACATCCCTCACTGATCAGTTATGCCACCAGTGAATTTCCTGGAAAATACTGCCCAATCTCTTTGTCAGTGGCTCTGACGATATCATGATAGATGGAAAACCTAGGCTTATGGGCTACTGCTGGACAAGAAGACATGACAGGTGACACTAGATGGCACCCCAGCCTATCCACAAAGAGTTGTATTTTTAAGCCTTTTTAGAAATTTTGTGTCGTTTGGAAATATTTTTCAAAGGGTTATCATACAAAAGGATGTTGTCAGGTGTCATTATTGTCTCAACAGTGCTTACATTCTAATGGAAAATAAGCTTGACCTTTGAAATGATAAGGATGCAATTTAGAAACTAAAAAAAAAGAAAAGAAAAAGATGACTCAACAGTATATCCAGGAGTAGAAGTCTAGGCCCTCACATCGGGAGGCCTCAAGAGCATGTTTGAAGCACCTAGTAGAACAGATCTTTGCCACCTCTGGCAGAGATAAGAAAGAGTTAATTTCTGTGGCTGTGGACATCGAAGGTCCACCCTTTCCTGCCCTACCCCTCCCAGACTCTCTGGGTGCAGTGCTCAAGATGATGGAAATTTCTGCATTCAGTGCCAACTTTGGGTTAGATTCATTTTCCGTAAAACCATTCTGTACTCATCAGTCATTTCAGTTTTTATTTGCCTAAGGTATGAGAGTGTGAACTTTCACAACTATTAAAACAATCCTTTGAAGATAAGCCTAATTGGGGGTTGGGGAGGAGTACATGTAGGGCAAATGAAATAAATGTCCTTTGTTGATCATAATTACTGTAATCTTTGAGAAGATGCAAACATTCCAGGCTCCTTTATCTAGTTATACATTCTCCCCTTCCACTTCCATCAATTAAATGGAGAAGGATTGAAGAGAACTCTAGACAGATCATTCACATTACCTTCTTTCCCCACCTGTAAAACCAAAGTGATCCTCAGTGTGTACACTTGTAAAATACAGTTTATGGTGAAATAAAAACATACTGCATATTTATGACAATAACAAAGATGTTTCCTTTATGACACAAAATTTCTAAATAAATTTATAGGAATTTATATACATTTTTTAAGCCACAATAATACGTGGCAAAGAGTTAAACATAGATGAAATTAAAATATTATCACACACTATGAATGTATAGCCATTTTATGGTAACCAGTGTTTTCTGACAAAATAAAGGCAAGGGACGCATCCAACAAGCACTGCTGTTTCCTGAGGGCAGCTGACTTTTTGGTGATTCCACTCAACAATAGTTCTTTCCATTTCAAAGTTGAGAATTTCCCGAGGGAAAGGTGGGTGAGAGTCACTCCTATGCTGTAGAATCAGTAAAAGAAGGTTTTGTCAGTCTGTGGAGCTTGTACAAATACCAAGTAGGTATTTGGTCAGGAGAGAGTCAAGTAGTTAAGCTTATGAAGGAGAGGTATCTATCATGAGGTCCTTCCTGGTTAAAGAAAAGAACAAAATTGAGATGGGGAACATTAGAAAATGGTGAAATATGAGTGAGTGAAAGGCTTTTCCAGTAGAACAGGAAGTCTAGTAATAATAGAATCAACAGACAGACATTGAGTTACTGCTGAAGGAGGTCTGGAAGCCTCTGAAACATGAGGCAGCATAGATTGAACTATTCCCCAGAGAAGCAGCTGCTAAGTTAGACCTTCAGCATAGACAGCCTGGGGAACTTCAGAAGATGATGAACACAGACACAAAGAGGTAGCCAGAGATACACACAACCAACACTAGTAAAGCATTATAAACCCTTGGGGAGGAAAATAATGATTTAAAAGTGTCATTTCTTCACTTACTACTATTATTTACAAATTTCCTATTTCTAAAAGGATTTAGTGCCCAGTGGATGTGGTTAGCAAAGCCTTCACAGAAAAGGCTGCAACTGAGCTGGGCTCTAAAAGAGACAAAACTTGCCAGATGGGGAGAGATGAGAGGTATGGATCAGATGGAGGAAATTGCATGAACAATAGTGCAAAGCATAACAGTAGATGGTGTTTTGGGAAATGGTAATGATAGGCAAAGATTTTCCACAGGTTTCCCTTTTCTGCAGGAGTTGCAGGCTAATAAGATCTAAGAAGTTTTCACAGATGTGGAGGGAAGTATGACATTGTGAGGGGGACCAGTTGGGACAAACTTATATGATATAAGCTTGTGCTTCTCTATCCCAAAGTGCCCATGGGGAGTCTTCTGATTAGAAGGAGCTGCATGTAGAGAAAGACTGGTATCTGTGGAGCCCCACAACTCTTAGGACCTCTTTGAGCGCCTCCCAGACATAACTAGCCAGTACATCTCGTTGAAAATCAGATATTACTTTTTGCTAGGTTCCTGTTGAAATTGATCACCTGATCTGAGGAGGCATTGTAACTCTCTGGTCTAATATTAGCTTTTGGGGGTGGGTCAGCTTAGATTGAATGACTAACAAGTTAAAAAGAACCCAACAGAAATAGAAATGGTATAGCCAAGAAGAGAACGATCCAGCCACAGCATGTCAGATTTATATGAAATAATGGAAACTCTACCTCCGTTTGGGGGACACTTCCACCACTTTGCCACCTGAATCAAAGATGCGGACTCAGTGGGGCTCTTGTGTGTTCAGTTGGTCAGTCATATCTGACTCTTTGCCACACCATGAACTGTAGCTCACCAGGCTTTTCTGTCTATGGGCTTTGCCAGGTAAGAATACTGAAGTGGATTGCCATTTTCTTCTCAAGGAGATCTTCCTTACCCAGGGATTGAACCCATATCTCCTGCATTGAAAGGCGGATTCTTTACCACTGAGTCAACTGGGAAGCCCCAGATTCACAGTTGTTGTTATTTAGTCACTTAGTCAAGTCCAACTCTTTGTAACCCCATGGACTGTAGCATGCCATGCCAGACTTCCTTGTTCCTCACTATCTCCCAGAGTTTGCTCAAATTCATGTCTGTTGAGTTGAAGATGCCACCGAACCATCTCATCCTCTGTTGTCCCCTTCTCCTCTTGCCCTCAGTCTTTCCCAGCATCAGGGTCTTTTCCATTGAGTCAGCTCTTCACATCCAGTGGCCAAAGTATTGGAGCTTCAGCATCAGTCCTTCCAATGAATATTCAGGATTGATTTCCTTTAGGATTAACTGGTTTGATTTCCTTTCTGTCCAAGGCATTCTCAAGAATCTTGTCCAGCAGCACACTTTAAAAGCATCAATTCTTCAGCGCTCAGCCTTCTTTATGGTCCAACTCTCACAGCCAGACATGACTACTGGAAAAACCACAGCTTTGACTAGGTGGATCCTTGTCAGTAAAGTGATGTCCCTGCTTTTTAATACACCGTCTAGGTTTGTCATAGCTTTTCTTCTAAGGAGCAAACTTCTTTTAATTTCATGGCTGCAGTCACCAACCATAATGATTTTGGAGCCCAAGAAAATAAAGTCTGTCACAGTTCCCATTGTTTCCCTATCTATTTGCCATGAAGTGATAGGACTGGATGCCATGATCTTAGATTTTGAATGCCAGGTTTTAAGGCAGCCCTTTTCATTCTCCTCTTTCAACTTCAAGAGGCTCTTTCATTCTTCTTTGCTTTCTGCCATTAGGGTGGTGTCATCAGCATATCTGAAGTTATTGCCGTTTCCCCCAGTAATCTTGATTTCAGCTTGTGATTCATCCAGTCCAGCATTTCACATGATGTACTCTGAATATAAGTTAAATAAGCAAGGTGGCAATATATCATTGATGTATTATTTTCCCAATTTCAAACCAGTCCATTATTCCATGTCTGGTTCTCACTGTTGCTTCTTGACCAAGATCACCCAAAATGCCTAAGCCTGCTTCCCTGATGGTTTGGCTAGCCTGGGTCTTGATTTGTTCACTGAGCTGCTGAATTGTTCAACTCAATATCAGTGATTACAGAACCAAAAGAGAGAAAGCTGTTCTGCTCAGTGGGCACAGTGCAAAGCTGTTTTCATCACTACATCCCTTCATGAATCTGGTTATATTTGACTGATTCTTGGGCTGTTGCCAATATTTGGTCTTGGAAAACTACAGAAACAAATAAAAGATACTCCTCTTTGAGGTTGTAAAACAAATCGTGGCTTTTGATCAAACTGTCTGGGTCATTCATGAAGATACCTCCTGGAAGTGATACTTCTCTGCTGACACCCACAGGAATCAAGCTGCTGGTAGAGCCTGAACCATTTAGATTACCATGATTGCAGTGGATCCATCTTCTTAATGGGAATGGAAACATCCATAGTCATAATAGACTAAGCACAAGATGAAAGATGCTTTGTTTAGACACATGTGCTCCCACGTATGGAAGGCTGTGGCTCTTGCCCACAGTTGATCCAATTGTCTCACAGTGAGAGAGGACACATTATAAGGGGAATTGCTCCCTCTCACTCCCAATGGATGAACTCCATCAGAAATTTTATTGCCCTCTTGGGGCTATTGTTAGTACCTCACCAATGTTGACACATTTTTAGATATGGTGTTGATTTGTTTTATAGACCATTTGACTCTGCCCCTACCACTATGGTCCTTGAAAACATGTGTTATATTTTTGCCTTTTCAAACAAGATAGTTCTGGCAATGCTTGACCTTTATTGGAAAAGCTACCCAATTGTTGGCTTGTATTCCACATATTTAATAGACCTTCCATGCATCCATGGGATATGATATTACTGAGCCCTGAAAAGACTTCCTCAAATGTCAAGTCAAAAGAATTTCTGACTCTACATCCCTTACAACCACCTCCTTGCCCACAGTGTTATCAAGGCAATTTGGTCATTGGAGCTAATAGTCTCTAAAAGGGATCTTTTTCTCTCATCTGCTTCATGAGTGCTCAGCAGGTTAAAAAAACTGGGAATTCATATGAATTTATCTTAAACTATCATTCTGCTGACCATTCCTGGACATGATGCATCTTTATTTTACCTAATAGCTGGTTGCCATAACCCCAAATAGCTGGTTGCTATAACCTCTGAGTGTCAGCCTGTTTAAAAGGGTCTCAAGCTTTATTATGGTTCAGTCTCCTGGATTGTCTTCCTGGGCTTACATGAATCTAGATTTTAAGGATAATGAATACTTATTTAAGAACACTGCCTGCCAAGTCTTCTACAATGGCCCACCTGGGCCAACGTGGGAGGTGTAACTTTTCTCTTCAAGTTTTATAAAAATGCATTTGTCCTTCTGGCATTTGATGTTTCCAGATGAATGATCTGGATGCAAATTGGAGATAATAATTGGAAAAAAAAATTAATGGCATGATATCTACAGGTGTGGGCATGCTGATATCTGGCAGTGGAAGGAGAGTGGCAACTCTGATTTGGATGGGGATAAGATGAAAATAAATGAGAATCTTAATGGAGAGGCAGGGACATAAAGACCTATGGTTTATCAGCCAACCTGGAGGTTTCCTCATGAACAGAAATACACTGGCACAGATCTTCCAAACTATTACAAGATTCTTATATTTAACTGACTGCTGGGGCCCCCATTCCTCACCAGACTGCTACTACCATGATTGATCACCACTCCCCTTAACCTTACAGGAAAATGAGACAGATACAGTGTCTCTCTCCAGATCCAAATGCAGGCATACTCATAGCTCAGCAAAATAAAGATGAATTTATTGCTCCAGAGGGGGGAAAAAAAATACTATCCATTATAAAACACTAAAAACTCTAAGTTCAGATTTTTTTCTCCTGTAAGCTGTCATGGAAAAGGATTTTTTTTTTCTCCCCTTCTAGGTTCTTGAGACTGGTCTAAGAATTAAATTGACATGAGATAGATGAATAGAAGATAAACAAATAGAAGTGTAATATATATATATACATGGAAAAACCCTAAGAAAGTTGAGTAATGCACAAAAATGGCTGAAACCCTCACCTTAAATACTATTTTCAGTTAAAAATAGAATGTTAGAACTTCAAATGTGAGAAAGGAAATTCACACGGAGATGGAGAGGCAAATGTTTGGTAAACAAAGTTTTACTGGGCTAAGTAGAGACCATTCCACACAGAGTAGAATCTGATCTAATTAATAGCTCCCACACCCAGCCCATGTGCATTGTAGATATCTCTGGTAAGTGCTATATTCCTGTAATAGGCCCTCTATTTAAATTCTTCAAGGGGCAAGGCCAAAGTTAGGGGTGAGGTCCAAGTTTCTTCCTGAGCCTTTCAGGCCTTGATTATTTTTAGCTGAAAATAATCCACAAGCCAAAGAGAGATTTTGGAGTGGCAAGTTTCACTCCTCTAAATGCAACCCAGTGGGTGTGCAGGTGTCAGCTGCACTTGTGAGTCACTATATGGTAATTGGGACTTGGGTAACCAATGCAAGAAACACACAAACAAAACACACTCATCTTCTGACTACTGCTCTTGTTGTGAGTAATGAAGTCCTTTGTCTCTGACCTATGACTCTCTTGTCTTTTGACAAAACTCATGAAACTATTACAGGTAAATGTGTTGGCTTACAAATAGCGTAAAAATCTCAGAATTTCAAAGCTCACGACTACCTAAATTCAGGTGGGCAGAAACACTACTGTTTATGAATAAAGTAGTGAGGCATAACACTGGTAAAATAGAGGGCTGGATTGTGAGAAGCCTTACTTTCCATACTATGGTGTTTAGAATTTTCCTGTAAGAGGGAGTCATGAATAATTATTAATAAATAGAGTGGCATGCAGGAGAAGAGATTGGGTAAAGGAAGACTGGTGCTCAGAAACTTGTTAGCAGGCATCTGACAGTCTAGATAAGAGATGACAATGACATTTCCCAGAATATTAGATATGGGAATGGAAAGGAGCAGAACAATTCAAGAGCCATTTTATAAGTAAGCTCATGTAACTTGGCTTCCAACTGAACATGAAAAATAAAATAAAGGATTCTAATATAACTATGAAGTTTTTTTAGTTATGGATCTGTCTAGATGTACAAAGCTGCGGTCCATGGGGCTGCTGAGGGTCAGACACGACTGACTGACTTCACTTTCACTTTTATGCATTGGAGAAGGAAATGGCAACCCACTCCAGTGTTCTTGCCCGGAGAATCCCAAGGACGGGGGAGCCTGATGGGCTGCCATCTATGGGATCGCACAGAGTTGGACACGACTGAAGTGACTTAACAGCAGCAGCAGATGTACAATCAAGTTGAATTTCTAATGCATAACAGTCAAAGAACAGAAGTTAAGCTTCTCATGAAAATGATTATTAATAGGAAGAACAACTTAAAATAGTTTTCTAAATTTTAAAGGCATGAGCATTTTTCAGTTGAAATATAGTTGATTTACAATGTTAAATTCTGATGTACAGCAAAGCAATTCAGTTATATATAGATATAGATATATCTATATCTAATTGCTGTATATATATATACATATATATGTACAGCTTTATATACATATGTACATATATATGTACAGCTTTGTATACATATATATGTGCAGTATATATATATATATACACATTGCTGTGCTGATGTACAGCAAAGCAATTCAGTTATATATAAATATAGATCTATCTATATATCTATATATAACTGAATTGCTATATATATATATAGTATATAGTATATATATAGATATATATAGATATATCTATATACTATATGTATATATATAGATATATCTGTTTATATACTATATGTATAGTTATAGATTTTTATATTATTTTCCATTTTGGTTTATAACAAGATATTGAATATAGTTCTCTATGCCATATTATAGGACCTTATTGTTTATACATTCTATATAGAATAATTTGTATTTCCTAATTCAAAAATCCCAGTCATTCCCTTCTCCACACCTCTCTGCATTGGCAACCACAAATCTCCTGTCTCTATCTGTGAATCTGTTTCTGTTTGAAAGATAAGATCATTTGTGTCACATTTTAGATTCCTACATATAAATGACTTGTCTTTGTGACTTACTTCACTTAGTATAATAACCTCTAGGTCCACCTATGTTGCTGCAATGACATTATTTCATTTTTATGACTGAGTAATATTCAACACTGAAATCAGATTGATTATATTCTTTGTAGCCAAAGATGAAGAAGCTCTATACAGTCAGCAAAAACAAGACCAGGAGCTGACTGTGGCTCAGATCATGAACTCCTTATTGCCAAACAGACTTAAATTGAAGAAAGTAGGGAAAACCACTAGACCATTCAGATATGACCTAAATCAAATACCTTATGATTATACAGTGGAAGTGAGAAATAGATTTAAGGGACTAGATCTGATAGAGTCCCTGATGAACTATGAACAGAGGTTCGTGACATCGTACAGGAGACAGGGATCAAGACCATTCCCATGGAAAAGAAATGCAAAAAAGCAAAATCGCTGTCTGGGGAGGCCTTACAAATAGCTGTGAAAAGAAGAGAAGCGAAAAGCAAAGGAGAAAAGGAAAGATATAAGCATCTGAATGCAGAGTTCCAAAGAGTAGCAAGGAGAGATAAGAAAGCCTTCCTCAGCAATCAATGCAAAGAAATAGAGGGAAACAACAGAATGGGAAAGACTAGATCTTTTCAAGAAAATTAGAGATACCAAGGGAACATTTCATGCAAAGATGGGATCGATAAAGGAAAGAAATGGTATGGACCTAACAGAAGTAGAAGATATTAAGAAGAAGTGGCAAGAATACACAGAAGAACTGTACAAAAAAATCTTCACGACCCAGATAATCACGATGGTGTGATCACTGACCTAGAGCCAGACATCCTGGAATGTGAAGTCAAGTGGGCCTTAGAAAGCATCACTACGAACAAAGCTAGTGGAGGTGATGGAATTCCAGTGGAGCTATTCCAAATCCTGAAAGATGATGCTGTGAAAGTGCTGCACTCAATATGCCAGCACATTTGGAAAACTCAGCAGTGGCCACAGGACTGGAAAAGGTCAGTTTTCATTCCAATCCCAAAGAAAGGCAATACCAAAGAATGCTCAAACTACCACACAATTGCACTCATCTCACACGCTAGTAAAGTAATGCTCAAAATTCTCCAAGCCAGGCTTCAGCAATACGTGAACCGTGAACTTCCAGATGTTCAAGCTGGTTTTAGAAAAGGCAGAGGAACAAGAGACCAAATTGCCAACATCTGCTGGATCATGGAAAAAGCAAGAGAGTTCCAGAAAAACATCTATTTCTGCTTTATTGACTATGCCAAAGCCTTTGACTGTGTGGATCACAATAAACTGTGGAAAATTCTGAAAGAGATGGAAATACCAGACCACCTGACCTGCCTCTTGAGAAATTTGTGTGTAGGTCAGGAAGCAACAGTTAGAACTGGACATGAAACAACAGACTGGTTCCAAATAGGAAAAGGAGTACGTTAAGGCTGTATATTGTCACCCTGCTTATTTAACTTATATGCAGAGTACATCATGAGAAACGCGGGGCTGGAAGAAGCACAAGCTGGAATCAAGATTGCTGGGAGAAATATCAATAACCTCATATATGCAGATGACACCACCCTTATGGCAGAAAGTGAAGAGGAAATTAAAAGCCTCTTGATGAAGGTGAAAGTGGAGAGTGAAAAAGTTGGCTTAAAGCTCAACATTCAGAAAACGAAGATCATGGCAACTGGTCCCATCACTTCATGGGAAATAGATGGGGAAACAGTGGAAATAGTGTCAGACTTTATTTTTGGGGGCTCCAAAATCACTGCAGATGGTGATTGCAGCCGTGAAATTAAAAGACACTTACTCCTTGGAAGGAAAGTTATGACCAACCTAGATAGCATATTGAAAAGCAGAGACATACTTTGCCAACAAAGTTCCATCCATCTAATCAAGGCTATGGTTTTACCAGTGGTCGTGTATGGATGTGAGAGTTGGACTGTGAAGAAAGCTGAGCACTGAAGAACTGATGCTTTTGAACTGTGGTGTTGGAGAGGACTCTTGAGAGTCCCTTGGACTGCAAGGAGATCCAACCAGTCCATTCTGAAGGAGATCAGCCCTGGGATTTCTTTGGAAGGAATGATGCTAAAGCTGAAACTCCACTACTTTGGCCACCTCATGCGAAGAGTTGACTCGTTGGAAAAGACTCTGATGCTGGGAGGGATTGGCGGCAGGAGGAAAGGGGATGACAGAGGATGAGATGGCTGGATGGCATCACTGACTCGATGGACATGAGTCTGAGTGAACTCCGGGAGTTGGTGATGGACAGGGAGGCCTGGCCTGCTGCAGTTCATGGGGTCGCAAAGAGCCGGACATGACTGAGCGACTAAACTGAACTGAACTGAATATTCCAATGTATATATGTACCACATATTCTGTATACATTCATCTGTTAATGAACATTTAGGTTGTTTCCATGTCTTGGCTATTGTGATAATGCTGTGATAAACATACGAATGAGTGTATCTTTTTGAATTATAGTTCTGTCTGGATATATGCCCAGTAGTGAGATTACTGTATCTTTTGGCTACTCAATTTTTAATTTTCTTCAGCTTAATTTTTGATTGGGGTGTTTGTTTTTATGTTGTTGAGTTGTATGAGTTGTTTATATATGTTGGAAATTAAGTCCTTGTTGGTTGCATCATTTGCAAATAGTTTTTCCCATTCTGTAGGCTATCTTTTGTTCATGGTTTCCTTTGCTGTACAAAACTTGTAAACTTAATCAGGTCCCATTTGTCTATTTTTCTTTTTATTTCTATTAAGGTATGAACATTTTTGGCCATTTATTTAGCTGACATAAAGTATATTAATGTTCAGTCCTGCATGTTTCCTATAAGTAGTCATATACTTAGTTGTTAATTACAGGCACTACATAACTGCTCTCATGTTCAGGGCAATGGAAAAGGAATGGGTTATAGAGTCTGATGGTCCTTGGCCTAAATACAATACCACATACTAGCCATAGTTACTTTGCCCCTCTGAGCCCATTCCTTCTTTTATAAAGTGGTGATGCTCACTCCTAACTACCAAGGTTGTTCAGTGAATCACACAAGACACACATATAAAGTTCCTAGGACATTGTTGAACCTGGTTATGTTAATTACTCTCTGCTCAGCTTCTTTCCTTGCCAAATTTACAACTGCCTCCTTAGAACCGAATTGCTCAGATCATCCAATCCCTTTTCCCATACCTTTCCTCTAGTCTTTATATGTCCCTTATTTTCTACTCAGACGAGCATCAGCTCAGTCTTTATGGCTCTCCACACACCACGTTTGAATGTCTTTCTCGCACCATGCTTCCTTGGGCTGCCCTATTTAATTTACTCTAGGACTCTTATTTCCCAAAATGTATTTGGGTGAATACTTCTAAACCTAACTTCTCTCATTTAGAACTAGAGGGTGAAAAATCAGTAACATTAAAACTGAGAAACAAAATCTTCTTTTTAGAACTTTTATTTTCTATTTAGTGTTAGGATGGTAGTGTTAGGATGGAGATTATGGCAAAACCTTGTGGCAAGTCTTCTTCCAGAAGGGAGTGATGGATATAAGAGATAAACTAAATATTAAGGTCCTCATGTGCTCCCATAAAGTCCACAGTTTCGGTTTCAGGTAGGCAGGATCATTGACAACAAATGTGATTCTGTGGGATATAATCAAATATTTTGATTAAAATCAGGGTTTGGGATCAGGTGGGCCAGGATTCCATTACTTTAGCTTGGTCATTTATAAGCTGTGTAACCTTGGACAAATTACTTAATCTCTTTAAACCTCAATTTCCTAGCTTATAAAGAAGAAAACAGTAAAGGTACCCATGCCAGGGATCATTGTGAGGACTAAGCTGAATAAGCTATGTAAAACGCAATGGCTAGTTGCTATGAGTACTCAATAAATGTTAGGCGTTGTAATATGTTTTTTGTGTAAGTGGGAAGCACAGGCTGGATTTGAATTCAGACATTTGACTCAATGTTTATATTTTTAAAACCCTATATAAATTTATCCTAAAATGTGATTTATTTGTATGACTTTTGTAATTACAGCATGTCATAATAGATGTTAAAGCAGAACATTAAAACTACTATACAAATATAACATTACTATTATTAAATACATAAGTAAACACATAAGATTATCAATCTTAGACCAAGAAATTCTATTATGCAAAGTACTTTCAAAACACATAGTTATATAAAAAGAGAAAAATTTGCTCAGAAAGCGAGGAGTAAGTCATCTTTATAAGCTTTCATTCTAATAGCACTACTTAGATGACAAATCATAAAACGATTTCATAGCTATTACATTTATAAAAACATTCTCATTAACAGTGTAATCTTTCACAATATGTTATTTACCTGATACTTAGATGCAAATGTGATCTGGGGGTATTAATTTTTAAAATGAGTATCACAATGACCCTAAAAGATAATTGACAAGCACACAGAAACAACCAAGTACCTGTAATAAAAGTCACATAAACTTCTCCGGCACAGATCGTATTAGTATTTTATGTACTCTACAGGCAGTAAATGCTGTATTCTATCATGTAAATTCATTTCTAGCTACTCCGTATAAATCAGAGACCTGATATAGCCTAACAGTCTGACCTATAAATGCTTTTTGAGTCAAGCTTTGTTGCACTTATCATCGTATTTGTTTATCAAACACATTCACAAATCCTGCATTCTAAAATAAATATTTATGGGCTCTTATTGCCAGATTTAACTAGCTGTGCTTAAAACACTCTGGAGGTGTCAGGATATTCCCACATAACCTATGTCCATATACAGTCATGAAGTCATAGAATCAAACCTTTCACAAGCAAATGTAATTTCCCTCAGCCCCTTTAACACCTGGTTTCTTCCCAGATGATTTGAAAAATGCTTCAGTTATTCTAGTGTGACGATACCAGAAAACATCAGTTTAGCCATGTTTACCTATTGTGGGGACAAAAGAACAGTGAGACACTCAAGCACGTCCTTATCACTAGTGTATTTTTAAAAAGTGATTCTTTTTACATATTTGTTTACCATACATTAATAGTAAAGGCTGAGGATGTCATGAGGGAAAATGGAAAGGGATGATCATTCTGGATGGTTAGACTGAGATGGAGCTCAGCACCTCCTCTTAGTGTGAATCAGTTTGGTTCCATAGGTGAACATGTCCTTCAGCAAAGTCAAAGAGCCAAGAGACATATACCCACTGCATAAGAGAATCCACCATGCTTTTATTCCATCTTCCAGTCCACAACCAATATTTCTTTCTGCCTCATAGAATATTCTTCCTGAGACGAAATATGGTGATACCATTTTAGCCATCTTGATGTTTCCATAGATATTTTTATGCCCTAAAAATGTTTTGACACTCTTTAAGATTAGTTCTCCAGTAAGCTTCCCAACGTACCCCTCCTTTAGGTACTAAACATTCAATGATGAAAACATGATGTCTAGTGGTCATCAGCATAATATGAGTGATTTCTTCAAGGCATTACATGGAATTTAGCAGATTTTTTTTTTTTTACTTCTACTTTGTACTTTTTAACTTATTTTAGTAGAGGTTTTGAGGGTTTTTATTTTACTTAACTATATATAAATGGTATGGACCTAACAGAAGCAGAAGATATTAAGAAGAGGTGGCAAGAATACACAGAAGAACTGTACAAAAAAGATCTTCACGACCCAGATAATCACACGATGGTGTGATCACTGACCTATAGCCAGACATCCTGGACTGTTCAGTCAGGTGGGCCTTAGAAAGCATCACTACGAACAAAGCTAGTGGAGGTGATGGAATTCCAGTGGAGCTATTCCAAATCCTGAAAGATGATGCTGTGAAAGTGCTGCACTCAATATGCCAGCACATTTGGAAAACTCAGCAGTGGCCACAGGACTGGAAATGGTCAGTTTTCATTCCAATCCCAAAGAAAGGCAATACCAAAGAATGCTCAAACTACCACACAATTGCACTCATCTCACACGCTAGTAAAGTAATGCTCAAAATTCTCCAAGCCAGGCTTCAGCAATACGTGAACCGTGAACTTCCAGATGTTCAAGCTGGTTTTAGAAAAGGCAGAGGAACCAGAGATCAAATTGCCAACATCCGCTGGATCATGGAAAAAGCAAGAGAGTTCCAGAAAAACATCTATTTCTGCTTTATTGACTATGCCAAAGCCTTTGACTGTGTGGATCACAATAAACTGTGGAAAATTCTGAAAGAGATGGGAATACCAGACCACCTGATCTGCCTCTTGAGAAATTTGTGTGTAGGTCAGGAAGCAACAGTTAGAACTGGACATGGCACAACAGACTGGTTCCAAATAGGAAAATGAGTTCGTCAAGGCTGTATATTGTCACGCTGTTTATTTAACTTATATGCAGAGTACATCATGAGAAATGCTGGACTGGAAGAAACACAAGCTGGAATCAAGATTGCTGGGAGAAATATCAATAACCTCAGATATGCAGATGACACCACCCTTATGGCAGAAAGTGAAGAGGAACTCAAAAGCCTCTTGGTGAAAGTGAAAGTGGAGAGTGAAAAAGTTGGCTTAAAGCTCAACATTCAGAAAACAAAGATCATGGCATCCGGTCCCACCACTTCATGGAAAATAGATGGGGAAACAGTGGAAACACTTTCAGACTTTGTTTTTCTGGGCTTCAAAATCACTAGAGATGGTGACTGCAGCCATGAAATTAAAAGGCACTTACTCCTTGGAAGGAAAGTTATGACCAACCTAGATAGCATATTCAAAAGCAGAGACATTACTTTGCCAACAAAGGTCTGTCTAGTCAAGGCTATGGTTTTCCCTGTGGTCATGTATGGATGTGAGAGTTGGACTGTGAAGAAGGCTGAGCGCCAAAGAATTGATGCTTTTGAACTGTGGTGTTGGAGAAGACTCTTGAGAGTCCCTTGGACTGCAAGGAGATCCAGCCAGTCCATTCTGAAGGAGATCAGCCCTGGGATTTCTTTGGAAGGAATGATGCGAAAGCTGAAACTCCAGTAACTTTGGCCACCTCATGCGAAGAGTTGACTCATTGGAAAAGACTCTGATGCTGGGAGGGATTGGGGGCAGGAGGAGAAGGGGACGACAGAGGATGAGATGGCTGGATGGCATCACTGACTCGATGGACGTGAGTCTGAGTGAACTCTGGGATTTGGTGATGGACAGGGAGGCCTGGCGTGCTGCGATTCATGGGGTCGCAAAGAGTTGGACACGACTGAGAAACTGCTCTGATCTGATCTGATCTATGTATGGCAACCTACTCCAGTATTCTTGCCTGGAGAATCCCAGGGACAGAGGAGCCTGTGGGCTGCTGTCTGTGGGGTCGCACAGAGTCGGACATGACTGAAGCGACTTAGCAGCAGCAGCAGCATATATATGTATATACATTTTAGTTTTATTATCTAGTGGTTTGTTTTTTCCATTTTCATAATTTTTTGAATTATGAGTTAATTTTTTTCCTTCTAATTCTCATCAGTTTTATTCTCCACATGCTTTCCATCATTCCCCTTTTAAAATTAATCAAATGTAAACTATATAACTGTTTTATATATATATATATACATATAATCAAATTTCACTTGCATCCAAACTCACCTCATTTCTAGGTAAAATTACAGCATACTGTAATGGAGTCCATTAAGATGAGAAATGCCACAGTTTTGAAGACCTCATCCCAATTTTTCTATCAGTGAAAAGATAAACTACCTACTTCCCATTCACTGCCTCAGCCATCACTTCTTTACTAAAACTAGTAGGAGAGTCGTTTATTACATAAAATAAGGAATCAGGACTTTTCCTCCAAAATGTGGTTCTTTTTCAGTGACTATCATGATGACCAATTTGTGGACAATAAGTAATTAATCAGCTATCAGTATACCTTATAATCAGGTAGTGCTTTACAGTGTAGAAAATATTACTACCAATCCAATCAAGTATACAGAATTTGAATCTTTTTATTTAAGACTAATTGACTGAAAGTAGATTGGCTGAAAACAAAGTCCACACCATCTTTCAGTGGACTAGCTATTTTATTAAAGGAAAATAATTAATAATAATAATAAATGTGGGGAAAGCATTGATTATAATGGTATACCATGAAAACATTTTATAGTCTTTTTAAGAATCTTTAATTTTCTCAAAATTTTTCACTTATTATTTCTTTTTTATTTACTGGCATACAAGTGACATATAATATCATGTTTGTTTCAAGCATACAACATAATGCTTTGATATTTTTAAATATGACAAACTGATTACCACAATAACTCTAGTTACATGTCACCATATATAGTTACAAAAATTTTTTTCTTGTGATGAGAATGTTTAAGGTCTACTCTCTTAGCAACTTTAAAATTTACAATATACTATTATTAACTATAGTTACCATGCTGTACATTACGTGAAAGTCACTCAGTCATATCTGACTCTTTGCAACCCCATGGTCACAAAGACTACAGAATTCTCCAGGCCCAAAAAGTGAACGGATAGCCATCCCCTTCTCCAAGTTGTCTTCACAACCCAGGGATCAAACCCACATCTCCTGCATTTCAGGTGAATTCTTTACCAGGTGAGCCACCAGGAAAACCCAAGAATACT
The DNA here is from genome assembly GCF_055505025.1 of Bos grunniens. Taxonomy (NCBI): domain Eukaryota; kingdom Metazoa; phylum Chordata; class Mammalia; order Artiodactyla; family Bovidae; genus Bos; species Bos grunniens. The sequence goes on along the minus strand of NC_141168.1, from coordinate 66,871,074 downwards.
GGAATGAGTAGCCTATCCAGCGAATCTTCCTGACCCAGGAATCAAACCGGGATCTCCTGCATTGCAGGCAGATTCTTTACCAGCTGAGCTACAAGGGTTTTGTTTTTTTGTTTTCTAGATTTCACATGTAAATTAAATCATACAGTATTTGTCTTTCTTTGATTTATTTCACTTAGCATAATGCCCTCAAGTTCTGTAAATGTTATTGTAAATGGTAATATTTCATTGTTTTTTATGGCTGAATAATATTCCATTATATAAATAAAGATATAGACAATATTTTCTTTGACAGTTCATTCATCAATTGGTGCTTTTGTTGTTTCTATATCTTGGCTATTGTGAATAATGTTGTGGTTGAACATAAGGATGTATGTGTATTTTCCCTTTATGTTTTCATTTTCTTCACAGAAGTGAAATCCCTATATCGTATAGTAGTTCTATTTTTAAATTTTTGAGAAACCTTCGTACTGTTTTCCATAATAACTGAGCCAATTTACATACACACCAACAGTGCACAATTTGTATTCCCTTTTCTCCATAACCTTACCAACACTTAAAATTTTTGTCTTTTTGATAATAGCCATTCTAGTAGATGTGAGGCGGCATCTCATTGTGGTTTTTATTTGCATTTCCCTGATTAGTGATATTGAGCACTTTTCACATACATACTGACCATCTGTCTTATTTGGAAAAATATCTATTCAGATCCTCTACTCATTTTTTTATGGAGTGTTTGTTTCTTTTCTATTGAACTGTATTTTTTTTTCTACTTATTTTAGACATTAACTCCTTATCAGATATATGGTTTGTAAATATTTTTTTCCTGTTCCAGATATTGCCACTTGATTTTGTTCATTATTTTATTTGCTGTGAGAAGCTTTTTTATTTATGTAGTCTTATTTATTTTTGTTTTGTTGCCTTTGCTTTTGGTGTCAAATCCAAAAAATTACTGCCAAAACTTATATTAAAGAATTCACTGATTGTGTTTTCTTATTTTTAGTTATTAATTTTTATTGGAGGATAGTTCACTTACAATGTTGTGTTCATTTCTGCTGTACAGCAAAGTGATATCTACTCTTTTTTTAGATTGTCTTCCTATAGAGTATTGAGTAGAGTTCCCTGTATTATATTATTCTCATTGTTGCTTGGTTGTGTCCAACTCTTTGGGACCTCATGGACTGTAGCATGCCAGGCTCCTCTGTCCTCCACTTCTCCCAGAGTTTGCTTAGATTCATATCCATTGAGTTGGTGATGCTATCTAATCATATCATCCTCTACAGCCTTCTTCTCCATTTGCCTTTGATCTTTCCCAGCATTTGGATCCTTCCTAATGAGTCAAGTCTTCAAATCATGTGGCCAAAGTATTGAAGCTTCAGCAACAAACCTTCAAATGAATATTCATGATTGATTTCCTTTGAGATTGACTGGCTTGATCTCTTTGCTGTTCAAAGGACTCTCAAGAGTCTTCCCTAGCACAATAAGAAAGCATCAATTATTTGACATCAGCCTTATTTATGGTCCAACTCTCACATCCATGCCTGACTACTGGAAAAACCATAGCTTAGACTATATTGACCTTTGCAAGCAAAGTGATGTCTCTGCTTTTTAATACACTGTCTAGGTTTATCATAACTTTCCTTTCAAGGAGCAAGCGTCTTTTAATTTCATGGCTGCAGTCATTGTCTGTAATGATTTTGGAGCCCAAGAAAATAAAATCTGTCACTGCTTCCATTTTTTCCCCTTCTATTTGCCATGAACTGATGAGACCAGATGCCATGATCTTAGTTTTTTGAATGTTGAATTTTAAGCCAGCTCTTTCACTCTCTTCTTTCACCCTCATTAAGAGATTCTTTAGTTCCTTTTCACTTTCTGCCATTAGAATGGTATCAACTGCATATCTAAGGTTGTTGCTATTTCTCCTGGCAGTCTTGATTCCAGCTTGTGATTCATACAGCCCAGCATTTCACATGATGTACTCTGCATATAAGTTAAATAAGCAGAGTGACTGTATACAACCTTGCCGTATTTCTTTCCTGATTTCAAAAAAGCATTGTTCCATCTGGTTCTTACTATTGCTCTTGACCTGCATACAGACTTCTCAGGAAGCAGGTAAGGTGGTCTGGTATTCCCAGCCTTGTCTAATTCAGTGAAACTAAGCCATGCCATGTAGGGCCACCTAAGACAGATGGGTCATGGTGGAGAGTTCTGACAAAATGTGGTCCACTGGAGAAGGGAATGGAAAACCAGTATTCTTGCCTTGAGAACCCCATGAACAGTATGAAAAGGCAATGAGATATGACACTGAAAGATGAAGTGCCAAGGGCAGTAGGTGCCCAATATATTACTGGAGACCAGGGGAGAAATAACTCCAAGAAGAATGAAGGGACAGAGGCAAAGCAAAAACAACACACAGTTGTGGATGTGACTGGTGACAGAAGCAAGGTCTGTTGCTGTAAAGAGCTACTGCATAGGAACCTGGAATGTTAGGACCATGAATCAAGGCAAATTGGAAGTGGTCAATCAGAACATGGCAAGAGTGAATGTTAACATTCTAAGAATCAGCGAACTAAATAGACTAGAATGGGTGAATTTAACTCAGATGACCATTATATCTACTACTGCGGGCAAGAATCCCTTAGAAGAAATAGAGTAGCCCTCATAGTCAATAAAAGAATCAAAATGCTGTACTTGAATGAAATCTCAAAAACAACAGAATAATCTCTGTTTCCAAGGCAAACCATTCCGTATCATGGTAATCCACGTCTATGCCCCAACCAGTAACACTGAAGAAGCTGAAGCTGGCAAAACTCTGTTAGCCTTTGCCCTGCTTCATTCTGTACTCCAAGACCAAAATTGCCTGTTACTCTAGATATTTCTTGTCTTCCTACTTTTGCATTCCAGTCCCCTATAATGAAAAAGACATCTTTTTTTAGTGTTAGTTCTAAAAGGTCTTGTAGGTCTTCATAGAACTATTCAACTTCAGCTTCTTCACTGTTAGTGGTTGGGGCATAGACTTAGATTACCATGATATTGAATGTTTTGCCTTGGAAACAAAGAGAGATCATTCAGTAGTTTTTGAGCTTGCATCCAAGTACTGCATTTCGGACTCTTTTGTTGACTATGAGGGTTACTCCATTTCTTCTAAGGGATTCTTGCCCACAGTAGTAGATATAATGGTCATCTAAGTTAAATTCACCCATTCAAGTCTATTTTAGTTTGCTGATTCCTACAATGTCGATGTTCCCTCTTGCCATGTCCTGTTTGACCACTTCCAATTTGCCTTAATTCATGGACCTAACATTCCAGGTTCCTATGCAATATTGCTCATTACAGCATCAAACCTTGCTTCTGTCACCAGTCACATCCACACCTGGATCTTGGTTTTGCCTTTACTCCCTCTGTATTCTTTCTGGAGTTGTTTCTCCAGTGATCTCCAGTAACATATTGAGCGCCTGCTGACCTGGGGAGTTCATCTTTCAGTGTCATATCTTTTTGCCTTTTCATACTGTTTATAGGGTTCTCAAGGCAAGAATACTGAAGTCTTTTTGCCATTCCCTTCTCCAGTGGACCACATTTTGCCAGAACTCTCCACCATGACCCGTCCATCTCAGGTGGCATACAAGGCATGGCTCATAGTTTCATTGAGTTAGACAAGGCTGTGGTCCATGTGATCAGATTGGTTAGTTTCCTGTGATTGTGGTTTTCAGTCTGTCTGCCCTCGGATGGAGAAGGATAAGAGACTTATGGAAGCTTCCTGATGGGAGAGACTGAGGGGGAAACAGGGTGTTGTTCTGATGGGCGGGGCCATGCTCCGCCCACTGAGACCAAACTGTATACTTAGTAGACACTTGTTGATTTGTGGTTTGACATAGACAAGAAGACATGGAATTAAAAAGAAATGACACTGCCACCAGCCATTGACAAAAACTTTGATACTTCTTGCAGAGAAGTACTGGTACAGTAGTCAGCAAAGGACAGCGTGCAACAGCCACAACACGCACAAAGTCAACAGATTCAAGAAGTTCTAGGTTTTCTCATTCTGGTCAGTCTTATCAATAGGAGGCTGACAATATTACTGCTATTTACATATTGGTACCACACTGGCATGGATTTGCATAATGTATTGAGGCTCTATGCTCCAGAGAGTTGCATTGTAACATATTGGTGCTTAATGAACTCTGAAAAAATTGATTTTCCACAGAGTAAATTAAGGAATGCATTATAGCTGTTAAAGCAATCTTAAGGGAAATCCGAAGCTTCCACTGCAGCACCATGCTTAGTAAGTAATAAATTACATGTTATACTTATTTGCCTTAATTCATGCTAATTTTGTCCAATTAATGTATCACAGTAATTCAGAAGCCTGTCACAGGAGAGCTAATTATTTATTGGATTTTTGTGTTCAGCTCCCTAGGAGTCTACTAGCAAACAAACTTGCGACTGTCTTTCTCTTAGGTCCACAGTGACATTCTTAGGTCTTACTGTGGAGAAGTTAGATTCTTCCTTCTTTCTCAGGTTTTACAAATGAATTATGGTGTATCTGAGTCAGATTCTTATTTTTTGATTGGTGAAATAGTTTCACAACTTGCCACTCTATTAGGATAAGACCTACTATCTTCCCTATCAACATGGTTCTGCTGAAGAGTCTGTGTATTTCAGAGGTCTATCTTATTTGGAGTAACATCTGTTTAGATCTTCTGCCCATTTTTTGACTGGGTTGTTGGTTTTTTGTTTTTGTTTTTTGATACTGAACTGCATGAGCTGCTTGCATATTTTGGAGATTGATCCTTTATCAGTTGCTTCATGTGCAAATATTTTCTCCCATTCTAAGGATTATCTTTTCATCTTGTTTATGATTTTCTCTGCAAAAGCTTTTACATTTAATTAGGTCCCATTTGTTTGTTTTTATTTTCATTATTCTAGATGGTGGGTCAAAAAAGACCTTGCTGCAACTTATGACAAAGAGTGTTCTGCTTATATTTTCCTCGTAGAGTTTTGTAGTGTCTGGCCTTACATTTAGATCTTCAATATATTTTGAGTTTATTTTTATGTATGACATTAGGGAGTGTTCTAATTCATTCTTTTGTATGTAGCTATCCAGTTTTCTCAGCAATACTTACTGAAGAGGCTATCTTTTCTCCATTGGATATTCTTGCCTTCTTTGTCATAGATTAGGTGACCATAGGTGCATGGGTTTATCTCTGGGCTTTCTGTCCTGTTCCTGATCCAGTACCATGCTGTCTTGAGGGTGGAAATGTCTTGGTTTTTTAATGAAAGATTTAAACTGTTGTCTCCTCACTTCAGTCTTTGTATATATTCACTTTCCATCAATTAATACTATGACACTAAAATTCTGAGTCCTGACCAAATGCTAATGGAATGATTAAAATTCAACCTAATCATCTCTATGCATTTTAGATTAGATTGTTTCATTTCTGGATTCTTAAAAATCTTAGGACGTTAGTAGTCTAGGCTGGGTCAGGCCTAGGGTCTGTGTGTATTCAGCCTTGAAGGAGGAAAGTCTGGCACCCAGGACCTTCTCACTATGGGTCTCTTGAACTCAGATGAGAGTTTGTCCTGTGTTTACAAGTTCCCTCCCTTAGTGTTTTGACTTAGCCCTACTTGGCTTGGTCGGGAGACAGTCACTCTGAGACATGTGTGAGTGGGGATGCAGCACATGGTGTTGGTGAGGGGCTCAGCTAGAACCATATCAGATTCTGTTTGGTCCCAGAATCTCCCTGAGCCTGAACTACTTCACCAATAAAACATGGTCAGTCAGAGCAAATAATCATCACTTAATTTCCAGGTGTGTTATTCTCTGATTTTAATCTAAAAAACACAAGCGATGACAGGTCTTAATGGGCAAAAGCAGAACTCTTCCTGTCCTGTGGAGTCAGGCCAAGATCCAAGAAAGGATGACAAAAGCCCAAAGACTTCCCTCTCCCTGAACTCTCTTAAAAATGGAAAGAAAGAATTTCATCAGTTTTATTTGACAAACTTAGCTACACCTTGTTCTTTCTTGTATCAAGCTACCCAAGGTAATGGGTTATTATCTGTTCCATTTTTAGTAACATTTGGAGTTTTAGAACTTAAACATTTTTGTACCCCAGAGTTTAAGACAGTGGTGACATATGGACAACATACACCCATCATTGCCCACTTCCTCTCCAGTCAGCAAGGCTGTGTTCTGAGAGCTCTGTACCTCTAGGAGGCTGGCCAATATGTCCAAACCCATCCTAAGAGGAATCCCAGATATTGTTACTAGTCTTGAGAACCTTATTCTCTCTCTTTTATGTATTATGGTTCACACAATGTCCACAAAGATAAAACAACTAGGAACCACAGAGAAGTCAAATAAAGTCTGCAGACTTTATTTTAAGTAAAAAATAAAGAACATGCTATGGAAACTTTAAAACTAATAAATCTAAAATGGCATAGCCATGGTCAACAAAAGAGTCTGAAATGCAATACTTGGATGCAATCTCAAAAAGGCCAGAATGATCTCTGCTCGTTTCCAAGGCAAACCATTCAATATCATGGTAATCCAAGCCTATGCCCCAACCAGTAATGCTGAAGAAGCTGAAGTTGAATGGTTCTATGAAGACCCACAAGACCTTTTAGAACTAACACCAAAAAAATGTCCTTTTCATTATAGGGGACTGGAATGCAAAAGTAGGAAGTCAAGAAACATCTGGAGTAACAGGCAAATTTGGCCTTGGAGTACAGAATAAAGCAGGGCAAAGGCTAATAGAGTTTTGCTAAGAGAACGCGCTGGTCATAGCAAACACCCTCTTCCAACAACACAAGAGAAGACTCTACACATGGACATCACCAGATGGTCAACGCTGAAGTCAGATTGATTATATTCTTTGCAGCCAAAGATGGACAAGCTCTATATAGTCAGCAAAAACAAGACCAGGAACTGACTGTGGCTCAGATCATGAACTCCTTATTGCCAAATTCAGACCTAAATTGAAGAGAATGGGGAAAATTACTAGACCATTCAGGTATGACCTAAATCAAATTCCTTATGATTATACAGTGGAAGTGAGAAATAGATTTAAGGGACTAGATCTGATAGACAGAGTGCTTGAAGAACTATGGATGGAGGTTTGTGACATTGTACAGGAGACAGGGATCAAGACCATCCCCATGGAAAAGAAATGTAAAAAAGCAAAATGGCTGTCTGAGGAGGCCTTACAAATAGCTGTGAAAAGAAGAGAAGTGAAAAGCAAAGGAGAAAGGAAAGATATAAGCATCTGAATGCAGAGTTCCAAAGAACAGCAAGGAGAGATTAGAAAGCCCTCCTCAGCAATCAATGCAAAGAAATAGAGGAAAACAACAGAATGGGAAAGACTAGGGATCTTTTCAAGAAAATTAGAGATATCAGGGGAAAATTTCATGCAACATTTCAGGCTTGATAAAGGACAGAAATTGTATGGACCTAATAGAAGCAGAAGATATTAAGAAGAGGTGGCAAGAATACACAGAAGAACTGTACAAAAAAGGGCTTCATGACCAAGATAATCATGATGGTGTGATCACTGACCTAGAGCCAGACATCCTGGAATGTGAAGTCAAGTGGGCCTTAGAAAGCATCACTATGAACAAAGCTAGTGGAGGTGATGGAATTCCAGTGGAGCTATTTCAAATCCTGAAAGATGATGCTGTGAAAGTGCTGCACTCAATATGCCAGCACATTTGGAAAACTCAGCAGTGGCCACAGGACTGGAAAAGGTCAGTTTTCATTCCAATCCCAAAGAAAGGCAATACCAAAGAATGCTCAAGCTACCGCACAATTGCACTCATCTCACACACTAGTAAAGTAATGCTCAAAATTCTCCAAGCCAGGCTTCAGGAATACGTGAACCATGAACTTCCAGATGTTCAAGCTGGTTTTAGAAAAGGCAGAGGAACCAGAGACCAAATTGCCAACATCAGCCGGATCATCGAAAAAGCAAGAGAGTTCCAGAAAAACATCTATTTCTGCTTTATTGACTATGCCAAAGCCTTTGACTGTGTGGATCACAATAAACTGTGGAAAATTCTGAAAGAGTTGGGAATACCAGACCAACTGATCTGCTTCTTCAGGAAGCACCAGTTAGAACTGGACATGGAACAACAGACTGGTTCCAAATAGGAAAAGGAGTAGATCAAGGCTGTATATTGTCACCCTGCTTATTTAGCTTATATGCAGAGTACATCATGAGAAATGCTGGACTGGAAGAAGCACAAGCTGGAATCAAGATTTCTGGGAGAAATATCAATAACCTCAGATATGCAGATAACACCACTGTTATGGCAGAAAGTGAAGAGGAACTAAAAAGCCTCTTGATGAAAGTGAAAGAGGAGAGTGAAAAAGTTGGCTTAAAGCTCAACATTCAGAAAACGAAGATCATGGCATCTGGTCCCATCAGTTCAGTTCAGTTCAGTTCAGTTCAGTCACTCAGTTGTGTCCGACTATTTGCGACCCCCATGAATCGCAGCACGCCAGCCTCCCTGTCCATCACCAACTCCCGGAGTTCACTCAGACTCACATCCATCGAGTCAGTGATGCCATCCAGCCATCTCATCCTCTGTTGTCCCCTTTTCCTCCTGCCCTCAATCCCTCCCAGCATCAGAGTCTTTTCCAATGAGTCGACTCTTCGCATGAGGTGGCCAAAGTAGTGGAGTTTCAGCTTTAGCATCATTCCTTCCAAAGAAATCCCATGGCTGATCTCCTTCAGAATGGACTGGTTGGATCTCCTTGCAGTCCAAGGGACTCTCAAGAGTCTTCTCCAACACCACAGCTCAAAAGCATCAATTCTTTGGCACTCAGCTTTCTTCACAGTCCAACTCTCATATCCATATATGACTACTGGAAAAACCGTAGCCTTGACTAGATGGACCTTTGTTGGCAAAGTAGTACCTCTGCTTTTCAATATGCTATCTAGGTTGGTCATAACTTTTCTTCCAAGGAGTATGCGTCTTTTAATTTCATGGCTGCAGTCACCATCTGCAGTGATTTTGGAACCCCAAAAAATAAAGTCTGACATGGTTTCCACTGTTTCCCCATCTATTTCCCATGAAGTGATGGGACCAGATGCCATGATCTCGTTTTCTGAATGTTGAGTTTTAAGCCAACTTTTTCACTCTCCTCTTTCACCTTCATCAAGAGGTTTTTAGTTCCTCTTCACTTTTTGCCATAAGGGTGGTGTCATCTGCATATCTGAGGTTATTGATATTTCTCCTGGGAATCTTGATTCCAGCTTGTGTTTCTCCCAGTCCAGCATTTCTCATGATGTACTCTGCATATAAGTTAAATAAGCAGGGTGACAATATACAGCCTTGATGTACTCCTTTTCCTATTTGGAACCAGTCTGTTGTGCCATGTCCAGTTCTAACTGTTGCTTCCTGACCTGCATACAGATCTCAAGAGGCAGGTCAGGTGGTTTGGTATTCCCATCTCTTTCAGAATTTTCCACAGTTTATTGTGATCCACACAGTCAAAGGCTTTGGCATAGTCAATAAAGCAGAAATAGATGTTTTTCTGGAACTCTTCTTGCTTTTTCGATGATCCGGCTGATGTTGGCAATTTGGTCTCTGGTTCCTCTGCCTTTTCTAAAACCAGCTTGAACATCTGGAAGTTCGTGGTTCACGTATTCCTGAAGCCTGGCTTGGAGAATTTTGAGCATTACTTTACTAGTGTGTGAGATGAGTGCAATTGTGTGGTAGTTTAAGCATTCTTTGGCATTGCCTTTCTTTGGGATTGGAATGAAAACTGACCTTTTCCAGTCCTGTGGCCACTGCTGAGTTTTCCAAATGTGCTGGCATATTGAGTGCAGCACTTTCACAGCATCATCTTTCAGGATTTGAAATAGCTCCACTGGAATTCCATCACCTCCACTAGCTTTGTTCATAGTGATGCTTTCTAAGGCCCACTTGACTTCACATTCCAGGATGTCTGGCTCTAGGTCAGTGATCACACCATCATGATTATCTTGGTCATGAAGCCCTTTTTTGTACAGTTCTTCTGTGTATTCTTGCCACCTCTTCTTAATATCTTCTGCTTCTATTAGGTCCATACCATTTCTGTCCTTTTTCAAGCCCATCTTTGCATGAAATATTCCCTTGGTATCTCTAATTTTCTTGAAAAGATCTCTAGTCTTTCCCATTCTGTTGTTTTCCTCTATTTCTTTGCACTGATCACTGAGGAAGGCTTTCTTATCTCTTCTTGCTATTCTTTGGAACTCTGCATTCAGAGTGATGGTCTGGTCCCATCGCTTCATGGGAAATAGATGGGGAAACAGTGGAAACAGTGTCAGACTTTATTTTTTGGGGCTCCAAAGTCACTGCAGATAGTGATTGCAGCCATGAAATTAAAAGATGCTTACTCCTTGAAAGTTATGACCAACCTAGATAGCATATTGAAAAGCAGAGATACTACTTTGCCAGCAAAGGTCCATCTAGTCAAGGCTCATATATGGTCATGTATGGATGTGAGAGTTGGACTGTGAAGAAGGCTGAGCACCGAAGAATTGATGCTTTTGAACTGTGGTGTTGGAGAAAACTCTTGAGAATCCCTTGGACTGCAAGGAGATCCAACCAGTCCATCCTAAAGGAGATCAGTCCTGGGTGTTCACTGGAAGGACTGATGCTGAAGCTGAAACCCCAGTACTTTGGCCACCTCATGTGAAGAGTTGACTCATTGGAAAAGACCCTGATACTGGGAGGGATTGGGGGCAGGAGGAGAAGGGGACGACAGAGGATGAGATGGCTGGATAGCATAACCGACTCAATGGACATGAGTTTGAGTGAACTCTGGGAGTTGGTGATGGACACGGAGGCCTCGCATGCTATTATTCATGGGGTCACAAAGGGTTGGAAGGACTGAGCGACTGAACTGAACTGATTGTACGCAAGACCCTGTGCTTTTTGTTCTTTAATGTGAACCTACACTTTTCACATAATATGTTGTCATGTTTTTATATCATTAAATCTACTGTGAAAACAACATTTTAAAGATATTTATATAATTTTCAATCTCGCTGTATTGTAAAAATATCTTTTCCATTACAGTTTATCTCAGGATATTGAATATCCTGTGCTATACAGTAGGACCTTGTTGTTATCTATCCTATATATAATAGTTTGCATCTACTAACTCCAAACTCCGGTCCATCTCTCCTCTTGTCCCCTTAGTAACTACAAGTCTGTTCTCTATGTCTGTGAGTCTTATTTCTGTTTCATAGATATGTTCATTTGTATCATATTATAGATTCCATATGTAAGTAATGTCTTCTTATGATTTACTTCACTTAGTATGATAATCTCTAGTTGCATCCATATTGCTGAATTATTTCATTCTTTTTTATGGTTATTAGTATTCCATGTATATGTGTATTGCATCATCTTTATCCATTCATCTGTTGATGGACATTTAGGTTGTTTCCTTGTCTTGACTATTGTAAATAGTGCTCCTATGAATATAGAGGTACATGTGATTTATTGAATTATAGTTTTATCTGGATATAGACCCAGGAGTAGGATTAGTGGATCATGTGACAATTCTATTTTTAGTTTTTCTGAGGAACCTCCATACTATTTTGCATAGTGGCTGCACCAACTTAACATTCCCATAGTAGTATAGGAGTATTTCCTTTTCTCCACACCCTCTCTGGCATTTGTTATTTGTAGACTTCTTAATGATGGTCATTTTGGGTAGAGTGAGGTAGTACCTCATTGTTGTTTTGACTTGCATTTCTCTAAAAATTAGTGATGTTGAACATCTTTTCATGTGCCTATGGCCTTTTGTATGTAAACATCTATTTAGGTCTTCTGCCCATTTTTCAATTGGATTGTTTTTTTGTTGTTGAGTCATATGTGCTGTTTGTGTATTTTGGAAATTAAGCCCTTGTCAGTTGCATTATTTGTAAATATTTTCTCTTATTCCATAGGTTGTCTTTTTGTTTTGTTTATGGTTTCCTTTGATGGGCAAAACTTGTTAGTTTGATTCGGTCCTCTTTGTTTATTTTTCTATTTTTATTTCCATTACCTTGGGAGTCTGACCTAAGAAAGCACAAGTACAATTTATGTCAAAGGATATTTTGTCTGTGATCTCTACTGGGAGTTTTATGCTATAATGTCGTATGTTTAAGTCTTTAAGCCATTTTGAGTTTGTTTTTGTGCATAGTGTGAGGGTGTTTTCTAACTTCATTGATTTGCATGCAGCTGTCCAACTTTCTTAGCACCACTAGCCCGAGAGACCGTTTTTTTCCCATTTTATATCCTTGCCTTTTTCTGTCAAAGATTAGTTGACCATAGATGAATGGGATTATTTCCGGGCTCTCCACGCTGTTTCATTGATTTGTATGTCTGTTTATGTGCCAGTGCCACACTGCTTTGATTACTGTAGTTAGTAGTATTGTTTGAAGTCTGGGAGGGTTATGCCTCCTGCTTTGTTCCTTTCCCTCAGGATTGTTTTGGCAATTCTGGGTCTTTTAATATTCCCTATAAAATTTTAGGGTTATTTGTTCTAGATCTATGAAAAATATCATGGGTGATTTGATAAATATCTAAATTGGAAGATTGCTTTGGATAGCATGGCCAATTTAGCCTGGAATATCTTTCCATTGTTTTGAATCATCTATTAATGTCTTCTGTTAATGTTTTATAGTTCTCAGTGTAGAAGTCTTTCACCTCTTTGGTCAAGTTTATTTATAAGCCTTTTTTTTTTTTTTGGATGTGATTTTAAAAGATATTGTGTTTTTCCATTCCCTTTCTGATATTTCACTGTTAGTGTAAAAAAAAATATATATATATATGGCCAATTTCTGTGTGTTAATCTTATAGTCTATTACATTGCTGAATCCGTTTATCAGTTCTAGTAGTTTTTATATGGAGTCTTTAGGGTTTTCCATATATAGTATCATGTCATCTTCATTTTAATGATAGTTTTACTTCTTCCCTTCCAATTTGGATAGCTTTTATTTCTTTTTCTTGTCTGATTGCTGTGACTCAGCCTTCTAATTCTATGTTGAATAGAAGTAGTAAGAGTGGGCATCTTTGTCTTGCTCCAGAATTTAACTAAAATCACACAACCTTCTATGTGCTGCAGCTACCATAGTAAATGAGTCAGCCAAGGTTCACACATTATGGAATTTGCAGTCTACTGCAAGGAAGTGGACAAAAGAAGGAAATGCAGAAAGGGATAGAGAAAAAAAGGGAAAGGAGGCTAGTGTTGGCAGGTCCTATAAAGAGATGTTATAGAGGAGATCCTAGATGGCTTTTTTGTGTAGTCTAGCTTCTTGGTTGAGCTTACATTTTAGGTGAGATTTGAATGAAAAGTAAAAAATTCAGTCATTCATGGGATGGCTAGGTACTAAGGACGTGCTACATAAAGGAAAATCCTAAAGCAGAGGGTTATGAGATAAATTTTTTTTAAAAAATGAAAAGAATAATCTATACAAAAGATCTTAACTCTCCCAATGTCTCTTACAATAGCTCACATTTACTAACAAGTCCTTAACAGCCTGGCTAAGTGCCAAGCTCCCTAATAGCAAATCACAAGTGACAGCTGATATCTACTTTATTGTGAGAGTCCAATTTCAACAACTCACCTTTGGTCCTACCTGTTAACGCTTTGTCTTCTCTCCCAGGATCCAAACTCTTGACCCTGTGCCCGTTTTGCACTTGCCCTTGTCTCACCTCTAGTCTTTCTGATTCCTTCCCTGCTTAGGTTTTGGCTTTGTACATTATCCGGGGCTGGTTTCGCAAAACCTTTGCTCAGGTAGAATTTGCTATTGCTTCAGCCCTGAAAATGATTATCTCACCCCTTTGTGGGAGACTCCAAAGTAGTCTACCCACTCTTCTACCCCACCCCCACCCTCCTCCTACAGCAAAGTGATTCAAATAAACATATATTCAAATTTAATGAGGTTCTGAAACAGTTATTGGGCTACCTCAAACATATTTTCTCTTGGAAAAAGCATGTGTACAGAAACTCAGCAAGAATGTTTTTGTAGCAAAGTCTCTTTCCAGTGATTGGTGGGCAGAATGGGTAAGAATGCACAAACTATGTGGTGTTTCATCAGTCACTTGGTTTTGTTTGCACTAAACATTTATTAGGCAGAGTCAGGTGATTATAACTGTCAAGAATGCTGTAATAAATTGAGAAGGCTTTTTTTGTCCTGTTCTTAGCAAGTTCCTGTCTTCTTAGATGTCAAAATGGTAGTGAAAAAATAAATAAAATGTCCCACATCCAGCTGTATATATCTGGGGTGTACCTTCTGGAGTTCTAATGAACTGCTAAACCAGATGTCCCTGGCCATTAGGCCTGCTTTCCTACCACAGCTGAAGCTAAAGTAGCACTCTCATGTCAAATACACTAATGACATAGGATAAATGACATCTTGATAATCAGCATAACCCACATCTGAACCTATGATTTTAGCATGTAAGGGTTAGGCCTATATGAGCTTACTTTATAGTTCTGTGACCATGTGTTTTCTTTTTATGAAGTCCGTGGAATGTGCCAGCCTTATGACTAACTCTAATATCCCAAACCACTTTTTTTTTTAATGCAGTTGTCAACATGACAGAAATTGGCACTTTTCACACAAAAGTGCTATTTTTTTAAACTGCTTCCTCCTGGTATGGAGGAATGAGCATTGGATTCAGAGTACTTACAGCATTTCACAATGATTTCCAAATTTGTTTTCCTACACGGATCTTGCTCTTAATCTAGATGGAGCCTTATAGGTTAGTCTGTTTATATTTGAGTATTCCTTTAGGTACCTCATGTCTAGCTTGTCTAAAAGAGAAGCCAGCATTTCTCATTATTGTACACACATGCTTATTCACATAGACATCTGTTACTAAGGCTCTTTTCTTTGTTGCAATAACTGAGCATATCTCAAGGTCTTTACACTTGCTGTTCTCTTTTTTTTTTTTCTGCCTGTTATGCTCTTCTCCCAGATAACTGCATGACTGACTCTTTCACCATCCCCTTTTTTTGATCTCTTCTAAGTAAGATCTCTCTTGACCACCTATTCAAAAATACAATCTGCTTGCAGCATTGCCCATTCTCCTCTCCTCTTTTATTTTATTTTTAAATATCCCTAAAACTACCTGACATAGTACACATTTTTCCTTATTTATTTTTGTCAGCTTCCCTCAGGGAGGGAGTATTTTTGTCTATTTTATTCACTGATATACCTTCAGGACCTAGGACATTGTTGTCTGGAATACAGTAGCCATTCAATGTTTGTTGAATGAATGAGTGAATCAACATTCTCTGAATCCTCCAAGCTGAAATCCTTGATGCAATCTTAACTTTCTTCTTCACAGTCCAGATGTGACTGCTCACCAAATCCTACTTTAACTGAGAAATGAGTCTCAACTATCACCATTACTTTTTGTTTATTTGATCACTACCTTAATCATTATGTCTTCCTTCAATTATTGGAATAATCTCCTACGTTCATGTGCCTCCATTTATCTCTGGTCTATCCTATACACTGTTGTCAGATCTAACTTTCTAAAATTAAAATTGAGTCATCTAGATTTTAGACTCTGTTAATTCACCATTATCTAAGGAGCTAAGCCCTACTACATTTATGTCAAACTCTATTCTTTCCCTAAGACCCAGTGTCATCTCAGAAAAATGCCTAGCTTCTCCAGAGGGAGTTACATCAGTTGAGCTCTTAGTACTTCAGTCATATCTCTATTATAGCAGGTTATTTCTTCCCTTGAGGAGCTCTTGCTGCTGCTGCTGCTGTTGCTGCTGCTAAATCGCTTCAGTCATGTCCGACTCTGTGTGACCCCATAGACGATAGCCCACCAGGCTCCCCCATCCCTGGGATTCTCCAGGCAAGAGTACTGGAGTGGATTGCCATTTCCTTCTCCAATGCATGAAAGTGAAAAGTGAAAGTGAAGTCACTCAGTTGTGTCCGACCCTCAGCGACCTCATGGACTGCAGCCTACCAGGCTCCTCCGTCCATGGGATTTTCCAGGCAAGAGTACTGGAGTGGGGTGCCATTGCCTTCTCCAATGTGTGAAAGTAAAGTTGCTCAGTCATGTCTGACTCTTAGTGACCCTATGGACTGCAGCCTACCAGGCCTCTCCATCCATGGGATTTTCCAGGCAAGAGCACTGGAGTGGGGTGCCATTGCCTTCTCCGAAATTTCAGGTAGTGCTAGGGCAAATGGAGAGCAAATATCTGTCTTTTATAAACTGTTAAAAGCATACCAGATAAATCATTCATCTTTTGGTCATGGTATAGCAAGTTGGTTAAACTTATCCTTCCATAAATAACAGTATAAAATTTAAGCAAAATGTTAAAAAATTAAATCTACTGATACTTGAAGACACTGGAGAAGAACCAAAGTTAGGTAAAGATAATCAGTTCTTGAAAGGCCACAGAGTTTGACTCCAGTCGAATCAACTGCCAGCTAGAGTGCAATAAACTTGCTTCAGAGAGATAGAAGAGGATCAAGTATTTCTATATCATACAAATGTTATATAATATAAATATTATATATCATGTTATAGATATAATATGTATAAGATATGAACTGACTGTATCCATTGATAAATATAGTTATATAGTTCAGTTGCTCAGTCGTGTCTGACTCTTTGCGACCCCATGAATTGCAGCACACCAGGCCTCCCTGTCCATCACCAACTTCTGGAGTTCACTCAGACTCACATCCATCGAGTCAGTGATGCCATCCAGCCAGCTCATCCTCTGTCGTCCCCTTCTCCTCTTGCCCCCAATCCCTCCCAGCATCAGAGTCTTTTCTAATGAGTCAACTCTTCACATGAGGTGGCCAAAGTACTGGAGTTTCATACACATAGTCAAAAACTGATAGACATTTGAAGAAATAGGAAAAGTTATATATGCACAGAAACAAGAGCAGTAAATAGAAGTTGAACCTAAGATGACCCAGATTTGGAATTAGCAGGCAAACAACTAGTATAAATACGTTCAGGACTTAAAATCATATCTAAATAAATGAAGTGATGGCAGAGAAAAGAAAACCATAAAGAAGATCCCAAATGGAAATTGAAGTTTTAGAATTAAAAAAGTATAATAACTGAAATTAAAAGTATACTAAATACTCATCAGATTAGTGATGGCAAATGAAAGTCAGTAAATTGAAGATCAGTAGAAATTGTATAATCTTAAGAACACAGAGGGAAAAATTGAAGAAAAATTAGAGTATTAGCGAATTGTGGGGTAAAGTCAAACAATTGCTGGAAATACATATTATAGTAGTCCCGAAAGAAGAGAGAATGAAGTAGGGGGAAAAAAACATCTATTTAAAGAAATAATGACCTCAAACTTCCTGAAGTTGATGAAAACCACTGATTTACAAATTCAAGAATCTCAGCAGACCCATGCAGGATAAATACCAAGAATAGCAGACAGAGTACATGTTGTCAAACTGCTGAAATCTAAAGAAAAAAGAAAAATTTTGAAACCATCCAGAGAAAAATTGCACACATGGAGCTAATGATATAGATAATATCTGTCTTGTAATCTATAAAAGAAAAAAAAATCAGAATGCAACTGGATGACCTTTAAAGTAATGAGAGAAACATTAAAATCTGTTTACCTAGAATTTTATTTTTCATGAGAAATACCCCTCCAAAATGAAAGTAAATGAAAACATTTTGAGATAACTTTAAAGTTATATTTAGGATAATAGAGAGAATCTAAAACCAGCAGATCAGTAGGAGAAATGTTAAAGTTCTTCAGGCAGAAGGGTCAAGATATCTGATGGAAGTTCTGATCTTCAGAAACTAATGAAAACCTCTAAAAATGGCAGATTTGTGGAAAATTACAAAATACAATACGTGTTTTTCTTCTCTCAATTTAAACATTTAAACATTAAAAGAAGCATAACTTGTGTGGCTTTTACATCTGTATATACACAAGATGCTAGCCCAAAGGACAGAAGGCAAATGGAACTATGTTATTCCAAATTTTCTACAATTTATGAGAAGTAGAATATTAATTCTGAATAGACTCTGATAAGTTAACGGTGCATAATGTAGTCCCTGGAGCAACCATTAAAAAATGCATGGAAATAGCTAAAAGTCAGAAGAAGAATTAAAATTGAATCCCAAAAGTCTGTCAACTCAAAAGAAGACAGAAAAGGGGAAAGAAAGAAACAAAAATCTGATGAGACAAAGCAAAGAAGGCAAATAATAATGGTTCTTGATGCTTTACAAAATCTGCGAAGTTTTTATTTAAATGATCTTTTCCCTTAGAACTTATAGCATAGTCGAGAGGAAAGTGAACCAAAGATAAAACTGTGAGACAGAAAATAAGCTGCATCCCTCCCTCTAACAAATGAATCTTTGTTAGTGAATCAAGTCTTGTCAGTTTGACTGCAAAATACCTCCCTTCTGACTCACTAACTAGTCAGAGGTTCTCGTGTCTCTTCTACACATAGACTTCTGGTGAGTTACTTGTTTGCAAAACAATGGTGAGTTTGTCTTAAAACCAAGTGAGGGTAGAGTATAAGCTCAAATTGACACCACTGGCTTTACTAGCATACTAGGAGTAACTCTTATCTCATTCCTCATGGCAGTACATTCAATAAACAGTAAATTACCAGGTTTTGTCCATATTTCCCTCCAAGGAAGATAATTTACAAAGACAAATTCTCTATCCTTAAAACCCACCACATTAGTTTGGGCTTTACTGTTGTCTACCTGAACTACTGTAGTATCTTCTTAACACATTTTTGATTGCCAACAGCACCAAGTCTGACAAATGGGGTCAGAATGTAAGTATGTGCAATTGATTTGAAAAACTGTTTGGCAGTTACTAAACATGTAAGCCTCTACCTATCACATGGCCCAGATACTCCTCTCTGAGGTATTTACCCAAGAGAAGTAAAAACATGTTTTCACAAATACATGTAAACAAATATTTATAGCTAGCGCCTTTATTCACAACAGCTAACTGCTGGAAATACCACAAATGTCCATCAGCAGGTAAATGGATAAACAAAATGTGCTGTATCCATACAATGGAATACTACTCAGAAATAAAAATGCATGGACTTTTTTTATACATGGAACAATATAGATGAGCCTTGAAAGCATCATGCTGAGTGAAGGGAGCAAGACACCAAATATAGATCATATAACTGAATTTTAATTCAATGCAAAAGCAGATCAGTGGTTTCCTAGAGCCATGGATAGAAAAAAGAACACATCTGCCAATGCAGGGGACATAAGAAACATGGGTTCCATCCATGGGTCGGGAAGATCCCCCGGAGAAGGGCATGGCAACCCACTCCAGTATTCTTGCCTGGAGAATCCCATGGACAGAGAAGACTGGTGGGCTACACACAATTCATGGGGTCGCAAAGAGTTCAACAACCTAGCAACTGAAGCAACTTAGCATGCCCGCACCTGCTCTCGGTGCCTGTACATAGGGCATAATATGAAGATCAGTTTATGTTGTGGTTATTGTTCTTAGCAGCCAACTTCTAATTTACTTATAAATCTGTAGTGATGCAGGCTCTGACTTGGAAGACATTATGATATTAAATAGAGAAGGCCCCATGGTTCATTTCTTCAATCTAAACTTTAAGCTGATTTGTTTTACTTTTATTTGTCTACCATAATTCCTTTAGGATATCTATTGCTCTGTTGCTAATTTTAACTGTATTCGTTGTTAAGTGCTCTAGGATTGCAGAACAAAGGGCACTGTTGCACTGTGAGAATGTATTGTTCTCTGTTATATTCCAAAGGGATGCGTTAATGGCAGAGATTTAAGCTAAGCTCAACATGTTTAGGGTTTTGTTTTTTATTTCCAAGGTATCTGCTTCTTTAAAAGAATTGATTTTGTTCCCCAAATTTGAATCTCATTCAACACAGTAATATTTTAGAAATATTCATTTAAAGCTTCTCTCGTACAGTATATCCGAATGATAAATTACAGGCAAGAATGTTGTCTGCATTGCATGCTCTCTACACATTGGCAGAGCCACATAACATAACATTACATTTGTGTTTTCCAAGATGTGTACTGACACTACTGTACATATTTTTATCAATAATTTAGGGTATCCTTACACAATCACCTTTTAACCCTATACATTCAGGACTGTGGGTTGCTATTTTAACCAGCTAAATAATTCATTAGAAAGAACAAATTGTTTCACTGGCTGATCTGAGGATTCAGCCATAAAGGTTGGACTGCAACGGGCACCTGATGTTCTGCATCCATCCAATAGGCTCAGGTCTAGGGAAGAGAGAAAGGGCGACACTGAGAGCAAATCACTGGGCCTCTAAGCTCCCGAGAGTCTCAAATTACAGTAAGAGAGAAAATTAGGGTGTTTCTTCTGTTTCCTTATTAGAAAGGGACCACACAGAGTGAACATCAGTAACAAAATACAACTGTGAAAACAAGATTTTGGCAGGAAAGAGAGGTGTGAGGAGGAAGGTGAGAAGGGCATATTTGGAGGTATTCCACCTCATTTTCCCTGGGAATAATCGGTGAGCCAACTACATAAATCAAAAGAATGCTTGAAAACATTCATTATCTTGGAAGACCATTTATTACACATATATGAGGTCAAGCCTAGTGCTCTATAAAAGAACAAGTGACCGTGTTGTAAGTGTGCTTGAATTATCAAGAAATGAAATAGCATGTTTACTTTTTTTCCTAAAAAAGAAAAAAACCCCTACTGAGTAATGTATTTCATAACTCATTTGAGTAAAATTCCAGAAGGCATTAGTTCTTCCTTGAGTACTTAAAAACCAAGGACATGAGAATATCATTTCTGAATATATTATTAAACTTTATTTAGAAAACAAAGCTTGTTTTCTCAAAAAAATAAATAAAAGGCATTTTTCTAACACTGTAGAATTTTCCATATACCTATGAAAATGCAGGGTACTCTAAGTGCATGCTAAAACAGTTTCAAAATAATTTATTTCTTATCAGTATATTCCAGTGACTTGTTTCATAATCTCATTTGATATAGAATTCAGTGAGGTTAAGTAATGGTGGTGACTACCTATATAACATGGTCAAAATATTACTTCTAAAGTGGTAAATGAAAACTAAAATATCAGACTTGAGATGAAAGTCATGTCTATTAGAAAAGGTAAACATTAGCTTTGGAAGAACAAATGGAATGTTTCTTAACAGGTTTGGCAAGATGAGTGGAAAGTATTTCTCATACACCTTTTTTCTCTGAACAAGGGATAATTTGTGAAGGGATAAATTAGTGTAGGAAAAACAAGTTGGGAATAGATTGTAAGCAACAGTTTAATGAGTAAACCATCCACAGATTCCCAGAAACTGTTAGGCATTGAGAGAACTTGTCACTAAATATATGGTAGTGATTACCTTGAAAACCTCATTCAACTCAGAAACATACAGTTCATTATCCCTAATGTTATTTTTCTGAGTATTTTTGCATGTGTACAAAATTTGCCCAGAGCCTAGAGACTATAATTTTCCTTCTATAAATACATAGATTATCAGTGTGTTTGGTTTTTACAAACACTAGTGAACAGTCATAATTCAGACAGTCACATTTTTATGATATTAATAGAAATTCCCAACTATTGAGCAGAATGAATTGATAATAGGAACTTAAACATTTATCATATGCCTGGCATTAAGCTAGAAGAAAATATTGAGAAATATGTCATAGCTGATATTCTTAAGAAGTTTACTCATTTCATTGAAGAATTAAAAATAGCACACAAGAAATAAGTAATAAATGTATGTCATTTATAAGTGCCATAGGAGTTCAAAGAAGGGTGAATAAAGATGATATTCAGGGAAGACTAAGATTATACTGACATGCAAGGATGTAAGTATCTTGATGATTTTTGAAAGAGGAAGAATATCAACTTCTTTGAAGTGGAGAGGAAAAGTGTTATATGAAAAAAAATTACATCTTCAATATTACAACAATTTTATATTGAAGAAGAGATCCAAACCAATAACTTTAGCTTTCATAATGCAAATCAAGGAAAGCAAAGCTTTACAAATCTCTGTCTAGTAGGATAAATAAAAACTATGATTCTTAAAGGGGTGAGAGGGGAGGGTCATATCAGAATCTCTCCAGGCAACAGAAATCGATTAACCATGGCTGAGAAACAAGGGAGGAGGGAGCAAAGTGGGTGAAGATGCGCTGGGTGGTGATGAGGTGGGATAGAAAGTGGAAAAGAACTTGAAATATGTGGAATAAGGTGAAGATATGGGAGTGGAAGCAGATGCTGGTAGATAGACTATTGCAAAATAAAGTACCAAGTTCACATGATCGGACTTGATTTGATGGACAAGAAAGATCTATTTGATTCTCAAACACAGAAGTGTTAAGATAGGTGGAGTTCAGGAAGGCTAGTCTACCTGATACATATACAAAGGATGAAAATGAAAATTGAGAAGAAAATAAAAGAAGATGGATGAGTTAGGAACACGTTGGAAAATTTAGCCATGTAAAGTCAGGGTTGGGGATAAAGTGAGGTAGTAGACTTTCTTCTGTCCCAAAGATGTAAAGGTATGATTTCAAGTCTGGAAAACTAAAAAAAAACTTACTGATACTTACATGATCACGAGGGTGATTTTCCCAGGGTGAGATTGCACCCTGGAGTTTCTCCAAATGTGGGAAACTCTACTGCATAACCTTTGGTGGAAGGTGATTGTGTCCACAGTTTTCCTGAAGCGAAAAAAAAAAAAAAAAAGATTTATTGAAACCATGCCCACACTCTTACCTTCATCAGGGTACACAATAAGCATATTCTTTTCACGCAGTTAGAAGAGTAGTTAGTTGGAAAACATGGTCAGTAGTTTAGGGTGCAGTTCAGTTTCAAGGACTTAGTATATTTCATCCTGTAGTGTAATTTCTTCATCTGGATTGCCATTCCCCTGTTTCATTTTGGTAAATAATAGTAATAAATTATAAAAACAAGATTCAATATCTCCTTCCAGTTATGTATGCCATGGTCAGGTAAACTCAAGAATGGTTAAATTACAGGTTTTTCCCCCCACATGTACATGAAATGAGAATAAGTAAAAGTCTTTTCATTTCTCATTTGCGTGCCTCTTCCAGCATATGGCCTTCTCTGGCTGGTAGTTAAGTGAGAGTCATACTTCAGAATCTGAAGACAAATGGTATTGAAGTGTCCCTTCCCACTCACGGGTTCCCACTTTTCCTCTCTAGCTCTGAAAGCTGTCCAAAAATCTGTGTTGGCTGGCATCTAGAGAAGTTACAAATTGTGGATCCAAAATTGTCTACTAAAAGAGGGCATAAGGAGAAGCAAGAATTTTTCATGCCTGACCAACTCATAGATTGAGTAGCTACACACTATATAGTTAGCACGAGAGAATTAGATGGAAGAACTTACAAATATATGGTTTCAATCTCACTGTTTCCCACAGTATTCTTAATCAAAGTCAGATCTGTTGTTCCAAGTTATTTTTACCTTGGCATGATGAGGTATGATTTTAAGTGCCAGTAATATGATTGTTTCCACAGTTCTGTGACATTTATTTTCTTACACACACACACATATGGGCCACCCTAAGGACTCTGTCTGTCTAGTCAAGGGTATGCTTTTTCCAGTGGTCATGTACGGATGTGAGAGTTGAACTGTGAAGGAAGCTGAGCGCCGAAGAATTGATGCTTTTGAACTGTGGTGTTGGAGAAGATCTTGAGAGTCCCTTGGACTGCAAGGAGATCCAACCAGTCCATTCTGAAGAAGATCAGCCCTGGGATTTCTTTGGAAGGAATGATGCTAAAGCTGAAACTCCAGTACTTTGGCCACCTCATGTGAAGAGTTGACTCATTGGAAAAGACTCTGATGCTGGGAGGGATTGGGGGCAGGAGGAGAAGGGGACGACAGAGGATGAGATGGCTGGATGGCATCACTGACTCGATGGACGTGAGTCTGAGTGAACTCCGGGAGTTGGTGATGGACAGGGAGGCCTGGCGTGCTGCGATTCATGGGGTCGCAAAGAGTCAGACATGACTGAGCGACTGAACTGAACTGAGTAGCCAGTGCAGGGTAGTAAGTGGAGGGGATTGTGATCCTTTGCCAGAAGAAGCCAGTAATACTAGTATTGGGGAAGACACCAGAGAAAAGGTAAATAAAGGCCAGTTCATGTGGGCAGGGAATGGCACAACGTTTCTGCAGGTCAAGTCCTCATCAAAGTGCAAAGGGCACGCCCCTGAGGCTCTTTGTTTGTGCACCTAAGAGTCTGCTCCCAAGCATTGCACAGTTCTCCTTCTTCATTTCCTTCATCACCACCCCAAAGACAGCCATGGCTAAAATGTGGTGAGATGAGGTAGGGGGGAAGTGAGAGGGGTAGAAAATAGGTCAAAGGGAATGAGGAAGAAAATATGTCTGAGATCCAGACAACAGCTCCCTCTTTTCCAGCTCGGTTCCTGAGAGAAGGGAGGCAAATAGCTTGGCACTGAATGTGAGAATTAAATTTTAAACTTAAGTGGCTAATACTTGAATACCAAAAGTAGACTGTTCTAATAGCCAAAAATTACATAAAAGTTACAGAGTCTAGCTCAAACCCTGTTTAGAGAAGATAAGAGGGAGGAGATTTGATGTAGAATAGTTGACATTTATTTTATAAGATAATTTTCATGTTAATTGAAACTACTCACCGATTCAGTGCCATGAACTGAATGTTTGTATCCCACTAAAATACATAACTTGAAATCCTGATCCTGAGGTGATAGTGTTAGGAGATGGGGTCTTTGGGAAGTGATTAGGTCATGAGGATGGAGCCTTCATGAAAGGAATTAGTGTCATTCTGAATGAGATCCTATAGAGCTCTCTTCGGGCTTCCTCTATGTAAGGATTCAGGGAGAAGACAGTTGTCTGTGAACCGGGAAGTGGCCCTAACCAGACTCCAAATCTGCCCACAAATTCCTGTTGTTTATTAGCTACCCAGTCTATGGTATTTTTGTTATAGCAGCTTGAATGGGCTAAAACAAACATTTTATTTTTGCTGTGCTTAGTCACTCATTCAACTCTTTGTGACCCCATGGACTGTAGCCTGCCAGGCTCCTCTGTCCATGGGATTCTCCAGGCAAGAATACTGGAGTGGGTAGCCATTCCCTTCTCCAGGGGACCTTCCTAACCCAGAGATCAAACCTGGGTCTCTTGCTTTGCAGGAAAATTCTCTACCATCTGTGCCACCAGGAAGCCCATATCTCTGCTAGTGAAAAGATATTTTCTTACACATTCTGTGTCAGCAGCATGATACTCTGCCTTTGGTGTCTGTCTGATCCTGTTGTTTCACAGAAATAAAACTTGATCACCTTCCTGAAACCTGCTCTCTGTGTCCACATTCACTATAACTCCATTTTTGACTAGACTTTTTTAAACATTTTTTTTGAGATGTAATTCACATACCATACAAGTCACTCAAAATATATTAGTCAGTGGTTCTTAGTGTAACAGAGTGGTGCACAATTTTACAGTAGCACCAGCAATTTTATAACATTTCATTACCCCAGAAAGAAATGCCAGAGTCCTTACTCATAATTTCCCATTCCCCTTGCCCCCCCACCACAACAGGCAACAACCCTAAGCAATCTACTTTCTACATATATTTTCCTATTTTGGACATTTTATATAAATGGAATATGTGGTCCTTTATGAATGACTTCTCACTTATGGTAATGTTTAAATGTTCATCAAAATTGTAGCAAGAATGAGTATTTGATTTTTTGAATTGTCAAATGCATTGATTGTAAGGATATACCACATTTGGTTTAACCATTCATCAGTTAGTGGGCACTTCACATATTTCCACTTTTGGTTATTATGAATAATGCTACTATTAATATTTGTGTACAAGTTTTTTATGGAGTATAATTATTTTACAATGTTGTATTAATTACTACTGTACAATGAAGTGAATCAGCTATATGTATTCATATATCCCCTCCTTCTTGGACCTCCCTCCCACCCCCTATCACACCCATCTAGGTCACCACAGAGCACTGAGCTGAGCACCATGTGCTATACAGCAGATTCCCACTAGCTATTTGTTTTACTCATGGTAGTGTATATATGTTAATCCTAATCTCCCAATTTATCCTACTCTCTCCCTGTACCTTGTCTGCATGTCCATTCTCTACATCTGTGTCTCTGTTCCTGCCCTGAAAATAGGTTCATCTGCACCATTTCTTTTAGATTCCACGTGTGTGTGTGTGTGTGTGCTAAGTCCCTTCAGTTGTCTGACTCTTTGCAACCCTATGGACTGTAGCCCTCCAGGCTCCTAAGTCCATGGGATTCTCCAGGCAAGAATACTGGAGGGGGTTGCCGTTCCCTTCTCATTAGAGCCATTAGAGCACTCATTAGTGCCATTCACATTCCCTTCTGCATTAATATACAATATTTGTTTTTCTTTTTCTGACTGACTTTACTCAGTGTGACAAACTCTAGGTCCATCCACATAGCTATAAATGATCAAGTTTTGTTCATTTTTATGGTTAAGTAATATTCCATTGTATATGTGTAACACATCTTTATCCATTTGTCTGTTGATGGGCATTTAGGCTTTTGCATGATTTGGCTATTGTAAATAGTGCTGCAATGAACATTTGGGTTTATGTTAATGTATACTTTTGTTTCTCTCAGTTATATACCTAGTAGTAGAATTGTCCGACTCTGTGCGACCCCATAGATGGCAGCCCACCAGGCTCCCCTGTCCCTGGGATTCTCCAGGCAAGAACATTGGAGTGGGTTGCCATTTCCTTCTCCAATGCATGAAAGTGAAAAGTGAAAGTGAAGTCGCTCAGTCATGTCCAACTCTTCATGACCCCATGGACTGCAGCCTACCAGGCTCCTCCATCCATGGGAGTTTCCAGGCAAGAGTACTGGAGTGGGGTGCCACTGCCTTCTCTGATATTTTTGTTTCTCTCAGTTATATACCTAGTAGTAGAATTGTTGAGTCATATGGTAACTATGTTTAACCCTTTGAGATAATTCCAAACTCTTTTCCAAGGTGACTGTACCATCATACCTTTTTTTTCTATCAGTGTATAAGAGTTCCAATTTCTCCAATTCTTAACAACACTTACTGTCACTTTTCCTTTTTCATTATATTTATCCTGATTCATATGAAAGATATCTTGTAATTTTGATTTCCATTTCCCTGTGGCTAATTATGTGAGCATCATTTTATGTGCCTACTAACGGTATGTATCTCTTTGTTGTAGAGATAACTCTTCAGATCCCTTGCCCATATTTCGTTTTATTTTTTATTGCTTTGTTGTAGTAGTTCCCTATATATTCTGGGACAAGTTCCTTATAAGACATATGATTTGACAAGTTTTTTTTTTCCCTGAACTGTAGTTGTCTTTTTCACTTTTTCAGATGTTGTCCTTTAGACTACAAAAGCTTTTAAAGTTTCGTCTATCAATTTTTGTTGTTATCACTTTTCTTTTTGCTACCATATTTAAGAGACTAATGTAAGGTCATGAAAATTTATGCCATTGTTTTCTAAGAGTGTAATAGTTTTAGCTTTTATTGTTGTTCAGTCGCTAATTCATGTCTGATTCTCTGTGACCCCATGGACTGCAGCACACCAGGCTCCCCTGTCCTCTACTATTGACGTCTCCCAGAATTTGCTCAGTCATGTCATTGAGTTGATGATCTAACCATCTCATCCTCTGCTACCCCATTCTCTTTTTGCATTCAATCTAGTTGTTGATCCATTTTGAGTTAATGCTTATATATAGTATAATATATGGGCCCAAGTTTATTCTTTTGCATGTAGATATTTGGTTGTTCTAGCACTGTATGCTGAAAAGACTATTCCTTTCCTCAGTGAATTGTCTTGGCACCAACTAATTTTAATCTTGAGTTTTCTATTGAATTTTTATTTTCCTATTATCCTTATGGTCATAGCTCCAAGTTCTTGGAATGCACATTATTTCTGTTTGAAATTTGGTACTTGAACATTTTTGGGTAAATTGCTTTCTTTCATAAGAGCTTGAAAATTGTAACTACTGGCTGGCAGTGGTTACATCTCCCCACCTCCTCTCCTCTAACGTATTCCAAAGAAGCTATTACAACCTGCTCCAACGCTACGTCTAAGTTATAGCTGGGGTCTCTTCTGGTCCAGCCCACAGTTAATGATTAACAGTCACATTTCTTTAAAAGTTGCCTCTATAAAAGTTATTCTCATTTGTACCTCTCTAACTTCAGTCTTTCTCTAAAGCTAAATTTTCTAATCCTCTAAATGGCATCCCATCATTGCCTCAAACTTGAATATACAAAACATGTGTTATCTGTAAAGCTTGTTTCAAGTCCAGTGTTCTATTTTCCAATTAAAAGAATCATCATAATCCTAATCAGTAGGCCTGAGATCTCAAAGTTATTTCTGATACTTTGCTATCTTGGCTTCTGATGTAGCTACTTTTTTGTTTGTGTGACCACAAAGCAGAAGTTCACAATAGGGATTTTATGCTCTTTGGGTCAGGCTGTTTAATCAGTTAAAAATTTTAGAAACTCATCAGCAAAAAACAAAACAATAAAACTGACCCTGGGTATTGTCAAGGAAGTTTCATCCTACCATGAGTGAATCTCTATTTATCTCTATATTCCAAACTATCCCTATCATAGTCTTAGAAGGTTGTTAGTAAAATTTGTCAATTGGTAAGCTGAATGATGGTCCCCTCAAGGTTACGTAGACCATGGATGGAGTGCGTGTGTGTGTGTGTGTGTGAGAGAGAGAGAGAGAGAGATTTGATAGAAAATTAGTCAAAAACAATGTGTAAGAATTAGAGTACAGTAACAACAGAAACCAGGATACATGGATCTTCAAGCCTCAGGCAAGTGACTAGTCAGAGGGGACAAGCCTCAGCCTCTGGGTTGGTTTTTAAATATAAAGTTCTAGTGCAAGAGCAGAAGATTATTGAGTTTAAGGCAGGAAGTCAAGTTCTTAGGCTGAAGCTGCCAGCAAGATTTTTACACTGAACATGAAGGGTATTCAGACCAAATTTGAGACTAAAGATCAAGGCAAAAACTCAGTATTAATAGCTTAAGCTGACACAATGGAGATGAAAAGAACTGAGACTTGGAAGCAACTAACCTAGTCACTGAGACTGAAGGAACCAAATCCTGGAGGACCCAGTAAGGGCCAGTTAACAGCACGTGATAGGTGATAGGTCTCATGCAATGCAAAATTGTGCAGTACAAAATTGCAGCTAAAATTATATCCAGGGTTTGCCTGGGACAATTCTGTTTTGTCTTCATTTTGTGTATTATTTCAGAGTCCCATTCCATTTACAATTGTCCTAGACAGAATACCCAAGTCTGTATCTCGTATTATGTGGTCATGTGGCTTGGAGGAAGGCAAAGCTGATTATTAAAAACTCTTAATTTGTACCCACCTCTGCCAGGATTGGCTTGGTAACAACAGATGAGACATAAAAATCTAAAGAAAGATGTACAGGTTATGACTAAACGTGGAGGGAAGTGGGGGCAGTGATCAAAGACCACCTACTTAGAGAAAGGAATGCACTCTGATATCCAAATATAGCTCTCTTTTGTCCTTTTTCTTTAAACAACACCAATACTAATGCCCTAGTTAATTATATAATGCTTCTCCCACTTTTTTGTTTTCTCTTTGGCATGTGACTCTACTGTTTACCAAATGAATGAATGATTGGGATTGGGTTAATTTAATCAAAACAACTGCTATCATGATTAAAAAAAAAAAAAAAAAAAAAAGGTGTGACTATCCAGTTACTTTAATGGGAAATGATTGTGGTACTGTGGTGCAAAAAAGCAATCAACGGCATATAACTGAGTTTCTGCCAAAACAAAATGATGTGAACCTAGTAAAATTATGCATTTTCTAATTTGCTTTAATTCAAGTGAGTTCTATAGCTTAAATTTGACATTTCCACTCCTGGGAAGCCAAATTCTTCAGAGATTGAATATCACAACTCCTTAGGCCAAGACAGAGCCTATAATTGAAAAATAATTTTATTCTTTCTTTCTTGTTTTAAGGGACAAAAAATTAAAATCACTGTATTTTTTTCTCTTCCAGTCCTAAGAGAGGTTTCCCCATTCATGACATAATTGAAAGTTTCCAAACCTAAAATACCTTTAAAACAGGAATAAATCAAGACTAAGTAGGGTCCCTCTCTATGCTTTTTGAAGAATAGGTTCCAAGTAGCTCTCTAAGGCCTCAAAGTAGGACAGTGTGATAAGAAATAAGACTAGAAATAAGGGCAGAGTACCACTGGGGAAGAAAGGATTAGCAAATAATTGCCTAAGAAAACCTTCACCAAAAGTTAAAACCTTATCCACAGAGTAGATACACAACATTGTTAAGATTTATCTCAGTTGATATATAAACAAATGACAAAAAAGAAATTAATTTTTTTAATCCATCCATTTCTGTGTTTAATGAGTTTTAGGGCGGTACAGTGTATTGGTTGAGTACTTTGAGCTTGAAAATTTCTCTACCTGGACACAGCTTTTAGCTCATTTCATACAGGGTGTATAACCCTGGATACCTATAATTCTCATCTTTTTCATCAGTAAAATGTGGCTGACCATAATAGTATGTCTAGAGTTATGAGAACATGTCCAATTAATGTAGCCTCTAAAAATACTTGCAATTATTTTTTCTAATCTGTTTTTCATTGTATCAGCCAAAGTCGAAAGGGATTTTAATAAATTGTCATCTGGGAACTGGATATTTATGATTTCCCACTGACTGCAGTGATTTTATTCATTCAAGTTTCCCTACAATCACCTCTCAAAATCCTTTTCAAATTTTCCCTGGTTCAAATAGTTTTTAACTTTTGTATATGTGGAGATATTTATCCATATAGTCTGGACAAAAAATTTAGCACCAGAAAACTGGCGCTTCTGTTCTGATTCTAGATTCTGGGCTTTTAGAATCCCAAGCACATTCTTCATGCTGAGGCAGAGTCACATGCTATGTAGCCTGTAGTAAATATAATCATCAAGGCTACCTGTATAGCATATTCTAGATAGAGTAATAGAATGGATGTAGTCACCTCCTTAAAGCCTAAGTCTTAGAATCTCTTTGAGCTCTTTTGTATTTTTGCAAAGTATAAATATAATGAAACTTTCATAAGTATTATTTGGAATATTGAAATCCACTGAGCGACGAATACTGTAGGTGCATCATTTTATTAATCCTCATCACAACTACCTAACCTAGATGGGGTAACTTTTTCTCAGTTTACATATTATATTAATACATTCGATGTAATATCAACACACGTGCTATTTTTGATTACACTTGCCGGCATAATTTGACTATGTGTTACTTCGAATTTTTGTGTGTCTGTTTTAGAATGTCTCAAGAACAACACGTAGCTAAGTTTTTAAAAATCAAATCTTAGAATCAATATGATGAGTCAAGCCTAATTTCATTTGTAATTTAATGATATACTTTGACTATGTTAATCACTTATATTCTTAATTTTTAAGTATATTTATTTCCTATTTCTCTCATTTTATGTGAGAAAAATAATGTATATCCTTTATACTCTTTAAAAATTTTTCTCCAATGCTTTAGAAAATGTATCCAGTTTATGGTCCTTATAAAAACTATCAAAGTTTTGAAGAGCATTTTAAACTTTAATTGTCTTCATCAAAAATATGTTTGCGTCTTCTTTAATCAGGAGAATTTTACACCCTTCCTGATAATTCTGCATGCATACACACTACTCAGACTTTGACAATATTACTGCTATTTCTGGTACTGATTATAGGTATAACATATTCTTAATAATATAGATTTTCATTTGAGTAATTACTGTATTACCTTTCATTTTAAGCTCAGATTTATGTATAATCATTTCAACCTTTAATTGCTACTAGTACTCGTTACTATTTCCAACCTCCAGTCATTGCCTTTCCTGTGTCCTTTGGTGAAAAACATTTCTCCATTTGAAGTGAAGATCTCTAGTCAGCAGAGATCAAAACTGGAGGAGAGGAAGCTAATATTTTTCAAGTATGTTGTTTTAATACCGAGAGGCTCCACTTCCATTTCCATCCCTAGATTCCTAGATTCACATATTATGGCTCTGAGAGAAACAATGCTATGGGTCTTTGTTTCTGAGTACATACTATATCTTGTAAGATCAGTCCCCCAAAATGTCAGGTTGGTATCACCCATCTAGAGTGCCACGATTTGATCATCAGGAGCCCACCTAGCCAGATGCTTTGATCACGGAGCTTATGATAATGGTGGTGAATTCCACATTCCATGAGTCATTGCCGCGTTTATTTTGCTATGAAATGAGTTCTTTGGCCAGGAGCAATGTTGCAGTGTTCCTTATGCCATGGCAATGAATAAGGCATTCATAAGCCCATGAATAATGGGGCTTGTATGAGCCTTGTGGGCAAAGAAAAATATCCACATCCATAAGTGTATATTCTAATGAGGGCAGATCTTTGCCCCAGCCAAGACAAAGGGTGTACAATCAACCTGCAGCCAGGTGTCTGGCTTATCTGTATTGCAAAGATCAATACCGGCCTCTGAAAAGCTCAGCTCCAGGTCAAAATCTTGTTTGTAATCTTAGGCAATTACAGAGGCTCTGTCTGACAGACCTTAAGGGGGTCTGACCTTCCCCACACCAGACTTGGTGCCCTGCCAGTGCATTACAGTTTTCTGGAGGGAGCTGCTCGCCACCAGCCCCCTCAAGACCAGACATGCACATGTGTATATCTATATCCCTAGCACAACAGCCATAATTAGGAACCTTCTTATCAGGGGTATCTTGGCTGAACCACTTTTTTTCAATCTGCCACAAAATGGCAGAAGTTTTGTTTCAAGTTCCTTGGCCGTGGGACACCTTCCACCACCTGTATCATATGGTATCTGACCCTCTCCTGGTACAATTTGGGGCAAGTGTAAAACAAGATTCATGGCATATACTTGTGGCAGCGTTGCTAACAGATCCTGCCTACTCTTCCACCTAGGGATCCTGGTGCTCTGAATATAGCACCAGAAACTGGGTAAAAGGCTATGTCACCACTTGTGATGACTTAAATCAGATTTTTGACTACCAGATCTGAAATTTTTTCTTTTACAGATAAAAATCAAATAATCAAATGATATTTTAGTAAAATATCCATCAATCTTAGGGACTGTTGTTGTTGTAGGGGCTTCCCAGGTGACTCAGTGGTAAAGAATCCGACTGCCAATGCAGTCGTTGCAGAGGACATGGGTTTGATGCCTGGGTTGAGAAGATCCCCTGGAGGAGGAAATGAAAACCTGTTCTAGTATTCTTGCCTGGAAATTCCCCACGGACAGAGGAACCTGACAGGCTACAGTTCATGGTCAAAGACCACTGAGCAACTGAGCATACAGAAAGATCCCTGAAGGCCAAAACATTTTGATGACTGCTTAATACCTGCTGCTAACTATAGTACATGCTCCCACTTCTTTCTAGTAGTTAGATTCTGCCACATGGCCTCTACAATGAGATCCCCATTACTCACTTGAAATCACAGTTTTTCAAGAATATTAATATATCTATCACCAATGTCTTTCTTAATTCTTTAGTGAAGGGAGTGTTTTTTGCAACTTTTTAGGGTGTGTGATGAAGAGGAGTGGACAAGTCATATATGATAATATATTCTAATATTCGTATAACCCTAAGATTTGGGTTTTTTAAAAAATGTGTTGGAGTATAGAGATGATTTACTAAAACAATGTTGTGTTAGTTTCAGGTGTACAGCAAAGTGATTTAGTTGTACATATGCATATGTGTATATATATACACACATATACATATATATACATCTACATGCATAGGAACCTGGAATGTTAGGTCCATGAATCAAGGCAAATTGAAAGTGGTCAAACAGGAGCTAGAAAGAGTAAACACTGACATTTTAGGAATCAGCAAACTAAAATGGATGGAATGGGTGAATTTAACCCAGATGACCCTTACATCCTCTACGGCAAGAATCCCTTAGAAGAAATGGAGTAGCCAACATAGTCAACAAAAGAGTCCAAAATGCAGTACTTGGATGCAATCTCAAAAATGACAGAATGATCTCTGTTGATTTCCAAGGCAAACCATTCAATATTACAGTAATCCAAGTCTGTGCCCTGACCAGTAATGCTGAAGAAGCTAAAGTTGAAGGGTTCTATGAAGACCAACAAGACCTTTTAGAACTAACACCCAAAAAAGATGTTTTCTTCATTTTAGGGGACTGGAATGCAAAAGTAGGAAGTCAAGAAACACCTGGAGTAACAGGCAAATTTGGCCTTGGAGTACAGAATGAAGCAGGGAAAAGGCTAATAGAGTTTTGACAAGAGAATACACAGAGCAAACACCCTCTCCCAACAATATAAGAGAAGACTCTACACATGGACATCACTGGATGGTCAATACAGAAATCAGCTTGATTATATTCTTTGCACCCAAAGATAGAGAAGCTCTATACAGTCAGCAAAAATAAAACCAGGAGCTGACTGTGACTCAGATCATGAATTCCTTATTGGCAAACTCAGACTTAAAGTAGGGAAAAGGACTTGACCATTCAGATATGACCTAAATCAAATCCCTTATGATTGTACAGTGGAACTGAGAAATAGATTCAAGGGATTAGATCTGATAGACAGGGTGCCTGAAGAACTATGACATTGTACAGGAGGCAGTGATCAAGACCATCCCCAAGAAAAAGAAATGCAAAATGGCAAAATGGTTGTCTGAAGAGGCCTTACAAATAGCTGTGAAAAGAAGAGAAGTGAAAGGGAAAGGAGAAAAGGAAAGGTATACCCATTTAATTGCAGAGTTCCAGAGAATAACAGGGAGAAATAAGAAAGACTTCTTCAGTGATCAACGCAAAGAAATAGAGAGAAACAATAGAATGGGAAAGATTAGAGTTCTCATCAAGAAAATTAGAGATACCAAGGGAATATTTCATGCAAAGATGGGCACAATAAAGGACAGAAGTGGTATGAACCTAACAGAAACAGAAGACATTAAGAAGATGTGACAAGAATACACAGAAGAACTATACAAAAAAGATCTTCATGATCCAGATAATCACGATGGTGTGATCACTCACCTAGAGCCAGACATCCTGGAATGTGAAGTCAAGTGGGCCTTAGGAAACATCACTATGAACAAAGCTAGTGGAAGTCATGGAATTGCACTTGAGCTATTTCAAATTCTAAAAGATGACGCTGTGAAAGTGCTGCACTCAATATGCTAGGAAATTTCAAAAACTCAGAAATGGCCACAGGACTGGAAAAGGTCAGTTCTCATTCCAGTCCCAAAGAAAGGCAATGCCAAAGAATGCTCAAACTACCGCACAATTGCACTCATCTCACATGCTAATAAAATAATGCCAAATTCTCCAAGCCAGGCTTCAACAATACATGAACCATGAACATTCAGATGTTCAAGCTGGTTTTAGAAAAGGCAGAGGAACCAGAGATCAAATTGCCAACATCTGTTGGATCATCAAAAAAGCAAGTGAGTTAGAGGAAAACATCTACTTCTGCTTTATTGACTATACCAAAGCGTTCGACTATATGGATCACAACAAACTGTGAAAAATTCTGAAAGAGATGGGAATACCAGACCACCTGACCTGCCTCTTGAGAAATCTGTACGCAGGTCAGGAAACAACAGTTAGAACTGGACACGAAACAACAGACTGGTCCCAAATAGGGAAAGGAGTACGTCAAGGCTGTATATTGTCATCCTGCTTATTTAACTTATATGCAGAGTATATCATGAAAAACACTGGGCTGGATAAGCACAAGCTGGAATCAAGATTGCTGGGAGAAATATCAATAACCTCAGTTATGGAGATTTCACCACCCTTATGGCAGAAAGCGAAGAAGAACTAAAGAGCCTCTTGATTAAAGTGAAAGAGGAGAGTAAAAAAGTTGGCTTAAAACTCAAGATTCAGAAAACTAAGATCGTGGCATCTGGTCCCATCACTTCATGGCAAATAGATGGGGAAACAATGGAAACAGTAAGAGACTTTATTTTGAGGGCTCCAAAATCACTGCAGATGGTGATTGCAGCCATGAAATTAAAAGATGCTTATTCCTTAGAAGAACAGTTATGACCAACCTAGATAGCGTATTAAAAAGCAGAGACATTACTTTGCCAACAAAGGTCTATCTAGTCAAATTATGATTTTTCCAGTAGTCATGTATGGATGTAAGAGTTGGACTATAAAGAAAGCTGAGTGCCGAAAAATTGATGCTTTTGAACTGTGGTGTTGGAGAAGACTCTTGAGAGTCCCTTGGATGGCAAGGAGATCCAACCAGTCCATCCCAAAGGAAATCAGTCCTGGGTGTTCATTGGAAGGACTGATGCTAAAGCTGAAACTCCAATACTTTGGCCACATGATGTGAAGAACTGACTCATTTGAAAAGACCCTAATGCTGGGAAAGATTGACGGCAGGAGGAAAAGGGGCTGACAGAAGATGAGACAGTTGATGGCATCATCAACTCAGTGGACATGAGTTTGAGTAAATTCTGGTAGTTGGTGATAGACAGGGAGACCTGGTGTGCTGCAGTCCATGGGGTTGCAAAGAGTTGGACATGACTGAGTGCCTGAACTGCACTGAACTGATACATATATTACTTCTTTTTTAGATTCTTTTCTTGTGTAGGTTATCACAAGCATATCGAACAGAGGTCCCTGTGCTGTACAGTAGGTCCTTGTTGTTTCCTGTCTTATATATAGTAGTGTATGTAAATTAATCCCAAGATCCTGGTTTACCCTCCCTCACCTTCATGTTTCCCCTTTGGTAGCTATAAGTTTTTATTTAGTATCCATGAGTCGGTTTCTGTTTTGAAAATACGTTAATATGTATCATTTTTAAAATTATATTACACATATAAGTGATATGATATTTGTCTTTCTCTTTCTGACTTAATTTCACTTAATATGATAAAATCTTGGTCCATCCATGTTGCTGCAAATGGCTTTATTTCACTTTTTTAATGGCTGAGTACACACACACACACACACACATCTTCTTTATTTCTCTGTAGATGGTTATTGAGGTTGCTTCTTTGTGTTGCTACTGCTAAGTCACGTCAGTCGTGTCCGACTCTGTGCGACCCCATAGACGGCAGCCCACCAGGCTCCCCCGTCCCTGGGATTCTCCAGGCAAGAACACTGGAGTGGGTTGCCATTTCCTTCTCCAATTCATGACAGTGAAAAGTGAAAGTGAAGTCGCTCAGTCGTGTCCAACCCTTAGCATGGACTGCAGCCTACCTGGCTCCTCCATCCATGGGATTTTCCAGACAAGAGTACTGGAGTGGGATGCCATTGCCTTCTAATGTTTCAGTGAACACTGAGATGCGTGCATCTTTTCTAAGTGTTGTTTTCTCTGGATATTAGCCCAAGGGTGGGGTTGCTAGATCATATGGCAGCTCTATTTTTAGTTTTTTAGGATATCTCCACTCTGTTCTCCATAGCAGTTCTAGCAATTTGCATTCCCATCAACAGTGTAGAAAGTTTCCCTCTTCTCCATACCTTTCCAACACCTATTGCTTGTAGACTTTTTGATGATGACCATTCTGACCTGTTTGAGGTGATAACTCATTGTAGTTTTGATTTGCATTTCCCTGATAATTAGTGATGGTGAGCATCTTTTCATGTGCTTTCTGGCCATTCCCACTCTGGAGCATGTATTTGGAGAAAACCATACTTTGAAAAGATAGATGCACCCCAACGTTCATTGTGTGTGTATCTTATTTGGAGAAATATCTATTCATATCTTCTGCCCTTTTTGATTGTGTCTTTTTTTTTTTTTTTTTTTTACATAGACCTGCATGAACTGTTTATCTGTTTTGGAGATTAATCCCTTGTTGGTTGATTTGTTTGCAAATATTTTCTTTGATT
Source organism: Bos grunniens (assembly GCF_055505025.1). Classification (NCBI taxonomy): domain Eukaryota; kingdom Metazoa; phylum Chordata; class Mammalia; order Artiodactyla; family Bovidae; genus Bos; species Bos grunniens. The sequence continues at coordinate 66,833,196 of NC_141168.1, read as the reverse complement.
CTAAGGGTTGTCTTTTCATTTTTTGATTTTCTTTGCTGTGCAGAATCATTTAAGTTCAATTAGGTCCCATTTGTCTACTTTTGTTTTTATTTTCATTACTCTGGGAGGTGGATCAAAAAAGATATTGCTGTGATTTATGTCAAAGAATATTCTGCCTGTGTTTCCTTCCAAGCTTTATAGTATCCAGCCTTCCTTGTTGTTCACTCAGTCATGTCCAACTCTTTGTAACTCCATGGACTGCAGCACACGAGTCTTCCCTGTCCATCATCAACTCCCAGAGCTTTCTCAAATTCACGTCCATCGAGTTGGTGATGCCATCCCACCATCTCATCCTCTGTTACCCCCTTCTCCTCCTGCACTCAGTCTTTCCCAGCATCAAGTTCTTTTTCAATCAGTCAGCTTTTAGCATCAGGTGGCCAAAATATTGGAGCTTTAGCATCAGTGCTTCCAATGAATATTCAGGGTTGATTTCCTTTAGGATTGACTGGTTTGACCTCCTTGCTATCCATCCAGTCTTACATTTAGATCTTTGGTCAGTACTGAATCTGAGTTTTGGTTATCTAAACAAGTAAAACTATTGAAGCCATTTTCAGCTGCATAAACTAACCCATTAAATTCAGAATACAGATAAATGCACCAATATCAGCAGATTTTATCCAGTCCAGTGTTATATTCCTTCCTCTATTTGTCCAAGATCTTTCTGAGAATTAGTTCCCATACATAATCCCAATGTGTATGCTGATATATTAATATATACACACACTAAATTTTCAATACTTTCCCCCAGATTAACCTTCACATTTGCCCCCCTGGAATATACCAAGTTTCTAGTTATTTACCTAGAAAGAACAAAGAGAATTGGAATAGATCTTGAGAAAAACATGATTCCTCTTGCAGAGCAACTGCCCCAAAGGAACTTTTCACTGGGTCTTCAGGCAACAAAGGGCTAATATCCTCAGATAATATATGGGAGGACAGATAGCTTATACCGATAAGGGAGACCTAGACAGCCTTGGGTTGTTCAAGAGTCTCCCCTTTCTGGGCACCAATGAGTCCTCAGCGTTCTTTGATATTCCGAGTGTCATTGTGCAAATTTTTGCATGAAAAATTTAGCAAGTCTGAATTCATCCTATGTTGTATTTATGCAACATGTCCATGAGTCTAAAATTTTCAATGAGGATAATCTTGTAGCTATAAGAAATAAAGTTTCTTTTAGGGTCATCACAGATTCTCTGTGGTTCTCTGGCTTTGGCTTAAACTGGGATCTTAAAACTCTGAGACTGACTTGTTCTTTCTGTAGATCCTCCAATGTAGCTCAAAAGAATTCTCCAGTTCCTTCATCCTATAGCCATGTTATTTCCATAACAGTCAAGCTCAGCAGCTACTTGAATTCCCAAAATACTTTGTCAGCAAGCATTCCATTACCACTAGCGATAGGTAGCAATTTGAACAGTCCTGGTACCAGTTGGCAGGAACTCGGCACTGAATTCAAGGTCAAGGATACAATGAACCAATCCCATTCTAATGTGACAGCAAATACTGAGTTCAGTCAGGAACATAGAAATCACATGACCTATTTTCACTGAAAGAATATAATATGGGAAATGTTGTTACAGAGGCTCTAGAGGACTAAAAAGGCAAACAAGAACACTGAGGCAACATAAATTAGTAAAAGCAAGAAACAGCAACCAACTCTAAGCCAGAAGAACAAAAGAAACATATTGGGAACATCTGAACCTGCAGAGCTAGGACCCTAATCTCTAAGGAGAGAGCACTCTTGACTGCCACCAGGACTCCATTTTCTCAGAGGAGGAAGGGCTCCCACCAAAGATGGGATTCAGACCTCTGAGAGTGTCCCTCTGTGGCAAAATGAGGCTGATCTCTGATTGTTGAGTGAGATAGCCTCCTAGAACCAACTGTCCTTTCTGAGGTGAAGGGATGTTGCCGAGAGGTGCTGGCAGGAAAAATAAGCAAACCGGAGCAGCAAGTCCTTCCTGCTCCAACTTCCTAGTCTCCTCAAGCACCCCCTGTTGGTATTGCCTCAGGTAGAAGAGAAATGTATACAGTTTGCAGAGTCCCAGCTTCAGAATTATAAAGCTGATTATAGAAAGTTAGGCTTAACTGAGCGATAAAATTAATATTTGGCAGTGTCCTCACACTCCGAAGTTGTGTTGCACTCAGTCATGTCTGACTCTGTGACCCCATGGACTGTTGCCCACCAGGCTCCTCTGTTCCTGGAATCTTCCAGGCAAGAATACTGGAGTGGATTGACATTTCTTTTTCCAGGGGATCTTCCCAACCCAAGGATCAAACCTGCATCTCTTGTGTCTCTTGCATCGGCAGGTGGATTCTTTATAACTTCATCACCAGGGAAGCACATTGTTAAGATCTTAATTTTAACTCATCTCCTGGTAGATTAGATTGGAATGAATTTTCATTCAATTTCAACATTATGTTTTTGCATAGTTTTTTGTGCATTTGAATTCCAAGAAGATTATTCTCTTGCCTTTGCTAACAAATTACTTTAGTATTATAAAAATCTTGGTTTATGTTAGTTTTTCTACTAAGAATTCTTTTAGGTGTTATTCTATAATATTCAGGGATTTAATGTTGTAGAGGAGAGATTGAATACAAAATTGTTTCTTTGTAGGTAATCCATTTTCCTCTTGAATAGTAAATTTAATTTTTTTTTCTTAATGATCAACTCATTAACTGGGATTTGCCTGGTGTTTCTTTGTTCATTTGGTTTGAAATGCAGTGACCCTCCCTCAAAGTGTATCAGTTTCTCTTTGGCTTGGAGATTTTTTTTCTCATATTCTGTCATCAATTACTGCATCATTTTTGTTTGGTTTAATTTCTTATTCACACTTAGCAATTATCTACATGTTGGCTTTTCAGACTTTGTGTTAGATATCCATCATTTTATTTCCTGTTGTTGTGCATGGTTTTTTTTTTTCTTTTTCTTTGATGTCTGAGAAAGCGTTATATATCCTTTATATCACTGACTGCAGTATCATCTGCTCAGGGCTGCTATTTCATTTTCATTTCTTACAATCTTTCCTGATTACAGCTTGCTGTCTTTCCCTCTTATCCTGTTGCTTTTTAACATTATTCTTCTTTTTATGATTCCCTACTCCAGTTTCATAAATTCCATGCCTTTTGGCAATCTGTTGCAAATGCCATGTTTTTTCCATGAAATTTTCCTCTCGCCATTTATTAATTTTTGGAGATTTTTCTGCTTTTAAATCTTATAAATACCATTTTAATTGCTTTGTTCCTCAGTTCAATAGTGGAATTTTATTTTAAGACAGCTTCCAAAATTGTGTACAGTACTCAAATTTCACATCTCCCATTAGATGTAGTAGATGGGTTGTCTTGAATCTTTTCTTCCTCTGTGACAGGTATCCTTCTCTCTGCTACATCTCAAGGGTAAATTTATTTTCTCAGCTCCCAATCTATTTCTCAGTTTCCAGAAAGATTTTTACTAGTTGTCTATGATGAAATATTTCAGTATTCCTACTTCTTACTATATGTCATTCCAAACATAAAATGTATGTGGAAACTTAGAATTTCTTGCCAGCATGTTCTACCAAAATTATTCATGTTTTCTTTGCTGTCTTTCTAGTTTTACTTGTGATGATTATTCCACAGTATTGCCACTGCCAGTACTTCTCACCCTCCTACCCCTTTCCACACCAGTCCAGGTGTTTTCATGGATTAACTCTTTTCTTCGATAGAATGTATGGTCAGAGTAGATACTAATTCTGATTGACCCACATTAAGCAGAACACTTCCCCAACTACCCAATTAATATTGAGTTGGCCAAAAGTTCCTTTGGGTTTTTGCATAAAAAGTTATGGAAATACTCAAATGAATATTTTGGCCAAACCAATACATTTTCTGAATAATTGAATCTGGCTGCAGACATACTTTATAAATTCAGAATGATTTTTGTGTGTTTTTCTCAATGGAGAAGGCAATGGCACCCCAGTCCAGTATTCTTGCCTGCTAAATCCCATGGACGGAGGAGCCTGGTGGGCTGCTAGGGGTCCATGGGGTCGCTAGGAGTCGGACACGACTGAGCGACTTCACTTTGACTTTTCATTTTCATGCATTGGAGAAGGAAGTGGCAACCCACTCCAGTACTCTTGCCTGGAGAATCCCAGGGACGGAGGAGCCTGGTAGGCTGCCGTCTATGGGGTCGCACAGAGTCGGACACGACTGCAGCGACTTAGCAGCAGCAGCAGCAGCAATCCCGTCACATGTGTTTCATCCCAAATTCCTTATGTATCAGAGCCCTAGGCAAGGATTATTTGGGTTGCAAGAATCCAGGACACCAAGAGTGAGGTATGAGACAAGTGAGGTAATGAAGGATTCAAAGTAGTACAAAGTTAAACATTCTCACACTGATAACTGCTTCACAACAATGGCACCAAACAGATGCTTCTGCTCATTATGCTGAAGGTCTCAGGAGAGCTGTGTGGACAAACAGCCTCAGAGCAGCTCATGTAATAGACGGAGAAGGTAGGATTTATTTGCACCCCACCCCATGCAATTATGGGTTTATTGCATATTCTTTTCTGTATCTTACTTTCCACTGGACAAAGTTTATTCTGAGAATTAACTGTTCCACACTTCCGGGTGGCATCATCTAGCTCCTTTGGCAGCAAGTTATGCTAGACCCTTTGGCCTAAAGTGTGTATTTATTCTGATCAAGGAATAGCAGGTGAAACCAAGTCTGGCATGTAAGACTGTCCTATCTCATTTCACAAACGTGGCCAGTGACTTGATTGCCCCAGGTGGTGTCAATGTGGCTCAGGAAAATGGAGGGTCAAGGCAATCTGTGGTGATAAATATGAATGGTATGATACTTTGTGCCTTATAATTAATGATAAGGTCTTGTAGAATCTGGTATTAGGGCACCTATCAGACTTTATTTTCGCTGTTATTGGCTTTTGGCAATTGAACTCAGGATTCTTAAGTGAGAGTTTTTAGTGGAAATCTAGTAGAAAGTTGAGCTGATGGCTAGGGATAAGAGTAATTTTTGAGATATACATGAGTACTTCAAGGAAAAGTAAGCTTCATCTCTCTACTTTAACATGTATCTTATAATTATCAGTATGTCAATTTGTAAAATTACTCTAGCTGATTTATTTTTAATAAAAGGTGAACTCTAATTTATTAGTTGACATTGTATAATTCCTTGTTCAAAGTTAAAAAGGATTTATTCTCTGAACATCTAGAATTTGACATGTTACATTTTCTGCTTATATTTTCTTGAAGGAATTGGCTGATTTTACTAACTTACAGAAAGCTAATAAGTGGTATAAAGATAAACGATATCATCACTGTGTGGTTCTGGCTGCTTTCTTAAAAAAAAAAAAAAAGAAAATTTCATTTAGCATGTCACCTGTGATTATACAAATCGATTTAGAATTCAAAGGCCCAGATAAACTATGTTCTGTGTTAAAATATTTAATATATAGTGGTATTGTTACTACCATTTGGAAGAATATCAGTCAAGAAAAATAATTATGAAACTTTCTCTCTTTAATGATTGTATATCCTCTTGCACAAGAAAAGGCAATGATACTGATTCACTGTCCAGGGTAGGACAACGGTTCTGAGTTATTTTTTTCAGTATGAAAGAAAGTGTATTTTGCAAATTAAGTTTTATCCTATGATCACTTCAGCAATCATTTATAGTTTAAAAAAAATCATAGGTTTCTTTGTCTAATATTCCAGTGTAGCAAAATAAAACTAGGTGTACACACTCTGCTTTCCTTTAGCTGCTTAGAAAAGTTTATGTCTTGTGTAGAAAATTATGAAATAAAAATAAACTTTTCCCTAAACAATTTTAACCTTTTGTTTATGCAGTTAGGGGGAAAGAGGAAGAATATAGGATGTAAGAAGAGTGAAACAAGTCATGGCCAAAGAGAAGAGGAAAATGAAAGAGAAAAGAAACATAATTAAGAAAGGAACACTAAATTTATCTGTTAGGTGTTGGAAATCAGTATTAAAAATTTAAAGCACCAGAACCAGGACATCATTACGTACCTCAAGCATAGAGAGGCCCTTTATTGCATTGTTTTTAATTTTAAAATTTTAATATATTCAAAATATATTTCCCTCAATAGCCAGTAATTCATATTTTAATGCTCATCAAATTAAATAACATGCCAGTTTATTTAGGTTCCTGGACTATTGCATTTTTCATTACCAACAAAAGCAATTTTTACCAAAGATGTGCTTTCTACCTAAGCAATGTAATATCACATTCTACTGTGTGAAAACAGAAAATATATGGAGAAGTTATTCTGTACATTTCCTCTCAGAATCTGTAAAATGTGACCTTTACTGAAAGCTGGCATTATGTACAGATATTTTGATATCTCAATTGCATGAAAACATTTCTTAACAAATTGAAAGCAGTGACCTGTCTCTACTCTAATATATATATATATATGCATATATATTCACACATATAGATTTATATATAAAATATAGAAAAGAATCTTTCAAGCTAAGGGGAGAAGTTGGAAGAAGGGTCACCAAATCATGTTAAGAGTAGCTTCACTGAAAAGCAATGCAAGAAGTGAAACAGTAAACCGTTTTCACTATGTAATGAAGACTTTTAATAGATAAGAAATAATGAAGAACTTCATTTCTTAAATTCTGTTTTTTTCTTTAAAAATGTGGTTTAGCTGCACTTTACTTCACACACCTGAGTAGTCATACCTCCCTTCACATAGCAATATTTGCCTTCTAGCATCAGCTTTTAGGAAATCTACCAGGACAACTCACATGAAAAATGTATAATCCTACAAAGATGCTTTATATATATATATATATAAACCAAATGACTTATTTCACTTGTTAAAAAAAACTAACAGGCTTTTCCAATTTTTGAATATTTCTGGTAGTAGAAAGAGGTTTTCAGTTATTCGGCAGAAACACCTTCTCTCATACTGCAATCCTCTCAGGCAATGCGTATGCATTTTGTGTCCTTTCACAGTGCAGTTCACCTGGAGACAAAAGCAAGAATTTGTTTCACTTGAGCTATTCCCTTTTAACATATGCTTTCCAGCTGACTAAAGTTATCTTCAAAATTGCAACAGTCAAAAGGGCATCAGCCATAACCATCACACTTGTTATGAATTTTTTTGTGTTTTAATGCTTAATAAAGGGAACAGAAACTTGTTATAATGTGTTCATTAATGTTCTAACATTCACAATGTATCATATACATATAGAGCCCTACAATTACCTGCAAATTAGCTTTATTAAAAGATACCTGATTTTAAAATATCGTGCTCAGAAAAATACCTCCTATGAAATATGACCACTGGAGAAAAAAATAATTCTTATGTTGCCATTTTAAATAAGAATATCTCATTGGCCTTGCTGTTAAAAGAACAATAGAAGACTAATTAGCTCAACTATGTATTAGTCCCAGCGAGGGAACCCCAAAGCCCACAGTAATTTTGACACAGATGTATGCCACATGATACCTTTATTATATGCTAATGATATTTGACCAGGAAACATAATCAAAACTTTTTTAAAAATCAACTAGTACAATTTCATTATAATAAAAAAGAAAAGCTTTATGTTCACTAAAAGTTCTTCTAGCATTTTTGCTAATTTAATTATGTTCTGTGCATCGATTTAATAGATCCGTTTAACATATATTTCACCTGCAATCACTATTTTAACATCTCTAAATGACCACTTAGATTTTGAAGGATATAGAACCATACACAGTCAGCTAACAAAGAATTCAGGTTTTTATTAGTCTTTTTCCTATGATCATTACTGCACTGAATAAAGATAATTGTGAATGCCCAATATTTTCATCAGAAGGTACAAATGTATTTAATGTATTAGGGAGAAGGGTTGTTGGTTGATTTCTACCAGTGTCAAGAATAGAGCTGGAAAATATTAAAATAAGCATCTTGGTTCACAAGTCTTGAAAATTAAGTTAAAAAATCCCATGCTCCCCTCTATGTTTTGTTCCACTGAAGTTCTAAGAGTTTACAAGCTATTTCTAATCTGTTTCCCACTGTCTATTTTTCATCTAGCATTGCTTCCAGCCTTTCTCAATATTTATTGAATATGTTTATTATTGAATAAAGGAAGAAATGAATGGTAACTTCTGCATTATGAGGAGCTACAAAGCAGGCATCCTTTTTAAGAAATTTTCCTTATGAATCCTGTAGCTTGATATCTTGCACAATTAAATATCGAGTAAAAATTATACTAGAATGAGGATGAAAAATGATAATAATGATTATTGTTCTCAAGCTTGGCTTCAGTTCAGAATCACCTGGGAATTTAAAAAAAATACTATTGCCTGGTTCCCACAGCAATTCTGTTTTAATTGTTGCCCAGGCACTGGGATCTTTAAAGTTTCTCCAGTAGTTCTAGTGAGCAGCTAAAATTGAGAACCATTGTTATATATGATGATATAATGATACGATGATGAATATGAGGAATAAGAGAAATTCAGGACATCTACCTTATAGTCTAATTTATGAAAATAAAAGGGTGTCTTTTCCCTTGAAAAGCCAATTTTAAGTAATAAAAACAAATTCATTCCATTTCAGCCTGACACACCAGCACACATGGATGTACTTAGAAATATCTTAAGCTCTTTCCTTTGTCCCTTTTAAAAAGTGCTTAAGGGACCTTTACCTGTTACTCAGAAGCTCAGCCCCATTCTAATACCATGTGACTTTGGCCTCTAGATCCAGGAAACGGATTTCTGTTTTGTCCCCACATGCATAAATTCTTGCTGTGAAACACTTTTTATATTAATTAATTTTATTTTTATCAAATTATGATTGATATATGACATTGTGTAAGTTTAAGGTGTACAGCATATCCATTTCATACATTTATCTATTGCAATATGATTACCACAATGATATCACTTACATATGGAATCTAAAAACGCTTTGAAACACTTTGACTTGACTTATGCACTCATCCTCAATGGTAAAGAATCTGCCTGCCAATGCAGGAGGCACAGGTTTGATCCCTGGGTCAGGAAGATCCCCCTGGAGAAGGAAATGGCAACCTCTCCAGTATTCTAGCCTGAGAAATCCCATGGACAGAGGACCCAGGTGGGCTACAGTCCATGGCACAAAGCATCAGACACAGCTTAGTGGCTGAACAGCAACAATAGATTCATCCTGTGAGCAGAGTTCTTGTTTGGTTTTCTCACTCTCAGGAGCCAGAATCTTGCTCTTTCTACTCTCCAGAAACTCTTTAATTTTTTCAGAAAAAGTATAGCTTTGAGTCCAAGATAACCAAGGAGCAGAGTTGATAGCCACCTACAAAGTATAATTTATGGATCTACAAATAGCCCTCATGAAACACATCCCAAAATATCCACTGAAGTATCTCTGCTAGAGATGTTTACTTCTGTTCAACTAGACAAATTCACTGAGTATTCTAGGGCTGTTATTATGGAAGCTGTATTTTCCAAAGTAATAAGTGGGATACACCTTGAGAGTATCTAGCAGTAGGAGAGGATATTTGATGCCAAACTCACTAAATCCAAAGTTAACTAAAACAGCTTTTCCCAAAGTATTGTTTTGGTCATAAAATAAGCCATTTATCTTAATGCAAGAGTTTTTACTGCATTTCACAACAGGGGAAAACAATTTCAATCCGAATGCCAAAACTGTTTAGAAAAAATGAAAACAAAAACTCTGGAAATTTTTTCAGGAAAAGAACAGTAGTTAAAACACAACATTTCATCTATAATTTTTTAATTTTTTGACTCTGTGAAAATAAGGAAAATATTTTTTCTCTCCAGAATTTTCTTATCTGTATTTTGAAAAGAATCATTTGTATTTCACAGTGTTGTCATGAGAATTAGATTAGATAATGCACTCAGGATGTTACTCAGAGAAGCAGGTACTAAAATGTAGTTCCCATAACAATAATTAATATTGTTGCCAAGAATATAAATTACTTTTCCTGTTTCTCCAGAAACATAAAACTTATTTTGCTCTTTCATTTCATAACGGACCTTACTTGTGACCTCTAAAATTGTCCATCAGTAGTTAGTTAACCATTGGTGGAAATGCAGATTATCTTGCAGCCAATCTAGAAATACAACAGCAAGCATAACTTTTCTGAGAAAGAAAGTAGAGTTAACAGGGAGACATTTTCACCTATTTTAAGCTAATTTTTAAATACTTCTATTCCACAGCAGTATTGTTTTAGTTCCAACAGTTCTTCATATGCAACTATCAGCAAGGTTAAGAATTTAATGCGTAGTTATTGTGACATGATTTTTTGACAAGAGCAATCAGCTGTTGTTAGCAAGTGAAAGTTGAAAAGACTGGATTGGTCATATAAAAGCACTTCAGGCTGGGAACGCAATTGAGAAAAGGCAGTAGTCAAAACACTGCCAAAGTGCTTCATGATATTGGAACGTTATCTGGATTGGGTCAGAGGAAATGTTGAATGGTGTCATGGTTTACAGCTCAACTTCAGATTTGGAATTTGATAATCTAAGACTTACCAGGAATCCACAAGCATTGTCAAAATAAAGTAATGGCCATAAAATGTTGTTGAATATTTATCATTTAGAGAAGAGACTGTAACAAAGGTGCATAATAGTTTTGCTTAAAATCACCATTGTCAAGAATAAGTTATATATATATATTTTTTAATATAAAATAACTGTTTTGCTTTATTTTTGATATTCTGAGGTTTTCATAGTGGTGTCTTTTGTGTGTGTCTTATTGTTTTGTTTTTGTCAATCCCAGACACACACTGAAAGGAATTGTCTGGGGATATAAGTGGGTGATTTATGTGACGCTTTAGGGAAGTTACTAATCATTGCATTTAAAGAAATTTATAAATCCAGAGCTGGTAAACTCTAGTAGAAGAGGAACGCTTGAGACAGTTTATCAGCAGCTATGATCCTTTGATTACAGAAGAGATAACTTACTAGGTTTATGCTAAGAGGAAGGGGAACAAAGACATTCAGTTCAGTTCAGTCGCTCAGTTGTGTCTGACTCTTTGCGACCCCATGAAGTACAGCACACCAGGCCTCCCTGTCTATCACCAACTCCCGGAGTTCACTCAAACTCACGTCCATTGAGTCGGTGATGCCATCCAGCCATCTCATCCTCTGTTGTCCCCTTCTCCTCCTGCCCCCAACCCCTCCCAGCATCAGGGTCTTTTCCAATGAGTCAACTTTTCGCATGAGGTGGCCAAAGTACTGGAGTTTCAGCTTTAGCATCATTCCTTCCAAAAAACACCCAGGACTGATCTTTAGAATGGACTGGTTGGATCTCCTTGCAGTCCAATGGTCTCTCAAGAGTCTTCTCCAACACCACAGTTCGAAAGCATCAATTCTTCGGCACTCAGCCTTCTTCACAGTCCAACTCTCACATCCATACATGACTACTGGAAAAAGCATAGCCTTGACTAGATGGACCTTTGTTGGCAAAGTAATGTCTCTGCTTTTTAATATGCTATTTAGACATTAGAAGATGTTTATTTAATTCTATCAGGTTAATGTGATTATCACTTTGAGAAAAATTAGGTTAGAAAATTAGAAAAACTACATATAAGAGTGTTTTCTATGTGCTACTCTGAAGCATCAGAATTGACCAATATCATGCATTCATTGATTCAACCAAAAAATGTATATCAAATGCTTACTAAATAAGGTATCAGTGAATGGGAAGTCAGAGAGAGATCAAGTTGATGACTTGTTGCTAAAGGTAAATTGTATAGATCATGGCACAGAACTGTAGCCAGACTCAACCTTCCTACCCTACTTCCCTAGTATTTGACTTTGGCTTCCACCCTATAGTGGAGAAGGCAATGGCACCCCACTCCAGTCCTCTTGCCTGGAAAATCCCATGGGTGGAGGAACCTGGTAGGCTTCAGTCCATTGGGTTGCTAAGAGTCGGACACGACTGAGCAACTAGATGTTCACTTTTCACTTTCATGCATTGGAGAAGGAAATGGCAACCCACTCCAGTGTTCTTGCCTGTAGAATCCTAGGGACGGGGGAGCCTGGTGGGCTGCCGTCTATGGGGTCGCACAGAGTTGGACACGACTGAAGCGACTTAGCAGCCACCCTATAGGGAAATAGGACCTACAAAGTGGACACCAACCTAGCCTGCACCATAGAGAGTCCTTGCTCTCAAGGAGCTCAGAGAACTGGGATTCAGAAGGAGAAGAAGCCACACATACTTTATCCAGGTAGGTCTGAAGCAAAACGACACAGTCCGACAGGACTGAGACACTTGCTCATAACTGTACAAAGCCCTCTGTCTTTCTTATGGAATGACAAGGGACTAAATATGTCTTTCTAATACCAACCAGTCCATTCTGAAGGAGATCAGCCCTGGGATTTCTTTGGAAGGAATGATGCTAAAGCTGGAACTCCAGTACTTTGGCCACCTCATGCGAAGAGCTGACTCATTGGAAAAGACTCTGATGCTGGGAGGGATTGGGGGCAGGAGGAGAAGGGGACGACAGAGGATGAGATGGCTGGATGGCATCACTGACTCGATGGACGTGAGTCTGAGTGAACTCCGGGAGCTGGTGATGGACAGGGAGGCCTGGCGTGCTGCGATTCATGGGGTCGCAAAGAGTTGGGCACGACTGAGCGACTAAACTGAACTGAATACCCTGTCCTCCTGGAAGGTAGAGAGGAAGTCCCTTGCTTTCTATGAAAATGTGAGGAATGGGTTTATAAGCATTTCTGAACAGTATTTTTGCTGAATAAGTAGGGTTTAAAAAAATAAGTAGGATTGCACCAAGAATATGACAAAGAGGAGAGTGGTAAATATTCCTGGTAAATTTCTGCAAACATTGGAACTGAGGATGTAGGAAAAGATGGAGATAGAAAGGACAGGCAGATGAAGTTTATGAAGGTAGGAGAATAAGCAGTGACCCTTAGACTCTTCATCTCAAAACCTCCAGAGATTCTCATTCATGGTGCCTCTGTGGCAGGACTATAGTGATTTTATTGGCTTATGTTTTAAACAATGACCAAGTAATTCTGATATAGGTAGTTGTAAATCCTGGGTCAGGACCTTCTGTTCTGGGTGATGGGAAGACTTTAAAGAATTCAAAGCAAATTTAAAAAGCCAGAACTGGGGACTTCTCTAGTGGTCCAGTGGTTAAGACTCTGTGCTTCCAATGAAGAGGGGGTGGGTGCTTCCAATGTAGAGGGGGTGGGTGCAATCCCTGGTTAGGGAACTAAGATCCCAAATGCCATGTGAAAAGTGAAGTCACTCAGTCATGTCCAACTTTCTGTGACCTCATGGACTGTAGCCTACCAGGCTCCTTTGTCTATGGAATTTTCCAGGCAACAGTACTGGAGTGGGTTACTATTTTCTATTCCAGGGGATCTTCCCAACCCAGGGATCAAACCTGGGTCTCCCTCATTGCAGGCAGACGCTTTAGCATCTGAGCCATGGTGCAACCAAAAAAAAAAAAGTATAAACACATGTGGTTGTCACATGTTGGAAAAAATCAAGAATCAAAAGTAAGAATTAAAGTTGGAATGAAAAGAAGGATAAATATCAATGACAAGGATTCTGGCTAGGGTGCATGAGCAGATGGGGCTATTACTCTAGACAAGAAATGTACCCTGAGAAAACTTTTTAATTCTAAGGTAAAAGATTCAATTTAAGTTTAGAGTTGTCTTCTCAGTTCTAGAAGAAATCAAAATTCAATCATACTGTGATACATAAACACCAAGTATGAATAAGATAGTTAATTTGCCTTGGCTTGTTAACTCATTGAAAAAAAATTTATTGAACCAGGCAGTGTGAGAGGTGCCTATTCTTACCTTCAGCAAGAGATATTCATGGTTACATCTGGACTTTTTGTCCAATAGAATCATCTCTGCTACTCTTAGTTCTTGGGTCTCCAAGTCCATTTAAATAATCAGTGGTTACTGAGCCAAGTAGTCATAGGAGTGAGGACATGTCCAGTTCACCCTGTTTCTAATAGGATGTTACCCTACCCAAATGAGTTCTGCTTCACCAAGTTTCCAGGACCAAATTCTGGTCTAGTAGAAGAAGGCAAAATTCATTTATAGCAGAGCAGAGTCAAATTTATCACAGCAGGCAAATACTGGGGTCATTTTTGGTCTTTCGGGATAATGACTAAGGTCTACTAGGAAAGGCTGGCACACTCCCTTGCTCCTCCACGGGTGTTTGGTCCCAACTCCCTTACTTGGTGTTCTCTCTCAACCTGCTCCACCCCACAAACCAATGTCCCACTCCTTTCTCTTCCTCTACTCCAACTCTGCCCTAACTGTAACTTGCTAAGTAAGGAGCTCAGGCTTTATCTGGAAGCTTTAAGTGGTTCTCTTGGAATTGAAAATTGACTACTGCACAGTAGGAGAGCAAGTACTGGTTCAAGTTCACTTCACCAGTTAAATTTCTCACTACTTACCTAGGTAGCCTGCAGAATTGACACACCAAGCTGTGCAGATGTATAGGCTGCACTCTGTGAAGTCACCTGGTGGGGTTGAGGCTGAGCTGTAGCCTGCACCTGACTCCTCCTGTTCCTGTCTTTTATCTGGGCCGTGTCCACCAAGAGGGGAGCCTCTTTCTTTGAGCCTATTTGCTCAAAGGCACCATCTGGCCCACAGGTGGCCCTAAAGCAAATCTCACCAAAGTGAGCCTTAGTTTTCTGTAGAGGGTGTGACTTATTCCAGATCCTAACCCATATTAAAGCAATTACATTGACATTAAATTGCTTTCATTTAGTCTTCTGGGAAGAACATCAGTTTCTATTAGATTTGACAATTTGAGGGGTAAGGAGCAGCGATTTGTTGTTTCCTGCTACAGATTAAAATATAGTTATGTTGCTAAAGGAGTTCACAATCTAGCAGATTCAGAAAGCATATACAAATCTTTCTTAACTTACAGTGGGGTTGTTCTTAGTCACTCAGTCATGTTTGACTCTTTGTGACCCCATGGACAGTAGCCCACTGGGCTCCTCTATCCAAGGGGATTCTCCTGGCAAGAATACTGGAGTGGGTTGCCAGGCCCTCCTCCAGGGGATCTTCCCAACCCAGGGATCAAACCCAGGTCTCCCATATTGCAGGCAGATTCTCTACTGTCTGACCCACCAGGGAAGCCCTAAATTTACAGGGACATAACAATGAGGTTAAGAGAAGGCAATGGCACCCCACTCCAGTATTCTTGCCTGGAAAATCCCATGTATGGAGGAGCCTGGTAGGCTGCAGTCCATGGGGTCACTAAGAGTCAGACATGACTGAGCGACTTCACTTTCACTTTTCATACATTGGAGAAGGAAATGGCAACCCACTCCAGTGTTCTTGCCTGGAGAATCTCAGGGACGGGGGAGCCTGGTGGGCTGCTGTCTATGGGGTCGCACAGAGTCAGACACGACTGAAGTGACTTAGCAGCAGCAACAATGAGGTTATGTCCCTGTAAACTCATCATGCATTAAAAATATCACTAAGTTGAAACACATTTAACACACAACCTACTGAACATCATAGCTTCACCTAGCCTGCTTTAAACATGCTCAGAAGACTTATATTAGTCTACAACTAGACAAAGTCATCTAACACAAAGCCTATTTTATAGCATAGTATTGACTTCCTCATGTCTGGACTACTGTGCTAAAAATGAAAACAGAATTGTTGTATGGGTACAGAATGGTTAGATGTGTATCAGTTATTTACCCTTGTGATTATATAGCTGCCTGGGAAAGTTGAAAATTCAAAGTGTGGTTTCTACTGAATGATTTACTGCTTTAGAACCATTATAAGTTCAAAAAATTGAAAGTCAAACCATCATTAAGTTGGGGACCATCTATACACAAATAACTAATCAAGGCAGTAAAATAGAAGCAGCACAAAGTATTCTGTGAATTTAGAGTGAGGGATTTCTTCTGATAGAGGAAGCTGAAGTGTTCAGGAGACAGTAACAAACCAAGTTATTGAGAGGTTGACAGAATTTTAATAGCCAATGAAAGAAAAACATGTACAGAAGAAATTCAGCCCAAAGGCGAGATGGTAGGAAAACATGGAGATATGAGACTGTAGTGTTTTTAGGGAGAGTGCAAATGTTGCAAATAGAATGAGAAAAATCAATGATAAATAATGTTGTTCAAGTCTAATCAGAAGAGAAGGACCAGGGGGATCCATACTCTCCAGCCCTGTAATTTTAAACTTCCTCCCCAGAACTGCCTGTGACCATCCTGGCTTCTACTTCCCAAAGTGCTCCACATTTTCTGTAATGCGTACTTGTGTAACAAAATAAAAAGAAAGGAAATCCACTAGCCAAATCTGGCTTCATTTTTTAGATGGGAAAAGGGTGACAAGGATGATACACGAGGCCTACCTGCCATAAGTAGTCACAGGTAGCCCAGGATTAGAACCTGAGGCTCTAGCTCTTACCTGGCTTCTCATGTCTTGCTAATGTCTGGACTGCTAATGTCTTCCAGTCCATAGGGCGGTGCACTAGAAATCAGGTTGAGGTACAGAGTTAATAGGGCATGTTTTGGGAAATATGGATTTATTTCAAAGGACAACTAGGTGAAAGCATTTTTTTTTTCCCTCTGTTAAAACAAAATGCACTAGTTTCAAAGACAGAAGTTAGGTATCTCAGACCCCTGGGATGTATCATGGCTTTCATTGGCAAGAGAGGTACTTGGATGGAACATTTTAAAAAGCATTTTGGTGTAATGAGGCTGGAAAAGTAGGTTGCTGCCAACTTTTGGAAGCCCTTAAACATCAATCCAACCAGGGATTGGATTCAATTCATAGGCAATGCATAACTATTAAACTTTTAAAACCATGGAATGCAGTTATTGGAACTAACAGGTTTTAATTGCCTCACTTTAAAGTCCCTATTGCTTATGTCTTTTCAGTAAGATACGAGCTTTCTCTTTGTTGTTGCTGTTGTTGACCTGGAGCCAAATTGTCAGTTTGGTTGGCTGAGTTCTGTTATTCTCTTAAAAAAAAAAAATGCATTCTGTTGGGTTTTTTTGTTTTTTGTATTTTTTGCTAATTTATAGGTTCTTTGAACTTCTTTGGATTTGCCCTGAGACCTGAGAATAGTTTAAGAGCAATGAAGTACCTACAAATTTCTCCCTGCTGAGTGTAAGAAAGCTAAAAAAATAAAAAAATAAATAATAATAATAGTAATACTCAGTGGCCAAAGGAGACACTTCTGTTGAAGGAGGTTTACAGAGGAAAGACTTCTTGAGAGTAGGTGCTCTGTACTTGCCTCAGAAGTTTTGATTGTGGTGTACTGTGGCTGCTATTCCACTCTCCAGCACAGTGTGCATGCTTTGGAATTTAAATTTAGAGATTTTTTAGTTTCTGCATCTGTGTCTGGGGAACCTTCCAAATCAACAGTCTGCTTTCTTTCAAAAGCTGGATGAAAAAATTACAAAACATAGTCCCAGTTTTTCCTTTATAAGTTGAATAAGGTAAATATGCACACTAGCTCAAAGAAGGCGAACAAAATTCAAAGTTTCCCCCATCACAGTGCCAGAGTCCTTTAACCTCCTGGATAAGCTATTTTGTTATGATCTCTAGGCAACAAGGGTCTGATTAAAGAACTCTAATTGGAATTGAAATCAATTCTTATTTATTTAAAAAATAATTTATAATATTTTAGTATAATGCTGTAATTACATTAGCTAGAACTTTCAACAGGAATAAGTAATTTTTATGTTTAGATTGCATTATCTTTGAAAATATCACTATATGATCTGAATGAAATATAAATGTAACATATAGAATCAGTTTCTGAAACTTTTACTGTCTAAAATGTTTAAAAATTTATGGAAGTTCATACAAATGCAATCCAAGGATAGTAATTAAAGTGTAAAAATCCATGAATCCTTTGTGAATTGAGAGAATTCAACATCAGCCTCATATAAAGTCCTTTGTTACATTACTCAGGGTAACTTTCAACCAATGGATTTTTTTTAACTTTACTAAAAATTCTGAGTTCTTATTTCTGTGACTTTTCAAATGTGATATATTTTGTGTTGCTTTATTATTAATGCTATTGTTTCAAAATGAGGTGCAGACTCCTGATCTCAGCACATACCTTGGTGAATATACTTTTGCTTTGGGGCAAATACAACTTAATATTCATAACTCTTGGAATGCAGAAGCAGAGTGTGAAGAGAATCTTTGCTATTCACAAGCTTTAGATACTGGGGCTAAATAGCTGATGTGAACAACTTATCAGGGGATTGGCATCATTATTTAAGGATCATGTAAAAGCCAAGATCACCCTGAGTTTCAAAAATCCAGGGGAAGGAAACCTCTCCTACTGGTTGATGTTTCAATAAAATATGGCTGAGAAAATAATGCCCCACGTCAAGAGATCTCAATGGGCTAGTTTTGAGAAAAATGATGAAGCAGAGACAGAGTAGTAAAATAAAAACACATTCCAGTGGAAAAGACCCTGATGCTGGGGAAGATTGAAGACGGGAAGAGAAAGGGGTGAGAGAGGATGAGATGGTTGGATGGCATCATTGACTCAATGGACATGAGTTTGAGCAAACTCTAGGAGATAGTGAAGGATGGGGAAGCCTGGCACGTTGCAGTCCATGGGGTCTCAAAGGGTCAGACACAACCGAGCAACTGAACAAAAACAGCAGTGATGACACTTAAAATCTGAAAATCAATTAAGGCAATTTTGACATGATGTAAAATTAAGCAATTTTAGGAGTTCAAATGAGACCCAAGTAAGTGAGGTGCCTGTGTGTATAAACACTTCAGAATTTTACTGTTCTCTATCCACAACATTCACCAAAATTATTCAAGACACCAAGGGATTCCAAAGTTATTTTGTACTATTTAATAATGTTACTATTATATAGTATGCATTGCAGTGTATAGCATGAATGAGAACTGAAAATAATTTTTAGAATTTCTGGAATATGAGTAACTTTTTTTTTTTTTCTGGAAAATCTTCAAGTTAGATCTTTAGAGTAAGAATATTTCATTGCAAATCAAAAAATATCAAAGGATATCATACCTGTATATTTCTGTCTCTGTTTATCTGTTTTTATATTTCTGTTAGTATTTCACCCTATAGCCATGTACCATTTTACAGACTTGTTCAATAAATAAGACTATATACTCTTTATAAATTCATATATTGGTAATGGAACAAAAAATCATATTGCTTATGATGGAAAATTGAATTCCTAAATACTGAAATGTAATACTGAAGTATAATAGAATACTGAAATGGGTTTACCAGATTTAGGGAAAATAATATCTTTATGATTCCTAAGATTATTCTCTAATACTGTACTTACCATCCTAGTTTGGAAAAATTTGGACTAAAAGTGAATAGACAGACTTAAAACCAGTATATCTAAATTAGTGTCACTGAAGTAATCAACAAAGGCACAACTAAAGACTTCAGAGTATAAGTCAAGCAAAATAAGGAAGAAATGAATTGCACACTTTCTAAAAGCTATTTAGGAACATATTCAGCAAAAATCTATACAAGAATGTTCCTGATGAAGTTTTAAATTTTGGTGGGAAAGAAAGTGTAACTAGATTATTACATAAAATCAAGTTGTCAAATATTAGAGCAATAGGAAGATATTTTATGAATAAAAATTGCCAACAAAGAAAAAACACTCAGAGAATATACAAGTCATGAACCTCTTTTAAAAAGAAGTATTAAACATTAAAACTGATGTTAAAAATACAGCCACCAGTGCTTTATTGGAGATGCTGAGGTAAAAGAAGAAAGGCATCTGTCAGTGTCCAAAGATAGTGAAGTAGTAACTACAAAGCAGTGAGGGTTAAAAAAAAAAGCACGAACCAAAAATGTATCTTCATCCAGCTATCAAGGACACAGAATTTGATGGAGGCAATGCACCAGGCAGGAACTTTCTAGAAGAAAATAAAAACAAAACCAAGCAAGCAAAACAAAAAACTAGTTACTAAAATCCTGTTACAAGGGGTGAATATTTTTTTCAGTTCCATACAGAGAAACAATGCAACTGACAATAGAAAAAGAACTGTTGGTGAGTTTTAACGCACTTAAATATAAAATGAGAGTTTAAAACGTACAAACCAGGAAGAGAAAAATCATATTATTAACTTGGATAATGTATATAACAAGATGGTTTACAAAATTTGAGAAGAACTGATGTTCTAGAAAACAGCTCTTTGACTAGGTTCACTTCCTACACCTCCGATTTTTTTTTTGTTAATATTTATTTATAGAAGTCATCAGTGCTCTCTTTTAAAGATAGGAAGCTCCAGCTGTTTGGATCAGGAGAGGAAATGTGGGAGCATGTTTGAATGTTTATTTTTCATGATCCTACAGAACACACTCCGTAACATTTAAAAAATTGGAGCATAGTTTGAAATTTTACTCCATATTCAATGTTTTTCATCATATTTGTCTTAATAAGATAGATCATATGAGAAATTATATCACTGGTTATGATAAATTGTTATTTTAAAACTAGCATAGTTTTATTATAAAATAATGTATCCATCCTTCTACATGTAAGTGTGCCACATTAAACATACTCAATTTCATTAACAGTGATTCCTTCAGATGGTTAGATTTCAATTGATCATTAAATATTTTCTTTATTTTCTACTTTGAGTGAATAATTTATAGTTAAAATATGTCACTTTTTCATTAAGACTTTAAGGTACAGAAATTTCCCATAGGTCCTCTGCTTCCATGCTTGCATAGCCTTCCCTATTATCAGTGTCACTCCCCACAGTGGAACATTTATTACAACTGACGAACTTACATTGACATGGCATAATCATTCAAAGCCCATAGTTTACATGACAATTCACTCTTGGTGGTGTACATTCTATAGGTTTGGACAACTCTATAATAGCATGTATTCATCATTATGATATCAGGCAGAGTATTTTCACTGCCTTAAAAATCCTCTGTGCTCACCTGTTTGTCCCTCTCCCCCAACCCTGAACAAGCACTGATCTTTTTATGATCCTCTTAGTTTTACCTTTTCCAGAATGTGATATAATTGAAGTCAGATAGATGTAGCCTTTTCTGATTGGCTTCCTTCACTTAGTAAAATGCCTTTAGGTTCCCTTATGTCTTTTCATGGCTTGACGCCTTGTTACTTTTTAGTGCTGAATACTTTTCCATTGTCTGGATGTACCCATTCATTTATCTATTCTCCTATTAAAGGACATTTTCATTGCTTCTGAGTTTTGGCAATTAAAAATAAAGCTGCTGTAAACATCCATGCTCAGGTTTTTGTGTGGTCATGTTTTCAACTCCTTTGGGTAAACATCAAGGAGTATGACCGTTAGATCATAAGGTGAAAGTGTATTAGTTTTGCAATAAACTGCCAAGCTGTCTTCCAAAGTGACACTATTTTGCACCCCCATCAGCAATAAATGAGAATTCCCTTCGTTCCACATTGTTACCCAGTATAGGAATGTCAGTGTTCTGAATTTCCGTCTTTCTAATGAGGCTGTAGGGGTATTTCATTGTTGTTGTTTGGGGCCATGCCATGCTGATAAGCTGTTTTAATTTTCATTTGATAAACACATTCCTCTCTTGAAATTTTTTCTTTGATCCATGTGTTATTTTGAGATGTGTCATTTAATTGTCACATATTTGGGGATTTTCTAGCTATTTTTCTGTTATTATTTTATACATTAATTCTGTTGTAATCTGAGAGCATATAGTGTTTGATTTCTATTTATTTAAATTTGCTAAAGTGTGTTTTATACCCAAGGATGTAGTCTATCTTGGTTAATGTTCCCTTGAGGAAAATCTGTTTTCTTCCATTGTTGAATAAAGTAGTTTATTGTTGTTCAGTTGCTCAGTCATCTCCGACTCTTTGGGACCCCATGGACTGTAGCACGCCAGGCTTCCCTGTCCTTCACTAACTCCCAGAGCTTGCTCAAACTCATGTCCATCGAGTTGGTGATGCCATCCAACCATCTCATCCTCTGTCGTGCCCTTCTTTTCCTGTCTTCAATCTTTCCTGGTATCAGGATCTTTCCTAATGACTTGATTCTTCGCATCAGGTGGCCAAAGTACTGGAACCTCAGCTTCAGCATAAGTCCTTCCAATGAATATTCTGGATTGATTTCTTTTAGGATTAACTAGTTTGATCTCCTTGAAGTCCAAGGGAGTCTCGAGTCTTCTCCAATACCACAGTTCAAAAGCATCAATTCTTCAGCACTCAGCCTTTGTTTTTTATACAACTTTTACCTCCATACATGACACTGGAAAAACCATAGTTTTGACCCTATGGACCTTTGTTGGCAAAGTAATAGTAATGTTTCTGCTTTTTAATATGCTGTCTAGGTTGGTCATTCAAATTCAGATTCAGATCAGTCGCTCAGTCATGTCTGACTCTTTGCGACCCCATGAATCGCAACACGCCAGGCCTCCCTGTCCATCACCAACTCCCAGAGTTCACTCAGACTCATGTCCATCGAGTCAGTGATGCCATCCAGCCATCTCATCCTCTGTCATACCCTTCTCTTGCCACCAATCCCTCCCAGCATCAGAGTCTTTTCCAATGAGTCAACTCTTCACATGAGGTGGCCAAAGTACTGGAGTTTCAGCTTTAGCATCATTCCTTCCAAAGAAATCCCAGGGCTGATCTCCTTCAGAATGGACTGCTTGGATCTCCTAGCAGTCCAAGGGACTCTCAATAGTCTTCTCCAACACCACAGTTCAAAAGCATCAATTCTTCAGTGCTCAGCCTTCTTCACAGTCCAACTCTCACATCCATACATGGGCTTCCCTAATAGCTCAATAGGTAAAGAATCCACCTGCAATGCAGGAGACCCCAGTTTTATTCCTGGGTGGGAAGATCTGCTGGAGAAGGGATAGGATACCCACTCCGGTATTCTTGGGCTTCCCTCATGGCTCAGCTGGTAAAGAATCCACCTGTGATGCAGGAGACCTAGGTTCAATCCCTAGGATGGGATGACCCCCTGGAGAAGGGAAAGGCTACCCACTCCAGTATTCTGTCCTGAAATAGCTTAGCTGGAATTCCATCACCTCCACTAGTTTTGTTCATAGTGATGCTTCCTAAGGTCCATATAACTTTGCATTCAGGATGTCTCATGCTAGGTGAGTGATCACACCATCATGGTTATCTGGGTCATTAAGATCTCTTTTGTATAGTTCTTCTGTATATTCTTACCACCTCTTGTTAATATCTTCTGCTTCTGTTAGTTTCATGCCATTTCAGTCCTTTATTGTCCCCATCTTGCATGAAATGCTCCCTTGGTATTTATAATTTTTCTTAAAGAGATCTCTAGTCTTTCCCTTTCTACTGTTTTCCTCTATTTCTTTCCATTGATTACTGAGGAAGTCTTTCTTATCTCTCCCTGCTATTCTTTGGAACTCTGCATTCACAGGGGTATATCTTTCCTTTTCTCCTTTCTCTCTTGCTTCTCTTCTTTTCTCAGCTATTGGTAAGGCCTCTTCAGACAACCATTTTGCCTTTTTGCATTTCTTTTTCTTGAGGATGATTTTGATCACTGCCTCCTATACAGTGTTATGAGCCTCTGTCCATAGTTCTTTAGGCACTCTATCATATCTAATCCCTTGAATCTATTTGTCACTTCTACTAAGTACTCTATCTATAGAGTATTGACTATAATATCAATTATATCCAGTTGATTGTTGATCTTGTATGGGACCAGCTGGTTAGTTTTGGCTGGAATTGATTGCATGCTTTCTTCCACATGTGTGCATGCATGCTCAGTCATGTCCCACTCTGCAACACCATGGACTGTAGCCCACCAGGCTCCTCTGAAATGGAATTTTCCAGGCACCAATACTAGGATGGGTTGTCATTTCCTACTCCAGGAACCCGAATCTTTTGTGTCTCCTGCATTGGCAGGTGGATTCTCCACCACTGACACCAGCTCTATTACATGTAAGGCTAAATAAAGTTGGCTTGAATTAGGTATTTCCTTTTCTGTGGGTCACTTATGCCCTGATAATACCCCCAACAAGTTAGATTCCAGGTAATTAGTTTCTCCTGAGGGGAAGCTTTAGTAAGGAGGCCGGGGTCCTCTAGTGTATTTCAGAATGGTTCCTTTCCCTCTCCCCATGCTGGAAGCAGGAGACAAGTTTTTTCCAATGTGAAACCCTGGGCAAGCTCCCGGAGATAAATCTTATAATATTGTGAACCTCCCTCTCCATGACTGGGTCCCCAAGAAGTTGTTTAACTGTCAGAGTTGCCCACACTGAGCCTTCAGCCATTTGTCAATTACATTTCAGGTTTTCCTGCCCTCGGACTAGTTCCTGTGGTGAAGTCTGCTCATGAGTCTCTGCTCTGGTAAGTCCTCACTCTGTTTTTTCTCTTATCTGTCTCTGCAATTTGGGGAGCACCTGTTTGCCCTGTGTCCTCCTGTCTCTTAAGAACCCAAGAAGAGTTGCTGACTCTTCAGTCTGTTCAGCTTTTCACTTGTTGTTAGGATGGAGTGGCAACTTACAAGTGCCTTACATGAAAACATGGAAATCGGTATGTATTATTTTTTAAATAATTTTGGAACAAGAAATTTAAAAACAAAGTTTAAAATGTAAGATTATGAGAGAATAACATGACTGATAGGACTGTGTAAGGAGATGTTTTTTAATGTATAAAATGATTTTCCTCAAAAATTGTGGAAATCATATTATTTCTTCATAAAACATCTCTGAGGCTTTTTTTGGTTTCTTACATGTTGCAACTTATGTATAACATTTCAACATCTTAACCAAGAATAATGTTTTATATTTGAGCCAGTGATATTATACTTAAAATTCTTTCATACTTTAATTTCATTTGCCCGATACCACATTCTTATTTATTAATAAATTCATTGAATATTATTATTCTAATTTCACATTGCTTCTTATGACCTGAAATTTCTTTATTTTTAAGCCAACTATTTGAAAAATTAACAGATGACATGTTTCCAACTAAAAAACAAAATCTTCTTTTTTCCCCTTTACTTTTAAGAAAAACCCACCCATAGTGGGAATGCTCTTAGTGAGTAAGCTATGCTTTGCAGCTAACCTTCAATTCCTTGTCATTGTTTTGCCTTACGTCAAGTTCTTAAGCATTTCTCAAGCCAGTGCACAGTCCACCCCACACCAATTACCATGTGGAGAAGAGCAGGTAGACAATGAGTGTAAGTTGCCATCTGTACATGACACATAAACTATCCTAAACAAGATCATGAACTGTGGATGCAAACTGGCTGAGTTTGAATCCTGGCTCTATTACCATGATCACACTTGGTTATGTGACTTAAGCTAAGTAACCTCTCTTTGCCTCCATTTTTATTTCTGTAATGAAGATAATAGCCATCCCTACTTTATAAGGTTGTGAGGACTAAATAAGCTAAAAATAAGTCAAACACTGAGGTATCACCCTGTACATAGTAAGCATGCTGTGTTAATTTTTATCTTTATTATGGTAACAACTGCCACAATATAACTTACTCTTCCAAAATTTAAGAGCATATGTGAAATATGTGATTTTTAGAAATGCCATGTGTTAATTTTAAAATTACTTAGAGACTCAAAACAAACTTTAAAACTATAGAATATAATTTAATCAGCTAACCAGGCAGTTTGAATTGCCCAAAGCAATCTCTTGTTTGTTGTCTTGGCATACTGTTTTAAAAATTGAGGTATAATTGGAACATAGCGTTGTGTGAGTTTAAAGTGTACAGCATGCTGATTTGATGCATTGTATATTGCAATGTGATGACCACATCACTTTAGCAAGCACCTCTATCATGTCACACAAAATTATCATTTATGTTTTGTGGGGGGAACAACTACGAGCTAGTCTCTTGGCAATTGTGAAGTTTATGATGCAGTATTGTTGACTCTGATCACTATGCTCTCTGTGTGTGTCCAGAACTTATGTACTGGCTGCAAGTTTATCCCCTTAAACAACATATCCCCAATTCCCTCACCCCCAAGGCCTTGGAAACCACTATTCTAAGCCAGTTATCATGAATTTGACTTTTTAGATTCCATATATAAGTGATACCATGCAGTATTTCACTTCTCTCACTTAGCCTAACATCCTCAAGTTCCGTTCCTATTGTCACAAATGGCAGGATTTCCTTTGTTGTGACTATTATTCTGTTATATATCTACAGTATGTCTCCCTTGTCCATTTATCTGTCCATAGAAACTCAAGTCTTTCACTATCTTGGCTGTTGTGAATAACAGCCAAGTGAATTTGTAGTGAATAAGATACAGTGAACATGGAAGTGCAGATGTCTTTTTGATATCCTGTTTTCATTTCCTTTGGAAACATGCCAAGAAGTGGAGCTCCTGGATCACATGGCAGTTCTACATTTAATTTTTTTGAGGTGTCTTCATAATGGTTTCCATGGTGGCTATACCAGTTTACAATCCAAACAACAGTGCACAAGTATTTCCTTTTTCCCTCACCTCCCCAAATATTTCTCTTGTCTTCCTGCTGATAGCCATTCTAACAGATGTGAGGTGACATCTCATTGTGGTTTTGATTTGCATTTCCTTGATGATTAGAGATGAACACCCTTGCAAGTACCTGTTGGCTATTTGAATGTCTTCTTGGGGAAAATGTCTATTCACTTATTCTGTATCTTGACATAATTTAAGTAGCTTATCTTTCACTCTCAAAAGTAATTCAGTTTGGATGATAAATGTTATGAATACTCTTTAATTAAGAGAACAGAACTGTGTAACTTGGAAAGACATGGTTAAAGTTAGAACTTAGACCTATTTTTTAATTTAATGTTACCTGATAAATTGAAATAAAATGTTTCATTTAGACTTATAAAACATCTGTTGGCAATTAGTAATTCATTCCTTAGTTCATTTTAAAAATATTATGTAGTGCCTATTTTGAGAGTAAAACGTTGAGCACAACAGAAAATCTCCCTTCCCAAGGAGTTTACCTTTTTGTGGAGAACATAGATAATTAACAAGTTAACAAGTATGTATCTAGAATAATGACACAGAGTAGGCATGGATAAATACTTAATTCTTTTTAAAATTCTTATTTTATATTGGAGTATAGTTGATTTACAATGTCATGTAAGTTTCAGGTATACAGCAAAGTGATTTGTAACAGTTGTACATATACATGTATCTATTCTTTTTCAGATTCTTTTCCCATATAAGTTATTACAAAGTATTGAGTAGAGTTCCCTGTGCTGTACAGTAGGTCCTTGTTGGTTATCTATCTTATATATAGTAGTGTGTTAATTACCTATTTTATATATAGTCGTATGTATATGTTAATCCCAACATCCTAATTTATCCCTCCCCTTGACTTTCACCCTTTCATAACCATAAGTTCCCCCCCTCCCCACGAAGTCTGTAAGTCTATTTCTATTTTGTAAATGCATTCATTTTAGATTCCACATATAAGCAATATCATATGATATTTGTCTTTTTCGGTCTGACTTACTTCACTTAGTAAAATAATCTCTAGATGAATCCATGTTGCTGCAAATGGCATTATTTCATTCTTTTTATGGCTGGGTAATATTCCGTTGCATATAAGTACCACATCTTCTTCACCCATTCATCTATCAATGGACATTTAGGTTGCTTCCATGTCTTGACTACTGTAAATAATACTGCAATGAACATTTGGGTGCATGCATCTTTTCAAAGTATGACTTTCTCTGGATATATGCCCAAGAGTAGAACTGCTGGATCATGTGAGTTTTGTTTTTAGTTTTTTAAGGTACTCTCATACTGTTCTCCGCAGTGGTTGTACCAATTTACATTCCCAACAATATAGGGTTCCCTTTTCTTTTCACCCCCTCCAGCATTTATTGTTTGTAGATTTTTTGATGATGGCCGTTCTGATTCTGAGTGATATGAGGAGATACCTCACTGTAGTTTTGATTTTTGTTTCTCTGATAATTAGTGACATTAAGTATCTCTTCATGTGCTTTTCATGTGACTATATATACATATACTCAATATACATGAGTTTATTGTATAAATATACATGAGTATAATATACAAGAGTTTGTATATTTTGTAAATTAATCCCTTGTCAGTCACACTGTTTGCAAATATTTTCTCCCATTCTGCGGGTTTTCTTTTTGTTTTGCTTATGGCTTCCTTTGTCATGGAAAAGCTTTTAAGTTTAACTAGGTACCATTTGTTTTCTGCTTTTTTGTGTGTTTATTACGGATAAAGGATAAATCTAGGAAGTGGGTTGAAAAAGATATTGCTGCAATTTATGTCAGAGTGTTCTCTGCTTATGTTTTCTTCTAAGAGTTTTCAGAGTGTCTAGTCATGTTTAGGTGTCTCATCCATTTTGAGTTTATTTGTGTGTATGATGCTAGAGAATGTTCTAACTTCATTCATTTACATGTGTCATTCCTGCCACTGCCACAAGCTGCTGCCACTCCTCCTCACTGCGTGGCCAAGCAGGAAGTTTCCATGTGGCTCCTAATTCTTTTTTTAAATAAACAGGATAAGGTTGATTCTGATTAGAAGAAAAGTAAATTATAGGAGAGAATATCTGGATGTTATTCAAAGAGCTGCTGCTGCTGCTGCTGCTAAGTCGCTTCAGTCATGTCCGACTCTGTGCGACCCTATAGGCGGCCACCCACCAGGTTCCCCCATCCCTGGGATTCTCCAGGCAAGAACACTGGAGTGGGTTGCCATTTCCTTCTCCAATGCATGAAAGTGAAAAGTGAAAGTGAAGTCACTCAGTCGTGTCCGACTGTTCGTTACCCCATGGACTGCAGCCTACCAGGCTCCTCCGTCCATGGAATTTTCTAGGCAAGAGTACTGGAGTGGGGTGCCATTGCCTTCTCCGATTCAAAGAGCAGGACTGTCCAAAAATGGCTTGATGTTCAATCTAGATTGTCTGAATGTGGGCAGCCCCACATTCAGCCCCATCCCACCCCCTGGCTCTTCTTTCAATGGAGGGCCTGCTTCTGAGCTCAGCGTCACAAGAAATCAGTCTTTGCTACTTGGGTCCCAGAGTCTCCATGTGCTATTACCTGAAGTTCATAGACATTTCCCACTTTTATAACTTTGGCCCCTCAAATCCATATTCCTTTGTGTCCAGGCAGTCTGATGTCCTTCACTGATAAGGTCACTCTAGTGTCTGACTATTTAAAGGGAGAGAAGTGAGGGAACAAGATTTCTCCATTGGAATATAGACCCAAATTACATACATGGCATTGCTTTTTGGTCTAGCTCTTGTTCTTTCTCTGTCTCCCTCTCTCTCCATCTTTCTCTCTCTGTAGTGAAAGTATCAGGTGTATTCTTGCCTTCTCTCTTGATGAAACTGACTTTGAATCTTTTGTATTTTATTTGAAAGCTAATAGGAAATCATTGACGAATTTAGAGTCAGGAAATAACATGATCTGATTTGACGTAAGATTATTCTGATGGTTATGTAAATAATGGTTTGAAGGGGAACAAGAATGAATGCAGAAAGGTCAGTTAGGAAGTTACTCCCTTTGTCTAAAAGAGATGGTATGGCTTGGAAGGGATGATGCTGGTAGAAATTGGAAGAAATGGAACATATATATTGGCAAGATGACATATATTTGGCAAGACTTGTAGAAGAATCATATGTCAGAGGTGGAAAGAGGGGAAGAGTCAAAAATAACTTAGGAGTTTTTTTGTTTTTTTTTTTTTCCTTCTTTGAGCCTGTGGATGGTGGTTTATCCCTTTCAGGAAGATCTTAATCTGGGGGGGAGTATGGTCACTACACCTTACTCTAGTTCACCATTCAGCACTAGTAATCATCCCATAAAACATTCAGGGAAAGCTTTCTTTGTAGCTTTGGTGTCAAGGAAATTGATTCATTTTAGAGAATTTGAAATGTGGGTACCTAGTCCTCAGATTAGGATCACACAGTGCCTACCTGGTCATTAGAATTCACCTTTTCAATGGAGACTCAGAGGCGACTTCCAAAGAAGGGACATGGGTTTCAATCAGGGTTTCTATTTATTTTAATATTCCTTTAGTCCCTATTTATTTAATTTTAGCTTTTTAAAGTTAAATGTCCACAACACTAAGCCTAATTTTTAATGCTTTTTTTTTGTTCTTTAAGTTTAGGTATTTAACCTACAATTCATATGCAATCTAAAGTGACTCAGCTATGGGGGAAAAAATGGCTCTGAATGGAACAGGCACTTGGGTCTCAACTTTTTGAGAGTTTACCTTATTTAAAGCAACTAGAGTTGACCCTTGAACAGTGCAGGGGTTCGGGGCACCAACCATTTGTACAGTTGAAAATCCACATATAACTTTCCAGTTGGGCCTCTGTATCCGTGGTTTGCCATCTACAGATTCAACCAACCATGCTTATGTAGTACTGTTGTCATTGTTCAGTCACTCAGGCACGTCCAGCTCTCTGTGACCCCATGACTGCAGCATGATAGGCTTCCCTGTACTTCACCATCTCCTGTAGCTCGTTCAAACTCATGTCCATGGGGTCAGTGATGCCATCCAACCATCTCAGCTTCTGTCATTCCCTTCTGCCTTCAGTCTTTCCCAGCATCAGGGTCTTTTCTAGTAAATCGACTCTTTGCATCAGGAGGCCAAAGTATAATCCACATATAAGTAACTGGGCACAGTTCAAACCTGTGTTATTCAAGGGTCATTTGTACTTATATATATATAAAATTTCCTAAAGAAAATTTAGCATGATAATTACCTAGGTTTAAGATTATACGCTTAAAAATATAGGTACTAGGAAACAGAATAATTTTACAACTTTAAAATATGATATAATATTGACAAAAACATACTGAAGTACCCAAAGAGGAAAAGAGAAAATTAACATGGTTAATGAAATTCTATAATTTTTCACCAAATTTTTCTTTATATTGCGCCAAATTTGGTAGTATTAAATGTGACATTTCAGCTATCATTTTTAAGTTTCTTCAAGGATAAGAAAAATATAGCACTTTTTCTCTTCAGTAGTAGACAATATTGTGTTGTTATGGCAACCAAAGTTGAAAAACATTTTAAGAGAAGGGTGGTTTTTCAGAAGTTACTTTAACTTGGTAATCATGTATGAACAATGCCTTTTGTTTAAAATGCACTCATTGTTACATGATTATAATTGTCCCCAGAATGTTTCAAAAGATTTCTAGAAGAATTACTTCCTCAAAGCCTTTTAAAAATTAAGAGACCAACTATTTATTACTTTTTAAGAAAATTACTTCCACCATTGCACTGGGTCTGGTACATTTATGCATATCTAGAAACTTATATTGGATAGAAATATGCATCCCTTATAGCTAGACAGGAATCTATAAATTATTTATCAGCTATACATAAGCGTAGTAAGTTGAATCTTACTGTGGAGGGACAGGTATCAGTATTTTAGGTGACTCTCTGACTGCTTGAAATCACAAATGTATGATATAATTTTGATGTATAAAATTTAATGATTATGTAATACATTGTGTGTGTACTGTATATGAATATTCATCAGTAAGTTCCATTCTATTTCTGAAAGCAATATTCTAGTCATAATTCTTATATTTCTTTAATACATATGAAACATTCAGTTCAGTTCAGTCGCTCAGTCGTGTCCGACTCTTTGTGACCCCGTGAATCGCAGCACGCCAGGACTCCCTGTCCATCACCAACTCCCGGAGTTCACTCAGACTCACGTCCATCAAGTCAGTGATGCCATCCAGCCATCTCATCCTCTGTCGTCCCCTTCTCCTCCTGCCCCCAATCCCTCCAAGCATCAGAGTCTTTTCCAATGAGTCAACACTTCACATGAGGTGGCCAAAGTACTGGAGTTTCAGCTTTAGCATCATTCCTTCCAAAGAAATCCCAGGGCTGATCTCCTTCAGAATGGACTGCTTGGATCTCCTTGCAGTCCAAGGGACTCTCAAGAGTCTTCTCCAACACCACAGTTCAAAAGCATCAATTCTTCGGCACTCAGCCTTCTTCACAGTCCAACTCTCACATCCATACATGACCACTGAAAAAACAATAGCCTTGACTAGATGGACCTTTGTTGGCAAAGTAATGTCTCTGCTTTTTAATATGCTGTCTACATTGGTCATAACTTTGCTTCCAAGGAGTAAGTGTCTTTTAATTTCATGGCTGCAGTCACCATCTGCAGTGATTTTGGAGCCCAGAAAAATAAAGTCTGACACTGTTTCCACTGTTTCCCCATCTATTTCCCATGAAGTGATGGGACCAGATGCCATGATCTTTGTTTTCTGAATGTTGAGTTTTAAGCCAACTTTTTCACTCTCCACTGATCCTGCTTATCCTCAGACTGAACTATGTTCTCCTTTCTGGTGTACCCGGGCTCTGGAGGTTGCTGAGGCCTCCATCTCTCAAACTGTGTGGGCTGGGAGGAACTTGCATACATCCCTGTCTGCCAGGGCAAGCTCTATGGGAATGTGGCCCTTGCAGTTGCACTGGACTTTGCAAATTAGGTAGCCAGATTTGTCCCCGGTCAGATCCATGGTCTACCCATCTCCTGAGCATATGAGGTCTGTATACCAGCACCAGCCTTGCCTTTTTCTGCTAGAGAACTCTTCTGCCTCTTTTAGGATACAGCTCATGTATTTTCCTCCCAAAAGTCTTATCAGAACTATCAGAGTAATTTGAATGCCTATCTTCTGGGCTCCCAAAGCACTCTATTTTTGAAATGTAATAAAACAGTATATTGAAAATATTTGTGTATTTTTCCCACAAAAAAGTGAAAAAGGGCAGCGGTGTTGCATGTGTAAGCTGTGAGTTGGCAGAGGAAAGGTTAGTCACAGTGGTAAGGAGTCCAAAAGAGTAGGGAGGTGTCATCCAGTTATGTGTATATGCACAGAGACGTACTGAGTTCTCACTCTGGGCTATATGATACCTGTGATATTTTGATGAATATCATAGCAGTGATAATGGCAAAGTCATTGCCCTCAGGGAATGTGCATGTTAAGATTCCTAACATAATTGGTATTAATAATTATTGAACTGAATTCATGAAATCAAAAATACAATTTCCAAGGGATTCTAACAGTTAACTGTTCTGTTTTGTTTTTCCCTCCTGCAATTTACTTCAGGCTCAGGGTAGAAAACCGTATCAGCTAATAATTTCCTAACTAAAGATTAAAGGTCAACAAAATATTTGTCAGTAGATGGGATATGAAAATATCATAACCGAAGAGTTAGTGCTTTAGGAATGAGGATAGATACAGAGTAGAGAAGAAAATAAGATGAGTGTGTATATGGCTACAGCTTACTTATATGAATTCTCTCAATATCCCTCAACAATATCAATGACAGCAACAAGAAATAAACATGAGAAGAAAGCTTAACAGTTAAAGGCAGGATATAAGATGAGTCATAGAATGATGAAAGTCTTCAGAGGCTCTCCAGGAAATACATGGTGAGTTCTTCTCAGTTAAGATCACTATGACAGTCAATAGCATTGTTTACTTAGAGAAGAATTATCACAGGAAGCTTATTTTTTGTTTCATTTTGTTTGCAAAGAAATGAGAGGGGGATAAAGGAATGAAAGGGAAATGGGATGAGCAGATTTAAATGTTTAAATAGAGCCAATTTTAATTTTTAGAGTTATCCCTCCATGTGATATCCATGTGATATCAGGGATTAATTAATACTTTATGAGGGGGTGGGGTATGGTCTTTTTTATTTTTTTCAACTCTTGCTAATTTACCAACATTGAACCAGTGGGAGTCACTTGAGAGTGGTCTTAGTTCTCAACTACAGTGTTAGTTTCAGAGATTTTTCTTCCTGGATGCTGACAGACCAGGGGCACATAGTTTGGAGTACTTCATTTTTAGACAAAATATTGCATTTGCAAAGAGATGCTCCAGTTATATCTGTTATTTTTAAACTATAAAATAAGCAAGTGTGAAGCTTACATTTTAGCATGTGTTTTTTTTTTTTAAATAATGCCTACTCAATAGAAGTATAGAAAACAGAAGAAAGCATGGAAAATTAAATGTTTATTAATTGTATTCTGTTCTCCTTTTATAAAACCTACTTGCATTTTGGTTTATGTTTTTCCAAACATTAATGACATAAGTTTTAAAATAGTTCTTCTTGCTAATACATATTCTTCTATTTCAGCAACTTATGGTTCATAAAGTTGCATTTTTTAAAAATGTAGAATAATTTACTTAACCATTCTCTTCTTTAGAGCATTAGACTAGTATGAATTAATCATAAGTGTAACTAATTCTGTGATATATATGCATATATATCACATATGCATGTATATCATGTATATATATCCTTCTCTCTGTAATCTTTATGTGCACCTCCAAGTATTTTGGGGGATAGATTCAAAGGACTATAAGTTTCTTCATGTCTTGACCCAGTTTTCTCAGTTGTCCTTCAGAAAAGTGATATCAGTTTATATTCCACACTGAAGAGGAGGACTTACATTTGTATACTCAAACCAGCACTGAATGGAGTCATTCTTTTTCTTTGGTACCAAACATAAGGGGTTCTTTTTGTGAAAAGAAAGAAGAGTTTTCATGGTTTACATTTGTATTTTAATTATTACTTATTTCATGTAATTACTAATTACTGTGTTCATTTTTTAATTTCCTATTTATACTCATATGTTTTCCATTATAGTGTTTCTTTTTTGTTTTTGTTTTGATTATTGGTCTAATTAAAATTGTTTTTGCTCCTTGACTTTATCTTGGCAAATTACATTTTTTCTAGGAAAATGTTAATTTTACTGAGGTTTTCAAATTTTTATGCATGATGTTCACTTTTTCAATTCAAAGAGTTTCTTCCAAGTCTATAGTTTTATTTCTCATCTCATTTTGGATTTAGTGCCTTCAGCCAATTTAATATATATTTAATGTGGAGTTCTTTTTGTTTCAAATGGCAAATTGTTTCAAATTGGCTTAAGCAAAAGTGGCAATAGATTGATTTTCATTGCTAAAAATTCAGTTATTTCTCTGGAGAAGGCAATGGCACCCCACTCCAGTACTCTTGCCTGGAAAATCCCATGGATGGAGGAGCCTGGTAGGCTGCAGTCCATGGGGTCCCTAAGAGTCGGACACGATTGAGCAACTTCACTTTCACTTTTCACTTTCACACATTGGAGAAGGAAATGGCACCCCACTACAGTGTTCTTGCCTGGAGAATCCCAGGGACAGGGAAGCCTGGTGGGCTGCCGTCCATGGGGTCACACAGAGTCGGACATGACTGAAGTGACTTAGCAGCAGCAGTTATATCTCACTTTAGGCATTAATGAATATTGAAGCTCAATACATGTTACCAAAAAAAAACGGAAAAGTTTTTTGTCCTTTCCTATCCGCTGCCTCTGTTTGACTAGACTCGAATAGGTTCTTTCTTATGTTACAATATGGCAGCCAGTATATCCCAAGAGGGCTTCCCAGGTTGGTGCAGTGGTACAGAATCCACCTGTCAATGAAGGAGATGCAAGGGACATGAGTTAGATCCCTGGGAAGAACCCCCTGGAGTAGGAAATGGCAACTCACTCTAGTATTCTTGCCTGGAAAATTCCATGTACAGAGGAGCCTAGCAGGCTGTGGTTCATGGGGTCACAAAGAGTCAGGCACGACTGAGTGACTGAGCATACACAGCACAGTTATATCCATCTCTCAAGAACAGATATTTCCAGCTCCAAATAAAGCATACAACAGCAAGAGCTTTGGCTTTAACAAATATCCTGAGTGCTTCTCTTAGGACTAACGTTGGTCTTGTGACTGTATAATATCCAAGTTACTTTAGGCAATGCTCACTGGCTTGGATCTAAGTTACCTGCTCCTTCTTTAGGGTTGGATAGTAGCTGCTGAAATGCTGGCAGGGGAGGGTATCTCATCAAGTGACAATCAGGGCTAATGATAGGAGGAGGTAAAAGCCAAATAGTCACAATAATACTGTCCCTCTCTGTGTTTTACTTCCCTATAACCTGGATTCTTGGTTTGTATGACTGGTTTTTCAAAAAATGAGTGCTTGTATTTACTTTAAAAACTTACCATTTTCTAAAGCATGAATTTCTACCTTGAAAAACTCTTTTTTCAACTGCTCTGTTTAGTTTTAATTTATTAATTAGTGCCTAACCTCTTGACTTGAATGCTAGAAGTTTCTTAACTACTTATGTATAAATTTTTGTGTCAAGGCAAAGCCAATTGGGCCAAAAGCATTGAAAGTTGATCAAGAGTATCCTTACAGAATGAGTTCCATCCTATATAAATCTTAGCATCTTATTGACTGCAACTCAGCTTCTGGCTGAACAATTTTCAGTTGTCATATGGCACCATACTACCAATGGCGAGAGGTTTCATCATATTCAAATAGAAGAATGTCAGTTCCTAATGAAACATGCACAGGGAAGGGGCATCCTAAGGGAGTCATTTTGGAACCACTCTAAAAGTATTATGATTTATAGTCATGAGTCGAGGGTCTTTTGGTACAACATGAAATAGGTTACAAAGTGAGACTAATGGGTATAATAAACATGTATTAAGTTTCTCCATTGAAATAAGGACAGACCACCATGAGTCTAATGCAAATTATTTATGTAGACATACATTAAGCTATTTAATGTTCAGTTTCTAAGCTAGAGTTCCATACACTATATCTGCCGTGTTTGTGATGGCACTTATTTAACTTATATTGGCTAACCACTCCCTTACTACTCCTTAGAAAATAATAAATTGCTTAGTATTAAGAGTAGCCACCCTTGGCTAGGGTGAGACACAACGCAGTGAAGCAGTTCATAATTCTTTTGCAGAGGCATTTAATTTAACAATAACGATGCCCTGCGTGTCCAAGACAACCTATTTTTTTTTCATGGAAATAACAGCCCAAAAGGTCTTACAGGCATATACTTTCTAAAGAACCCTGACATATTCCTCCCTGAATATTTTTGAGCATTTTCTTTAAATTATGCTCCCACTCATCACCAGATCCTGTTGTATTTCTGTACCCCACAAGCCTTTATAATCACATTTCAATCTTCTGAATAAAATGAATATAATCTTATAGCAGTGTTTGTTAGATATTACATTTAAGAAGTAAGCCACTTGGGGCACAGCTGGCATTGCCTGAGTAAATGAGGAAGACCCAAGATGAAAAACCTTTCACTTCCCAACACAGCCTGAGTAGTGGACAACCAAGGTTAATTTACAAAACAGTATGATAGTTGACCCTGATGTTTCTTCAATGCATTAATCTTGTGTCTAAGTGGGAGGCTATGGAAGGCCTCACCTCATCCACCTTATGAAACACTCTACATAAAACAAGCACAGGGTGAAATTTATAAATTGTATCCAGATAAAACTTTCTGCAGAGTATATTGGTTATGAATACAGCCGGTAGAGACAAATGTTTTTCCTATGTTGAAGCCCTAAGTGACTCTGTCACTTTGGGTGGTTGCTTCATCTCTCTCTGCCTCAGTTTCCACATCCGTGAAATTGGAATAATAATAAAGCCTACCTCATAATCTTAAGATTAAATGAGTTAATATATCTAGAGTCTTTATAACAGTGTCTGCTCTAGAGAAAGGGCTGCTCTTTTGCATTTTTTAGTAAGGCTGCAACACATTTCCTCTACCTTTGTCTAATGTTCTGAGCCCCTCTATAGTTATTATATATAATATCTGCATATTTAAAACAAAGGACTTGAAAGGCATTCACATTCTGTTACTCGGGTGCTCCTTAGCTTGTGCAGGAGGGTGCCAGAGATGGGAGCTTCAGGAATTCAGTGCCTGATTGCCCTAGTATTTCACATCTTCTCTTGCCAGGGACTCACTGAAAACAATAGGCAAGAGCCAGGAGAATGCAGTTAAGTCCTGAGGCACTTTCTGCTTCAAGTCAGAAGGTAACACTTGCTCTGTGGTACTCAGAACACTTTCTGTGAAGTACTGTCCTCTCCTGATTTCTCAGACCTTAGTCCCCAGATCTCCGCTGCCTTATCCTCTCAGCATCCATCCCCGACCCTGCTATCTGGCTTCAGGGTAGCAGAACCAATCAGCCTAAGCTTACTGTTTTCTTGCCCCTGACATTTGACAGCATTTCGACTGTGTAGCACTCGTAAGGCATGGAGCATAATCACAGACATGAAGTTCTTCAGGCAAAACCCTGAGAGCAGGAAGACTGTTAGTCTTCCAAAAACATGCAGAGAGAACGCCTCAGAGAATGCACCTGCTCTCTCTGCCAAAAGCAGAGAGAGAGCTATAAAAAGCCTTTTTAAAACTCAAGTTCAGGCTTAACTTTCAGATTAGCAGCAGAGTGGAGGCTGAGGGATTAAGATCTTTGCCCAGTGCCACACAGGTAACAAGTCTTCTCTAAATGCTAGTTGTAGTTTGATGATGATGACAACAATGGTTAAAGTAGACTAGCCACTTACAAGGACATAAAAGCAAAAGAACAAGGACATAAAAAAATCAGAATTTTTCAAGGGCATCGAAGAAATCAATTCTCCTTAAGAATAGCATCAAAAAAGTTAAAGGGGATGAAACTAGTACAGCAAAATTGCATACATATTCTTAGATAAAAAGTAAAAATACTCACTGCCTGGGCCTTTCCTTAGACTTTCAGATGCATCTGCATCTTCAGCCTTGATAATATGCTTGCTCCTTGACTTGTGGGATTCTTCCAGATGGCAATCAACTCGTGGTTCCAAACTCACTTGGCTTGGAATCTTGGCTCACACTTTTTGTCTTATTCCATTTGGACTTGTTAACAAGGATCCAGACTGTCTACTTCATGAATAGCTTACGAAGCACAAGATATCCTAACACTGGAAATTGTCCTCAGTATTGCCTCTCTCAGCCCTAGATGGGACCTTAGAACTCCCACCATAAGAGATCTAACAAAGATGGCCCTAGGAAAAGAATGTAGATTTTCAGCACTGCCAGTGTGGACAACCAACGAAGGATAACCGGTATCTGGACAATTTATAAGGTTGACAAATCCATATTTTGCTCAGAGACTATGCTTCAGGAACAAGGAACTCATTTATCTTCAATCTCCAGTAGAGTTGGGTATTTGTATTAGAGTCTTATTGTACAGTATGGACACTTGTTTATTTTGAGTTCAGTCACCCTAATCCAATCTTTTTGCTGCTTTTTAAAGTGTTCAAAAGGGCAACTTATTCTATCAAAATGTGGGAGTATAAAGTAGGGGAAACAGCAAAACAGAATATTTTACTTAATGCTGCCAAAAAAGAATTTTCGGTCTGTGAGATACTATGCATTATATGTGAAGATCTTCATGAATCTATTGTTTCCCTCTATTGATGTGGTTTACCTGGTTGATTTTTACAAAGTCAAGATGAAGATCATCTAAAAAGTGAACATCATGACTTCTGACTATTTTACTATAGTAATACTTCCCTACCCTAAGTTCTCATGATATCATAAATTATTTCCTTGATAGTTTTTATAGCAACTCATTAATTGCTTTTATTTCTTAACAGATTCACTGTATCTCATGCTTTGTAACTGTGATTAGAACAGAGACTTTTTCTTGCTCAGTGCTAAATTTTCAGATTCAAAATACAGAGCTGAGTACATAATAAGTGCTATGTTAACAATGTTAAATTAATCTAGTTCAATTCCTTCATATGGAGAAGGAGATGGCTACTCACTCCAGTATTCTTGCCTGATAACTTCATGGATAGAGGAGCCTGGCGAGCTACAGTTTATGGGGTCGCAGAGTCAGACGTGACCAAATAACTAACCGTTTTATTCCTTCATGTTGCATTTACAGAGGAGGAAGTGAGATTCAATGAAATTATTTGATATATTAGTGATCTTTTTTCAGTGACAAAATCCAGAACTTTGAGCACTAGTCTCCTGGCTCTTAGGAGGTATTATTTTCCTTCTTGGAGAAGGAAATGGCAACCCACTCCAGTATTCTTGCCTAGAGAATCCTGTGGACAGAGAAGCCTGATGGGCTGCTGTCAATAGGGTCGCACAGAGTCGTACACCATTGAAGCAACTTAACATGCATGCATGCGTTGGAGAAGGCAGTGGCAACCCACTCCAGTACTCTTGCCTGGAAAATCCCATGAATGGAGGAGCCTGGTGGGCTGCCACCTATGGGGTCACACAGAGTCGGACACGACTGAAGTGATGCAGCAGCAGCAGCATTTTCCTTCTATAGCAAGTTATCTCTCTTAATATGTTGTTTATAATGTGGTTCTCAGCCCTCAGAAGATAATAGAATCACTAGGAGAGCTTTATAAAGCCCTAGCACTCGAACCACACTCCTCAGTTGCTTAGAATCAGTAAGTTTGAAGTTCTCTGAAAGATTCTAAAGTGCACAAAGATGGAAAATGCACATGTGTATTCATGACCATTCTGTGTGTGCGTGCACAAGCAAGTGTGAAAGGGCAGACCCAGAGTTTAAATTTCATTCAGGAACCAATCAAGGAGTAAAGCCATGTTTGGTTTTTTTTTTAATTGAAATGCAGTTGTGTATTCTATTATATAAGTTACAGGTATACAATATAGTGAGTCACAATTGTTAGAGGTTATATTCCATTTATAATTATTATAAAACATATATAGTTATTATAAAGCATTGCTATATCCCCCGTGTTATACAATATATCTTTGTAGCTTATTTTATGTCTACTACTGTGTACCTCTTTTGAGAAGACTCTCACACAGCTGTGTAGGATAGTTTGGGGCAGTGGTCAAATGACAGCAAAGCAACCTATTACCAATGCAGTAAGCAGCACATGAACTCAGCTGGTAACAGTCTAAACACAAAAGAGGAAACGGGAAAGGTAGGTGAGACCCATTGCTGAAACAGAGCTGTGCGATTTGGCAACTGATTGAATGTGAGTGCTACAGGGAAGAAAAATTTCAGAGAGCCTTGACAATTGTGCCTAGCCTGATTCCAGAAATAATTTGTTACCCATATGTGGTAAATTAATACTTTGAGTGACAGTATACCAATTTGCAAATTACTTCTTTCAGGGCATTAATGACTGAAGAGCATAATCACCATGGCATTATTTTTATTGGCATTAGCATTAATACATATTTCATGAGCAACCAAAAATTACAGTGCCTATACTTAGAAGAATAGGTGTTCCTCCAAAATATGAAATACAGACCTCAGGCTATCACCAGTGCCAAAAATTCTGTAAATATTTATAAACAAAATAACAGTTCATTGGAGTAGAAGATTAATTGAGATGAGTTGCAATTATGCTTAATGTTAAGTAGTTTTGTTTATGTCGTTATAAATTGGAGGGCTTGAAGAATTGAGCAGCATGAATTCCAGGAACAATTTAACTGTAACATTGAGTTTCATAAAGTCTCTAGATTTTAGTTGCCTGATCTGTAAACTGCAGAAAATAATATTTTTCTACCTGATAGCAACGATTTGACTCAGACTTTCCCCATTGGTGTAGGTGTTCAAGGTAAAAAAAACAAGAATATATGAATGGAAATTGGAATACTATGGAAAAGACACTGGACAAGGAATTCAGTGTTTTATAACTCAGTCTCTTTATTTCAAATAATTCAAGAATTATGTAAATAAATTAGACAAATATGAAACAAGCATACTAAATTTCTAGAAAGACGAGACAATAGCCTGGATCTGAAAAGGAAAGATGAGCCTGAATTGTTCTTGAGCCTTTTTTCATCCACTGATGGTGTGATTTCAGAACCTGAATACAT
The DNA here is from genome assembly GCF_055505025.1 of Bos grunniens. Classification (NCBI taxonomy): domain Eukaryota; kingdom Metazoa; phylum Chordata; class Mammalia; order Artiodactyla; family Bovidae; genus Bos; species Bos grunniens. The sequence continues at coordinate 66,791,547 of NC_141168.1, read as the reverse complement.
GATACCAATTCAAGGCCTTTCTAAAATATTAAAAATGTTTTTTCTTGGATTTAAGTGGTTTTTGTTGCCACTTTCAAATTTCAAGAGACAGACTTTCATTTTATCAGAAAATTGAGGAGAATTTGCAAGAGAAGTCTTCTGCTCTATACAAATGCCAAGGATGCAATAAAGAAGGTACTTTATTTTGTGGCATTTTTGCAGATTCCTTTTCACCATGCCTGTATAAGCATGTTAGTAAAACAAGTTAATTATTTTAGTAGGATTGAGTTGATGAAGTGCAGCAATAAAGACTGCCAGGTAGAGGGATAATTTGGTCTTTTATTTTAAGCCACTCAAAAGTTGCAACACCAGAGGGAAATAGTCACACCATCAGCAAACCCATAGAAAATGCTTTCACACCATTGGGAAAGGCTCTGCCAAATTTCTCAAGAAATTGTGAAGTGAACCAGACAAAATAAGCCAAGTCATCAAACATTAACAAGACAGGTGTGAGTGGCTGGTAAGCACCATTCTCCTGACACATGTCATTTAGACAAGCAGGCCAGAGGATTATATAAAATGCAAATGCTAAAATCCAGCATTGAGATGACTGCCTCAGTAAGTTCACTTTGAGAAAAACAAGGTTAAAAATAGAATTCTTCCAAACATGGTTCTGAGTTCTGGTAAATATGGCAAAGTTACTTAATAGAAAAAGTAGTTAACAGAAGATACTCAGTTTAGAGGAAAGAAATAATTCAAGAAATATTTACTGAATCTCTACTATGTGCCAGGCCCTTCAGATGGGTAGGAGGAGGGATGTGGTGTTACATTCTAGAGAAAGAAAAACAGACAATAAGCATAGTAAATTATGTTAGAAGGGGATATACAATAATAATAATAAAAGTATGGTTCTGAAGTATTTGTTTTACTCAGAGAGGATACAGACAGAATAGTCAGGGTAAGATTAATTGAAATGTAAGCAAAGACTTAAAATCTGAGAGCATTAGCCAAGTGATAAGGAGTAGACGTGTTCCAGGCAGAAGGAACAGGTAGAACCAGAGTCCTGAGTTGTGAGTGGGCATGGCATGTTGTAGGGCAGGAAGAAGCCTAGAGGCTGGAAAAGCAAAAACCAGTGGGGATTGTAGGGAACCAATGGGTGCGAAAGCAAATGAGTGTGTGTAAATCACATAATCAAGTTGAGCCTGGAGGACAGGGTTTCACATCAGGGTTTCACAGAAAAGTGCTGTGATTGGCTCAGAGACTTTAGAACTTCCATGTTGACAAATGGCTTCCCTGGTGGCTCAGATCGTAAAGAATCCACCTGCAATGTGGGAGACCTGGGTTCAATCCCTGCATTGGGAAGATCCCCTGGAGAAGGGCATGGCAATCCACTCCAGCATTCTTGCCTGGAGAATCCCCGTGGACAGAAGAGCCTGATGGACTACAGTCCATGGGATCACAAACAGTGGGACATGACTGAGTGACTAAGCACACACACATGTGGACAATAGATGAGGAGTGGGGCTAGGTAACTTGCTGGTGGCTCTGGCAGTATAGAGAAAAAGAGCAACATCATTTTCATGAAGACGCGCTCTGAGCTGTTCACCTGGAAAGTCAGAGTTGTGTGGTATGCTTGCTCTCATGGAGTCATTTCCATGTGCGTATAAAATAGTATGGACTTTGGAGGGGTGAAAGGAAATTGTGCTGTCCTGGAGATTTTACTGCTCTCTCTAAACATCTCCTTCAGAAAGCGCATTCATTTTCTTAATTCAGGTACATTCTTCCTCCTCTAAATTTACTGTCATTTTGCTGCTGTTTTCCTCTAATTGGGCTGTGATTTCTTGCCTCCAACCCTGCTAGTCTTCACTTGGTCATGTGTCTATTTCCCCAAATCAGTGTTTCTAAATTTATCTTGTCGCCACCCAATTTAATTGTCTGAATCATGAATCCACAAGTCTGTCAGTTATCCTGGGTTAAAACAGGAAGTCTTTCTGATTTCTAGCTTTTGATCCCATATATATACATAGAGAGAGAGAGAGGCAGTCTTTGAAATGTGTTAATGATTCCTTTAGTTCTCATATAAAATCCTCACTTCTCTTTTCTACACTCATCACCTGAGACAAAGTACATCTCATCCCTATATTATTGTAATAATTTCCCAAATGTTACCCCATCCATACTCCTTGATCCTACCAAAGACTCTCATAATCATGATTTTCATTGACATGCAGAACACTTCAGAGATCCACAATGTATATATTGTCATCTAAAGAAGTCCTCATCTCACACACTAGTAAAGTAATGCTCAAAATTCTCCAAGCCAGGCTTCAACAATACGTGACCCATGAACTTGCAGATGTTCAAGCTGGTTTTAGAAAAGGCAGAGGAACCAGAGACCAAATTGCCAACACCCACTGGAACATCGAAAAAGCAAGAGAGTTCCAGGAAAACATCTATTTTTGCCTTTTTGACTATGCCAAAGCCTTGGACTGTGTGGATCACAATAAACTGTGGAAAATTCTGAAAGAGAAGGGATTACCAGACCACCTGACCTGCCTCTTGAGAAACCTATATGCAGGTCAGGAGCCAATGTTAGAACTGGACACGGAACAACAGACTGGCTCCAAATAGGAAAAGGAGTACTTCAAGACTGTATATTGTCACCCTGCTTATTTAACTTATATGCAGAGTACATCATGAGAAACACTGGGCTGGAGGAAGCACAAGCTGGAATCAAGATTGCCAGGAAAAATATCAATAACCTCAGATATACAGATGACACCAACCTTATGGCAGAAAGTAAAGAAGAACTAAAGAGCCTCTTGATGAAAGTGAAAGAGGAGAGTGAAAATGTTGGCTTAAAGCTCAACATTCAGAAAACTAAGATCATGGCATCTGGTCCCATCATTTCATGGCAAATAGATGGGGAAACAGTAGAAACAGTGGCTGACTTATTTTATGGGGCTCCAAAATCACTGCAGATGGTGATTGCAGCCATGAAATTAAAAGACACTTACTCCTTGGAAGGAAAGTTATGACCAACCTAGACAGCATATTAAAAAGCAATGACATTACTTTGTCAACAAAGGTCCGTCTAGTCAAGGCTATGGTTTTTCCAGTGGTCATGTATGGATGTGAGAGTTGGACTGTGAAGAAAGCTGAGCACCAAAGAATTGATGCTTTTGAACCGTGGTGTTGGAGAAGACTCTTGAGAGTCCCTTGGACTGCAAGGAGATCCAACCAGTCCATTCTGAAGGAGATCAGCCCTGGGATTTCTTTGGAAGGAATGATGCTAAAGCTGAAACTCCAGTACTTTGGCCACCTCATGTGAAGAGTTGACTCATTGGAAAAGACTCTGATGCTGGGAGTGATTGGGGGCAGGAGGAGAAGGGGATGGCAGAGGATGAGATGGTTGGATGGCATCACTGACTCGATGGACTTGGGTTTGGGTGGACTCCAGTAGTTGGTGATGGACAGGGAGGCCTGGCGTGCTGCAGTCCATGGGGTTGCAAAGAGTCAGACAGGACTGAGTGACTGAACTGAACTGAAAGAAGTCCTTATTTACGCAAATATTATTAGAGCAAAAGGAAAAGTTAACAATTTTGATTGTGTGAAAATTAGTATTGTATATCAAAAAGATATTTTGAAAGACAGACAAACTAGGAATAGTAAAAGTTTTTTAAAAATGAGATTTCATGTTGCCATAATCAAGCTGGAAAAGTTGTTTTTGGTAAGGACATTCATTGTCAATGGGTAAGAAAGAGATCAAATATGTACAAGCTTCCTTTAAAGCAATCTGGAAGTATCTACTGAGAACTTTTTTTAAAGTCCCACTGGCAGAATAATTGATAATTCTATTAATTAATTTTCTTAGGGAGAATTTCAGGAAAAAAATGCATTTATAAATACATTTTCAAAGAAGTAGTTACAAAGAATGTCTTTTGTATCTATCCCATCTTCTCTATCTTTACCACTTCTGTTTCATAGAGGCCTTTGGCTGGATTCCCAAGATGTTCTTTTGGACTTTACTTTTGTTCCCTTCCAATGCATCCTCCATTCCTGCCACTAGAATGAGTTTCTAAAACATTGCAGCCAATGGTACTTTCTGCAGTAATGGGAAAGTCCTGTATCTGGACTGACCAATATTGTAGCAATTAGGCACACATAACTGATTAGGTAAAATGTAACTAGTGCAACAGAGGAAATGGATTTTTAATTGTGTTTAGTTTTAAGTTACGAGGTAGATATTATCCTCTCCCGTTTTATAGATGAAATTGAGGTTTAGTTTAAGTAATTTACCCATTCATACATAAGTGATAGTAGGAGAGCGGGATCTACAGGCAGGAGCAATGGATGAGACATGCATACAGCAGCACGGATGATCCTAAAAACTTGATCTGAGTGGAAAATACAAATATTTTATCCAATGTGCGATAATTGGCTAGTAAGTACTCAATTATTATAATTAAAAGCTGTATGTGAAAAAACACTCAAGCCACATTTAAATTATGTGCATACATATGATGTATCAGTTCAGTTCAGTTTGTTGGCTCAGTCATGTCCAACTATTTGCGACCCCATGGACCGAAGCATACCAGGCCGCCCTGTCCATCATCAACTCCCGGAGTTTACCCAAAGTCATCTCCATTGAGTCAGTGATGCCATCCAATCATTCTCATCCTCTGTCTTCCCCTTCTCCTCCTGTCCTCTGTATTTCCCAGAATCAGGGTCTTTTCAAATGAGTCAGCTCTTTGCATCAGGTGGCCAAAGTATTAGAGCTTCAGCTTCAGCATCAGTCCTTCTAATGAACACCCAGGACTGATCTCCTTTAGGATGGACTGGTTGGATCTCCTTGCAGTCCAAGGGACTCTCAAAAGTCTTCTCCAACACCACAGTTCAAAGGCATCAGTCCGCCAGCGCTCAGCTTTCTTTATAGTCCAACTCTCACATCCATATATGACCACTGGAAAAACCATAGCCTTGACTAGATGGACCTTTGTTGGCAAAGTAATGTTTCTGCTTTTAATATACTGTCTAAGTTGGTCATAACTTTCCTTCCAAGTAGTAAGCGTCTTTTAATTTCATGGCTGCAGTCACCATCTGCAGTGATTTTGGAGTCCAGAAAAAAAGTCAGCCACTGTTTCTACTGTTTCCCCATCTATTTGCCATGAAATGATGGGGCCAGATGCCATGATCTTAGTTTTCTGAATGTTGAGCTTTAAGCCAACATTTTCACTCTCCTCTTTCACTTTCATCAAGAGGCTCCTTAGTTCTTCTTCACTTTCTGCCAGAAGGGTGATGTCATCTGCGTATCTGAGGTTATTGATATTTCTCCCGGCAATCTTGATTCCAGCTTGTGCTTCCTCCAGCCCAGCGTTTCTCATGATGTACTCTGCATATAAGTTAAATAAACAGGGTGACAATATACAGCCTTGATGTACTCCTTTCCCTATTTGGAACCAGTGTGTTTTTCCATGTCCTGTTCTAACTGTTGTTTCCTGACCTGCATGCAGATTTCTCAGGAGGCCGGTCAGGTGCTCTGGTATTCCCATCTCTTTCAGAATTTTCCACAGTTTATTGTGATCCTCACAGTTAAAGGCTTTGGCATAGTCAATAAAGCAGAAATATGATGTATATGCACATATTTATACTTATTAATTTATATTAAGAAGATTGAGGCAGAAAGTGGCGGTGTGGGTAAAAGAAACAATGAATGAATAAACAGTAAATGAATCTAAAGAAAGCTCTTCTTTGAGCCAATTATAATATGCCTGGACCTCCAGACAGAGAGAGAAGAGAGATTGAGAGAATAAACCAACATGTTAATTACAGCAAATGGTTTTCTTTATATTGGAATATGTTAATAAAAGCAATCATAATTTATCTCAGATGTTTTAAAATATAAATCCATCACACTGTGTTCATTACTGAATGAAGCAGCTAGGAGCCAGAGTTGAGATTTTAGCAACATTCTTGTTATTACTCACAAACACTAATATTTTGCTAGGAAATTGAAAAAAGTTAATTTTGTCAGCTTATGATTTGCTCACTTTTATTTTCCAGTTTTCTTAGTTGCCCACCACATGTTTATTTTCAAGCATTGATTCTCTTAAAATGAAAATTTCTGAAAATTTTTAGCTACTTAATTCACTTAATGTGTATCTTCATGTATTGATTCAACAAAACTACGTCTATATTCCTGTCTCCTACTATGTGCCTGAAACTGTGCTAAGTTCTTTAATGAAGATAAGAAACTTCTGATGATGATGAAATATGAAATACTCCCCAGAACTGACTTTATTTTTTCTTTAACCATCAAAGCTTATCATGATTCGTATTAAATTTAGTGCTTTAGTCCTAATGTCTAGAACAATCAAATTTATGCTAGCACGTGCAGATTGTTTTAATTATATAATTCCAGCCAATCATTCCAGAAAATAATATCAAAGAAAGATTAAACTGAAGCCCCGAATAGCAGAAAGTGATACCAGAAAGATCCTATGTGCAAGAAATTTGATCTTTATTAAATTATTCTTCAGGATGTTTGTCAATATTTTAAAGGCCTTTGTGTTCCATCTGTGTATATATTTCTCACCAAAATGACTGGCAAAGGAAAAAAAAATATTTAAGTGATATCTAGTCCAAGAAATTCAACATTCCTTTCCTTTGTTGTTGTTGACTGACTAAATCTGGTTCTAATACAAAATGGAATTTCTAAACATGACCTGGGTCAAGACAGAAAGCAAAAGTCAACATATTTCCCAAGGTATTAAAACTATCAGAAGGAAGTTCTAATATTTCCTTAAACACACACAGTGTAAAATGAATCAAGATATGATGTCACGCTTTATTGAAATATTTATTTTCATAACAATTTGCACAGTTCTTCAAGGTCAAAATGACACTAGTCTTACCAGAAAATATGGGATTTGTGTTGTATAAATCATTCTCTACTGTTTAGAAAACAAGCCATGAATTTTCATGAATTTGAGACACAACTCTAGAAACAAGATGATAGCAAAATTCAAAGATAAGTGACAGTATTTCTTTTCTAAAGGCTTCATTGGAAAAAGTTTAACTTTTGTGGTTATGTTGGGAAAAAAAAAATGCAAAGACCGGCACAGCCTATCCTTTTTTCTTTTAGAAGTTGTGGAGGCCTTTTTTCAGCAGTGTGATTCCCTGACATCCCCCTACTCTGCCATTCTACTAAATTTCCTCTCACATCTTCTATACAGCCCCCTCCCACATACACAGGATAGAAGTGGAGCAAGTGGAGAAGAAAATGATGAGAGTAATGCCGAGGGAAGACAGCAGTGTGTTTAACATCACAAGATCAGAGGGAGCCCAGAAGCAGAACCTAGAAAAATCCTTTCACAGCATGCAATATAGAACAAAAATCCCAGAAAACTCAAATACTACTATTATCATGTTTCAAAACAAGAAAGCTAAGAAAGGTGACAAAAGGACCCAAGAAAGGATGGCACATACTTTCAGCCACCTGTGTGCCATGTGCAAAGTTTTCATCAGAACCCTTTAATTCTTCCCTTTGATGCGTAAGTCCAGTCAAGACAATACTATGTCCTTGAACTGAAATGAATCCTCTACGATAGACTACCACGCTCGGTGATAAACAAAGCTTTTTAAAGACATAAACTAGCTCTGTAGGTGGCCTTCGCTCACTCCAAGAAAGCTTTTGATTAAAATAAAAATGTGTGTAGGAACAAAGTTGAATAAAGGCATATCAAAAGTTGTGTTCCATTTGGGAGAAATAAACATGAAAATGAGACCTCTTCAGTACCTCTACAAAAGAAGACAAATTGATCAAACCAAATGGCAAGATGAAAGGGAAAATACCAACTTCCCTTCAACTGCCTTAGATTTTTGCTTTTAGGAGAATTATCGTCAAGGGTTGAACTACCCCTAAGTAATTCTTTTCTGTACTGTTGTCTAACTTGTTCAACAACAGATGTGACCATTTACTCATGGGCTTGGTTAAGGAAGCTGAAAAGCACACTCAAGTTAAAGGTAACTGTCACTTTTGAGCTGACGACAATCTATCTTGCCAATATATTTTGAGGCAGGCTTCTCAAAAAAAAAAAAAATGATGCAAACAAATAAAAGAAACCAAAAGAAGTGGAAGAACAGTGGGAAACAAAGGGAGGAAACTGAGGCTGTGTTTCAGCGTTAAGAGAAGAAATTCAAGTGGTAGATATTTCTTCTGACTCATAGCTATAGGAAACTACAATAGAAAAGGATACCTCACTGCCTCATAAAAATGGAAATACGGAGGCATTAGTTATTGGATAACACAATAAGAAACAAGTATAATTATTACAAATTCGATCACCTAAGAGAATATTCTATTGGGTGTTGAGTGTAACAAGAATTTCTAAAGACAACACTCACAGGCGATTGCATGTCAATGGTCTCTAGAAGCTCAACTATTTTTCAGACACTGAAGCAGATTAAAGAAATTAAAAATTGAGGATACTAGTAGTAAAATCACCGTTTAATTTCTCAGAGTACTAGAGTATTTAACAGAGAATGGTGCCAAGCCATTCATTTCAAGTCCTCTGAAAGCACATTTGAAAAAAATATGAACTATTTGGGGAAAAGAGGTTGAATCTGGCTAGTTTTCAACGAGAAATAAAAAATTCGAACTGTACATTAACCAACATTTTTAAGTTACTACACAGAAGTTCTGCTGATGAATTTTATGGTTTGTGTGACAGAAATGTTACAATTTCACTTCACTGCAGAAAAGACATAAAATAGAATGTTTTAGTTTTTCATTTTAAACTATCTTTAAAAATTTTAATTGTTAAAAATTATGGAGCTATTAAAATGTCAACATGTAAGTAAATATGAAGATAAAATTTTAAGAATTCAAAATATTATTTATTATGTATCTTCTTGTACTGAAATACGTATAACGAACACAGCAAACTACTCAAATTCTTCTACAATTCAGAATATTGGGCCAATCTTTCATATGCAACCAGATGGTAACAATTCTTGACTTGTCTGATAAGACAAAAATAATTAAAATCAATATCCATTACCCAAACCTATTTAGACCAATGTTTTGCATGTGTCTTTTATCAAGTATATTTATTTTTTACATCAGAATTGCTAATAATCAAAGACACATATAAATTTACTAACAACTAGAACTCTGTTTTTGAAAGTTATATGTATTTTACTGTTGATGAAGTGCTAAGTGCTTGAAGGAAGCAGACAGACCCCATGGACTGTAGCCGACCATGCTCTTCAATCCATGGGATTCTCCAGGCAAGAGTACTGGAGTGCGTTGCCATTGCCTTCTCTTTAAAGTATCCTAATCTCACCAATTGGACTTCCCAGGTGGCTCAGTGGTAAAGAATCTGCCTGACAATGTACAAGACACAGGAGATGCAGGATCAGTTCCTGGGTTGAGAAGATCCCCTGGAGGAAGAAATGATAAACCCCTCCAGTATTCTTACCTGGGAAATCCCATGGACTGGAGCCTGTGGGCTAAAGTCCATGGGGTCTCACAGAGTTGGATACACCTAAGTGACTGAATACACACACACACACACACACACATAATGTCACCAATTAGAGATGACCACTCTTTAGTATTAGTATATTTTCCTGACAAAGGAAAGGTCTGAGCAAAATGAGGGTGGGGGCGAAAGAGAGAGAATATTTTATGAAATTGAGGACTGACTAAAAACCAAAAAAAGCAACATATTTCTATATAAAATATAATGATACTTTGCCTGTAAATATTTTTAGTAATAGTTTTCCCACTCAGACATTTTGCCTAATAACTGTTTTTGTATTTTTGAGTAGTAGTCATTTTTTTGTGCATTCACATCAGTTGCTCTTTTTGTTAATGTGATCTCTCCATTGCTTTTAAGCCTAAGTCACTAAAGATTTATATAAAAGGTGTGACCTGTTCAGAACTATCTTTTGGAGCAACAATTTTCTAACATTTACTTTCAGGGTCTCTTTACTCCCTTAAATATTATTGGGAACTCCAAAGAATGTGTCTTTATGTCACTTATACCTGTCAACAGTTTCTATGTTAGAAATTAAAATCAAGAAATTTAAAAAAATCTGTACTTATTAATTCATCCAAAAACAGTCATAGTAAGCCCTCCATATAGTAACACATATAGCATTTTTTTGTGTGTAAAAAACAACAGTATTTTCCAAGAGAAAATTACTCAGGAAGAAAACTTTCACTGATGTACACTTTTGCAAATGTCTTTCATCCCTGAGTTAATAGAAGAAAGAAAAAGTCTTATATCTGCTTTTGTATTCAATTGGTTGCAGTATGGTGCTTGGTTGAAATACAGAAAGAAAATCTAACCTCCCATGAATATGTCAATAGAAAAAGTACTATAATAGCTTTTTCATATAGTTATGGGTATTCTTTTTTATGTCTCACCAAAAAACTGCAAATAGTAGTAATTACTTAAAGATTATTTGCAATGAGAAATCTGAATCAATATCAATAAACTTTTTGTACTTATATGCATAAAATCCATTGACCTATCTTACACTTTGAAAGATCTTTGACACATACATGATTTTTAAACATCATTCATTGGTCTATAGAAAACCTGGCTCCCCAAATTTATATCTTCCAAATGTTGACACATTTCATTGTAAAATATTTTAATAGTCACATTCGTTGCTATGTTGGCTGATTTAATTTAAAAAAGAAGGTCTTGAATATTGGATACAAGTTCAAAGCTCTAATTTTCACTTGAAAGCTCAAATGTTATTACTGGCAACAAATAACACCAGTTGTGTTCCTTGACATGACAAAGTTAGTTCATCCATTTTTAAAAGACAATGTCTGCCAGATACCCAAGTCTGGATCACTGTACTTTGTCTATTAATAATTCTTTTATGTAAAAAACGGTGTACCATGAAAAAAAGTGGCCTGTTGAGCTCACAGCTCAATCATATAAATGTTTTTTTTTTTTTTTCCTCAAGACAGTCATTTCATTGCAGCAGGCAGAAGTGTTCTTCTAATTTTGTCAAACAGTATATTTTAAAAGTCTTGTGCCTAAGGGTTGAGATTTAATATTGTTAATAATTATTACGGCTTCTTCAAAGATATTCTCAAGTGAAAAGTCACCTTCTTTTAATTTACGTGGAGGTTCATTCCACGCTGCAGGCTGCATCCCTGTTTCCGCTTGTTTACAGCATCAGCCTCACAACTGTCTCCTGACATCCCTTCTATTCTCAAAATAGTAATAAAAATTATCCCTTTAAAACATAAGTCAAAATTATCCTTTTAAAACATAAATCATGCTTCCAAAGGATGATATAAAGAAAGGAAAAAAACCAAACAGACAGTAATTGTAAGTGGGGAAATGGGGCGAATACTACCATAACCAAGATCAAGGTCACGATCATCAGTGATGTCATGTAGATATCATAAACCCTCTGATATGACACAACATATATGGGTACTTCACCTCTGAATATTCTTTCTAAAAACCTCTAACTTCAATCTAATCATGAACTAAACATCAGACAAATTCAGAATAGGAGATACTATTGAGAATGATTTGGCCACTACTCAAGACTGTCAAGGTCACGAAAAATAAATAAAGATGAAGAAACTACCAAGGGCCAGAAGCGACTGGGGACCTGTCGGAAAAACAGCCACTCAAAGCGTTGCCTGGTTCATGGAACAGACAAAGGGCATTAACGGAGGAACTGATGAAATCCAAATACGTCTGGAAGGAAGGTAAATAATAGTAATACACCAGTGTTGGTTATTTACCCTGACAAAGAAGCCACGTAAGATGTAAACAATGGGACAAACTCGTGAGATGTACATGGATGGGAACTGTCACTGCTATCTCTGAAAGTCTTCAGTAAACCTAAAAATATTTCAAAATGAAAGCTTTATTGGGAGAGAAAAATCTTAAGGCAGATCATTTCACTCCTCTGCTCAAGATTCTCCAAGTACTACTCATTTCACTCAAAACTGAAGTATTCACAATCCCTGGAGAATCTGAGCACCCATGAACCTACTAATATCTTTTCCTAAGTAGTCTTTCCCTGCCTCACTTTGTTTCAGCCACATAGGCTCTCTGCTATTGGTTCTAACACAGTAAGCCTGTGTTTGCCTCAGGGCCCTTGCACTGGCTTTCTTCTCTGCCAAGAACATGCTTTATTCTCTGACTTCTTCAGGCCTCTGCACAAATTTTGCCCTATTAAAGAGGCCTTTGACCGTTTCATATTAAATAATAAACAGCTTTTCTAATTTGGCAAACCTTATTCCATTTATTCTGCTTTATATTTTTTTTCCAGCCGATATTTCACCATTCTTAAAGAGATGGGAATACTGGACCACCTGACCTGCCTCTTGAGAAAAATATATGCAGGTCAGGAAACAACAGTTAGAACTGGACATGGAAAAACACACTGGTTCCAAACAGGGAAAGGAGTACGTCAAGGCTGTATATCGTCACCCTGCTTATTTAACTTATATGCAGAGTACATCATGAGAAATGCTGGGCTGGAGGAAGCACAAGCTGGAATCAAGATTCCAGGAGAAATATCAATAACCTCAGATATGCAGATGACATCACCCTTCTGGCAGAAAGTGAAGAAGAATTAAAGAGCCTCTTGATGAAAGTGAAAGAGGAGAGGGAAAATATTGGCTTAAAGCTCAACATTCAGAAAACTAAGATCATGGGATCCGGTCCCATCATTTCATGGCAAATAGATGGGGAAACAGTGGAAACAGTGACAGACTTTATTTTGGGGGGCTCCAAAATCACTGCAGATGATAACCACAGCCATGAAATTAAAAGATGCTTACTCCTTGGGAAAAAAGTTATGACCAACCTAGACAGCATATTAAAAAAAGCAGAAACATTACTTTGCCAACAAAGGTCCATCTGGTCAAAGCTGTGGTTTTTCCAGTATCTTGTATGGATGTGAGAGTAAGACTATAAAGAAAGCTGAGCACTGACAGATGCCTTTGAACTGTGGTGTTTGAGAAGACTCTTGAGAGTCCCTTGGACTGCAAGGAGATCCAACCAGTCCATCCTAAAGGAAATCAATCCTAAATATTCCTTGGAAGGACTAATGCTGAAGCTGAAACGCCAATACTTTGGCCACCTGATGTGAAGAACTGACTCATTTTAAAAGACCCTGATACTAGGAAAAACTGAAAGTGGAAGGAGAAGGGGATGACAGAGGATGAGATGGTTGGATGGCCTCATGGACTCAATGGACATGAGTTTGAGTCAACTCTGGGAGTTGGTGTTGGACAGGGAGGCCTGGCATGCTGCAGTCCATGGGGTTGCAAAGAGTTGGACATGACTGAGCAATTGAACTGAACTGAACTGAATTTTACCAGCTGATATTACTTTTTTAGAGATTTTGAAAAGATCATTTTATTTAATAATTTATTGGTTGTGGTTGGTCTTCTTTGCTCTGCAGGCTTTTCTCTAGTTGCAGCGAGTGGGGGCCACTCTCTACTTGCGAGGCACAGGCTTCTCATTGCCGTGGCTTCTTTTGTTGTGGAGCATGGGTTCTATGGGGCAGGCCTCAGGAGTTGCGGATCCTGGGCTCTAGATCCAGTCTTGACGGTTGTGGTGCACGGCCTTAGTTGCTCCGTGGCATGTGGGGTTTTCCCGGATCAGGTTTCGAACCTGCGTGTCCTGCACTGGAAGGCCGATTCTTCCACTGAGCCACCAGGGAGGTCCACCAGCTGATATTTATACTTGTACCTTTGTTTATTCTTCTCCCTGGAATTTAATCTTACAAAAGTAGGGACTTTGTTTTGTTCACTTCTATCTCTTAGAATTTAGAGCAAAACCTAGGACAACAGCTCTCAGTAAATATTTTTTGAATAAAAAGTCCACAATGAAATGTTCATGGACTCACTTCAAAACAGGAAGTGCAAGTAATATGTATTTGTTTTGTCATAAAGCTTCCAAACCACTTCTTCTTAAGAAAACTTGTAACTTATTTTGACATTATGTCTTTGATTCACTTTTTTGTTGAAATCTTTTGATATTAAATAGCAGGGTTTTTTATTTTTTCTTAGAAAAAAAAATTGTTGAAAATGTTATGCTTGTTCTCACAACAGTTTCTGGAAATTTTACTGATCTCAGAAATTCAAAAGTTTGATTTTAAATGTCTATATACTACTAGGTCCTAAAGGGATTTAGAAAAAATGTACCAGATTTGGTAACAGTATGGAACTACATTTCAATGAGCACCATCATTACTCTATTGTAAAATAGCAACTATTGTAAAATAAGCAACACAAGTTTTATGTCTTACAGTTCTGGTAGCTTCTCTCAAGAATTAGGTAAAAACATCTCTCAATAAATCTTATCTTTTCAAAGGGATTTGTAGAATAGGGAAATTGGCTGGGGCTAGATTCCAGGTTTTATTCTAAGGTAAGGATTTAGTTAAAGGATGTATTTTTTATGTTTATCTAATTATTTCCTATATGAATATGTAGGTCTGCTGTTTATATATATATGTGTGTGTGTGTGTATATATATATATAAAACTTATTTTAACTCACATTCTCACTAGGTAAAGGAACAATCTAAGTTAAAAAATATACAATATTAGGGAGAAAAGTCCTTCAAAATCTGATTGCATTGTCCTTCACTAATTGTACCTAACAATTTATTGAAACTTTGAAAGTTTTTTTAATAATTATGCTTTATGCCATTTATAAATAACAGTAGGAAATTAAAAGCTGTTATTGTATTTTGAGTTACCATGTTTCTTAAAAGAAATAATTTTTTATATTTTTTCAGATTTCTAAATGATAAAAGCTTTCACTGAATTTGGAGCTTATTCTACTCTCTATTTTTAATTGTTTTTATTTAGGATCCACATATGGTTATGATTGGCCTGAAAAAATATTTTCCTTCTTTTAAAATTTTTATTGAACTGATGTATTTAAAAATTAAGCATTTTGATTCCCCAACTCTTCTGCCTCCATGGTCCCCACCTCCCAAAAACTTGGATTTGGATTCTGGGTAATTATGACTGGGTGGATAGTAATATTTTATATACGTAAATATGTAAGTGATTTAAGGTCATCAAGTTATTAGGACCTGGAAGAAAATTCTGAAGTTGGCAAAACAATTAATAGTTGCTCTTCTAGTAAAAGAATTCTGTTGGATTTAAATTCATGTGAAAAATAATCATAAACTGTAGGTGTCAATTTATAAGCTTGTAAAGGCTTACATCATAAACATTTCCACAATTCTGTAAAAAGTACCTTTTTTTTAAGTTGGAAGCTTATAACTTTTGACTACCTTTGCTCATTTTGCCTACTCTCCACCCACTGCCTCAAGCCACCACCAGTTTGTTCTCTTATCTGAATTTGAGTTCCTTTTTTTTTTTTTTTGTCTGATTTTGTTTTGTCAGATTCCACATATAAGTGAGATCATACAGTTCCTGTCTTTCTCTTTCTGATTTATTTCACTTAGCGTAATGCTCTCAAATTCTACTCATGTTGTTATAAATGGCAGAATTTCCTCCTTTTTTATGTCTAAATGATACTTGTGTGTGTGTTTGTGTGAAACGTATTTGACAAATATATATAAATGTAATATGTATTTAGCACGTTTTCTTCATCCATTTTTCTCTCATTGATGAACACAGATTTTTTTTTCCCCATGTCTTACCTATCATAAACAATGTGGCAATGAGCATACAGGTGCAAACATCTTTGCAATTTAGTATTTTATTTCCTTCAGATAAATACTCAGAATTCGATTTGCTGGATCATATGTTAATTCTTTTACTAATTTTGAGGGAAGCTTCATACTGTTTTCCATAGTGACTGAATCAATTTACATTAACACCAACAGTGCACAAGGGTTGCTTTTTCTCCACATCTTCTCTAAAACTTGTTATTTATCATTTGATTATTTGTTGTTATCAAGTCAATAAGTCATGTCTGACTCTTTGAGACTCCATGGACTGCAGCACATCAAGCATCCCTGTCCTTCAGTATTACCTGGAACTTGCTCAAACTCATGTCTGTTGAGCTGGTAATGCCATCCAATCATCTCATCCTCTATCACCCTCTTCTCCTCTTGCCCTTAATCTTTCCCAGCATCCAAGTCTCTTCCAGTGAGTTGGCTTTTCACATCAGGTGGTCAGAGTATTGGAGCTTCAGCTTCAGCATCAGTCCTTCCAATGAACATTCAGGATTGATTTTCTTTAGGATTCACTGGTGTGATCTTGCCATCTAAGAAACACTCAAGAGTCTTCTCTAGCACTGCAATTTGAAAGCATCAATTCTTTGGTGCTCAGCCTTCTTTATGGTCCAACTGTCACATCCTTACATGACTACTGGAAAAACCATTACTTTGACTATACAGACTATATGAATCTGAAATGCAGAAACATCAGCAAAGTGATGTCTCTGCTTTTTAGTACACTGTCTAGGTTTATCACAGCTCTTCTTCCAAAGAGCAAGCATCTTTTAATTTTATGGCTGCAGTCAATGTCTGCAGTGATTTTGGAGCCCAAGGAAATAAAATCTGTCACAGTTTCCATTTTTCCCCTAACTATTTGCCATGAAATGATAGGCCTGGATGCAATATTAGTTTTTTGAATGCTGAGTTTTAAGCCAACTTTTTCACTTTCCTTTTTCACCCTCATCAAGAGGGTCTTTGCTTTCTGCTGTAAGAGTTGTGTCATCTGCATAACTGAGATTGTTGATATTTTTCCCAGCAATCTTGATTATAGACATTCTATCAGGTGTAATCACTGCAGATGGTGACTGCAGCCATGAAATAAAAAGACGCTTACTCCTTGGAAGAAAAGTTATGACCAACATAGACAGTATATTAAAAAGCAGAGGTATTACTTTGCCAACAAAGGTCCGTCTAGTCAAGGCTATAGTTTTTCCAGTAGTCATGTATGGATGTGAGAGTTGGACTATAAAGAAAGCTGAGCACTGAAGAATTGATGGCTATTGAACTGTGGTGTTGGAGAAGACTCTTGAGTTTCTCTTGGACTTCAGGGAGATCCAACCAGTCCATCCTAAAGGAAATCAGTCCTGAATGTTCATTGGAAGGACTGATGTTGAAGCTGAAACTCCAATACTTTGGCCACTTGATGCAAAAAGCTGAATCATTTTAAAAGACCCTGATGCTGGGAAAGATTGAAGGGAGGAGGAGACAGGGATGACAGAGGATGAGATGGTTGGATGGTATCACCGACTCAATGGAGATGTGTTTGGGTAAACTCCAGGAGTTGGTGATCAACAGGCAGGCCTGGTGTGCTGCAGTCCATGGGGTCACAAAGGGTCGGACACGACTGAGCAATTGAACTGAACTGAAACTGACCCCGTGTGAGGTGATATGTTTTTGAGGTTATGAGTGATACTGAGCATCTTCATGTATGTGTGTGCTGTCTGCATGACTTCAGAAAAATGTTTATTCAGATTCTCTCTGCCCATTGTTGAATCAAATTCCTTTCATTGCTGTTGTTTGTTTTATTTTTGAGGTTTTTTTCTTTGGTTGGGGTTTTTACTATTCAGTTGTATAAATTAGTTTCTATTATATTTGCTTCCAGGCAAGTGGTCCAGGTTGCATTTTAAGTTCATCCTTTGAAGTCCTCCTATGCTCAAGATACACAGCAATGTTGAAAACAGAATGCAATTTTTAGAAGAAACTGTATATATGTATACACACACATTTATACAGATGCATGTATAGGTTCCTTTGTGTATCTGAGCTCATGACAAGCTGAATGGCTCTGTGGAATAGACTACTGTAACAGGTATGCAGGGAGAAGGCAATGGCACCCCACTCCAGTACTGTTGCCCGGAAAATCCCATGGATGGAGGAGCCTGGTGGGCTGTGGTCCATGGGGTCGCTAAGAGTCAGACACGACTGAGTGACTTCACTTTCACTTTCCACTTTCATGCATTGGAGAAGGAAATGGCAACCCACTCCAGTGTTCTTGCCTGGAGAATCCCATGGACAGAGAAGCCTGGTAGGCTGCAGTCCATGGGGTCGCACAGAGTCGGACAGGACTGAAGCGACTTGGCAGCAGCAGCAGCAGCAACAGATATGCAAAGTGTAAGTAGAGCTGATACTGTAGTCTTCCTGAGCTGCACACCTAGATCAGAACAAAATAGCAGGAAGCTCACTGACAATGAGTATTACTCATAATACAATGAGTATTACATCAGTTTCATTTCTTAAAGCAAAGGTTTGGGATATTGTTTCCTATCCCTGCCCTTTACTCCCTCTGTGCTTTGAGAAGAACAATGAAAATAGCTGCTTTGAATCAAATAGATTGTAGTTTAAAAAATGACACATACTTTGAAAAACAAGAGGAAGGGAACTCATTTTGAAGCCAATGCTGAACCCAAACCAAATATTGGCTCAATTAATCAATTTGAAATATCCCTAGTCAGAAGCTGCTGCTGCTGCTAAGTCGCTTCAGTCGTGTCCGACCCTGTGCGACCACCAGACGGCAGCCCACCGGGCTACCCTGTCCCTGGGATTCTCCAGGCAAGAACACTGGAGTGGGTTGCCCTTTCCTTCTAGTCATTAACTTAAGACCTAATTCTGACAAGATGTTTCTAGGGGATCAGATGGAATGACTCAAAAATTCTTAGGCAGTAAACAGGGGGATCTGGAATTGAGAGAGAGAAAGAAAAAATTAAAATGCATTGAAGAGGAAGATTCAGAGTAAACCTTCAAAACACATGAGAAACTACCACTAAGAAAGCAAATAAAATAAAAATATAGAAAATGAATTCACATCAAATAAACATAATTGAACAGCTTGACATTAACTTAAAAAGTTAGGTTCATTCAATAAATTACCCTGGGAAAATAATTATTCAAGAAATAAAAACTTGTCCTACCTTTACTGTTAATGGCCATTCATAGGAAAATATTTCAATAATGCCCATACTGTGAAATTTTTTAAACTTGTTGGGAGGCAGTCCTCCATGGCGTGGGTCACACTTCTGCAAGTCTTGCAAGAATGTTCGTGCAATGAATAGCCTTGCAAGATGGAGATACTATCTCTGTCTGGAGCACAAGCCATGCTTGTTTATAAGCAAGTATTATAAATTTCAGTATAATAAATGTAATATCTTCCTCCAGGGCAAAAGTATAGCTGGTTTGCTTACTGCTGATTAATAAAGATTTAGGTTCTCTAAGCTTGGGTCGCTCACTCTTCTGTATTTGTGGGCTTTGCCTGTTCTTTGTGTTACCCTGTGGGAACTGGAGTTCAGGAAATTCATATAAATGCTGATATTCTGGATGTTGTTCTTGTTAGTTAAAAAAAAAAAGTCCTTTGTCTTTTACAAAGATGCCTATTGTCTACCAGCATCCATAAAATTGTGGCAGGTTAGATTTAACTTGCAAATAGACTAAAGTCTCAGACCCTTCACAGCTGCTGACATTGTTAAAAAGTTGAACTAAGTCTCTAGAATACGATGTGGGAAGATCTCTGGAACATCCTGTTAAGGACAAACAAGACAAGAATATACGTATAGATAGACATGTACCACATTCAGTATAAATCCATATTTGAGCTCAATGTAAATACAATGTAAATATTTAAAGAAAATTCTGGAAGTATATACCTAATATTTTTAAATTGCTCATCTATTTGGAAGAGAACTTCCCAGCTGGCTCAGTGGTAAAGAATCTGCCAGCACTGCAGAATATGTGGGTTTGATTCCTAGATTGTGAAGATCCTCTGGAGAAGGAAATGGCAACCCACTCCAGTATTCTTTCCTGGGAAATCCCATGGACACAAGAGTCTGGCAGACTACCAGACACGGAGTCACAAGTAGTCAGATAGGACTGAGCAACTGAGCGCACACACACACAATTGAAAGAGGAGTATGATTGGGCATTTGAGTTAGAAGTGGGGCAATGAATAGGGTGCTATGGAGGGAAGACTTCAAGTATTATAGTTGGCTTATAATCCGTTCAGTCTCGTTGGTTATAGGAAGCATGCCTGGGTAAAAGAAAACGAGGAAAAGTGAATTCATCTAAACTTCTTGTCAATTGGACTTACGTGTAAACTGGCTAATAATATTTGCGAGAAGAAAGAGACCTTATTTACAGAAATCTCTCAGCAGGATGTCCCTAACTAAAAGATTACTATAGTAAATATACAGGACCTATGTTTGGATTTATAAGGCACAACTCTTGGAGAATGTCCCATAAATTATAGAATTCTCTTGCATGTAAAATGGATATGTTTCATAACTTAAACTTTCCTGATTGTGTCAAGTAATACTGTAAAACCTTTTTTGGAGACCTCATGTTATTTGGGACCAGAGATAAAATGTCTATGATAGGAGGAATGACTTGGAAAGCTGTGTGGAATTCCCAGAACTTCTTCATCTGTGCTTCTTTTCTGGGGCTTTCCTGGTGGTTCAGAAAGTCAAGAATCTGCCCGCAATGCGGGAGACATGGGTTCGATTCCTGGCTTGGGAAGATCCCCTGGAGGAGGGAATGGTCACACCACTCCAGTATTCTTGCTTGGACAATCCCATGGACAAAGGAGCCTGGCAGGCTACAGTCCGTGGGGTTGTAAAGAGCTGGACATAATCTACGGCATCCTTAAAATTATTTGTAAAGCTTGATACTGGGTGAGATACTGATTTGTGTGTGTCTCCTTTAATAATTCAGTATTTTACTCCTCAACCCATTGTTTTCCTGACCTTCTCTACCCAATGTATTTTGATTGTTTTCAACAAAAATTATCAAATTCAATGAACTCTTTTCAAAGTCCTCTTATACATTTCCCTAATGAAAACTATCAATATCATTTGATTCTTTTTCTGTAACTCTTAAATCTGTTACACAGTTTCTTCCTGGTATTTTTCTACTTTTCTGATAAGTCATCATTTAATGAGTATTTACTTTATCCTAGGCACTTTGCACACATTTCCTGTTTATAAGACTCATAATACCTCTGTGATCTAAGTGTTATTACCTCTATTTTACATAAGAGCTCATGCGAATCAAAGAATGTAATCATCTGCTCAGGTTCAAACAGAGCCTAGGTTAAACACAAGCCTTTGTGATTCCCAAAAGTCTGACACTAATTTGTCTTTCCCCATGTTCTCCTCTGTTAGCCTTAAATGTTATTTTTCCATAATTTCTTGTACTTTCATTCTTGCTCCAAATTTTTGTTTCTTAAACTTTTCTGGATCAAGAAACACTTTGAGAATTTGATGGAAATTTTAGACTTATTTCTCAGAAAAGTCTATATAAAAATAAATCAAATATATTTCATACTTTTTTTGGTTTACTGTGAAATCTGACCAGGTCAAGGGGTGCTGGTCTCTGTGTTTACTCTTATAATCTCATTAAGTTGAGTAGCTTCAACAAATGTTTATTTGTGGTATAGTAAATATATCTGGTGCCCTGATTCACATTTGCTAAGTGACACCTCTGTTTTCAGCTATAAATGGGGTCGATAGTTCCATGGGGCTTCTATCTATTTCATGCTGACCAAATCTGGCATCAAGTCACCCCTTACTGGCCCTTACTGGCACCAGGGTTTCTAGTTCAGACCTGTGAGAGTTAGATGGGCCAGAGGAAGCACAGCCTGGAAGTGTGGGGCGTTGATACCCTTGAGGAATGTCTGCCAAAGGAATAGGATTTTATAGATTAATGCCCTGCTCTCTTGTCCTCAGATACACATTTCTGGGAAACATTCTGTGTCGTTCTCAGCTGGTACTGGCAGAATTGAGACCCACTGCCTACAGTGACAACCTCAGTAACACCTTTAAATTGGTTTTTCCTCTCCGCCTGTCTCTCTCCCTGATCCCTCAAGCCTGCTCTCTGGATCACCTCCCAAATAAACTAAATACAGGTTCTTGCTTCAGACTCAGCTTTCAGAGCAACCCTATCCAAATAAAATAACTCTTAAATTTACTTTTCTTGTACTGACTTCTTTTTTGAGTTCCCATTCCATGTATCAGGCTGCCTGGATATTCCATGTATTTGGGGCCCTCTTTCTTAGCACATTGCATTCATTTATATTGGTTCGTGACATGATCATAAGGTGGTGAAAATAAAACCTTCGGTGTCATCCTTGACTCTTTCCTCTGCCTCGTTCTCATCCTGTTACTAAATCCCATATATTCAATCATCAGTTTATCTCCTGAATGTCTCACCCGTCCCATCCTTTAGGCCCTCTGCCATAGACCTGGGAGCCTTAAGTATTGAACCATCAACCTCTCTATAACAACAGACCAGCATCTCTGATCTCGTGTTATCCCTTCTCTCTGCATCATTCCAGTTTCTTCTCATCTGTTTGCCTAAATGACCTCTCTAAGACACAAATCTGAAACTGTCTTTTCCTTTTCATTCTTTAAATTATAACAAGTAGAATAAGATCTGAATCACTTAGCATGGCATAAAAAAACAGTTTAGCCATAGCTTACATTCTCAGTCTCATCTTCCACCCTGTCCTTCCCACAAAGTTGTATTTTATCCATGTTGAACATTCTCTGATCTTAGAACATGCATGTTCTTTGCAACTTCAATTATCTGTAGATGCTGTTCCTTCTGTTTGAACTGTCTTCCCTCCTCTCCCTTGTCTGCCTGGGAAATGTAAGATCATCTTTCAAGAACTGGCTCAAATGATATTTCCATCCTAATTCTCATTTCTCCCAAGCTTCAGTCTTCTGCAGTCCCATACAATTTTCACATTTCTCTAAATCTTCTCACAATGCATTTTCATAATATGTTCACGTCTTTATTTCCCTCAGTCTACTGTGTGCTCCAGAAATGCAGGAGCCAACTCTGATTTAGCTTGTCTTCCCAGTACATAGTAGAAAGTTGCCGCTTAAAAATGTGTGCCGAACTTAACTGGTGCTGAGAATCGAGAGAGAATGAGACATTGAAGAGAAGCACAGGGGTAAGAGGGTGATGGACTTAAGATATTTATAAACAGGCAATTTGGAGGAGGCAATGAAGAATGATGAATGAAAATGGAGCTTGAATATAAAAGGAAAGTCAGAATAAAAATGTCTACAGTTAGAATGCAAAGAGAAAGACATACGGGTGATATAGACATGTTCAGGGCTGTTGCTGTAGTTTAAAAATATGGATTAGTGCTACATTTCTTAAGTACTGTTATTGTTGATACAAATTATGATATGCTCAGGGTTAATCTAATTTCAGATTTCAATTTATTCTTTAAAATTTTTGTACATACAGGCGACTTGTACAAAATAATGTTAAGTGATTTAAATGATCATTTCTAGATTGATTAAAAAAAACATTTTACAAACTGGAATTTTCCTTTTGAGAATCTTGATGGTCCAGACTTCTAAATCTCAAAAAGAAGGCCGAGCATCACTTTGAGTCTCTTATATTTTACCTGATGTAAAAGCTAGAGGTGGAGCCCCATGAGCAGTGGTATCGGGCTGCCAAAAAGTCTCTGAAATTTTCACAAATGAAAAGCTCAACATGCTTTCATCCTACAAATAAGTTCAGAGAAAACTGATTTGATTTATAGTGTTAATTCACCTTGCTAGATGACAGCAGGCAAGTAGAAAATACTTGAAACTTTTTTTTTATATTAATATAGAAGATGTGTTGGAGAGATACCAGACCTGTTAGGATATCTGAGGTTTCTGAATTCATATAAGCAAGGATTTCTTACAGTTCTAATAAAAAGAACTTGCCCCTATGAGCACAGTGTTCTTTGTCGCTGTCTTGCAGTGACATGATAGCATTTGTGCCACGATATGATGTTCTAGGAATTTTTCTTTCTCTTTGATACACTGTCAATGGTCTCTGTACAGCATGATTGTATTTATCTGTTCTCTCCCTATCCATGTCTTCTTTTTATCTGGACTATTTTGCTATGAGTTTTTCCTTTTAGGAGACAACTAGGATTCTAATGCCCATAATATAGTCAGATTTTGCTAGAAAAGAATCAGCAAACATTTTTCAAATCAGTTATTCTGGATATTTTTCTAGGATATATAGGTGATTACATTAAAAAAAGGATATATATATATATATGTTGTGTATATATACGTGTACACACACACATTCTTATCAGCACAACATAAAAAGCTTATTTCTGGGATCTTTTTATACTTAAACGTTATCTTTTATATACTTAGCTTATGTGAATATGATTGATATTTGTATTTGTAGCTGAATTGGAAGCAGTCAGAAGATACAAAAGGCAAATTGATGATAAGCATAGTTTCCAGACTAACTGAATACTATTGATACTTTGCACATATCAACTTAGATATTGTATGATTTTTACTTTTCCTTGATGAAGTTCATGATTTTTCTTCTGTTAGATTTTTTTTTACTACAGATATACCAGTTTCTCCCATTATCTTATAGGAGTTTCTGGACCATAAACTATCCCTGTGAATTGATTCCACACTCCCTCAAATATGACTTTTCATAAGCCAAGTCCTTTAAAAATACATTTCATATATTTCTCAGACTACATGTAAAATCAGTATCATGCAAACATAATACTTTTACTACTTTCTTAGAGCATGGTGTTGAGAGGAAAAAAATTTAATATATCTGTGCTACATCTACATTAATGCAGTGGTGCAATATTGAAACTGCTTTTATCTGCCACATTTCTCAAATGAAAGCGGCAGCTACATTTTATGGTAGTTAAACTGTGAACCTGGCACACAGTCTCGCCTGTGTGGATCTGGCCCTTTGGTATTATTAAGGCAGTAGCCTTTATTCTGCATCTTAGACTTTAAAAGTTGCTGTGGATATAAGAAACCTATCATGTGGTCATGTCTACACCATAAAATCTTTCCAAAGTGCGCAGCAAATTTTTGATAGAATTCATAGGCCTTTCAAGAAATTAGAGTAAAATTCTGCCTGGCATTTCTGAAGCAGCCGGTAGAGGAGACTGTGGTCTACTAGGCTTCCGAAGACCCTAGACGTGGACTTTTCAATAGTTCCTGAGTGGTTCAGGAATAACCTGCCAATTGTTTGTACCTTCTGCAGTAACCTGATAATAATCTTGTATCTTACACACCAAGGAAGTGTCAATTCCACTGTTTGAACAAGCAATGCCAGCAATTAGGTGTTTCGAGACAGATACAGTGTTTATTAGTTAGAGTTCAGTTAAATCTTTCAGAGAAGTTTATCATTAACCTGAAAAAGGAGCAGCAGGTAAACTACTTTCCATGCGAATGTGTTTAAATGGCTTAGAAAGGGATTATATTTTAAATACTCTTATACCTTTATGTAAATTGAGTATCTAACAGCCTTGCTGGGATGCCGATAAACTCCTCTATCACCCACAGTCAACAGTACCTCTTCTTTAGCTGTCCTGATTAAATGAGTGACATTCACTATTGGCAAATCCCCCTGGAGTAACATGAGCTTGTGTGTGCCCAGCCACAATACTAGTAATGACATGATTCTGAGGGGATTTGAAACTCTACCTCAACAAATTTATTTCTGTTTTTTAATATATATTCAAAGCAATACTTTGGCATTGTAATGTGATTCTTGACAGGGCTAAGGTAAATTCATCATGCTAAACTGAAATGTTTCTGGCAGATGCCTACTCTGTAACAATCAAATTGTGTGTACTGTAATATATGACAACCACAGTGCTACTTCTAGTTGTAAAACTTGCAAGTATAATTCTTTATTAATGCAAACTTGGAATGTAATTATGCAGTGCATTATCCCACCTTATTTTTTCATTTAGAAAAACTCAAGACAGTCTACCAACTTACAGATTATGGGAATTTTTGAGTGATTATAGAAAGAATGCAACTTTTTTGTCACAAATATATGCAGGCATTTGATACTTTTCAAGATCAGACACTTGTTGAAATTTAAGAAAACATACAAGTAACATGTCTTCTTTTATTAAATATTAATTTTACTCTCCATAGAAATAGTTATTTGTCTTAGGTGGATACTCTTTTTTAAAGAAGAAATGATTAAAATGCCAATACTGTGTATTGAAATATTATAAAAAGAGATATGTTTTGAGATAGCTTCTGACTAATTAGTGATACCACCTATATACTTCAGTACAGTTTATCATATTTTAGGTCAAAGAGCCTAAACAACAAAATGTTTTATTTAAAGGAAAATGTAATTCAAGTGAATGACATTTTGACTTCATAATATATTAAAAGCCTCAGCACATGTCTCCTTTAATTCCATGATATGAGCTCTGAAAACAAAAATACTCAAGGCACCAAAATATACATTTTAAGAATCTAACCATTTTTAAGCTTTGGTTTGGATTTCCATCACCTTTTCCTCCATATTTTGAATAATTGATATTTTCATGAACAGATAAAAACCTTCATTTCATATTTTATGATCTAGTTGCCAGATGCAAATCAAGCTTCTACCTGGGCAGCTGCATTGCGATCCCCTTCAAGTACCATCCTCCACCACTATGGACATGAAAGAACCCACGTGGCTTTCTTGTGCCCTGGTGATGCTCCTTCTCCCTTACAGTCCTTAGCACCTATATTTTAGAGACATGCTTGAAAATTCATTAGTATTTGTAATGTGAATTTAAATATTTACATTTTAACATAATTATTTTGTAAGAAAACAGAAGTTAATTCTATGATCCTCTTGCAACTTTTTTTTTTTTTTTTTTGCTAAGAATAGAATAGCTAAAGCAGGTCTGGGTCACTTTATTAGAACTAAAGAAACATAATATGTGATGCACAGAACTTTAGACAAATTAGGCAACCCCTTGGGGCCAGTAAACACCCTCCTAGACTAACACAGAACTTGGAACAGGCCCAGTTGAAAATTTGAATCAGGTTTGCAGAAAAACAAAGGCTGGCAAGAATATAACTTTGGAAGATTTACTCACTAATTTTAGAGCTGCTGGAGGCCAACCAAAGAGATTTGGGTTATACATTACCTAAGACTTATGATGGGAACTGGACTTACTAAGCCAATTAAAGAATGATTCATTCAACCAGTCAGTAATCAGTAACTAGTTAGCAATCTGTTGATTTAGTTAAAAATGATCTATCCGTTGTGCATGTAGCCCAGTGAAAATTTCTCCTCTCTTTCACTTATTATGCTCACAATTGTCATCCAGTTTGTGGTAGTAATACAGATCCAGTTCTGCATGTTAAGTAATCCGTGGTATACATATATACATATATATTCATTTGTTCACATACTAATTCAGCATATATATATAGAGGAACACCTCTCATAGGCCAGGCACTCTGGGGATCCTTTGTCAATGTCTCTGCTTCTGTTTGCCTCTCACTTCTCTTCCCCTTCCCCCAGGCCCCGCCTTACATCTATTAGCATACATCCCTAGCATATTAGGAAACTGGACCATTTTACTCTGGCATTTTCCTCACTGGTTCACCCACCCGCATACTATGTATAGTACTACACCCATCATGTAAACCCACAATGAAATTCTGACAGTTTCCTAATATTGGTGAAGCTGTTTATAAGCACTTTCAGATCCATCATCTCATTTAATGAAGACATGACATTGCTGACCCAAAACGCGTAGTGTATGCACTTTAAAACCTCTATGAATTTGGCTTTCTTTTAATGTTCATACAGTTGGTTTTGTATGTAAACACTGGGCACACTTAACAGGCTCATTCACCTGGAATAGTCTTTCAGTTCTCTTTCAGAATTGTGTTTAATTCAGTCCCTCCCCCCTCCCCCCACATGTGTTTCTACAGTCAGCGCCTCACATCAGGTCCTTACCATCTTTTGTGTAGATGAACCCACAGTCTTTTAAGTCCCTAATACGTTCATCCTCAGTCCTTTCTAATTCATCTGCTGCCCCAATAAAGTTATATCAAAATATAAATTTGATCTTGCTGTTTCCTTGATTTAAGTCCTCAGAAGGCTTTACTTTGCCTCCAGGTCAAAGTTGAGAAGTTCAGAAGCACTCAAAGTGCTGCCTTTTTGAACTCAGTTCTGCTTTTTCCCAACATCACCAATTCTGTCCTTTCCAACATTACTGCAATTTCAGAATGCACCAATAACTACTTACTTTCTCCAAATCCCAGTTCAAATATTACCTCTTCTAAGAAAACTTCCTGGTTCTCCTGGGGAGTGTTAGTCAGCCTCCACTTCTCCCCTCTCCTAGCAATTATACCATCTCTATTATGTCTTTAATTCTGTCAAATTAATGTACATTCTCTATCTAAGCTGTGAATTTTTCAATGGACATCTTGATATCCCTACTCCCAGCACAGGGTCTGGAACAAACAGATTATCCTTGGCTGACTGGGTGAATGTTGAGGCATCAATTAAAATGTCAGTTTACCAACTTTCAGTGGAGGGGTTGAACTAGAAGACTAAGTGATACTGGACCTACTATAGATTAGAACTGTGACTCTGAAGACATATAGATGTCACATCCAGTTGTTTTATTACCATTGGTTATAATCACATGGAGTCTCCAAATAGCACATTTCTGGAGGGATTCATTTCCAGGCTAAGCTTTCTATTGTGGGTCTGCTTATGTTAATATTGTTGGGTTATTTTAGGTTGTAGGGAAACAGGAAAGCCTCATTATCTCTAGCAATCCTAAAGCTCAATAAACTTTGGACCACTCCTGGTAATACCTCTTTCTTTCCCTCTTCCACCCTCAGCCAGTTTTAGTGTCAAATATTAGCATGGAAATGTATGATCATTGAGAAGGTAATGGCAACCCACTCCAGTACTCTTGCCTGGAAAGTCCCATGGACAGAGGAGCCTGGTAGGCTGCAGTCCGTGGGGTCGCTAAGAGTCAGACACGACTGAAGCGACTTAGCAGCAGCAGCAGTGTGATCATTGAACTTGAAATTGTTAAGTACATTTCTGGAGTATCTAGTATAGTTCTTGTGGTATTAGATTTTATTAACTGTGTTTAAGAGACAAACATCTAAGAGACCACCAGAATTTACATTATTTTGATAAATCTTAGAAACATATGATAGCAGTATTGGATTCAGACAATGTGTACATTTGTACACACACACACACTCACTCTTTCTCACTCATTAGAGTACTGGCAGGAAACAGATGGCTCACTCAAAGGGCTTAGTTGAAGAGCATTTAATAAAAGGGACTGTTTACAGAGGAACAGTCAGTCAAAAGGTAACAAACATGGGATTTTGAAGTGCCAGGAACTAGCAAAAATGGGAAACATTCCTTCCCCATGCTGAAGGGGACAAGATCAGGGAGCTGCAGCTATGGAGGGGTCACTGCACACAGTCACCTTACAGGGAGGAATGGAGTTGTGAAAAATCACTCCCTGGCAGGAAGGGGGCCTGGGAGCAAGGTGAGAATTAACACCTTGACCTCTCTCTCCTCCCACCTTCTGATTTCCCATTAGTGCTTGGTATCAGCCAATGCCAACTGGGAATCAGAAATCAAGGGATCCTGGCACAGTGCAGGCAGAGACAGAGAGCAGATCTTTAGGGTCATATGGAGAATGACCAGCAAACAGTCTTTTGAAGAACATCTAACTCTTGACTCCTCATCCATCCAACTAGAGGAAAAAAGTCATTGATAGTGAAGTCGCTCAGTTGTGTCCGACTCTTTGCGACCCCCTGGACTGTAGCCCACCAGGCTCCTCTGTCCATGGGATTCTCCAGGCAAGAATACTTTAAACAGGAACAAGACAGTGAAATACTGTGAGTTGATTGACTTTGGGGTCAATGTGTGTAATAAGAAATAAGCAGCACAGTTAGGTAGCTATGATTTCCAGTCTTCCTCAAAGCCCATGCCAGGATACCCACTAAAGGCAGCAAAGATGGGAGATAAGAAACAAGGCAGGTGAAATTCAGATCCCAACTTCCTCACTCCAGTTTTAATCCAAGCAGCTGTGACTGAATCTCTTTATTAAGTTATATATAGGATTTCTTTAAAAATACATTGTTCTAATGGAAAGACCTGGGAATAGAAATCAGTTTTCCTACATCCTACCGGCTACTGTGTGGCTCTAGGAAGTGAACTTAAGCAGTCTGTCCCCATTTTCTCATCTGTAAAATGGAAGTAAAAACATATATCGTAGATGAATGGTAGAGCAGCAGAGATCAAATGAGAAAATGTATGTGGTTTCCTTTTGAAAAGTTAAAAAGCTCTACAAATGTCAGGCCCGATCACTTTTGGATACTATCTTGTAAAGCTGGTCCCTGATTATAAGCTTGTCAATATCACATCCTGCCTTTGAGGCTATCTTTCCTCTACACATGGAGCACTTTGCTCCACTCCAACTGAAACATCACATACAAAGAAAAGATAAGCAGAAAGAAAATCCAAATGTGTTGGCAACACGGCTGCATGTTAAAAAGAAAGAAGTAGATTGACGTTGAATTCCGTTTTCGTGGTGCGTAACTCCCCTTTCCATAGGTCCTATTAACTTCAAAGGGAGCTCCATGCATGTAAATGATTATATTTATTGGATGCGCCAACTCCTTCTTATCCTCCGGGCGCAATTAGAAATATCAGAAAAATGAATGTCAGAGACTGGATCCATGTTTGATATTCTATGGGAAATTTCCCATAGTTACAGATGTTAAAATTCCTGCCCAATTGTCCAGTTACAAATTTGTAGTATTTCTTTTTTTTTTATCACCCCTGGAATTATTTCTCTTATTTTAGAATATTCTTTTCTTCATTTAAAGAAAAATATTCTCTTTAGGTCCAGACAAGCTAGTGGTAATATCCGTGCTTGTTGTACAACTTGGTATAGTAATACAAATTTAGACTGCAGGACCCCTCTCTTGCAAGTAACTGTTAGGGCTCCCCTGAGGTTATACTAATACTTTTAGCAATCCCGTTCCTGCTTCAAGTTCACTCTGGTATCTGCTGGTTGAGACAGTGCCTAGGAACTAAATTCCTGGGTGCTCACTTTAATATTACATTCACTAAACCATACTGTAATGTCAGTGTTTGTTGTAAGTTCCAGCCATTATCGATATTCTTGTTATCTAGCTGTAAACTCAGGGTTTTTTTCCAGTTGAAATCACCACAATCAGTGAAAACAGATGGCAGGTGTGTGGAGAACTGTACTTTTTGTACTGATTCGTTGTTCTTTTTTAAATTCAGTTGTCTCGTGGCTCTTGGTGGAACTCTCTCTAGAACGAATTCTGACAACTATTTCACATCTTCACCCCATCTTATCAGTGAATATAAGTGCCTTGCAAGTGTTACAAGCATGGCTCCTCAGTGATGCTATGTATGTTACACACCCATGAAGGCAGGTCAATGTTTTAACTATACTTTTTTTTTTTTAAATGACAAAAAAGCAGAAACACGGAAGAAGCCCCTCAGAGTAAACATTTAGAACTATGATGAAAGAGAAAACATACATACTATTCAGTGATGAAAACCCTCATTGGAAATGTACCCACATGTAGACTGAGAGATACAAAGATGTTTTAAAATAATATTTTGTTAAGCAACATGATTTATAAAAATCATTCTAGCCAGTCTTCTAGACAAAACTACATGCACAAAGTAATTTGGATCCACTTTGAATTATCTGTGAGAAATTAGTAGGCAAAGATAGTCCAATTTCAGTAAATATTTATAGAGCAAAACAATCCAAAATATATATAACAATCAAATTTCTAGTGAAAATGTGTGTAAGTAGGTTTATTTTGAAAGGGAAAGTCCTACTCCCAGTGTCATAACCAATTAAATTCTCCAGGTAATGACCCCATTTGCATAGTGAGCGGAGCCCACAAGTGGGAATTTTAATGGGCACACCACCTGAGTACAGTAATTGAGAGTGACACAACTTGAACTAGTTTTGTGCTTACCCCACTGAAAATTCTACTCATATTATTTTTAATGTCAAGCTACAAGTCAAATTTCAAGATGATGGATTTGTTCTTTTTTAAGCACTGAGTTTGAATGAAAGAAATGCTTTAATTCTGTTATGCATTGCATATCTTTGCTTTAACTAATCTGCAGTTCTGATTCTCACCATTGCTCCATTTTTCTCAGTGATTGGAATTTAATTTTATTCATTAATTTGTGAATAATTAGATAAAAAAAATGACATCCTCAGCAGCCGAATTGCTTTAGGATTGCCATTTAATGTACTTTTTACCAGAATATGTATTATCGTTAAGCTGGCATAATAGTTTACTAAAAATGTAATTGTATAAATATGCCCAATTATTCTTTCTGATGATCTAACAAAGTCTAATATGTATTCATGGGCATTTCCCTCCTTCTTCACCTCAACACCAATAAAACGTAGTTCCTGCAGAGCTGATCACAGATGCCTTGTCATCTGAAGGTGTTACTTTTAAAAGATATTCTCCTTCTCTCTCAGGCACTATTCATGTCCTTGAAAGAATTGTGCATTCTGATTGAGGGATCATATGAGGTCCACATTAAATTATATAATAAAGGTGATCTTGAGACTCTGAGAGTCAGACACACATGATGAACTGTGCTATCCAGGTTTTGAGATGACATTTTAAAACTTCTTTTGTTTCACTCGAAGATTGCTTGAGATCCTAACTATTTGTAGGTGTTTGACACCACTCCGTCACATCTGTAATTGGCATAGCATCCAGCAGACAGGCTCTGTACATCTTTACACTGCAACCTACCAAGTTAAGAATGTATTGGTTCAATATAAAACAGCAGGCTGTTTTTAGACATAGTTACTAGTGCACAAGCTTTAATATGGCCTGGCTTCATCCTATAATGAGATCTTTTGGTTCCCTGCTCAACGGGCTTTTATTCCTTTGCAAAAGGCTATGAACTATGTCAAGTGGATCAGCTGCTTTTGTACACCCTCTTTCTTGGCTTTGGAATGTAATTCCTTTGCTTCTACCCCTTTATGCATCAGACAGAACTTAAGAACCTTTTCACTTTTTCAAGCTAAACCGAGAATTTGTGTTCATTTGCTTTTCACTGTTTTCCTAATAATTACATTCTCCTCTGAACCTCAAAGACCTGCCTGAAAGTGAACACTTAATTGCAGAGCTATACTTCATCTTCAACAGATATATCTATACCTCTGTTAGTAATATGTTGAGGCATGTTTAGCTAAATTGATTTCTTCACAGTCACCTCGCAAATAAGCTCAAGATTCTCTTTTAGCAAGGGTTAAGGTGAGGAGGGATCAAGGGCATAAAGAATGAACAAACAGAAATACAACTAGTGGCCGCAGTTTTGTAGGAAGGCAAGGAACTACTCGCTTTGACATCTGGCAGCTTGTTGTGGTGGTGGTGGTTTAGTTGTTCGGTTGTGTCCGACTCTTTTGGCAGGTGAAGAATGTCAGTCGGTTGTCCCAGTGTGATGACAGTGAGATGGTGCAGATTTCTCCTTGCCTAGATAGAAATTCTTCTTTCTAGTTAAGGCTTTGATGTAGCTGTGCTTAGAATCCTGTTCACCTCCAGGTTTGCCTGTTGAACTTAATTAAAATTTGGTCATTTGGATGATACTGATTCACAGGCCTTTAGAGAGCACAGCCAGTGTTCATTGGGAATTTTGCAATGTGAAAATACATGGCAGATTTAGTCACCAGTGATGATTTTTGCGAAAACCACCCCTCCACGTTAGGTCTGCATCAGCCCCTTCCATTTTAACCATAACCTCTAAAAGTAATCTGAAATGGACAAGTAAATATTAGTAGCCTCAATAACAGTTTTCTCATGGGAAGTGGCAAACTTCTCCCAAAGGTTGAAACATCCTGAGGGTTTTTTGACTCCCTTGAGGGGCTTAAAGAAAACAGTCACTATAAATTTATTGATTATATGGGACACAGAGATGAAGGGTTAAAAAGAATGCCTTGTAGTACCCAAGCCTCAATTTTAAAATATAAATAGTAAGTGTAAAATAAACTCTATCCCTATATTAACTGTCATTTAAAACAAAAATGGTATGCTTTTCTATATTAGTATTAAAATAAGAGAAAAATGGATATTATAGTGTCTGATGAAATTTTATCTTGGCTGTCAGATTAGATGTAATAAACCTACAGGCCTACAAATCACAGGTAATTGGAAAGGGCATAAAGGTTTTGAATAGTATGAAAAATAATCTTATTAATAAATAAACTTATTCATTAGATGGTTGGATAAATCTAGGCATTGAAACTGGAATTCAAGAAGGCAAGCCATAGACTCTGGACTCGAATCTTATTTATGTTAGGCAGTTACTTTGACGTTTATAACATTAGAATCTAGGGCACTGATAAGAGTTTGTATAGATGAAGAATGAAAAGTTATTACATAAGGTTGCCTTGGTTACTCTGTGAACTGTTCAGAGAAACACTGGCTATTTCAGGTGAGGGAAATGGATATAGTCAATACACTATAAGAACACAAAAATAAAATTATTATACTCCTAAGTAAAATGTCTTCTCCTAAATAAAGTGATTCAAGGGGTTAAATACTAATAATAAAACACTTCCTACTACTTAAAAATTGTGCCACTAAAAACCCTAGTTGAAAGTACTTCTGATGACTTACTTTTGGGTGAAATTCATTGAAATTAATACCCAATTCCATAGATCTTTAGTGTTTAATTTCAGCATATAAATATATATATATGTGTGTATGTGTGTGTGTGTGTATATATATACACATATAAACTACCACATTTTTTTAATAAGTTGGGAGATAATTCTAAAGCAAATAAGTAAAAGCAACTTATTAAAAAACAAATGTAAAAATTGTGAATTTTGCTCTACTGTGAAGTTTTAACAGAAAACCATGTTTTACCATGTTTTGAAATCATTTGTCAACTATGATTTGCAGTATAAACTGATCTGAATCTTTCATAGTTCATTTATGGGCTTGAGTCATGTGATTTACATATGAGACTAAGAAATCTTTCAGAGAAGGATGTAACAAGAAAAGAAAAGCCTAAGCTTTTAAATTATAGTTGAATTCATTTAAATATTGATCCATCAATTAGATTACAGAAATCATTTTTTTTATTTCAAAATAGTATATTCAGGCTAATACAGGTCCAGTTTAAAAATATTTAAGATTACGTTTCCACATTTAAAAAGAGACCAAATCTGTAACTGTAAACTAGAGCACTTATGATGGCCATATAATTCAACAAAATATTTTACATACAGAAATTCTAAAATACATATGGAAAATATTTTCACATTTGCTACTTTTGTTTTTTTCATTTATTTAAAAAAATCATACAAGGTACTTTGTGGTATGACTGCAGAATAGACAACAAAGGAAAAGTACTGTGAATATAAATATGAGATTAAAATTCTATCAATTAATGCTCTCTGTTACAGAGAAACATTATTATAAAAGTGCTAATATCATCATTGTAAATAGCAGGATACACAAATATTAGACAAACAGTTTGGCAGAAAATTTTTGCAGTATAACAGTTATACTATTTTAATGATTCCAGGTCATTAGAAGGTTTTATATATCAATATAAAGTTGATACTCTTACATCCTAATATATATACATGTTAACTTTGGATATATGTAAATATTCAGATTCTGGTTACTAAGAAATAGTAGAAAGATGTTCTCATATTTCATTTGTTACATCAAAAATGCTCTTTAGGCCAGGAAGATAGACAGCTGTTGACTAGAATTCTATTTAAGCCTGACAATTTAAGTGTGTGTGTGTGTGTGTGTGTGTGTTTAAAGAGCACTAAAAGGGGATTCAAGAGTTTGCTAATTTTTTTTAAGCCTTTTAAGTAATGATATAAGTGGAAACTAGATTTCATCTCAAAGGAAAAATTGTTGGTGACATACCCATGCTTTAGGTTTTAAAATCTTAAAAGCCTAGATTTGCTAAAAGGCTTCCTAAAAATATGCATTTGTTTTTACTATCAATTTGATATTCAATTGGAATAATAAAAAATAACTATTCATCCAAAGATATACTTCCAAATTTCTACAAAGGTATTACATTAAATCAAACCAAACTGCAAGTTGGGGATATCAAGCTTAGCAGAAGAGCATGTAGTAGGAAAACGCCCTCTCCTTTTCATCTGTACCACACAGTCTCTATGTCTTAGTAACTTACTAAGTCTTAATAAGTAACTTAATAAGTCTTATTTCTTTACACTTAAGGATCTTTATAACCCACCATTTGGGTTTAATGTAAAATTGCAATACTGAAATTTGGTCATAGTAATGGATGTCAAGATTCCCACTGCACTGGA
Source organism: Bos grunniens (assembly GCF_055505025.1). Classification (NCBI taxonomy): domain Eukaryota; kingdom Metazoa; phylum Chordata; class Mammalia; order Artiodactyla; family Bovidae; genus Bos; species Bos grunniens. The sequence goes on along the minus strand of NC_141168.1, from coordinate 66,755,418 downwards.
AGGAATAATTGGTATTTAAGGTTAACTGTGCTTATAAATATTGGGGGGTTTGCTTCTTAACCAAATAACCCTTCCCCTTGCAAAATACTTAAAGCTCTCAAAAGAAAAGTGTTTGAATAAATCAAAATCAAAATGCTGAGATTTTAATATAAAATTTTTCCTAAGTGCAACTTTTCAAAAGTACTCCACATTGTTTTTAAGATATAGCTATTTTAATAAAGCATTGTTTTTATCAAAACTTTATCATAACCTCTAAATTATGTTAAAAAAAAAAGCTTATTTTTAGTTAACTTAAATTTTATAGTTTTTTTAAAGAAAGATGTATTGCCACAACTAAAGAAAATACATACATGAGGCATTTTTCTTGTAACTGCTCAAGGGCACAGTCAGCTCAGGTTGGTCACCTAAAACTTGGTCCTAAAGCTAATTCATTCAAGCAGCAGATGAATCACTCATCCCAAGAGGCCTCCTTCAAATGCCACATTCTCCTCGAAGCCTTCTGAATATTCCCATAGACATTAGCTCTTCCTTTCTGTGTATCCCTACAGCCTTTTGAGTTTCTCTCTCTCATAATCATGACTTCCATATGCCTGTGGGCTGGCTTATTCTTTACCAGTCTCTTTGCCTAAACTTTCCTCTGCTTCTCTGGATGGCAGCTGAATGCCATCTATCTCGGCACTGCAGCAGCTCACACACAGCAGGCACTCAGTGTCTGTTGAACAAGCAGAGCATAGACACAAACTCTAGGTGCCCAATGCTTGTGTGGGTGTGTTTCTCAAAGTTTACCCTAAGGAATGCTTACTTTTAACCACTGTAAAAACATACAAAATAAATTGTCTGATTTAAATAACCACCAGAAAAGAATACATTTGGAGCAAGGGGCTCCTAAGACAGGTTAAAAGAAACATAGAGAAATAAGTATAAAAAGGAGGAGACATTTTGTATTTTTTTTTTTTCTTTTTTTCTGTTTGTGGCCAAAATGTCCCTCAGTCACTGCAACCTATTAACAAGTTTAAAAGTAGTTAAAATTTCACATATTAAACCATGTGGACTTGGTTAGAGGGAGAAAAAAAGGCTTTCAGAGATTACCTAAAATAATGAGTTAACAGTGCAAGTACTGGGTTGTTTGATGAGAATTTTACCACGTGCTTTTCTTTTACCTCAAAAGAAAAAACTTCAAATACTCTCCAGTTTTAAGGCAAACAGAAGATAAATACTTAGGAAGGAAAACAAATCCCGCAGCACTCCATGCAGATCTCCAGGCAGTCTGACGATTCACAGCAGGCGTCCATGATGCCGCAGTCCATGTCACAGGGGCAGTTACAGTCATCCCCCACCTCATCTCCACAGCAGCAGCAGCAGGCTTCCGAGGTGCAGATGCCACACGAGGCTTGTCCCAGGACAATGTTGCAGAGCGTCAGGAATTCACAGAACAGGCAGGCCAGGATACAGTGGACACAGCAGTCTTCATTTTCAGGTGGGAGGAGACCACAGTCAGAGAAAGAAGGAACACAAAATATATAAATCATCAGTAAACGGAATGATACTTGATGAAAGGAAGTAATCCAGAACCTAATGACCTGCGGTCCTAGAAGTCTTCTGTGGGTTGGAAGGATGAAAAGAAACAGGTTAAATTTTAGATGAACAATCTTTAGAAGCAGATATTGCATTTGGTGGGGAGGGAAAGACTGTATATACATGTGTGTGTGCCTGTGGGTTAGAGTATTACTCAGGGTGCACTGGTCCGTGGTTCTAGGTTCTACCCCTCTATGCCTCTCATCCCTCTTCCCTATATCCTACTGCTCTCTGCTAAATGACAGGAAAGTCCTTCAGAAAACAAGTTACTGCAATGTCCCCACCTGCTCTAAAACTGCAAGGAAAAAAAATTTAAAATGATACATTCAGTATGTTATTGAATAATTAATTCAACAGCTAAATTGGAATCCATTAAACTGGGATCAGCATATTTTATTTCCCAATAAAACTGGCTCAATTTTATGGTCCCTGATTTTTTTGGTTTCACAAGAATTAAAAACAGACCCTGGCCCCAACCATTGTTTCCGGGATAGTTCTGCCTATCTCTAACAAAGGATACATACCTTAGCAAATGTGAATAATGACACAGTAACACTGCTTTCCCACTTCCTGTGCATGAAGTACTTTACTGAGACATCTCTAATGATGCCTTTTTGAACAACTAATGTCATGAACTGATAGAAAGAAGTGAGAATTTAACAGATTACAATCTAATAAATTTAGTACACCATATTCTAAGCTTCTTTCCTCAGAATTTTGGGTCAAGTAAAAGGAGCAACTGAAGAAAATGTATATTTCCAGAAGACTTTAACACATGCAATAAAATAATTTTAAGACCAATGTTATGAGACATTTGTCTTATTTCAGAAATATTTATGAATTTTTAGCAGGACTATTTATATAGGTGTGTTTGTGTTCCTTTCCTTCTTTAAAAATTTCATATGATACATGCTTTAATGAGGGGATTCTGCTTCCAAGAACAGCAACAGACAGTACAGAACAATCCCCTATCTATATCCCACTGTGACATGACTTGTGTGTTTCTGTATTTGGCTTTAAGATTGAGTGCCTTTGATGGAGTTTCATCAAATTGTGTATTCATTCCATCATAACCACCCCCCCCCCACCTCTGAATATTCCGTTTCTCTGTAGTCTCTAACTTAGTAGCATCTATAAATTTGTAAAAGAGGGAAATGTGGGAAATACATACTTTACATCCCAGATGGCAAAAAGGAGGAGGGTCAGGAAAAACTCAAAAAGGAAACTCCAGAGTTGTTTGTAGAATTAAAGGCTAGGAGTTCCCTGCTAAACTAGTGGTTAGGATTCTTGGCTTTCACTGCCATGGTCCAGGTTCAATCCCTGGTCAGGGAGCTGAGATTGTGCAAGCTGCCTGGTTCAGCCAGAAGAAAAAAAAAAAAGGCTAAAAAAATACATTGGTGTTTCCTCCCATCCTTCTCAGGGCCAAGCCCACTCTCATATAAAATGGTCTATGGAGCAACCGGAAAATGATCACAGAATTCTAAAACTGTGAGTTTCTGTCTTCCTCTAATGTTTTTAGTAATACAGTAGTCCTCCACATTCCAAGACCCCCAGTGGATGCCTGAAATCATGGATAGTACTGAACTCTATACATACTCTTTTTCCCCCATGCATACATACTTACGATGAAGTCTAATTTATAAACTGGACAAAGAGATTAGCAGTAACTACTAGTAAAATAGAATAGTTATAACAATTTTCTATAATAAAAGTTATGTGAATGTAGTCTCCCTTGAAATATTTTATAGAAATTTAATGCCTTTTCCATCTTAACTATACACTTATTATACACTGTGGCCATACCTTTTACAGTTTGAGGTGAAATAACAAAATTATGAATTTCTTTTCCCTTCTTCACAATTTCACGGATAGAAGATTCATTCTTACTGTAGACTTTAGCAACCTCAGTGTATAATTTGTGTGTGTGTGTGTGTGTGTCTTTCCTTATTAAATTGAGAACTTTCACCTATTTACTCAAAGTACTTTACAGTTTCTTTGTGGCATGTATGAGTTGCCCGGATCAGTACTCTTGTGCTTTGGAGCTGTCATTGTGTAAAATCGAAGTTACTTGAACACAAGCATGGTGATATTGAGACAGTTGGTCTGAAACCAAGAGGGCTGCTACATACGAACAGGTGGAACACACTGCACAAAGGGATGATTCGTGTTTTGGGTGGGATGGAGGGGGTGGCATGAGATTTCGTCATGCTACTTGGAGCAGCGTGCAATTTAAAACTTATGAATTTTATTTCTAGAGTCTTCTATTGAATACTTTGGTACTGTGAGTAAATGAAACCACAGAAAACAAAACCACACATAAGGGGGGCTACAGTATCCAATCACAACAAGGGAACAGCGAAATCAACTCCATGGATCCAAGTCCATAGTCTTGGGAAGTCCTGGGTTTCTAGAGAGCCTCTACTTTCCCTGTTTCTACATTCCTTCTATAAACTTTTAGCCTGATATCTTATGTGTCTCAGTTCAGTAGAGTTTATCTAGGATTACATTATCATCATGATTTGTAAAATATCTGAAACATTATAGAGCTGACTTTATTATTATTCCTATTAAGAAATTCGTGTTTAACTGGCAAGCAAGCCAGTTCTATTCAATATGTCTTCAAACAAATACCTGTATTAACTGATTCTAAGGACACGTCCAACCTTAACTTTGTATTCTGCTATGGGATGGCCTGTATTTCAAAACTAAGAGGGGAATCCATAAGAACTTACTTGATACTGAAAACCTTAAGCACAGTTATTGAACATTAGATTATTTATGGACTAATCATGAAATCAAAGTATATGTAGTGAACTTATCTTGAAGGGGAAAGAATGGCCTTAGAATGGCCTTCCCACCAGCCTTAGAAATAGAGGGTTACAATACCTTTGAAGCTCTCTTTGGTCCCTTCCTAAGTACATCTTCCTCTTCCCTTGCTTTTTGTTGTACTTTGTACTACAATGAATGTGTAAATATCCCTACATAACCTATCAGAAAGGAAATGATACCACATAACTTCCTGTAACACTTTTCTCAATATTATGTATTTCAGATTTACCTTTCTTAATTCTTGTAGTTAAAGTTCACTTGTTTTACATTATATTTATCCATCCTATTTAGGAGTATTCTGGTCATTTCCAGTGCTTTGCTATTCCAAACATTAATGTTTGAAACAGGTTTGTGCAAGTCTCCTAGAGCCAATTTGCTAAATAACTGACAGTAGAACTGCTGGGTTCTAAGATGCACATATATTTAATCAAGTTAGGTAATACTGCATTTGTTTCTAAAGTGACTGCTCCAAAATGTATTCCCACAACCAAGTATGAGAATGCTCACTGCTCCACATCCTCACCAATCTTTGAAAATGTCGTATTTTTGAAACTTTGAAACTTTCATATATACCAATTTGTTGCATGTGAATGGCATCTCATGGTGGTCTTCTTTGCATTTACTTGTTTACTAATAAATTTGAACATCTTTTCATGCTTTTGGCCATTCATGTTTCCTCTTCTTTGAAACAGGTGTTCATGTATTTCCCTCACTTTTCTATTGAATTGCCTGTTTTTATTATCGACTTGTAGAAGTTCTTCATGTAGTGAAGACATCCATCCATCAGTCCTTTGTCAAATATGATTGTCCTCTCTTAGTACTGACTTTTTGAAGTTAAGAGATAAGATGCACATGAGCTAATGTTTAGACTGAGAGTTTGAAGTGATGAAGAGAAATTCAATCAAATCTTTTCTTTAGCTGGAAATACCAGGTGGAGATATCAGATAGACTAAGGTATTTGAGAAGACTCTTGAGAGTCCCATGAACTGCAAGGAGATCCAACCAGTCCATTCTAAAGGAGATCAGTTCTGGGTGTTCTTTGGAAGGAATGATGCTAAAGCTGAAACTCCAGTACTTTGGCCACTTCACGCAAAGAGTTGACTCATTGGAAAAGACTCTGATGCTGGGAGGGACTGGGGGCACGAGGAAAAGGGGACAACAGAGGATGAGATGGCTGGATGGCATCACCGACTCAATGGACGTGGGTTTGGGTGAACTCCGGGAGTTGGTGATGGACAGGGAGGCCTGGTGTGCTGCAATGCATGGGGTCTCAAAGAGTCGGACACGAATGAGCGACTGAACTGAACTGAACTGAAGGAAGTAAAATGGAAGACTGACGAGTTTGGCTAATGAGTAAGTGAAAAGAGGAGGTGCTAACAAATTTGGTGGTAGAATGAAATAGAAAAGTTTTAGTGTCTTATTCAGAACAAGGGAGTGCAGCCATTCTGATATACAGAACAGGAGGGGAAACCAATAAGTAGTCAGGAAGGAGTGACTGAATGTGAATGATATGAAATCAGCTGCTCTCAAGATGAAGAGGAACGAGGGTGACAGTCACAGCTAAACCATTCATAGCCGCTCAGAGAACATATTCATTTGAGAATTAAAATCTGTTCCAGATCTTAGACAATAGTGACAGTTGTTATACAAAAATCAGAAGCCCTAAGCCAAGAACAGATTCTCTCCAAACTTCTTCTAGTTAGCTAACAAGATCTACAAAGAATTTAATTCTGTTAAACTTTGTATTTTTAGTAAACAACATGAAAAAATAAATTCTTAGTGCTAAACAGATCAAACACTCCTAGACTGTGTTCAACAACATAGTGTAACTTCTATAACGGATACCAATGGTGGTTTTATGTAGAATAATAAGCCTAGCATTAATGAAGGAAAAGCATTTATTAATTAATGTGTTATCTTAGAAGAGACATTTTTACCACTCTTGTACTTTATTTATGAAACTTGGTAATAAATTCTATTTTAAGCTCTTTAAAAACATTAATTCATTTGATTCAAATAACATCTCTAAGAAGCAGTAATGGTATTATTCCCATTTTACCACAGATAGATTTTATAGAAAATTTAGGCCGCTGCTGCTAAGTCACTTCAGTTGAGTCCGACTCTGTGAGACCCCATAGATGGCAGCCCACCAGGCTCCGCCATCCCTGGGATTCTCCAGGCAAGAACACTGGAGTGGGTTGCCATTTCCTTCTCCAATGCATGAAAGTGAAAAGTGAAAGTGAAGTCGCTCAGTCGTGTCCGACTCTTCATGACCCCATGGACTGCAGCCTACCAGGCTCCTCCATCCATGGGATTTTCAAGGCAAGAGTACTGGAGTGGGGTGCCATTGCCTTCTCCAAGAAAACTGAGGAGATCTGCTCAAAGTCACAGAGGCAGGAAGTAGCAGAGCCAGGATTGGAGCCCACGTGATCCCCCTCTATCATCCATGGTCTAATCCAGCAGCCTATGCTGCTGGGATGGGAATGACTACTTTTAACACTTCGTACATCTTCCTGGAGGAGGTCAGTTATAAATAACTAATTTCTGCTGATTTGTCTTGCTGATCTTGTTTTCAGCCTCAATTCGTGTTTTCTTTCTAAAGATGAATTTTAGTTTTAATGAAGATCTGATAGTAAATGTTATCCTCAAGAAAGAGCAAAGTTGATGAGTTGGAGAACTCATAAATTTCCAGTCACATTGGTGAAATAGACAAAAAAGGGTAGGCAGCCAAGACAGAGATGGTGTCTCAATCAAAAGTAATCTAAATTTAAAACTTAAAAATTAATGTATGAACAGGAGCAATGTACAGAGTAAATAGGAACTCTACTGGTATACGGTTATGACAGATTTTTAAAAAGCTTTTTTTGCAAATATTAAAACTTACAAAAATAGTTATCGTATCCTGCCTAATTTACTGGAAAAGCACTTTGGGCTGCTCTGAAAAATCAAATCTGAAGAAGCCACAATTCAAAATTCATTTCAGAGATTAAAGTGATATTAAGCAAGGTGCATTCATGGAGAAATCTACCAAAACCACATCCATTTTCTACTTTATAAGTAGAAAACTACTCAGATATGACAACAAAAAAGGAACAAGCCAAAAAATGAATTCCTAAATCCTATCAAATCAGTGTAATAACCTGATTTGTATTCCTTGCCAAAAGGATTTTTCTTTCCAGTTGTGTTCTGGAAACAGTAGTTTGATTGCAACTGGAGGTAACGAAAAGGTTAAAATAATCTAAGAAGAAATAGCAGTTATAGTTTACCACCCCTCTCATCCCCAGGGGGATGGAAAATCATAAAAGGCATTAAGTTGTTGGTTTTATTTGAAGCAAAGAGAGGATTATAAGAATTAACAAACTAAGAAGACTTAAATTGTGAAACAAACTAAAAAAGATGAGTCCTCTGCATCCATGTAGTTCACCGTCAGAAATAATTGTTTTTCCCCCTGTTCTTGTGGTTTTTCGTTTTTATGGTTTTATTCGGTCATATTTGTAGTTTTTTGCCAAAAGCGTTTAACCTTTGAGAAGCCAACTAGGTTCTGGGAAGGATGCCTTTTCCAAACTGGGCCCAAAAGAATTGCACAATTCAGTGTATTACTGAGAGGAGAATTCAGCACAAGACTGACAGCTACTGTAAATTTAGGAAAACAAAGAAAAAAATCAGCAGCCAAGGAGCTAAAAAGAAAGCATAAAAGGAAATATTTGGCACAGTGTTTGATTAAAAAAAAAAAAACAAAACTATTACGGATTACTTGCAGACACAAACCCAAACAAAATCTTTGAGTCCTTTGGAAGGTCATCAATGTTAAATCCATGCAGCTGGCATATCTGGCAAGGGTCTGTTATAGCTTCCCAATGCCATGAAGGTAACAACTGAACCTTACTTAAACAGCATTTTAGATGACTGGTGGAAGTATCTGTGACTGATTTGAGGCTCTTTGTTCTCTTTAAAATGAGATTGAGATTTATTTTTGTAAGGATACATGAGTTTAATAATAAAATTATCCCAAATTGATTTGCCCAAATCATTGGTGGCCCCAAATACTAGGCAAATATGAGAAAAGCAATTTGTTATAGTGAAAGGAACCCAAAGAGCCATCAGAAAACTCTGCACAGTAAACTCAGCTGTATTCTAAATAAGTCTATTTTTTTAGTTTCCTTCTTTTAAGATGTGGTATGACAGGTGCTTTGAATTTCTTGGAACAAAGACACCAAACAGCAGAGTACAGGGAAGGGCAAAGAACAGTGAATTCTGAGAATAACCCACAACCCATTTTTGAGCAAAGGCAGGTTTGTATGTGTCTTATCTTGAGTAATCTCTAATAACATTTCCTATGACTGAAAATGCTTGAAAATACTTTCTTAATCAGGTCTCCATCATGTAAACTATATACAAAGAAATGGGTTCATTATTTTTTTTCCAACAGGCCAACAATATGCCAAGGAGCAAATACAGATTGAAACATGAGCAGTCAGTTATGTGTAATTACTAATTCAGGAAACTGTGTTGCGATCAAACCTGACTCTAGCTTTACAGAGTCAGAGAACCCATAGGTGACTCCATGTCTTTAGCTGCTGAGGCTCACATCCACCCTGGGAGGACAAAGAGCGACTCACCATGCAGGGTAAGAGGCATTCCTCTACCCAGATACTGCTTTGCTGCAACTGTTTCTCAATAAAATCCAAAAGCAGGCTGAAAGTGGGTTTTGGTCATCTTGAATCGCAGCCAGGATGGCTAAGTTAGTATCTGGCCTCTGTGAAAGTCAGCTGTGAGGGATGAGATGCAGACATCTCCAGGGAGTTCCGCTCTTCAAGTGATTGTGGGGGCAGGAAATATTTACTAAGACGGCACGGTAGCTCAGCTCCAAGGAGCTGTGTGTCTTCAAGCCAGAGGACGCACGGCATTCTGGCCTACGGCCCTAGAATGACCTGCTGCTTGCATAAATTGGCCTGAAGTACGCCTCCCACACAGAGCCCTCTGGCACACTGCTGTCCCAGCGAGGCCATGCATCTTAGCCAAAACACAGTCAAGATTTTCCTAGTAGGGAAGAAAGTGAGATAGGTCAGGAGGTAAAAGAAAGAGAGCAAGTTACGTTTTCCACTGCAGCACCAAGACCACACTTAGAGAAACAACAATAACCTTTACTATTATCTTTCCTCAATGAACTCAAAAGACCTGGAGGAAAAACAGCACCATTCTCCCCCACCCCACAGACAGACTCCTTGATCATTTTCCTAACACGTGTCCAAGTCCTGGAGTCCCTTCTCCTCCTATGGGAAGTGCATTCATATTTTAAATTACAGTAAGTGGAGAGCAGTTTTTTTTTTTTATTCTCTTCTTTGTTGATCCTGCTGCTTGATTTGCTGCTGATTGATTAAAACATTCCAAATTCTCGGGAGAAATTTGACCCACTGATTGTTGGTCATGACTTAACTGTAACCCTGATTCACGTAGTCCTTTCTAGAGTCACCTTTTATAAAGTCTAAGAAGGAAACAAAAAGTGCAACAAAAAAAGTTTCCTGGGAGCTTTAGACAGAAATCTGCCAGGGAGCAAAATGCTGAATTAGTAGAAGTGTTTAATTTAAAACATATTAAAAGAAAAGTATGTGGGCAGTGAGGCAGCAAAAGAAAAGTGAAAAAATATCAATGGTGCAAGTATTATTTATTTTAGTTTATTGAATCTCTACATATTTAAAATCATACATTTGGTAGCTGGTAATGTTACTATTCTCAAAGGGTTAAGATAAGGATTAAAAGAGACAACATATACAAAGTACTCAGTAAAGAATTTATCATGTAAGTACTTAATAAAATATTATTACTGTGATAACAATGATGACGATGGTACAATATTTATTCTAGAGAGGCTACAACTCTCCATCTTTCAATGTATTGTTCACTCTGATTACCACACCAAAATAGAGCCATTCTATTTTAACCTAAGGAGGTTTATTAAAGGCTCTGTTCTTAGTTCAAATACTTAAAAAAGAGACTCAAGAAGGCAATTCTAAGAGAATTTGCAGAAGAGTGGAGCAGAAATCTGCCTGGAAAGATTTAGTCAATCTTGTGTGTTTGGCTACAGCAGGAGATTTAAAAATAATAATCTTTTCCCATATTTAAACTATTATCCATTTATTTTCTCAGGAAGCTAGAAAGCAAAGACAGTAAAACCATACTTGAACCTACTCAGTGCTGACTTTATTAGTTGGCCAGCTGAAATATCTCTAATCCAAAAAGTTTAATTAATAGGAAGGTTGACTTTAACTTTTGGATAACAAAATCTACTTTAGATCTTAAAAGCATTTTCCTAGAAAGAATCACTACATAAACAGTCTGCTAAAGTTGGTCACAATATTATCTATGTTTAGGACAAAAAATAAGTATAAGAAAATATGTATTTGTATAAAAATGATGTAAGAAATCTCTCCCAAAAGCTTAATATTTTCTCATTTTTAATTTTTGCCACTGTGTTTATTTTACAATTTACCTTTCAGCCTCACATTTTCTGATTTGTGCTTGTTTAAATATTGTGCCAAGGTATATAATGAAAAAGAATCAGCATTTTTTTTAAGCCATGTGGGTATCCTACTTGGGTTATCTTATAAAAGGTGATAATGGTGATAATACTATAAATAGTAAACAGTAAAATAACACTTTTGCCATATGGGATTCTATTTATTCATTTTTATTGATGTATAATTTACATATAGTATATTAGTTCCAGGTATACAGTATAATGATTCCATATTTGTATATGCTGCAAAATGATCACCATAGTGTGTCTCAGTAAAATCCATCATCGTATATAATTACACATATTTTTTCTTTCAGAGAAACTTTCAAATATGTAATACAGTATTATTGATTATAGTCAATCCACACAACTTCTTTATTTTATAGTGGGAAATTTATAGCTTTCGACACCCTGTAACCATTTTGTCCACCGCCCCCCTCCCTACCTCCAGGCTCTGGCCACCAGCAACCTGGTCTTTTCATCTATAGCTGTTGTTAAGATGCCACATATAAGACCATAATGATATTTCGTCTTTGTCTGATTTATTTCATTTAGCATAATGCTCTGAAGGCCCATCCATGTTGTTGCAAATGGCAAGATTTCCTTCTTTTTAATGGCTAAATAATATTCCATGGTATAATATACACCGTATTTTCTTTAACAATTGATCAATCAGTGGACACTTAAGGCTATTTCCATATCTTGGCTATTGTAGATAATGCTGCAATGAACACTGGGGTATGTTTTCGAATTCGTGTTTTTATTTTCTTTAGATGAATACCTGGAAGTGGAATTGCTGGATCGCATGGTCACTCTATGTTGAGAAAACTCCATACTATTTTCTGTAGTGACTACTAATTTACATTCTCTTCTATAGTGCACAAGCTTCCCTTTTCTCCACAATCTTACCAACTCTTATTTCTTGTCTTTTAGAAAACAGCCATTCTAATGGGTGTGAAGTGATATCTCATTGTAGTTTTTAAATCATATTGTTTCTTTGCTATTGAGCTATAGGAATTATTTATATATTTTGGATATTAATCCAAATTTGCATATACTTTCTCCCATTTAGTAGACTGCCTTTTCATTTTGTCGCTGGTTTCGTCTTGAATAAACTTTTTAGTCTGAAGTACCCTTACTTGTTTATTTTTGCTTTAAATGCAACACCTTTGATTTTTGGATCAAATCTAAAAAGTCATCACCAAGACCTGTGTCAAGGATCTGACTACCTATGCTTTATTCTAGGAGTTTTATAGTTTCAGGCATTAAATTCAAGTCTTCAGTCTTATAATAATTTTTGTCTATAGTATAAGATAGTGGTTATGTCTTTTGATATAACCAGTGTCATTCTTTTGAATGTGGCTATCCAGTTTTCACAGCATCATTTATTAGTGTCTGTCCTTCCCCTGTTGTATATTCTTACCTCCTCTGTCATATTAACGGACCATATATCTGTGGGCTTATTTCTGAGCTCGCGCTTCTGTTTCATCAGTTAATGTGCCTGTTTTTATGCCAATACCATACTGCTTTTTATTATAATTTTGTATCATAGTCAAAATCAGACCACATGATTTCTTGGTTTTGTTCCTTTCTTAAGATTGCTTTGACTATTCTGGATCTTTTGTAGTTCCATACAAATTTCAAAATTGCTTGTTCTATTTCTGTGGAAAATGCCATTGGTATTTTGACAGGGATTGCACCAAATCTGTATATTGCTTTGGATAGTATGGACATTTTAATATTATTAATTTTTCTAATCCATAAGCACAAGTATCTTCCCATTTATTTTTCTTCAATTCCTTTCATCAATGTCTTATAGTGTTCAGTATAGAGGTCTTTCATTTCTTTGGTTAAATTTATTCCTGGGTATTCATTTTGATGTAGTTATAAATGGGATTATTTTAAGTTTGATAGATTATTATTAGTGTACAGAAATGGGACAAACTTTTTAATATTAATACTGGATACAACAACTTCATTGACTTCAATGATTAGATCTAATAGTTTTTGGAAGTGTCTATACATGGTTTTCCATATATCCATAAGATCATGTCATCTGCAAACAGAGGCATTTATACTTCTTTTTAAATTGAATGTCTACTTTTTCTTGCCTAATTCCTCTGTCTAGGGCTTCCAGTACTATGCTGAATAAAAGTGGTGAGAATAGGCATCCTTGTTTTGTTCCCAGTCCCAGAAGAAACCCTTTCAGCTTTTACTGTTGAATGTGTTAGTGGTGGGCATATCATATATGGCCTGTATTATATTTAGGTATGCTCCCTCTATGCCTACTTTTTTGAGAATTTTCATCACAAAGGATGTTGAATTTTGTCCAATGTTTTTTCTACATCTATTGAGATGATCATGATTTTTATCCTCCATTTTGTTAATGTGGTGTATCACACTGATTGATTTGTGGATGCTGAATCACATACTTGTATCCCTGGAATAAACCCCAGTTGATCGTGGTGTAAGATCCTTTTGATGTATTGAATTCAGTTAGCCATTGTTTGGTTGAGGATATTTGCATCTTTGTTCATCAAGGATAGTGTCCTGTAATTTTTTTTTTTTTTTTTTGGTGTCTTTGTTTATTTTTGGTATCAGAGTAATGCTGGTCTCATAAAAATGTGCAAGTATTCCCTCCTCTTCTATTTTCTGGAAGAGTTTGAGAAGGACTGGTATTCATTCTTCCTTAAAATTTTGGAAGAATTCACCAATAAAGCCATCTGGTTCTAACTTTTGTTTATTGGAAGGATTTTTTTTTTTTTTAATTTTCATTACTGATTCTATCTCCTTCCCCAAAATAGGTCTTTTTGCATTTTCTACTTCTTCTTGACTCAATAAGCTGCATATTTCTAGAAATTTATCCAAGTTGTCTATTTTTTGGAATATAATTGTTCATAGGATCCTATGTTCCTTTATATGGTATCATTTATGTTTACTTTTCTGATTCTGAGTCATCTCTCTTGGTGAGTCTATCTATTTCACTTATTTCCACTCTGATTTTTGTAGTTTTCTTCCTTCTACTAACTTTAGACTTTGTTCTTATTTTTCTAGTTCCTTGCAGTATAAATTAAGCTGTTTGAGATTTTTCTTATTTCTTGAGGTAGGCATTTATTAGTATATACTTTCCACATAGAACTGCTTTTGCTTTGTCCCATAAATTTTGATATGTTGTATTTCCATTTCATTTGTCTCAAGGTAGTTTATTTCTCTTTTGATTTCTTCTTTGACTCACTGGTTATTCAATAGCATGTTGTCTAATCATTGCACATTTATGAATATTCCAATTTTTATATATATATATAGATAGTTGATTTACAATGCATTAATTTGTGTACAGCAAAGAGATTCAGTTATACAACTATACATATATATATTATATATATAATTTTTCATATTCTTTTCCATTATGGTTTGTCACAGGATTTTGGATATAGTTCCCTGTGCTATACAATAGGACCTCATTGTTCATCTTATATGTAAGATTGCCTCTGCTAACCTCAAACTCCCATTCCTTTTCTTTCCTACCTCACCTCACCCCCTGAAAACCACAAGTCTGTTCTCTATGTCTGTGAGTCTGTTTTTGTTTCATAGATGTGTTTATTTGTACAGAATTCTGAATTCTACATGTAAGTGATATAGTATTTGTCTCTCTGGCTTCATTTAGTATGATGATCTCTAGGGCCATCCATGTTGCTGCAAATGGCATTACTTCATTCTTTTTTATGGCTGAGTAGTATTCCATTGAATATATGTACCATATCTTCTGCTGATGGACATTTAGGTTATTTCCATGTCTTGGCTACTGTAAATAATGCTGCCATGAACACAGGAATGCAAGTAATCTTTTCAAATTAGTCTTGTCTGGGTATATGCCCAGGAGTGGGATTGTTGGATCATATGGCAACTCAACTTTTAGTTTCTTTGAGGACCTCCATATTGTTTTCCATAGTGGCTGCACCAATTTACATTCCCACCAACAGTATAGGCGGGTGGGTTCCTTTTTCTCTCCACACTCTCCAGCATTTGTAGACTTTTTAAGGAGGGTCATTCTGACTGGCGTGAGGTAGTACGCTGTAGGAGTCCCAGTGGCTATCAGAGGCAGGTGATATACAGATAACTCTGGGGAGCACGCATAAGAATCAAGGTATTCAGTCATGTCCAACTCTTTGTGACCCCACAGACTATACTCCACCAGGCTCCTCTGTCCATGGAATTCTCCAGGCAAGAATATTGGAGTGGGTAGCCATTCCCTTCTCCAGGGGATCTTCCCATATCAGGGTTTGAACCTGGTTTTCCAACATTGCAGGCGGATTCTTTACCATCTGAGCCACCAGGAAAAGCCCCAGAGAAGGGTACAAGTTCCCTTAATGGGAGATACCAGTGAACTGGATGGAGGGGAACACAGAGATGGTGCCCGCCAGCCTCTGTCCTCAGAGAGAACTTCAATAGGCCCTAGATGTGTGTGTATTACATGCTTGTCCCTCGGGTTGACATTTAAAGTTAAGCAAATAGGTCTCGTTCACATATTGTCTGGCACCTCTCAATTGGTTGTCTTTGCACCGGTGACAGGTGAGTCAAAGCAAGCAAGCCCTTTAAGAGCTATTTTTCAGTCACTGTAACCGTGTGGATCTCACGCAAGGAGAGTATCATTGGTTTTTCAAACCTTATATGTTTTGGGAACTTATCTCTCTGCAGGTGTTAAACGTCTCCGATATGAGGTTTAAACCCCCTACCCTCAGGGAGAAGCTCCAGGTTTTGAGTTTCCTCTGACTGTGGGTCACTATACCAAGATTTTGTCTCAGCTCCACTTAATTGCTTTGATGTAGGTTTTTTTTCTCATTTGCCTAATGTTTAGGAGTTGTTCAGCTTCCAAACCTCAAGTCTCCAAGGTCCTTTTTAAAGAGGAACTTTTATCTTCTTGAGTTATATATTTGGTATGTGTTTGGGAGGAGGTGAGTTTAGGATAGTCTATGTCACCATCTGGAATCAGTACTCCCCATTTGGAATTTTGTAGGCTAATATCAGTGGCTATTCGAGAGTCCCCAGGGTTGGCCATGTGATGTGAGGTTTTTGTGGCAGCATGGGAGTAAACAAACACACTAAGAGGAAGCTGCTAATATCCGCAGGACTGGGACCAGACACAACACCACTTCAGCCACCCGAGCGTTCCTTAGCAGGAGTCTGAGGGGCTGGGGGGCCCCAGCAGTTCCTGCAGCCCCCATGGAGGCAGGGCAGCATCCCAGCAGGACACACAGGCCTCACACAGGCAGGACGAGCCTCACTTGAGAAGGCCCAGGGTGTGCTCCCAGGCCCTGGCAGAGAAGCCAGGCCCCAACCAAAGAGGCTCAGCAGTCTAACAGACACTGCAGGCAAGATGAAGGGGAACAAGCCGAGCAAAACGTTAGGGCAAAATGAGACACCAAAGCACATGTCAAAGCTGTGCACAGGAGGTAAATCCTGTTATTTATGGAATTAATTTGTGAATCAATGATGGCATTGTTCCTCTTCCCACATCGTGTGCTCTCTCCACCCATGTTCTCTCTCAATATCATCCGATTTTCTCTTTTTTTAAGACACCAACACAAGTCAAAGATGAACAGGGCAGCAGAACACTGAAATTATAAGGTATAAATACTTCTACCTTAATTTAGTATACAAACAACTCCAGAGCCAAGAAAAATCTATGATCACATTGTTTGCAATACTCTTTAATTGACAAGAGTAGATAAGCCTGGTTTTCTAATTAAAAAAAAAAAAATCTGTAGCCTTTTTGTAATACTTTAAATTGTGCAAAAGAATATAAAAATTCTCTTTTCAGTACTTGGTTGCTTCCTAATCCTCTGCACCTCATCAAGGCCACTCCCCAGTTGAGGTTTTCCTGCACCACAGCGCATTCCTACTATGACAGTTCAGGCAGTAAATGCCAGAACTACCAAAAGAAATGCTCTAAGTGCCTGTGGTGGTTGTTGCTGTTTGAATGTTTGGTTTTGAGTAGGCTTCTAGCTACAGGAAATGACCTTCTTGGGGGCATAAAAGCAAAGATGTTTCATTTTATAATTACTTTGCTATCTTCAAGAGTAGCACAGCTAAGCATCATCCTGTTTATTAGGATTTGGAAAATTAAAGCCTGTTTTCCAGTCAGTTAAGACAGACTTCAGAGAAGGCAATGGCACCCCACTCCAGTACTCTTGCCTGGAAAATCCCATAGGCTGCAGTCCATGGAGTCGCTAAGAGTCGGACACAACTGAGCAACTTCACTTTGACTTTTCACTTTCATGCATTGGAGAAGGAAATGGCAACCCACTCCAGTGTTCTTGCCTGGAGAATCCCAGGGACAGGGTAGCCTGGTGGGCTGCTGTCAACGGGGTCACAGAGAGTCGGACACGACTGAAGCGACTTAGCAAGACAGACTTAACTGTCACTATTAGGTTCTGTTACCTGACCTTGAACAAGTATTTCACTCAGTGTCCATATGCAAACAAACAGTGAGGCGGGAGTGATCTCCAAATTCTTTTCAAGCACTAAGTTTCTATGATTATATAATGTACAATTATCTATAGACAATAGATTCCAAAGTCTAGCTCAGGGTCTTTTCTTGGCCTGGAGCAAAGGCACTGCTAGGCTTAACACAAAGCAGTGTTAAGCAGAGCATTCAAAGTTAAGCAGTCAAAGCAGAGCAGAAAGTTAACTGATGCTGAATACAAGTTGAGTCTAAGTTGGGCTAAGTCCCAGGGGCAGATGGTCAGAGGGCATGTTAGGTGAAGAGAAAGCAAAGGTGGATCCAGGTAGTGGGGAGGCCAAGTAAAGAAACAGAGGCAAGAATATGATAGTTTTAGAGATAAGAGTCGCTGTCTATTGTTGGAGCAGGAAAACCAGGTAGAAAGCTTAAATTTTCCATTTCAGAAATGGAGAGGCAGGGACAGCATCAGTGGTAGTAATATGGTGTCAGTGGGGTCAAGCAGGATGACTGTGAGGAATAAGAAGGTGAGATTAGAAGGCGTTGATAAGACCCTAAACAAGAAGAAAAGTCAAGTGTGACTTCCTGGCTCTGGAGCCATTTACTGAGGGAAAAACAGAGGTAGTTTGCTTCTGAGAACACTCAAAGGGAGATGCCCAAGAGGTGGCTTGAAACACTGATCTAGAGCTTGGGAGATGGTAAGAGCTGGAGGCTGTAATTCTTAAGAGTGAATAAAATCAAGTTGCCCAGGGAGAACGTCCAGAATGAAAAGAGAAGAGATGTAGAGATGTGAGGGAACGAGAGCGTTTAAGGAAAGGACTGAGTAAGGTGAGTAGCAGAGGAGACTGACAAGAGAGTAGAAACACAGCCGGACTCTTCTTCCCATGCAGAGTGAGGGAAAGTTTCAGAGAACTTTGTTGAAAGAGTAGCAACAAAATGAGACAGTCGCTGTGGAAGGTGGGAGAGGCTGGCTCTGCAGTTTGCTGCTGTATTCAGATACCTGAGGCAATGTGCGAATCAAGGTGAGATCCAAGACACACCGGGTATTTACAGCAGCCTTTATGGATATCAAGGCTTTGTGAGTACTACTCAGCTCCTTGGTACAGAGAGAAGGTAAAATGACAGACAATCTAGACTTGGGGTTCTGAAAGGCAAGTATGAGAGAATAACAGAGTCTGAAGTTAGGAGATTTGTCAAGAGATCCAAATATAAATAAATATACATATTCCAAGTATATATAAATAGAATATATTTAAATATTTTATATTTACATTGTATAATATAGTATTACATTAAATATACGTCTGTATTTTATATATATAATTATATTTTATATAAAATACTAGTATATATATTAAATATCATTGCATATATACTCATATATATAATTATAAAATGGTCAACTGGGGTTCAAGAACAAGTATGTTCATATTTATTTCTAACTATATTACAAAGTAACAACAGTAATCAAAGGCACTAGGTTAAAGGGTAAAATAGGACGGCTGTACAGAATTCAGTCCACAAGCCTGGGAACATGACAGACCTGTTGACTTGAAGCTCATTTGCACGCCCTGAGACAAAGCTTCCTTTTGGTTTTCCTTCTCCTTTCACTCTACTCTATAGAACGCATAGAGTAAGCCACCTCCTATGGTAGATAGCTACTACAGATGTTGAAAAGTTCTTTCTACAGTAACTACTCTTCTGTCATTCCAAATGCAATTTCTGCATTCCTCACCGAACATAATTATTAAGAAAAAATAAACTTAACTTCTAGTGTCAAATTTAAATATGTGATGTATAGGGATGTTATTCCCCAAGTGTGTCTGGTTTCTCCAATTTGATTTCCCAAGAGAAGTCAGAGTAGAAATTTAAGCAGGTTTAATATGTCATAGGATATAAGTCCATTTTGCTCTTTTCTTTCAATTATCTGCACATCTCCCCCAAACTCTTGGATTTCTCAATCTTTAGGAGACACCTACTATTTATTTGTATGAATTTTCCCCTTCAAAATAGGAACTTTGATTAGTTTCCCTGAGCAAACTGTTTATTAATTATTCTTTTATTTTCTTCTAATTGGTTCCTATATCCATTTGATAGATGTCTACCACCGTCCATTTTCCCTTCAGTCAAGTGTACAAGTAGTAGGGAAGACCTTACATGTTATCAAGAACCTGTGCTGGGAGGGGGGCCTGAGGCCACACTATGCTACCTATCAATTAAAATCCTTTCAGAAGATTAATCTGAAACACATTGTCCACCAGATTGTTGACTTTGATTCTTTCATCTGTTTTCTCCCATACCTATTTATGGAGCATTACATTAAGAGCACTAAAACGGTGGCAGAAAAAAACCACAGAGTTAATTTTCTCCATGCCCTGGTATTGCTGACAATGCCTTGGTAAAAGAATATCACTAAAATACAAAGACAACTACAAACAACAGTTACTTAAGAATTTAGTATTTAATATGATTTTTAAAGTAGAAATTTGGATATATCTTAATATGAGTAAAAATTAAAAAGTTATTTACAAAAATGTGTTCTCTGTCTTATACAACATGCACACAGAAATGTAAGTATACAAAACAAGTATGTTACTTGTAGTATAAAAAGGAAATTTATACTACAAAGAATGCTTAGGATGCAAAGGGCACTAGGGCAGGGATTCTTATTTATTTGCAATGTCATGGACACAAAATAATATTTTTAAATGTGTAAAATGAAATACGATGATTTCAATGGAAACCAGTTATGTTGAAACAGTTATTATAATTCAGCTTTTAATATTATAAGTACTTCTTTTTTAACATATTAAAAACAAGACCTAGAGATGATCTGATAAGTACTAGGATTTTAAAGTAATGATTAACATAACTAATACTTCATGATTTCTGTAATAACCATAAACTTGTTTATTGCTTTCATCTATAATTAAGTAACATTTAGAATTTCCTTCAAAGTTTAAAGGTTACTGACATTAAGGTTACCCACCCCACCGGCCCCCCATCAACACCATGGGTTCTTCCCAAAGCTAAAAACTTATGAACTGGAGGATCATAAACACAGTTTTCAAATAGCTTCCTTGTGTATTCAACTGAAACTTTCTATAAAAAAAAAAAATTTTCATCTTACAAGTTTTTTTCAGAAATATGGGAACTTTATACCATGAGCTCCTCTCTATCCTATTTCATACTATACTAGTTGAGGTTTATACAAATTAAATATAAAAGGTCCTCAAAACTATGATAGTTAAACAGTATATGTAAGTATTAAAAATTACTGAGAAAACTTCTAAGAGAAACTAGTATTTCAGTGTTACCTCAATTAGTTTTAAGATTCAGGCAGTGTCATTTAAGAATGCAATTTAAAAAATCAAATAGCACTGTAACTATATACTCTGAAAGAAATCAACTGAACGAATCTAATTCAACCTAGAAAAAAAATTGTTGTTAAGCCTTGGGTTTTAAGAGAATTTTAGAGTCATATCTTGCAAACATACAAACTAAGAGGCTTCCCTGGTGGCTTAGAGGTTAAAGCGTCTGCCTCCACTGCGGGAGATCCGGGTTCGATCCCTGGGTCGGGAAGAGCCCCTAGAGAAGGAAATGGTAACCCACTCCAGTATTCTTGCCTGGAGAATCCCATGGACGGAGAAGCCTGGTAGGCTACGGTCCATGGGGTCGCAAAGAGTTGGATACGACTGAGTGACTTCACAGAAGAATAAAACTATCTGAAAAGAGTATTAAAGTATTATTATTCAAAATGTCATGAATCACTGCCATTTGAGTTCCTCTAAACTGCAATAAATTGTTGAATGAAATCATGCAAAGGGAATAAAATGAGTCAGGAGGGAAAGAAAGAAAAAGAAATAAGACAGCAGGGTGTTGAAAGATCAACAGACAGGTGGACAGAGGTATAGAACGTATGCTTTGGAGAAATAACCAAAATGAGACAATCAAAATTCTGGACTTGCAAACCAGATCTTTAAAGATGAAGCATCTCTGATGAGTGCACAAAACAGACATACTTCTAGACATGCTCCTGTTCCTTAAGACTCCTTTTTCAAAAATTCTTTGTTCAAAATTAATTTCCCTCCAATATTACAATTCTCGATTCATAAACATTTGAGTGTCTATTTAGCTAATAAAACACTAGATCTTCCAAGTGTAGAGGGAGTATGGTGGGGCACACACCCAAAGGAAGCAATTGAAGAAAAAAACCTAGTAACAAAACACTAGGAAAAAAAAAATTATAACAGCACCAAAGAGAACAATAAGCTACAGTATCTGTAGATAATACTATAAAATATACTATTATCAAAATAGTTTTAAAGACAAAGGAATGTGAACAATCTATTTAGCCTTAAATTTTTGAATTTTCTCTTCTAGATTGTCAATAGGTGGACTACATGGCATGAATTGAGATACAAATTATCCACCAGTATTTTCTTCAGTTCGTCAGAGGAGGTAAATAATTATATTCTATCCTCAAAAAATGGAACTAATTTTTTAAAAGGTGAAAAATACTTTTTGTTAAGGTGGTAAAACTTAGGCTAATGTGAAACACAAAAATAAGAACAATGTTTTGATTTATCATGAGCATCTAAGATAAAAGTTTTATACTGTAGTCACCTGAAATATTTGAAGGCAAATTAATATCATATTTTTCTTGTGTATATACTTCACAAACTACAAGACTCATGAGTCATCAACCAGTTTTCGTCAGAAGATTCCAAACATCCTGCACATTCTGTATCTCTTTCCAAAAATTTCTTCCTTTGAGAACTGTAGTATTATGCAGTGTCTAGTGCTATTATTGTAACTATGAGATAATTTTTTCAAAGTTCTTCTAAAATGAATGGAAACTTCTAGCATATTTTACATCATTACAAATGATGAAACAGTTATAGATGGAAAGTTTGAAAAACTGTAAATCTACCATGTCAAATCCTACTGGTCATTTGAAAGATCACCAGTTAAATAAATAGCAAGTGCTTAGTGTATGAACCTACCAAAGAAGGCAGTGTGAAAGATAATCTCAAAATATGGCTGGCCACTTGCTGGTAATGATCTAAAATCTGAGCAGGATGATGAGATATAGATACATATATCAATAACTACAGATGGGCTGCCTTCTAATAGATCTCTTCTGCTTCAGCTACTCAAGGACATCCTTGTCCTGCAACATCCACCAGCTACTTCTCTACCAGCTCATTACCAAGAAAATTCAATGTACCCCATCTCTAAAAATATTTTTTTAGCTCACAGCCTTTTTACTATTCTCTTTTATGAACACCCCTTGAAGAGAGTAGCCTAGCTGTGCCATATTTAATTTTCTCTACCACTTCAGTGAGACTTTTGTTCCCATCCCACACCAAAAGTATGAAGGTCACCAATAATCACAGGACGATGTCAATGGTCACTTATTCATCTCACTGGCCTTCTCAGTTGCTATTTGACACATGACCACTCCCTCCAACTTGAAACACAGTCTTTATTGTTTCCTCCTCCATCATTGACTACTCATCCCATTTTTTTTCATAGTGTCTGTTCATTTTCTGACTTATTGAACAGGTCTAGAGCTCAGTTCTTGCATCGCTAATCGACTTTGCTTCCTGGGCAGTAGCTCTTAACCCTGATGCATGTTAGAGTCTTGTGGAGAACTATAGCAGTGGTCACTAATCTTTTTGGCACCAGAGACCAGTTTCGTGGAGGACAGTTTTTCCATGGACTGGTCTGTGTGTGGGGAGGTGGTTTCAGGATGATTCCAGCATGATACATTTATTGTGTGCTTTATTTCTGTTATTATTACATCATTTCCACCTCAGATTATTAGGCATTAGATCCTGGAGGTTGGGGACCCCTGTTCTAAAGGATGCTGAGGCCTTGGTCCCACTTCACTTGAGTTAGGTTCTCTGGGGTCTGTGCCCAGAGAGATATTTCACATTGTACTCCCTTTGTCCAGAAGGTCTTACTTCAGATACCCAGGTGCTGGGATTGAGAACCACAATCCCAGGAGATCCCATCCACTGAACATTCTGTACTTTGATGACTCACAAAACATCTCAGAGTGCAGATCTTTCCTCTCACCTTCAAACTCCTCTACCCAACTGCTTATTTCACCGTCCCACTTGGAAAGAAAATGGGCATCTCAAATTGTTCAAAACTAAACCCTGTTCTTCCCACCTCTATTAATGGTAACTCCATACATTCAACTGCTCGGACCAAATAACCTAGAGTCATCCTTAACCCTCGTCTTTCTCTCACACTGAAATAGCACCCTTCAATAAACCTTACTCTGCCTTCAAAATACATCCATATACAACACTATCTTACTATTACCACTCTGATCCAACCCTGTCATCTCTCAGCTGAGTTACTGCAAGAGTCCCACAGCAGGCCCCCAGGCCCTCCTTTGGCCACTGTGTACCTACAGTCTACACTCAGCATGACAGACAGGTGATGCTTAAAAATGGTGAGTCAGATCATGTCCATCATCTGCTCAAACCCTGTCACTGGCTTCCTACCTCACTCAAACCAAAATCAAAATCCTTAAAATGGTTCATTAGGTCCCTCCATAATCTATGCCCTGCTTTACTGTTTAGTTCTTAAAGATATTTCATTTTAGAATAAGACATCTGAAGGTATCTGGGGTCTTTTGTTACCTTCAGGAATAATAAGAGACCTAACAGGTGTTTGTTACCACCTTAGAAACCTGCAAATCATAACTGTTGTTAGATTCTGAAAAAAGCCCACAAACCAAAGTGATCACTGTGTAAGAGACAATCACAATTAATTTATAGAAGTTGGAATTTTGATTTTAACTTTTAGAGCTTTTGCTTGTGATAGGAATTCAGTGAAGAGTAGACCACATTAAGGTCCGCCCTAGTGGGTCAATCAGTAAAGAATCTGCCTGCAATACAGAAGACCCAGGTTCAATCCCTCTTTGGGAGGATCCCCTGGAGAAGGAAATGGCAACCCACTCCAGTATTCTTGCCTGGGAAATCCCATGGACAGAGGAGCCTGGGGGAGGGGGGCGGGGTACAGTCCTTGGGGTCACAAAGAGCCTGACATGACTTATAGCAACTAAATCACCACCACCAGACCACATTAAAACACAAATTTACTTTAAATACATTTTAAAGTTAAGCTACTGGATTCTGCAGTAATTTCTTTACTCATCTTTCCCACACTTTTCTTCTCTTTAGCTGTGTGTTTACTTGTTTGGGCTCCCCTGATAGCTCAGTTGGGAAAGAATCTACCTGCATTGCAGGAGACCTGGGTTCGATCCCTGGGTTGGGAAGATCCCCTGGAAAAGGGAAAGGCTACCCACTCCAGTATTCTGGCCTAGAGAATTCCACGGACTGTATAGACCACGGGGTTGCAAACAAGTCAGATATGACTGGGCGACTTTCACTCACTTGTTTATGTTCTGTCTTATTTCCTGTCCTATACTATGTGTAAAAGTTACAATTAAATTCAATTAAGGGCCTTATCAATCTAAATTATAAGAAGCTATTAATTTCCATCAGCTTGTGGTCTAAACACAAATCAGGAATTTGGAACTCAGATTCATAAATGTCTGCTGGGTCAGTGTCTTCCATTCAAATGCAATTAATACTTTTGGAATGAAGGAGGAGTGGGGACTTGAGTTAGATGCTTTTTGAGTAACTTTTAGGGGATAACTTGGTATGAAAGTGAAAGAAAGTGAAGTCGCTCAGTCGTGTCTGACTCTTTGCAACCCCATGGACTGTAGCCTCTGTAGCCATCTAACCAGGGTCCTCTGTCCATGGGATTTTCCAGGCAAGAATACTGGAGTGGGTTGCCATTTCCTTTTCCAGGGGATCTTCCCAATCCAGGGATTGAACCTGGGTCTCCCACATTGTGGGCGTATGCTTTACCATCTGAGCCACCAGGAAAGCCCAAATTGGTATGAAGACATGATTAGAAAGCAATTATCAATGATACTCCCATAAAGAGTGGAGTCACCTACATTAACAATTCAGTAAATGCTTCTCTGGTTGCTCAGTTCTCATGCATTGATAATGGATGTGTATTTACATAATCCGAACTCTAGATCTATAATGCAAACTCTAGATCTAAACACTAAATATCATTTATTTAAATGATATGCTGGCTTGTCAATAAAGTTATCATTATTACCTTCTTAAATCTTCAAACTTTCCCTCTCTCCTGGATCCTTTCCATCCAAATATAAACAGAAATCTTTTCCATCTTAAAACCTCTTTGGACATTGGCCTTTCTAGAGCTATTGTTATTAGTGTGTTTTATCACATTCTACAACCCGTATCATTCTGACTTCTCTACAAAAATGGCAAAAAAAAAAAAAAAGAAAAACAAAAATGGCTCTTAATTAGGTCACCAAATGACATCCACACGGTTAAATTCAATAGAATCATCTCAATTCTCATCCGACTGAGGTGTCACAATAGCTGGTGCAAGCTTCTCCCTTGACTCAAAGCACTTATTCCCTGGTATCCAGGACACCACCCTCTCCAGTTTCCTGTGGACTCCTCTTGGCCAGATCATCTTCCTCTTCTTTTTGCTTTCTGACCTCTCCCTTAGGCTATCTTATCAGTGCCATAGCCACACTCTGACATCACTTTTAGAGACAAGTCTGAACTTTCTATGGCATTGTCTCCCCAGTGCTCAAGCTAAACCCACTCTCCCATTCCACCAAGCTGGCTGGCCTCCAGTGATCCCTGAGTCACTCAGTTTTCAGTCATCTGACCTTTGCTCTTAAATCTCTACTTAAGAAATCCCATCCAGATGCATGGTTTCAAATATCTCCTCTAAGAGAACTAATAGAAATTAGTGTGCTTGCTTTTAACTCCTTCTCTGAAGTTCCAGTTATATATTTCCAAATGTTCTTGGATTGTATGTCATTATTTGAAACTGAACAGGTCTACAATTCATCTCATGGTCAGCCTCAAACTATATTCAGCTATTCTTCATGATTTCCTAAATTTCAGTTCCCTTTCTGAACTAACTGAACTAGACAATGAATGACAATCCTGATTAAAATGCATTAATCTGACTGCTACTCTAGTTCTGGGCCAGGACTCCTCGATACAATCCTGAAACCCTAAAGAAAACCTTCACTGCCCACACACGGCATGACTCTTGAGGTTGAAAATGGACTGAAATCCAGGATAAGCCTGGCTGCTGCACTTAGATGATGTTTTCATTAGGTGAAACAGTAACAGCTAAACTCACCATCAAAGAAAAAATTAAAACCCTGATATATTAATAAGGTTATTAGGTTATTCAGTTCTTCTGTCCACTTAGCCTATTATTCTTTCCACTAAGCTGGGTTTCTAAATAGCCTCTTCACTCAGCTACCCCACACCCCAATGCTTCCCGGCCACTCTATCTGTATCTCCATTGTTTTATTTGCTCCTCACCCACCTCCTGTGTGAGTGCTGCTGCTGCTGCTAAGTCGCTTCAGTCGTGTCCGACTCTGTGCGACCCCAGAGACGGCAGCCCACCTGGTTTCCCCGTCCCTGGGATTCTCCAGGCAAGAACACTGGAGTGGGTTGCCATTTCCTTCTCCAATGCATGAAAGTGAAAGTGAAAGTGAAGTTGCGTCTGACTCCTAGCGATCCCATGGACTGCAGCCTACCAGGCTCCTCCGTCCATGGGATTTTCCAGGCAGGAGTACTGGAGTGGGGTGCCAGTGCTAAGCTAATTCAAATTCTTAGAGCAGTGGTCTAAGCTTGTGTACGAAACCAACCATAGGTGGAGTCCACACACAGTAGATAGCTGTCTATCTCTTCTTTCAGGTGTCAACTAGTATAAAAGAAGTTTTGAGGTGTTTGTTTCAAATCTCAAATTATATACTTTAGAACCTTGTAAAATCTTTGCCTTTCATTAAATGGATGGATATAACTTACTACAGATCATATATTACAAAGTGCTTTTCCTAAACTCAAAAGGAAGTGTATTTAAATATTTACCTTCAGCCCTAAAGTAACACCACTTATAATTTGATAGATGATTTTTTAAAGAACAGTTGACTTAATATTTCAAGTAAATAAGCAATGATTTATATGTACAGAATAATTTATACTTTGACATAGTCAACGCTGATCATACCTGTTCTCCATACACACATTCACACACTCTTCTTTGTATTACCGTTTCAATTAGCTTGCTGGGTGAGAAAAGAAAATTATTAAAATCCTATTTTCCAATGGACTGGCAAATATTGCATCAGAAAGCAGAATTCTAAACCTTTCTCCCACACCATTATTCTGACATGGAATGGAAGGCACTGTGCCTGAGAAAACAAAACAAAACATCATCCTAGCACATTAAGTATTTTGAGGAACACAGCAATATATCTTGCCAAAGTCACAGAAAATTTGTTTCTGGAGGCTCAGATTATAATGTTATAGTCAGATCATGAAGTCCTATTATTATCCTTCCACTAAAGTACTAGTACTTCTCGAAGTTTTTTTTTTTGGCCTCTTTTAGCTCAAATATTTGCACTCCCTTCAATCTCCCCATTTCATCTCCCTTGAGGATTGCAGCGATTTCTGAGATATCAACTATGACGTCTGTGAAATGTTGAAGAGTAAGTGCCTGCGTTCTCCAATTTATGTCCCTTACTTGCTTCATCATTTACTAAATAGTTATGATAAGTCACATACCAGGCTCTGTGCTTGAAGCTAAAAGATGGATAAAACCAAGTCTTTGCCTTCAGTAAGATTACATTTTAGTGCAGAAAGAGTTAAACTCCAGTCTCATTTTGTATTTGGAAGACACTGTGGGGACCCAAAAGAAGAGTAATCAGCCCAAAATTGGGGCATCAGGAGATGATGCTTGAGTTCTGAAAAAAATATGGAGAGGTCATGAAGGCGAAGTAAGTTATAAGAAATATAAGGAAAAGTGGCAAAGTCAGTCAGCTATGTCGTTAAATGTGTGTGCTTGCAGTTGAAGGCACAATTTCAAGTGCAAGGAGAGAAGAGGAAGTGGTGAGGTCAAGGAAAGATATTTTTACCAGTGATTCTCAAGGAAGGAGGGGGTGGAACCTATTTGAATCACCTAGTGGGCTTTTCAAACTGACCTGCTCAATTGTGTACATCTCCTTTGAAGCCTGTGTACCCCACCCAGACTGCCTCCCAGAGTCATGGCTGTCCTCCTCCTACTCATGATCTGATGCAGGGGGAGATACACTGAAAAGGGGAGAAAGAAAAATCTAAACACAAGACAGAGAAAAGTCATAAAGGTAAGAAGTCAAGAGGCTAGTTTAAAGACAAGCAGAGGGTACCAGTAAAATGGGAGAGGACTGGGCTGAAGTCCATCCATATATGTCCAAAGCTTTCCTGAAGAACTTCTTAGCATCCCCAATTCACCAAGTCTATAACTAATTCCTCATTTTATCTATGGTAATAGTTCATTACTAAACTACAAAAAGATCATAAAGGTGATCAGAGTACAGATGCTTACTATATAGCAGTATTCTGGGTTTACATAATGGCAACTATGGAATTTCTGTATCATGGAGAGAAAAGAAATATAATGTTTCAAAAAAATATGCAATGGGCATAAAATGATACCCTTTAGAGAAATCATAAGTATCTGGCTACATTAGCACAACAGGGCTTCCCAGGCTGCCTATGGACTGATCCCTTCCAGTCTCACCTCTCCTAATTTGACTCCTCAGCAGCAAAGTACTTGATGGTTCTCTGAACAAAACACCTTATTTCACAGGCCCCCTTCAGTCTTTTTGAATGCCTCTTTCAACTCCCTTTCCTTCTGTTAACCTTCAGGTCTCCATCCAGGCATTACCTTGTCTAGAAAGCTGACACTGCTGACCCTTCCTTCCCTGTGTGCTCCTTCATGACAATGATGATAACAGCATCCAAGTACTTCATCCAGGCCAGGCTCTGTTATAACTCAAACTGAATGCAATATCAACTCAAACACTCTTCCAACCATCCTATGATATAGGTGACTAATTATATCCCTATTTTATAGTAAGCCACTGAGGTACAAAGAGGTTAAGTGACCTACTCAAGGACACATCATGGGCCACTAGTAAAGCCAATGTTTGAACTGAGCAGACTGGCTCTAGAGTTTGTGCTCTGACCACTAGGCTATGTGGCCTCTCTGATTTAAAACAAGACTGATCCTCAGTACTGCCATGCATATGATGCTCCTGACTCTTGTTCAACAGTTATACTCAATGAACTGCTGGGACTAGATATGCAATTTCTCTGTAAGTACTTAATCTATGTTTCAGTATGAAAGTGAAAAGTGTTAGTCACATCCAACTCTTTGTAACCCTATGGACAGTAGCCTGCCAGGCTCCTTTGTCTGTGGTATTTTCCAGGCAACGTACTGGAGTGGGTTGCCATGTCCTTCTCCAGGGGAATCTTCCCAAACCAGGGATTGAACCTGGGTTTCCTACACTGAAGGCAGATTTCTCTCTCTCTTTTTTTTTTTAACCATTTGAGCCACAAGAGAAGCCCACTATGAAATATGTTAAATAGCAAATATCACTAAAAAGTATAAAATCTCCTCAAAGTATCTTTGTTGAAACTTAGTTTTTACAAAATCATAATAGCATCATTGGCACACATGTGTTAGGATTTACTATTCCTATAAGGAAAAAATCATATTAGAGTCTAATGAAAGCTCTTAGCAATTTGAATATTATATGATACTAAATTATACTATAATTATTTCAAAGGTCAAGAATCTTAAACATGTCTTAAAAAATCTCTACCTGGGTGATGCAATCAAGAAATTGAAGTAATGTATGTATGAATATTTAATTATACAAACAAGTAGGAATCTACTAATTTAATAATATTCAAATAAAATATACAGTATTTCCCCACATGGGTATTTTTTTTTTCCTCTATTGCATAAAAGGAACTTTTTAAAAGAACATATTTTAAATGAGTATGAGCACATATTTTACTTTCCAGTGCTAGTTTCATGGAGGTGGTTTGGAATAAAACATTGCATCACTTGTTAACAATGAAGCTATTGTACTGGGCATGACTGTAAATTTAAGAAAAACATTTCGACTCAGACCCAGTCAAGCTTCTTCAGGAACTTACAGTCTAGCAGGGAAGGAAAATGGACACAGAACATAGGTATGAAAATTGCTTTTAAAATTTTAGTTGGAAGAGTTTAAAGAAGGCAAATGTATACTAATCACAAGATCCTTGCCTGACCCACAGCTGGGATGATATCAACATCCCATGTGATGCTGGAAAGGCCAGTAAATTACCTTTCTTCAGAGAACTTTAAGGCAACCTAACACAGTGGTGTCGAGGCTAGACCATGGAGCCAGAATGATCTAGGTGTGAATCTCATTTCTCTCATGCACTAATTGAGTTTGGTGCATTCACTTAGTGTCCTCATTTATAACTAGATAATTACATACAGTTCATAGAATTACAGTGCTGTTGGGAGTGTTAAATGACTTCATGTGCATGAAGCAGGTAGAAAAGTTACGTAGATTAGAATAATCTATGGTACAAATCTTCGTAACTGAATCAACATAGCTTAAAAAGAGAACTCTGATGGAACCCATGTCTATTTGTCCTGAAGCCTTAAATAATCCACATTAAAGACATATGAAAAGATGTCACCAACTCACTGATGCAATTGTGAGGCTGAGTCAATCCTTACCTCTGTATAAGCAATGGGCTCACATCATAGCAGTGTTTCCCAAACTGTCGTCAAAGCAGCCCTTAATGAAACACTATGAAATAGCTATACATTTAATTTCATCATCTGAACCAGAAAAATGCCTCTCTGGTTATCACTGTTGTTTATGTGCAATACAAAAATCATAACCACAAACACTGTTTATCCAGAAAAAAAGCACATTGCCAGACCAGGCAAGGTTAAGTATTTTTGTGGTTTTCAGCAAATACCATTTTGCTACTTGTTTGCTCATTTTGCTGTAAGAATAGGCATTAACAATGTAAACTTAAATTTTTTTTTTAAATTTCTATCCATTTTTAATAGTATCACAAATCAGGCCTCTTCAAGACCTACTGTTCTCACATATAGGCCTCCAGAAATCCAAATGCTGTCACTGTTTAAAAAAACTCTTTACAGTAGCCCAGACTTGGAAGCAACCTCAGTGTCTATTGACAGATGAATGGATAAAGATGATGCTGTACATATATACAAAGGACTATTACTCAACAATAAAAAATAAATAATGCTATAAAAGAATGAAATTATGGTATTCACAGAAACATAAATGGACCTAGAGATTCTCATACTATGTGAAGTCAGTCAGAAAGACAAATATCATGATACTGTTTATTACGTGGAAGCTCAGAAAATGATAGAAATTAACTTTATTTACAGAATAGAAATAGACTCATAGACTTTGAAAACAAACTTATGAACGTGGAAAGGAGGTGGGGGAAGGATAAATTAGGAAATCGGGATTAACATATGCACACTATATAAAAACAGGTAAAATAGCACACAGAACTATACTCAGTATCTTACAATATCCTATAATAGATAAAAATGTAAAAAAGAATATGTATATGTTTAACTGAATCTCTTTGCTATACACCTGAAACTAACACAACCCTGTAAATCAATTATATGTCAATATACTGAACTAAATTTTTTAAATTAAAAAAAATTTCTGCCATTGTTTTATTCCACAGACATTAGATTTCAGCTTACCATGATTCACATATTTTATACACCAAAAGACCTGCTCTGAGAACAAAGCAGCTCTGCTATAAAGCAAGCACCACAGAATCTTGGAACTGAAACTAAACTTCTTTTTCAGTTTCTAACCAAAGCATTTTCTTTAAAAAAAAAAGAAAAGTCCCAGAGAACAAACTTACCTTTAAAACTGAAGGCCAGAAGAAACAACAAAATTTGAGGATATAACCTTAAATAGCAGCAAAAAGCAGGACAATGTCTATCTTTGAGAAAATATGAACTAGGACAATGGAATTTTCATCTTAATTCAAGTAATCACAAAGAAAGGTACTATCAGGTTAAATTGTATAGCAAAGCAGTGAAATAAGTGGGCAGGACATAGTAAAATATACTTAGACAATTCCATTGGTGTTTGCTGTTCCTCATTCCCCTAATCCAATATGGAACAGATTTTGTGATAAGAGAAGGATTACAAGGAACTTCCCTTATCCACACCTTTATCCACCCTTATCCACAGCAGCCATAAGGATGGGTGGGTAAGAGGGGAAGAGGAACATGAGAGGGGAAAAGCAGGGAGAGAGAGGGAGGGAGGGCAGAATTTTACTTCATTTATGTACTATTCCCTGGGGAAGGAATGGCAACCCACTCTTGCCTGGAAAACCCCATGGATGGAGGAGCCTGGGAGGCTGCAGTCCATGGGGTCGCAAAGAGCTGGACATGACTGAGCGACTTCACTTCACTTCACTATGTACTATTGGTTTTCCTCTTCCTTCATATGTTAGTTACAAAGCTGCATTCTTCCATTAGAAATAAATTCAGAGATGGTATTAAAAAATAGGCAAAAATATGTAAAACTCCATAAGCTATTTCAAGTTGGACTGCCATGCAAATATTACCATTCTTTAAAATCAGTAAATATCAGATGGAAAATTAGAGGTTAGGAACACAGTAGGAAAAGTCAAATGTATAAAACAAGTAGATTTCAATTGCATTCAATTATTTCACCCAATCACCTAGAAGCAAAGATCCTCTAAAGAAAATTGCATTGCCTTCCCAACTCCTTAGAGAGCCAGTTTAGTTAACAGCCTACCTATGCTTCAGAGATGACCATGCAGCTTACATGTCAAACTCATTTTAAAGTGTCAATCATGTCCTTTTCAATCTAATTAGTTTGGAAAGTAGTGTCACTGACCTGGAACTATGCAGACCATTTATTATCATATCATTTGATCAACCTAACACTTTACCTCAGTTGAGTTTGAGACACCTGTAGCCAAAATGTAATATCCTTTCTCCCACTCATGACTAGTAACTCTCGATACAATTTCCTATTTACAACTCAATTTATCTCGATGAATAAGCATGGCCAACTTCACAGAAGCATCCCCAGAATTTCCTTTATTTAAAATTTCATGATAATTTAAATAGAAAAGTGAATAAGGAAAATATTTGTATTATATATATGTAAAATATATATATACACACACACGTGTGTGTGTGTGTGTGTATAAGATTTGAGTTTTTGATACCAATGAACTGCTAAAAGGAGAAGAGAAAGAGCAGAGGAACATGCATATATGCTGAGAGAAATTTGGGACCTTGAACTTGAGGGAAAGTGACTTTTTAACATAAATTCACAAGTCATTTTTATAAAAGGAGTTTGTAGGTTATAAACCCAATGCCATCAGATGGGCTTGTGTTATAATAAAGGAAAACTTTTCCTGCTTCATAGTATTTCATTAATGAGGTAATTGCTAATTCTTGAGAGGTCAGAGAACACTGCCCAGTGCCTCTAACGGAGGATCTAGAGGCCAGACCACCATGAGCTTGGAACAAGGCAGAGCTGGGCGAGGGGCGCTGCCTTTGACAGCACTGGTAACTGGAAGATGCTAGCCAGTCAAGCAAGAGTTCACCTAGCCCTTTCTCTGTCAAGAGCATGAAAATTACCAAATTTTTGCTTTAGTTTTGCCTATTTGAAAACTGAAAAATACAAGCAGGTATCTCAGAATCAGAGATTTACATACTGAATCAGGGACTGAAAAAATACATACAATCATATTCCACCAAAACATGGTATTCATATTTTTAAATGTGGTTTAAAAAGAAGTATAGCAGCTATATTTAAAGTTATGACTGTTCACTCCAGATTAAAGCAGGATGTCAGCTGCCAATGCTTCCGTTACAGCCTGGGCTTTCCTTTGGGGAAGTTGCATTTTACCAAAATTCCTGTTTGGAGTCAAAGTAACATTCTTCATACATTTGCTTGATCAAATAATTCTTAGTGAATATGAGTTTACATCTGGTCAAGTAAAACATGCATATGCATCACACTTACCTTCCGGTGAAGAGCCTGTCTTTTGGGAAAAGACAGCATTTACTTTACTCTTCTTACTGATGTCACTGTTTACAGACAAGCTGGAGTGAATTTTTCTATGCATTTTTTGAGAAACGGGTGCTGAAAGTCTTCGATTCTCTGCAGATACGTGTTTGGCCCCGTGGTGGATTCCATTGCCATTGCTCAGACTTGGGTGGCCATTCTTTATCTTGCTTATTTCCTCCTCACTTTCCTGTGCTGCAGTTTGAAGCTGAGGCAAGCGCTGAGGTTGGGCTAAGTGAAAAAAAGAAAAACAGGAAATATTTATCCAGTTTAAAAAATGAGTATTTGAAAATAATCAAAATCCAATCAGTAACAGACTTTCTTGGGTTTCATCCATGATCCTAACGGGGGGTGGGGGAGGGACACGCAAATGAATACAGAGAAAGCATAATTAGGAAAAGAGAAATGGAAAGGGTTCATCAAGAGTAGCTTTACATAAGGGACACAAAAAGAAGAGGAAAAAACGGTGCTTCTTTTTTCTTTAAGTAAATTTAAGTTGGAAATCTGCAAAAGGTAATTCAAAACTCATTCAACAGCTAAGTCCCAGGTCCTATTTTGGGTGCTACAGACACTGCAGTATTATCTGAGTATCCCTGATTATGATAAACTACTCAACTGCCTTTTGAGATGAAAGGAAAGGAACAATGAATTCAAGCATCAAAGCTGGATAAGACAGTGTGTTATATTGTTCTCTTTTTAATTCCACTTTAAATTCTGAAGAAAATCTTTTCCATATATATATTTTTAATTTTAAAATAAACCATTTATGGAAACTTAGGAATAGAAGAGAACTTCCTTAATCTGATAGAACACATTTATCAAAATTTACAGTCAGTGCTGCAGAAGTGCTCCCATTTGGTCAGGACCAAGGAAAGAATGCCTACCTTTACCATCTTATGCAACACTACGCTGGCAAAAGCAATGAACACCGAAAAGAAAAAACATGTCTGAGTCCTGGAAAGAAGAAACATTTTTGAGATGGATACATAATTGAATATTCCAGGAGAAATCTAAAAGACTATACAGTCTGAATTTAGTAAGTAAACTAAGAATTTAGTAAGATGTATACATGATAAACTATATTAAATTCAGTGAAGTTCTATAAGGCAACAGCAAGCAACTAGCAAAGATGCAAGAAGTGAACTCTTTACAGAAACAACAAAAGAAAACAAGCCAACAACAAACAAACAAACAAACAAAAAAAGCCTATAAGTATCTAGGAATTAAGCTAGGAAAAAGCGGGGATAGACTCTATGGCAAAACTGACCAAACATAACTGACATTAAAAAAAAAAAAAAAACTAACAAATGAAAAGATTATAAGTATGTTAATTCTGGTAATATGGTAATTATCCCCAATTTATGTAATGCAATTCCCATAAAAATTCTAAAAGGCTTATTTGTGGAACCTGACAAACAGATCAAAAATTTTATAAGTAAGAGCAGTCAAGAATCACTAAGGAAATTTTAAGGAAGAAAAACAGGATTGTGGGATTTGACTTAGATAAAGTCTTACCTTGAAACTACAGTAACTAAAGTAAAAAGTGAAAGTGAAGTTGCTCAGTCACGTCCGACTCTTTGCGATCCCATGTACTGTAGCCTACCAGGCTCCTCCGTCCATGGAATTTTCCAGGCAAGAGTACTAGAGTGGGTCGCCATTTTCTTCCCCAGGGGATCTTCCCTACCCAGGGATCGAACCCGCGTCTCCCGCATTGCAGGCCATCTGAGCCACCAGGGAAGCCCAAATCATATAAATGGTTCATATATATCACTCAAATCTTTTTTTTCTTTTTCGGCCACACGGCATGTGGGATTCTTGGTTCCCCAATCAGGGATTGAACGCACACCCGCTGTGAAAGTCTTGGAGTCTTAACCACTGGACCACCAGTGACGGGGCTTTCCCAGTGGCTCAGCAGAGGGCCTGCCAATGCAGGAACGGTGAGTCAATCCCTGGGTCAGGAAGATCCACTGGAGGAGGAGGCAACCCACTCCAGTATTCTGGCCTGGCGAATCCCATGGACAGAGGATCCTGGTGGGCTACAGTCCTTGGGGTCGCAGAGTCAGATACGACTGAATACACACGCACACACGGACTGAGACAGTATGGCATTGGTCCAGACACAGACATAAACCACTGGAACAGGAGAGCAAGTCACCAAAACACTTGTGTATGAAATGCATCTGTCTCTGATACGAAGACATTTCAGATGTTTTCAATGTTTATAAAGGAAGAATTTAAAAGAAAAATATAAAAATATTTTATTGGCATGACACTAAAAATGGAAAACTAATTTCTTTGGACAACAAATCACAAAACAAGCACAGTGACGAGTGATCATCTATGCTGCCCAGCATTTCTAAAGACCCTCATGGATTTTGATAACTTCCTCTAACTCATCCCTATAGTCCTCGAGTTAGAGGGCACATATGTAACTTACATTCTACCAAGCAGAAGCGCAACTCACATGCAGAAGTATGGATGCAAGATGGCAGCCACACCCGGGTGGTAGAGCCTCTCAGCACAGACAGTAAAGAAGGCATGTGTAGATCTCGGCAGTGGGTGTCAGATCAGTGGGCAAAGCATGCAGTAGTAGTAAGTTTTTTCATTAGGAAAGCACCAATTTGGTGGGCATGATCCTTGGCTGTAAAATTCCTGGGAGAGTCTATATGCAACTGATAAATATTTTCTATTTAAATTAGCTAAAATGGATTCTGCTTTTTGAAGCTCAGAGTCCTGATCTCCCCACCAAATGTTATCTATTTACATTGGTTAAGTAATGAATTCTTAAAATCAACATTTATCTTGCTGGTATAGGTCCTACGCAGAGTTATCAATCATAGAATTTCAGCAAAAAAACAGCAACAGCAAAAACCATTTGGTGTCAAATTGTACTATTTTATCATTTCCTGGAATTTCAAAATACAAAGCAGCTGTTTTAATTAGTCTTTTCTGTTTAAGATTATGAACAGTTATGAAATGTTAATTAAATCTGAATACTAGGAGGTCTTCGACTTAGAAATAAGTATAGCACACAACACTGTAAAAGGTACACACAGAACTGATGATGGCGAAAATGGACTAATTATCTGTTATCTTGAGACTACCTAAGACTTCATAAATAGTTTTGACAAATTAGACAGGTCTTTAGCACACATTGTTTACTTCCATTCTTGTTCACATATGCTATGTCTCTTGAGGAAAAACATCTTAGCATACCAGACTACTTTATTCCTCATGAATGTACACATTGTAAGAAAAAAGTTTATTATTATTCTTTTACTTAACAAAAGCATCCTTTCATACCAAGTTTATTAATGTTAATACCCAATTTATAAAACTAATATATGAACTCTTAATCAGTTTTTTAGTGACAAAGGAGAATAATTATCTAAACATTTAATATTTGGGAATAGCACAGAGTAATGGCTGTAAAATTTATCAAAATGTTTTGTTTTCCTCCTAATTTCTGACGCAAAGAAAAAAAGAAGAAAATGGTTACTTCTCTGCTTAGCAACTATATATGTCCTTCTCAAGGCTAAAATTGACAATCAAGGCTTGTGCAAAAGGAGATCTATTTCTTATGGGTGTGCAATCATTTGATCTAGAGATTAATTTGCTGCTCCTGTAACTTCTTGTATCAACTAGAATGACATCCTAATGACTGCTATTGAACATAGAACCAGTTATGCATATGTATTTAACGGGATGCCAAAGAAGATAGTTAAACCTAATTTGGTGTTCTTTTCAAAGCTCTTTCCAGTAATCTCACCAAATAAATGGAATGTTTTGGACCACTTCTTCTCTGAAAAGAATAATTCAAGCAATTGAGAGCTGGGTTAAGTTGAAATGTTATTGACCAATGCTGTGGAGACTTATCAATAAAAAAATGCCCTGTCATATTCCATAATCCAAAATCAATTTATAATTATTATGTAACAAGCATTCCCTATAAATAAAAATAAAGGTGGTAAAAGATAATCAGGTCTTGCCACCAAATTCTAAAACCGACAGATCTGACCTATTCCTACCATCAAAATTGACTATTTGCAAATTACTGTATATGGTCAGAGTGACATTCAAACATATTCTTAATGATTTATCTACATTTCAGTCCTCAAAATTATATCTATTTCTGTTGGCAGGTAAATGATGGTACATTCATTTTTGTTTCACTGCCACCTAATTTTTAGTATAGTTTGTATTACGGTCAATAACCAAGTATTCCCTTTTCACTCCAATTTCTTAACATTGTGATTTTGTCAGATGCAAGCAAATATAAGCAAATCAAAATTGGATAAAACCTAGATATATGAGTTATATTAACAGACATTCAACTTCATTGATGCTTTTTCAGAGATGTGACTTAAATCTTACAGTAAATGTACAACTAAAACCAAATCAGAAACATGATTGCATTCTTGAATAAAGAACAAAAACGTCTGACTGACTGATTAAACCGTAACTACTTAGCTTTAAATAGATTTTTTTCCCTTACTGTGTAAAAGTTGTGTATGGCTTTAAAAAAAAAAAAAAGCACACTAATATGGGAACGACACAATGCTTCTTAAAACACAAGTGATGCCTAGGGACCCTCGCTCTCCCTTTAATGATCCACTGCTCTCATTCAGCTGTCTTTCTTTTTTCAAATCTTTACATATGTGACAGCTCTCAAAAGTAGACCATAGACCATCTGGCATTTTCAGAGGTGGAACTTGTGCAAATTCAGCTCTATTGGGAGTGCACTGCTATCTTCTGCCTGCGTTATAAAGGGACAATAGAATGTAGAACTTATGAGTTGTTTTGAATTATTCATTTTTTTGCCTGTATATTCAAGAAATTTTACAAACTCTGCATTTTGTACTACATAATCACATGCGTTAAAGGTACAAAGAAACTTTTTGACACCTCTTTTCTACAGAAAGCTGGCATTTTGTTTGATATGTGAACATTCAGCATCTGTTATATCATTCTAAACAGGATGGGTGCTTCCACAAAAGACCCCATTTTAAACTTACTCTATATGAGCAAAAAAAAAAAATGTATTCTTGAGATTCAGTAACGAATGCAATACACATCAAAATTTCAAATACCAGTTATTTGAACATTCAGCATCTCCAAATCTGGATAGCATTGGTCACCTGCTTACCATATGTGTAAAGATTTTTAAAAAAATCATTTCTCACACAATGCAGCATGATTGTAATTTTAACATCCATGATGAATAGTTACAAATGTCTTAAGAAATACTATGCTTTCTAGGTTCAAATATTTTCAATCAAGAAGGAAACCGATAGAATTAGATCTAGTGATTTTCAATAATAAGTATGGGAGTAATGAGTCAATAGCATGAACTTCTTTTGATAATTTAAAAAAAAACTGGGTGATACTGGAGCTAGTAATAACTATACTTGAGACTGCAGCTGCTGGAGGAGCAATATAAAGCAACATTCTGCTATAACATATAATCTATTAGCATGTGCAAGTCATCTTCAGTTGCTGGTCTCTTTACACAAGTCAGATTTAATAAAATTACAAAAGAATTCTCATGCCATTTAGTCAGTTTAAATGGCTGTTGCACATATCCAAAAAAAAAAAAAAAACACCTGAATTAAACGCTTAGGATTTAAAATTGTCAGTAACAAAATGATCAAAATAGAAAACGGAGAATAGAATGTGGAAGGGGGAAACTGACTTGGTATAAACCGAATTTACTCTTCCTAGGGATAGTCACAAAGCTTTTGTTGGGTCCCCAGTACTATGCTACTCCTTGGTAACTATGAGACAAAGAGACACCCACCCACCCACCCCCCAACACACACACATACACATGTAGACTTTATATATACTTATAACAAAATAGCATTTTATTAAATATACATAAAATATACATCTACATACAATAATAGATTTAAAAGTTATTCATTTCAATATGCACTAATATGACTAAACTATATTATTGATACTTATTGTTATAATGTAAATTTAGGCTAAAATCAACTAAAATAAATGTGCTATTAGACAACTTGAATCAGCATGAAACAAACTTTTCTCAGTGTACAGACCCAGCATTCTAACACACAGTCTGGAAGCTCCTGGCAATTTCTGTTCCCTTAGTTCCCCTCCAAAGGCCTTCTGAAATTTATTTCTCTCTCAAGCTTCTAAACTTTTCCATCACATCTTTTCCATCTTCATTTTACTTAATGTGTATACTAACATATTGAGATATATTTTGGAATTATAATTTTTTTTAGAATCTTGACCATTTAAGAGTCCCAATTAAATCCTGTGCTTACGTGACTGGGATCTCACAGGATAGAGGGGATTGTTCTTTGATGCTCTCATATAGATTAGCAATTTTAACAGTGATTCCTTTTTAATTATTGCAAAATAAATCATCAAATGTCAGGGGTTGGAGGTACTTCTTCCCCAAACAAAAGAATACAACTTTTAGAAGTCTGGAGAATTGAGCACTTTTCTCCATTGCACAAAGAACATTTAGGAAGTACTTGAACATCTTTAAGTATAGTCTGGAAGAGGATGATTGCTAGCTGTTTCCCAAATCCATCCTCCCCATCGTTCCCGGCTATGGCGCTAACCCATTTCCCAGCATTCCTTGCAGTTTGTTTCAGCCACGTGACCGTGTTTGCTCTGAAGGGCTGAAGAGAAGAATTTATTTCTGTCACTTCTAGGCCTAGACCTTACGACTTGGGTGTGTCCTCCTTATGCTTCTTTTTCCTTGCACTTGGCAGCAACCCAGCTTTGACCACGGCTGAGGGAAATACCTTAAGGGATATTGGAGAAACCAAACAGCAAGAATCTGCATGGCAGCAGAGGAGAGCCTCTTACTGACCTGGAATGCTCATCTCATGCTGTTACATAAGAAATAAACTTGAATTTAGCCATGGGATTAATGCTGCGACTCATGATAAAACATAGCTTCTACCAATGCCTATGAACAACTACGTAAAGTACATCTACATATAATATACATAAACTGTCCCTAGCCCCAAAGATCCAAAAGACATCATACTTCACTAGCGAAAAAGAAGCAAAACAATCTAATAGTAGTGGAAAGACCACTGCTGAATACATAGACTCTGCTGGATCTTAGAAAGCAACTGCTCAACTTTATAAGGTGGGAGCCAGTTATCACTGAGGGATAATCATGCATGTTGTGATTCTGTAGGCAAAGTATCCCAGCCTTACTCCAACACTCTAGCACAGTGATACAACTCTGTCAAATTCTACCTTTACCATGGCTAGAAGGAAATCCAGCAGGGTGACCAACCATCCCAGCTTGCTCAGGACTGAAGGAGGTGCTGGAAGGCAGAACTAATGGTTTTAGAACTAGGACAGTCCCAGGCAAACTGGGACCAGTCAGTCACCTTAATATCAGGAGCAATTTGTACACAAGTATTTTCTTCAACAAGATACTAGCAACAATAGTGGGAAGTGTGTACGCTTTGACAAACAAGACCCACTAAGGTTTGAATTTTGGAGCCAGTATTTCCTGGTTCTCTGAGCTTGAGAAAATTACTGCATCCCCCTGGGCAGTAGGATGTTCATTGCCAAAATGAGAGGAGATGATAGATCTCATGGACCTGGAAGGGTTTGTCTTCCCAGTTCCACCCTACTGATCTCTCCCTCCTCACTCTCCCCTACTTAACCCACACCCCATTTGATTCTGATTTATTAGTTGGCTTTTATTTTTTATTCTGTGTTACCAGATACTTTCCTCCCTTATAAGTCAACCCCAAACCTTCTTGTAAATAAGCAGATTTCAAATAAATATACAGAGAAATAAATTTAAAAAATAAAGACCATTAGCAAAAGTGATCTACATTTTCTTTTTAATATCTTCATGTATTACAGAAAAGTCCCCAGGGAGTACACCAAAGAATAATACAAATCTTTATTATATCCCCTCCAAGTGGAGCTTTTGTTGCATCATGTTTTTATCCTCAAATGGATGACAAATTTGGCTTCACTTCATGCCAGCCTTTGAATATCATAGTTTTTACTTAACTTACCTGGATAAGAGGAGCCCATCACCCATACATTTGAGAATAGACTATTTTCAGTTTAAGTTAGCAGGTTTCATTATGGATTGCTGTCTGCAAGCTTCATTTATTAAAAGAACATATTGTCCACCTATATAATCCCATAGTGAAGACGGGGCCTCTGGTTGCTGTGGTCTCCTTTGTTCTCTGACTCAATAGGTATTTTCCATCATTTGATTTAACTGATAAAGTGACCTCTGCTTATAAGTATTTATAATTCTATGTGTGTGTGTGCTAATCGCTCAGTTGTATCCGACTCTTGCAACCCCATGGACTGTAGCTTCCTAGGCTCCTCTGTCCATAGGGATTCTCCAAGCAAGAATACTGCAGTGGGTTGCCATTTCTTTCTCCAGTTATAATTGTATAGTAAACATCTACATAAATATGTTAATATTTTACAGAGAATAAATAGCCTAAACAGTGCTTTCTGTATGCCTGAAAACACATTAATAAAAAGATAGCACAATCCAAAAATCTATTTTACCTAAGGCCATGGCAACCCACTCCAGTATCCTTGCCTGGAGAATCCCACGGACAAAGGAGCCTGGTAGGCTACAGTCATGGGGTCGAAAAGAGTCGGACGTGACTGAGCGACTCACACACACACACACATATATACATATACATGGAATACGTTTAGGTACAAAGGGATTTCCTTTGTGTGTTTTATTTTAAGATCAATTAGTGGGCAAGCAGAAGTTTGAAAAGTCCTACTGTTATCATGTTATGTTTCAACAAATAGAAGTTTTTTTCTCAAAATTCTCAAAACAATAGTAAGTTAGGAAGTATCAGGTAGTTACACCTCACTTCAAAAGTCATACCATTAATTAAACATTTTATTGACCTTGCTAGTATTTCACCATGAGGCTTATAAGGAAAGATTTTTAAAACTATTATTTGTTTTTAGAAGTAATCACTTTAAAAT
Source organism: Bos grunniens (assembly GCF_055505025.1). NCBI lineage: Eukaryota > Metazoa > Chordata > Mammalia > Artiodactyla > Bovidae > Bos > Bos grunniens. The sequence continues at coordinate 66,711,999 of NC_141168.1, read as the reverse complement.
CACCTGATTTTCTATCACAAAGGGATAGAACATATCAAATATTATCTTTTCAAATAACATATCAAAAACACTTAGCCAAGTTAGCATTTACAAACATTAGGCAGCATATACAAAAGTAAAATTAGGGTGGATGGCACCTAAAAAAGCATATACTGAAAATTCCAAATATCTGAAATTTTCAGATTCATCCAGTTTTTACATACTGATTGCAGCTTTGAAGGACCACAAAGCATATCAGAAGACATCCCATTACGAAGCATGCAATACTCTTAGGTTTCAACTTAACATACACATTGAGATATCTAGATAGGTGTAGAAGTGCTTTCTGGCATAGGTCCTAGACCCAGTCTGCTACTGGGTGCGTTTAGTCCTCCTCCATGTGATAAGGGAGAGGATACAATGGTTAGATAGCATCACTGACTCAGTGGATATGAATCTGAGCAAACACTAGGAGACTGTCGAGGACAGAGGTACCTGGCATGCTACAGTTCATGAGGACACAACTTAGTAACTGAACAACAAATATGATAAGGCTCTCTGGTAAGGCACAATACAAGTCAAAAATCCTAAGATGGAGGACACTGATCTAATATAAAAACCTGCATCAGGAGTAGCATCAATTACTAATTGGCAATTACCAAGAGCATTGCCAAGGATTCAACAACAATGGCATTTGCCATCTGCCTCTATGGAGACTGAAGCCTGTGCTGCTATTGCCATTGAACTCAACAACCCCTGAAGGAGTTTAGGGTGGAGTGAGATACTCTGAAAATACATACCCATCTGATTGCAGAGTTCCAAAGAATAGCAAGGAGAGATAAGAAAGCCTTCTTCAGGGATCAATGAAAAGAAATAGAGGAAAACAATAGAATGGGAAAGACTAGAGATCTCTTCAAGAAAATTAGAGATACCAAGGGAACATTTCATGCACAGATGGGCACAATAAAGGACAGAAATGGTACGGACCTAACAGAAGCAGAAGATATTAAGAAGAGGTGGCAAGAATACACAGAAGAACTGTACAAAAAATATCTACATTACCCAGATAACTATGATGGTGTGATCACTCACCTTGAGCCAGACATCCCAGAATGCGAAAGCAAGTGGGCTTTAGGAAGCATCACTACGAATGATGCTAGTGGAGGTGATGGAATTCCAGCTGAGCTTTTTCAAATCCTAAAAGATGATGCTGTGAAAGTGTTACACTCGATATTGGTTGGTTGTTGGTTCAGTCACTAAGTCGTGTTGGACTCTTGTGACCCCATGGACTGTAGCCTGCCAGGCTCCTCTGTCCATTGGATTTTCCAGGCAAGAATAATGGAGTGGGATGTCATTTCCTTCTCCAGGGAATCTTACCGGCCAAGGGATTGAACCCAGGTCTCCTGTCTAGCAGGCAGATTGTTTACCAACTGAGCTACAATGGGAAGCCCACTCAGTAGGCCAGTAAATTTGGAAAACTCAGCAGTGGCCAAGGACCGGAAAAGGTCAGTTTTCATTCCAATCCCAAAGTAAGGCAATGTGAAAGAATGCTCAAACTACCATACAATTGCACTCATCTCACACGCTAGTAAAGTAATGCTCAAAATTCTCCAAGCCAGGCTTCAACAGTATGTGAACCACGAACTTCCAGATGTTCAAGGTTGATTTAGAAAAGGCAGAGGAACCGGAGATCAAATTGCCAACATCTGTTGGATAATAGAAAAAGCAAGAACTAGAGTTTCAGAAAAACATCTACTTCTGCTTTATTGACTACTCTAAAGCCTTTGACTGTGTGGATCACAACAAACTGGAAAATTCATAAAGAGATGGGAATACCAGAAGACCTTACCTGCCTCCTGAGAAACCTGATTGCAGGTCAAGAAGTAACACGTAGAACCAGACATGGAACAAAGGCCTGGTTCAAAATTGGGAAGGGGGTATGTCAAGGCTATATATTGTCACCCTGTTTATTTAACTTATATGCAGAGTATATCATGCAAAATGTCAGATGAAATGTGCTGGATGAAGCACAAGCTGAAATCAGAATTGCTGGGAGAAATATTAATAACCTCATATACAGATGATACCACCCACATGGCAGAAAGCAAAGAACAACTAAAGAGCCTCTTGATTAAAGTGAAAGAGGAGAGTGAAAAAGTTGGCTTAAGACTCAACAAAAACTTCTTTGTTACTCATGAGGATCTGATGTCACCATGATCTAAATCAAATCCCTTATGATTATATGCAGTGTAAGTGACAAATAAATTGAAGGGATTAGATCTGAAAGACAGAGTTCCTGAAGAACTCTGTAAGGAGGTTTGTAACACTGTATAGGAGGCAGTGAGTGATCAAAACCATCCCAAAGAGGGGAAAAAATTGCAAAAAGGCAAAATGGTTGTCTGAGGAGGCCTTATAAATAGCTGAGAAAAAAAGTGAAAGGCAAAGGAGAAAAGAAAAGATACACCCATCTGAATGCAGAGTTCCAAAGATTAGCAAGGAGAGATAAGAAAGCCTGCCTTAATGATCAATTTAAAGGAATAGAGGAAAACAATAGAATGGGAAAAACTAGAGATCTCTTCAAGAAAATTAAATACACCAAAGGAACACTTCATGCAAAGATGGGCATAATAAAGGACAGAAATGGTATGGATCTAACAGAAGCAGAAGATATTAAGAAGAGGTGGCAAGAATACATAGAAGAATTATACAAAACAGATCTTAATGACCTGGATAAACATGATGGTGTGATCAATCACTTCGAGCCAGACACCCTGAAGTGTGATGTCAAGTGGGCCATAGAAAGCATCACTGGAACAAAGCTAGGAGAAGGGATGGAATTGCAGCCGAGCTATTTCAAATCCTCAAAGATGGTGCTGTTAAACTGCTACACTCAATATGCCAGCAAATTTGGAAACTCAGAAGTGGCCACAGGACTGGAAGAGGTCAGTTCTCATTCCAATCCCAAAGAAAGGCAATGCCAAAGAATGTTCAAACTACCGCACAACTGCACTCATTTCATATGCTAGCAAGACCATGATCAAAATACCCCAAGGTAGGCTTCAACAGTACGTGAACCATGAACCTCCAGATGTACAAGCTGGATTTATAAAGGCAGAGGATCCAGAGATCAAATTCCCAACATCTGTTGGATCATTAGAAAAGTAAGAGAATTCCATAGAAATATCTACTTCTGTTTTATTGACTACTCTAAAGCCTTTGACTGTGTGGATCATAGCAACACATTGGAAAATTCTTAAAGAGAATGGAATACCAGGCCACTTTACCTGCCTCCTGAGAATCCTGTATGCAGGTCAAGAAGAAACAGTTAGAAGCAGACATGGAATGATGGCCTGGTTCAAAATTGGGAAAGGGGTACATCAAAGCTGTATATTGTCACCCTGCTTATTTAACTTTTTATTCAGCTTATATCATGTGAAATGCCAGTCTGCATGAAGCACAGCTGTAATAAGACTGGCAGGAGAAATATCAATAACCTCATATATGCAGATGATACCACTTTAATGGCAGAAAGGGAAGAGGAACTAAATAGCCTCTTGATGAGGTTGAAAGAAGAGAGTGAAAAAGCTGGTTTAAAACTCAACATTCAAAAAAATGAAGATCATGACATTCAGTCTCATCACTTCATAGCAAATAATTGGGGAAACAATGGAAACAGTGACAGACTTTATTTTCTTGGGCTCCAAAATCATTACAGATGGTGACTGCAGCCATGAAATTAAAACACACTTGTTTCTTGGAAGAAAAACTATGACAAACCTAGACAGTGTATTACAAAGCAGAGACATTGCTTTGCTGACAAAGATCTGTATAGTCAAATATATGGTTTTTCCAGGTTTCATGTAAGGATATAAGAGTTGGACCATAAAGAAAGCTGAGCTCTGAAGAATTGATACCTTTGAACTGTAGTGCTGGAAAAGACTCTTGAGAGTCCCTTGGCCTGCAAGATCAAACCAGTCAATCCTAATAAAAATCAGTCCTGAATATTCATTGGAAACACTGATGCTGAAGCTGAAACTCCAATACTTTGGCTACATGATGGGAAGAGCTGACTCACTGGAAAAGACCCTGATGCTGGTAAAGACTGAAGGCAGGAGGAGAAGGGACCGACAGAGGATGAGGTTGGATGGCATCACTGACTCAATGGAAATGAGTTTGAGCAAACTCAGGGAGATGGTGAAGGACAGGGAAGCCTGGCATGCTGCAGTCCATGGGGTCACAAAGAGTCGGACACACTGAACAACTGAACAACCATCCTGGCTGGAATGTCAGTAGTCAATACAAAACAGTAGCAAAATGGCTAGTTAAAATAAGCAGTCTGCAGTCCTTGGGGCTCAGAGTACCTGCAAAGGAAGGCTGGAGCTTTAGGGGACTTGCAGAAATCTACCCATATATTGGTATTTTGGAGTTCTCCTGGCTTTTGGTAGCTGCTGCAAGAAAACAACAAACTCCATCTAACTGGCCAACATGAAAGTCAACTAGAAAAAGCAGACAGTTTTATTAAAGAAAGCTTTTTTACCTGCAAGCAATACAGCCAAACCCAGGAACACACAAATAAATCAGGTATCCTATACATCGAAACAGACACTCCCTTCAATAGAGACAAATTTCAAAAAGCCTTCCTTGCCTGAGAGCAAGCCTTGGTGAGTAGAGCAAGGGCTAGATTTCAGCCCTCATTTGCCTTTGTGCAACTCACAAATGTAAAACCGTAAGAAACAGTCTGGTAGCCAGTAATGGTTAGACTGCTGAAGTTCAGATCTTTTATCTGAACTTCAGCAGCCATATTATTTGTGCCAGTATGAATGCAGGGTGCTGATCAGGTAAATGTGATGTGCTGGAAAATGAAATGAGGGGATATTAGGGGTGCAGGAGTGGCAGGAGCCTGAACCTCCAGGCTCTCTCAAGTGCCTCTCCCTCATACTCAGCAGTTCCCATGACTCACTCCCAAGGGATACAAGCTGGGGAAGGAACCTGAGGAAGCATATGACCTGGGTCAAGCTTCACCACCCGCAGAAGAAGAGCAAGTGACAGGAAGCCATTAAATCAAGACCAAAGGAAACAGAGGGATCCCTGAATCCTGAAACAAAAGTGGCAAGTCAAGGGACCAGAGTCAAACTATTTGACACATAACTTTTGTACCAGTTACCAGAAAATAAAGCATGCCACAACCACCTCTAAAGGAAAAAAGGGGGGGTGGGGGTGGGGTATATTCATAAGCAACCAACAAAGATCTTAAAGAAGTTATGTAGCTAGGGGAAAAAAAAAAAAAAATTCCTAGTCCAGCAAATAAAGAATTGTGACTGTTCCACCTTAAGACAATCCCTGATGCTACCATTAAGAAAAGAACTGCTAAGGCCCCTGCAAGGGAATCCTCCCCAAAGCCCTTCTCAGAGATGGCCATGAAGCACACTCAATAAGGGGAAATTTCTGAGCAGAGAATCCTCAGGTAAACACAGCCACTGGCCACAGAAGCCAGGCCAAGGTTAGGGAAGAAACTTAACAAAGATGCTTATGATAGTTCTGGGCTTTCCAGATGGTGCTAGTGGTAAAGAACCCACCTGCCAGTGAAGGAGACCTAAGAGACCTGGGTTCGATCCCTGAGTCAGGAACATCCCCTGGAGAAGGAAAATGGCGACCCACTCCAGTATTCTTGCCTGGAGAATTCCATAGACAGAGAAGCCTGTGGGCTACAGTCCATGGGGTCGCAGAGTCGGACACAACTGAAGCAACTTAGAACGCACATGATAGTCCCTGGCCACAGCATCTTCTGGACTATCCTGCACCAGGGTGATAGGGACACTCCCTAGACCAATCCTGTACTTAAGTTTACAGAGCAGCTATCCTATACTTCCTTCACCATTATACAGTCAGATATGTTTTAGGCAATAATTTCCAAGAACATGAGCCACTACACCCAGATTTGATTGAGATCAGATTTCGTGAGGAGGAATCTTTCCTGGGAGGAATAAAGATCACCCAGAAGTCTGTGGAATAATGACCGTATGACACTAGCTCTAGATGTATCATAGGAATGTGACTTGTCTCTCATTAGGGACAGGCAGAGTACACAGTTTGTTCAAAAGAAAACTGGATCTCATTAGGCAGGAATATTTTGAAATGATATGTAGGGAACAAAATGTATCTGTGTAGACATACAGAGAAATGGGTGCCAGTCAGCCAGGGACTGGACCATTGTAGATACCTATTCTTGGTCCACCCAACATCATCCCCTTTATTCTGGCGGTTGTGTAGGTAATAATGAGAACAGAACCTCCATTTGCTGACAAGAGCCCTTCTAAAATTAGTACTTGCAGTTACATAGGTTTTGCACGCAGAGCTGGACAACTTTAGGCATTTGCTGACTTGCCTTTGATTACATAGCAAGTGCCTTAAGGACAAGATTCTGTCTTCTCAGAGTTCCATCAACCTTATCAGGGGCATACCAGCTGACAAAAAGCCTTGTACAATGTTCGGCACCCAGTGGACACCCAGTGAAAATTAACTGATGATGATAAATTATACTAGCTTTTAAGCTGTCACTTGATCCCAGTGTATAACAACCTTCCTGAATAAATCAGGCAACAGTTTGGTATTCAGTACCTTTATAAACTTCTTCCTTCACCTTCACGAGTCTAGGGAATTGCTGTAAAAGCATAATATGAGGATGGTGACGCTATAGGAAAAATTCAAGAAACCCACTCTTACAAGGGAATTAAAGATTCAGTTACAGATATCAACTATGCATAGGGAAATACATCAAAAATACTAGTCAAGTGACCTTTTTGAAAACAGCCTAGGAAAAGTCAGTATACCAAATTATAGAGCTTAAAGTTTTTCCTCCTCCCTATAATAAAAGTAAATCCAACTTAATGTACAAGTAAAATTGCTTTCTCCTTGAGATTTCAGGAGTGGCAATGCAAATTGAGTTTCAGTTAGGAGATATGGAATCAGAGAAAACTATGTACTGCTAACTGAACATTTAAAAAGTCAACTTATTTTCAATAGTTTATACAAGGTAAATCAGAAGAAAAGCTTAAATTCTGTTATTATGAATTCCCCAGAGCTTTAAAAGAACACATAATAGTTAACCTTCATTGGTGAGTGTTTGTTATTAGGATGGCTTTTCACTCTTCAATAAATTTCTTTAAGATACGACCCAAGACGAGGAAACCTTTGTACTTTACTTCAAATAACAGCTCTCATTATAGATGATGCTGTCTCTGACATAATCTGAAAAACAGGTTTCCAACCAAAGTTTTCAGAATTGACTCTAAGACTAGGATCGTCCTAATTGTCATGTCCAGACCCAATAGGAGATTCTATATTTCCTCCATAAAGAATAAAAAAGCTGCTTATCCTAGAAATGAACAACAATTTCAGAAAAATGGTGTAATACAATTTTCCAAGCCTGTGTAGGTAGATTCACAAATATACATTTAAAATTCTCATATGTGAACAATGGATTATAAACTTAAACATAATGAAAAGATTTCAATATAAAAATGTGTAAGTGAAAATAACAATATTTTCTCATTATCTTGTCTTCTAAGATGAAATCTCTCCCCCTACCTCCTTACAAGGCTGCTTTAAATTTTTGGAGCCTGATTGGTAGAATGTGAATTTTAGATTCTTGCCTTCACCAACATATCAAGATAATTTTAACTTCTGTGACAATAAAATGTTACCCAAACATAAGCATCAGGAAATGACTTAAACACAAAGGAACAAGCTCATTAACCACATCTGAAGATGAGTGTGATTGAGACCGTTTATGCAAACATTTCTTCCTCTGATTTTGCCATTAAAACACAAAAAATTCATCAAGGTACCTTTGGCTGCATACTAAATTAAATACATTATTGAAAAATATTTGTTGAGTACATACTCTTGTGCCAGCAATTGTGCTAGGGATAAGGGATTTACAGTGAACAAAAATTCCAAAGACCTTGCCTTTCAGATAGGTATTATCTAGCATAACAAGAAACCCAAAGATAGGACAGCTCTAGTATTATTAATTCCGCAGGTTCTATATTTTCACTGCCATCCTTGGCATGTCTACTTTCCCGTCTGACTTTTCCCCACATAGTTACAAGACTCCTTGACACAACTCCAGACACCACATTGAGAGATGATGACAGTCCTTAAAAAAAAGAGGGAGCTCATTCCAACTGTCTCTTTTAAGAATACAAAAATGCCATTCCCAGAAGTCCTCCAGGAGACATCTTCCAGTTTCATTGGTCAGCAATGTCCCATGCTGACCCCAAACTGCCCTCCTGTCTGCTTCCAGAGCAAAATTTGTTAAAGGTCTGCTCTCTTCACCAGACAGGAGGCTCCTCTGTAGGAAGAAGCATGTCATTCATCCACTTGTATAGTCACTCAATGAGCATTTATTAAGTGCCCAACACTTCCTAATATCTGCTCCAGCACTTAGAAAGTGGTCATTTAGAAAAAAATGAATGAAGGAATGGAATAAGAAAACAATAATGTTCATTTTATACCTCTCAATTTCAATCATTTAAATAAAATCTTAAGTACATTTGCCATACCTAGAAACATAAATAAGTCTGAGGAGGCCTTACTAATAGCTGAGAAGAGAGGCGAAAGGCAAAGGAGAAAGGGAAAGAAGGTAGCATTAGTGGTAAAGAACCCACCTGCCAATGCAGGAGACATAAGAAAGAGAGGTTCGATCCCCAGGTTGGGAAGATCCTCTGAAGGAAGACATGGCAATCCACTCCAGTATTCTTGCCTTCAGGATCCCATGGACAGAAGAACCTGGCAGGCTACAGTCCATGGGGTCACAAAGATCAGACAGGACTGAAGCAACTTAACACATACACACACACCCAACTGAATGCAGAGTTCCAGAAAATAGTAAGGAGAGATAAGAAAGACTTCTTAAGTGAACAATGCAAAGAAATAGAAGAAAACAATAGAATGGGAAAGACTAAAGATCTCTTCAAGAAAATTAGATATACCAAGAGAATATTTCATGCAAAGATGGGCACAATAAAAAACAGAAATGGCAAGGACCTAATGGAAGCAGAGGATATTGAGAAGAGGTGGCAAGAATACACAGAACTAAACAAAAAAGTCTAATGACCTGGGTAACCATGTTCCTGTGGTCACTCACCTAGAGAAAGACATCCAGGAATGTGAAGTCAAGTGGGCCTCAGGAAGCATCACTAGGAACAAAGCTAGTGGAGGTGATGGAATTCCAGCTGAACTATTTCAAATCCTAAAAGATGATGCTGTTAAATTGCTGCATTCAATATGCCAGAGAATTTGGAAAACCCTATGGCAGAGGCCATAGGACTGGAAGAGGTCAGTTTTCATTCCAATCCCAAAGAGAAGCAATGCCGAAGAATGTTTAAACTACTGCACAGTTGCACTCATTCCACATGCCAGCAAGATTATGCTCAAAATACTTCAAGCTAGGCTTCAGCAGTACATGAACTGAGAACTTCCAGATGCACAAGCTGGATTTATAAAGGCAGAGGAACCAGAGAGCAAATCTGTTGGATCACAGAAAAAGAAAGGAAAAAAAAAAAAAAAAAACTACTTCTGCTTCATTGACTATGCTAAAGCCTTTGACTGTGTGGATCACAACAAACCGTGGAAAATTATCAAAGAAATGGGAATACCAGACTACCTTACCTGCTTCCTGAGAATACTGTATGCAGGTTAAGAAACAGCAGTTAGAACCAGACATCGAACAACAGACAGGTTCAAAATTGGGAAAGAAGTACATCAAGGCTGTATATTGTCACCCTGCTTAATATTTAACTTCTATTCAGAGTACATCATGTGAAATGCTGGGCTGGATGACTCACAAGCTGGAATCAAGACTGGCAGGAGATATATCAACACCCTCATATATGCAGATGATACCACTTTAATGGCAGAAAGGGAAGAGGAACTAAACAGCCTCTTGACAAGGATGAAAGAGAGTGAAAAAGCTGGATTAAAACTCAACATTCAAAAAACTAGGGTGAAAGAGGAGAGTGAAAAAGCTGGATTAAAACTCAACATTCAAAAAACTAAGATCATGGCATCCAGTCCCACAACTTCATGGCAAACAGGGAAAAAAGGGAAACAGTGACAGATACTGTTTGCTTGGGCTCCAAAATCACTGTGGGCAATGACTGCAGCCACAAAATTAAAAGACACTTGATCCTTGGAAGAAAAACTATAACAAACCTAGAGCATATTGAAAAGCAGAGACATCACTTTGCCAAAGCTATGGTTTTTGCAGTAGTCATGTTATGGATGTGAGAGTTGGACCATAAAGAAGGCTGAGTGCCAAAGAACTGATGCTTTTGAACTGTGTGCTGCAGAAGATTCTTGAGAGTCCCTTGGACAGCAAGAATATCAAACCAGTGAATCCTAACGGAAATCAACCCTGAATATTTATTGCAAGGACTGACGCTGAAGCTGACGCTCCAATACTCTGGCTACCTGATTTGAAGAGCCAACTCACTGGAAAAGACTCTGATGCTGGGAAAGATTGAGGGCAAAAGGAGACAGGGGCGACAGAGGATGAGATGGTTGGATGGCATCATTGACTCTATGGACACAGGTTTGAGCAAACTCCAGGAGACACTGAAGGACAGGGAAGCCTGGCATGCTTCAGTTCATGGGGTCACAAAAAGTCAGACACGACTTAATGACTGAACAACAACAAGCACAACTGCCTTCTCCCAGACCCCTCTGATAAGGCTTCGTCTACTTAATCCCGATGATTTTTAGAACCTGTAGCAACTGTGTTTATCCTCCAAAGCTCCACAGCTATCCCACACACATTTTTTTATACAGCCATTTAGTGTCTATAATTTACAAGAACTGGAAAAATGAGAATGTCAAGTTTGTTCATCACCACTGACCTTGTATTATTTTAATCAAAAGAATGATGTTCTGTTTCCAACAGTAGACAAAAATATGCAGATAATAACTGGAACTAGTAAAAAAAAAAAAAAAAAAAACACCCAAAACTAAGATTGTTATCTTAGCACTTGAAGATAAAACAGTGGGTTAAAGTGCTGGGACTAAACAGAGGTGAAAAAAGAGACTAAACATTAAATGACAAATAAGACATAGACTATGCAAGTTGAAATGATGGTAAGTGCTATAAAAGAAAACTACTATTATCGGAGAGAACAAAAAGGGAAAATATTTTGGTCTGGATACCCAGGAATGGCATTTCCACAGAGATCTGAAGGGGACAGGGCCTTGCAAAGATTAATGGGGTTCCAGGCCAGGCTAACAATTTGTGACAAACCCTGAAGTAGAAGAGGGCTCAGCACACTGCTGAACTGACGGGAAGCAGAGTGGCTGGAGAATATTTGCACAGCCTTTTGGACCACGTATTTATTGTGTAACTCAATTTATAAACAAATATATTAGAAAAATCATAAACTGTGCTTCCATGAAAAATTCCTGGCAATAGTTTTCTAGATATTATGCTTCTTTACTATATAAGCCATTATTATGATAAATTATTCACTGATAAGACCACTCTCAGTGTAACTGACCAGAAGTTGGCTTAAAACTATGAATCAAGACACTCTCAATAAAAGGGTTCTTAGAAAGTTACATAAAGGGGCCATCAACTGTATATAAATGTAAAATAAAACAACAATTTGGAATATTAGGAAACATTTATAGAAATCTTATCCTGTAATTACCTGCCAAGAAAGAAACACATAAATCCATTTCCCTGAAATGTGTAAATCTATTTATCTTGAAATTGGGTGAAAATTGTTCTGAGGCTAGAGAGAATAGCATGAATTATTTGAAGTTCTTTAACAGTAAAATGAATGGTTGTGAGGGAATCTTGCTACTATCCTTATATATCTGCTCAGATTTTAGAAATAATTCTATCACTCTGATTTGTACTTATCTTCATATTTTATTCCAATTCCCTAAATCAGATTCCATTACTCAATTAAAACACAATTCTCAAGCAGTATGTCTCAACCTTTTTCTAACTCTACAGGGTTTATTTGAACAATATACACGCTTTAGTAACATCTTGGTGAGGTTTCAGAAAGCACACTCTTCCTCCAGGGATTCTCCTGTCTTTTGCCTTGCATACTCCACTGGAGAATCTGAAATTTAATACTGGAACTGTTGCAGGAAGGCGGACCCCTTCCAGGGTCCGACACTGGGCTCTTGTCTAACACTCAGAAATGAGTTTTCCGAGGAGACACATGTGCTGACAAAGCAAGAGATTTTATTGGGAAAGGGCACCCGGGTGGAGAGCAGTAGGGTAAGGGAACCCAGGAGAACTGCTCTGCGCGTGGCTCAGAGTCTCAGGTTTTGTGGTGATGGGTTTAGTTTCTGGGTGGTCTTTGGACAATCATTCTAATTCAGAGTCTTTCTTGGTGGTGCACGCATCACTCGGCCAAGATGGATGCTAGTGAGAGGGGTTCTGGGAAGTGGACGGACACACGGTGTCTCCTTTCGACTTTTCCCGAACTCTTCCAGTTGGTGGTGGCTTATTAGTTCTGTACTCCTTATCAGGGTCTCCTGTCATAAAACAACTGTGCAAATGGTTACTATGGTGCCTGGCCAAGGTGGGCGGTTTCAATCAGCGTGCTTCTCCTAACAGAACCACAGATGGGTAGAATGCTGACCAAAAGCAATTTTTATCATGAAGGCAAACTCTTAAGGAAGACCAAAATGGGCAATTGGACAGTGTGTTGAATAAGTTTATCTACCAGGGGCCCTTAAAATTTCTCTTAATGTCTAGTAATTATTTTCTATTAATATGGACTTTCAAATCCCACACTGCAGTTTACAAATCGCAAGGGGTAACCAGATATTTTCATTGATAATCAAAGATAATTTTCAAAATTATACCCCAGCTTCTGACACTAACTAGTTGATTACCTCTGGAAAAAACGTTTACTTCTTTCTGCTTACTGAGAAAACAGAGGTAGAATGAACGCACTGAACTCCAAGGTATCTTCCCTAACTTTAATAAGACTATAAATCCATGATTCACTATCAACATGTAGAAAAACAATGTATATACGACATGGTGGATAGAAAACAATCTTGAAAAGGCATCAGTTTAAGTATCTACCTCATTATGACCTTGTCATTTAAAATCTAAGCCACCTAGATAATATCTATTAACATGGTTATTAAAATGTTCTTTTTCTAGAGAAAGAATATGAGGCAGGGAGAAGGTATGACACCATAAACATAGACATTCATTGGGAGCAAGATTAACCTGAAGGGGTGGTAGTAGAGCACTCTTCCATGCACAACCAACAATGACTAATCTAACAAGGTCCACAGCTGAGGGACGCACTAGTGACTGTGGTAGGTAGCTCACAGGAGGTAAGATGAAATCTGGTTTTTTTCCCCCCAAAATTGGAAAACTAATGAACAGAAGAAAATATGGAAATAAGTACTTTTCTCTGGTCTGTAATATTTGGTTCATGACCATCAATGATTAAGGGGAAAGGAGGCTGGGACTGTGTCCGTCTTGTCATGCAGGGAGCTGACTGTCAACAAGCACCCTGTGGCCAGTAAGTCACTTGCCCTTGTGCTCTGCTATGCCGGGTGCCCAGGGTCTGGGGCCTCCCTGGTTTGAATTCTCCAGTGCATCACTCTTTCGTTGTTTGTGAGGGTGGGAGTGGGGGTAACACAGCTGCTCAGATTCAGAGCGGGGAGGGATCTGACGGTCTAAGCTTTGTGTATGCACACTTTCCACTTGCTCTCTTCTTCCCCAGTCCAAATTTAACCCCAGACTCCAAGAGCCCTGGTATCTCCAAAATCTTAAGCTTTTAGTGGGTAATAAATGTTGTACTGCATCATAAGAGTAAGTGACACTTGGTTGGGGCTTTCAGTGCTCCTAAGTCAGATATTATTTTTCCATCTCCTTTCCATGTTCCAGAAAATTAACATTCCTGATCCACTGTTGTATCCTTGTCTGTTCTCTATCTCCTCAAATTCATGTCTTTTTAAATATTATTATTAATTTACTATCATTTAAGGGATATTTCCTAAGAGAAAGGGATATATGTTCAATGTGCCATGTTGAACAAAACATGTTTTATTTTTTAAAATGAACTGAAAAAGACTCAGGGAAATTTGGCAAAATGTTAACACTTGTTAAAGCTGAACATGGTTGGTATCTTTGTATTTGCATATTGGTTCCCATTTTTAAAGTAGTTAATTTAGCATTAAGATAAGTCAGAATTCCATTTATTAAGCACATAAATCCACACAGAAGTGAATTCCAATTGATTAGTAACATAGGTAGAAGCACCATTTTATACTGAAAACACTAATACAAGAGGTAGTACCAGGAACTAAAGACAAAAAGACTATTCTTTTTGTAGAAGAATATTCTCTTGTATGGGGCTTCCCTGGTAAGTCTGTTGGTAAAGAATCTGCCTGCAATGCAGGAGACCTGGGTTCAATCCCTGGGTTGGGAATATCCCCTGGAGGAGGGCAAGGCAACCCATTCCAATATTCCAACCTGGAGAATCCCCAGGGACAGAGGAGCCTGGCAGGCTACAGTCCATGTGGTTGCAAAGAGTCGGACATGACTGAGCGCCTAGACATAGCACAGCATTCTCTTGTGTATATTTCTTATCTGATTGAGAGGCTTCATTTATTTTAAAATTAATATTCAGTTTTAAAGATAAGAAAGATCTGTGCAGTGCACATTTTCTGATGATTTGTTTTGGGTAGTTATTTTTAGGGTCATATGAAAGAGGCCAAGGTGTTGAGTAACTTGTCTCTTCCCCCTGCTCCAGGATAACCAGTGAGAGAATCCAGAGAATCACACACCATTTTTTTTTTTTCCTGGTCCTCTAACTTAATATATTTCTGGATTAGCCTAAAAATGCAATTACAGAAGAGATTCCATGCTTTTCAAGGCATAACTCAAAGGGGTCCTGTGTTTTGACCTTTAACCCAGGGACTAGTTACTCTCATCATTATTATATAATACTCACTTATAAACTTAGACTTCATATTTCTATTTCGATTTCCATGTTTGACCCTTCACCAACCTCATGTGGTAGTGAGGGAAGGTACTCCTTCCATCTATATTCTCGAGATGCAGAAGCTGAAGCTGGATGGTGAGTGACTTCCCCAGTGCCACACAGCTAATGGGTTTTGGGCAAGATTAGAATCCAAATCACAGGACTCCACCCCTTACTGTTCTACACACATACACAGCTTTTCTCTGAGCACCACTGTTACATGCTGCTGCTTTACTACCAGAAGGCGCACTCTTGTCAAGATGGAACTGGGAGACAAATCAGTCAAGATTTTGACTATTACTGCATTTTCACTTTCCTCCAAATGCTTTGTCTATTGAGAATTTGGGAGCCAAGCTAACTGGCTTGCCAAATATATACTTTCCTTGACTTTAAAAAAAACCACTATGCCATGTTTATATCCATCATCAGTTATACCTCTAGTTCTTCCAAAGTCTTCATACATAATCATTAATAGTATGTGAGATTTCAGGGTTAGTTTGCAAGGCATACTAGAATGGATTCCATCAAGCCCGACTAACTGGAAACTCTCAAAATTGAAGCAGCCCTTATGAAGACTTATACAAATTAAGTCATCTAAATAAAGAAACTTCTTTATAACATTCTGCAAGGAACTAAGTTTCCGCCCCCACACCCCACCCCCAGACCCCAGCCAAAGGACCAAGTTTTAATATCGTGTGCCAAAAAAAAAATCATAGATATACACTGAGGGTGAAGATGTACATAGTAATAAGCCTCTTTTCCAACAGAACATCCACACTATTTTCACATTTGTATTAATATGCAAAGAAGTAAAAACAACACTACACCTACAACTAAAAGGGAAAAGAATACAACTATCCTGAAATGATTTAACAACGTCACCCTTACCCCCTCAAGAAATGTTATTCCAGGACTCTAAACTATCCATTTTTCAACTCATTGTAATTTACTGTTTCATACACTAAAATGGACACTAAAATCTGTCATTATTACTGGCCAAACTATAATCGCAGCTACTCAGCCTGTCAGAACTGTAGATTCTGACTCTGTGAGCTAAGTTATCCTAGTTTGTTTTTTAGGTCCAAGAAGTAGTGGTTGGGCTTTTGTTTGTTTTTAGTTAAAAAAAAATGCAGAAAATGAATACTCCCACATGTTTGTGCTTTTAGCACATTAAATATGCACTCTGAATGGTTCCACATAAATATGTTTACTTTAACACTGTAGATGTCACCAGAAAAACAAACTAAATTGAAGAGTTCTTCCCAGTGAGTATTGTAACAAACCCGTCATTTTCTGTAGGCTTAATGGGGACAAGGAGCTGATCATGAACTCAGTGTTTATCAAAATAAGCAAACCTGAGAAAAACAATGAGGAGCAGAGTGATGAATCTTTGGCTACGTAATGGAATCCATTTCTCAGGAAGAAAACTCTTGAACATATTTAAAATAATGATGATGAAAGTGAAATATTTTATTTATGTGTCTCAAAAAATTGAGTTGATGGTAAACCGCTTGCATAGGATCTTCTACTATATATATTAGGTATACTATAACTTGATTAAAGTCCAAGATAAATTGAAACCTTTGAACAAAGTCCGTCAAGGTTAGAATGATTAGGTTTTCTACTGTGTAAGTATGGAATATTTATTCCTGATAGTAAGATAGTTCATTCCACAGAGGCAGTTTCTTCATTTTTACTCAATAAAGTCAATTTATTCCAAACTCTATTCCTTCTTTCCTCCCTCAGAATATATTTATTGTACAAATCTAAGTTTTCTTACTCTGTAAGTGCTTATTTTTCTGCAGTAGGTCTATTATGCAGTACTTTGTAAAGAGTTAACTCATAATAACTATATAACCAAACCCTTTTGAATGCTTAAATATTGTGATACTGATTATTTTTATACAAGCAAATGATTATTATTTGGTTTATTGGCTACAAACAATGGTGCCAGAAGTTGTATAGAACTAATGTTTTCCAAGCAGGGCTATAAATATTTGCTATTCTTCTTCTTTATGGTGCCCAGTTCTAAGTAGCAAAGTGTGAACTTTTATATACTAAGAATGGTTTGAAACTGCCCCCAATAAATCTTCTCAGTCTGAGGCTACACTCCCATATCATTGAAAGAAATAGCTGATATTGCACAAAGTTTTGAAATACAGTCTTCTCCAAAGTATAGCTTCATCAGCAATTTATTTTAACATGCACATCTCCCTCTCAAAGAGAATTAAAACTAATTATGTATTGTCCCAAATGCAAAGATACCACTGATACCATATGAATTCATATATTATTCAAAAAGCTGATTTTTTTTTTACTTATTAATATGACTCTTAGGTAAACTGTATCTCCATTACAAGAGACTTTGCTCTACTCAAAGAACAAATTCTAGCTATAATTATCATGGAAATATTCTTTCCAGTATATTTACAAACATTTTGATACAGTGTTTGGAAGGCTGCTTATTTCAGAAATTTTTAACTAAAAATGACAGCTTATTCTAATTCAGGACTGAGTGTCTAAAGAAGATGAAAGACACAAGTATTTGTAATTCTTCAGAAAAAAACAGGCAAAAGGGTTTTCAAACTTGAAATACCTGATCCACATAATATAAACCTTGATTTTGATTTAATAAATGTCAAGATTACTAAGATACACCATAATGCCTTACTGTCACAAATTTTAAAGTCTTTTCATTGTGCCAGTTAACAAGGCTACATGTATAAATTATAATCATTCTTACCAGTGTTATAAAACTTAAAGTGTTACATAGCAAAATTAGAAGAAACACATTCTGAACGATGTGAACATCTCTCGAGAAAACAACTTCCTCAAAGGCTAAGCCAAGTGGCCAGCACCTGGGCTCTCCCCAGTAGGCAGCCATATCCATCAGATCCTCTGGGTTTTAGAGTCACAACTTAAAAAAAAAAAAAAAGTCTTTAAATGTAAAAACTAATTTTCAGCTTACTGTACAAGCTTATTTGTTGTAGGGCAACACATCTGATCGAAAACTTTAAAAGTTCTAAGTCTGAGCTGTGCCTCAGAACTAATTGGGGAGCTTTTAATAGTTATGATTGCCCAGACCCTACTCCCAAATGATTCTGAGGTCATTGGTCTGGAGTGGGGCCTGTTTTTAAGCTAATGTGGAGATGAGAACCACTGCTTTGCACACAGGAGTATGACTGTAGAATCATATTCCCGCCCATCCACATCCCCCAGATGTTCAGCTTCCATTATTAAGATCTTTTTTTTTCCTGCAATAGGAAAATGCCTATATTCATACCACAAAATGAATGGCAGATGCCAAGACTCTCTGCCTATCTCTTGGAATGAGAACAAGTTTTCATGGAGGCAATGAGTAAATAGTTCTGAAAATTAAAGAAGCCATTTTCCTAACATGTCAAGTATATATTAAGCCTAGCAATTGTCTTGCATTTAACAAAGATGACATTCCAAAGGAGTACAGTAGGTTGCAATTTTCCCAACTTTTTTCCTGACCTAAGACAAAGGCAGGATGCAGTCATATCATTTATAGTGGTAGAATGGCAATAAATATCAACTAGGAAATGAATTAGAATTTTCAGTTTGGAATAAGTTTATAATCTGGGAAAACTGCCATTTCCCCCTGTGATTTTAATGCATTCTCTAGAGAACCACAAACAGCATAGTCCTTAGCCTTCCCTCTGCTCCACCCCCACGTGAGAATCACTGCTAGGTACTCTGAAGATCAGCTCTGCAGCCCTAGGCACACTGCTTGACTTTTCTGAGCTCAATGTCATCTACAGGTAATAATATTTACTCCACCTGCCTGATAAAGTTGCTGATAGGCCAAGTTAGATCATGAATATGAAAAAAATTTCATTAACTGTGAAAAGCTCTAAGTAATAACATTGTTAATATAACTAATAAAAAGCATTCTTTGATATGCATGAACTGTAGACTGAGAAATTAGCTCCTTAAGAGAAGCAGAGATAGTCAGTCCACATTTTAAGACAAATTACTAGAGCTTAACCAATTCAAAGCTGTCAGTCTCCTACAGAGAAGCTAAGTATAGTCAAAAGGTACCGATTTTCATTTATTCAACAATTAACATGTACGTCCTGGGAACCGACTCTCATGCATGGCCCTGGGCTAGACATGGTGAGGGCTACAAAACTGAGTGAGATGCCAATTCTGCCTTTAAGGGGCCTTCAGCTCAGTGACAGGGAAGAGGGCCATCCACACAGGCACTACAACTATGAAATTAATGAGTCCTTTAGGAGAGAAGAAGATAAACACTCTGCAAATCCAAACAAGGAAGAAATCACAGATGTCTGGCTGGAGATATGGAAATATAGGTAACTCACATGAAGCTTGGGAGAAGGAAATCCTCAACAGGTAGAAGGAAGAGCGAGAGGCATATTTTGGCTAGGAGGAAAGTTCATGAAAGGAAGTGGAGGACAAAGTAAAATTTATTTTATTACTACAGTTCATCCAAAATAATTTACTGAAAACTTATTGTTATCCTAGAGTAATGTTAATTGCTGGGAATTCAATGTAAAGCCAGCAAACATTAGATATGTAATAGCAAAAATCAATTACGAATTGTGACAAGCATCAGGAAGGAAAAAGGACTAAGAGAAATAGGGAAACCCGTTTCAGTTTGAGTGGTCTGGGAAAGCCTCCTTTTGGAAGTGACAGTGAAGTCTGGAGGGAGACCTGGAATGCAAAAGCCTATAAACAAAGATACTCAGAGCATCTTAGGGACTAAAAGAAAGCCAGTCATAAATACAGAGGCCGGGAGAGAGTGACAGAAGGAAGAGGAATTTCAAACTAGAAACATGTCCTGTCAAATTTTACAGAAAAAAAAAAAAAAAAGGACTGAGAATAGACCACTGGACTAGGAAAAGTGACCTATAAGAAGACTAATTTAGCTGTCTTCGACTGTTCCATGACAGATTAAGGTAGGCTAAGGTATTAGCTATATAGAATTGGTTTTGAGTACCAGGAGCTGATACTTAAATAGAACCTACAACGTCTCAGTGATGAAGGAATTAGGATATAATCTGATTCCTTATAAAACAGTGTCATAAAAAGGCAAGGATAGAACACAAGCGGAAGTCAACCAGCAACTGTATATCTAGTAGTAGCAGAGATGTATCAGTTGACATTAGAGACCACATATTTATACCACGGGCTTCCCTGGTGGTTCAGACGGTAAAGAATCTGCCTGCAATGCAGGTGACCACAGGTTCGATCCCTGGGTCGAGAAGATTTCTTGGAGAAGAGAATAGCAATCCACTCCAGTATTCCTGCCCGGATAATTCCATGGACAGAGGAGTCTGGTGTCTATAGTCCACAGGAGCACAAAGAGTCGGACACGACTGAGCAGCTAACACTTTCACTTTCTTTCATTTAGACAGAGCTCCTCTTCCTGCTACACAACGTTTCTGGTCTATGATCCATAGCCCTTGGAACATGAAGTGAGAAGACGGATGGTATGGTCAGCTATCTAAGTTTCAGTGTAAGTTAGGCAGATACAGTATAAGTTCATAGAATTTAGGGGATAGTAAAAGATCATTTGCAACTCCAAAATGGCCATGAAAAAATGGCAGGTGAAGTGAAGGAGGAGATGAGAGACTATGGGGGAAAAGTAAATAGTTAGCAGGTTAGGCATAATTGAGGTAAAATGTAGGAAGAAATGAGAAAGTTAATTTCTGATTTCAAAATCTTAGAATAGAGTAGATCTCATCGGTGGCAAGGTCCAAGGTGTGTCCATATTTGTAAGATAGCTAGAGTGAAACAGTTCAAATGGGCAAGAAATGATGTGATTTCAAAGAAATTAAAAGAAGCTCTACATCAGTCAACTTAGGGAAGCCTGACTTAGAGGACAAATAAGATAACAGTTAAGCAAGCTCCAGGAGTTGGTGATGGACAAGGAAGCCATATGTGCTGCAGTCCACGGGGTCACAAAGAGTTGGACATGACTGAGCTGAACTGAACTAAGCATAGATTATGCTAGAAGCTAGAGCTGAAGGCATGAATAGTCACAACAATATTATACCCAACACACGTTTACACAAGGACCAATGTACCACCAACACCCCTCAACCACCTTTCCAGGCATCAGATGGCAACTAGACTCAAATTTAAAGTTGAAATGATGAAAAGATTCTGTAGCCTGAAATTAGCTGTTCACCCTTCCTTGAATTAGTTTGTCTGAGTCCAAACAAATTTCAATTTCATGACAAAAGGATTATTCAATCCTCTATTAAAAAAAAAAAAGACTCATATCCATACTTATATTATACATATATATAGTCTTTGAAATTTGATAAATTTAAAGGAATCTTTTGTTTAAAAAATTAAAAGGCAAGTTGTGCATATCTAAATAAACACCGAATGGCTTTTGATCTTTTTCAAAAAGCCAGACCTCAAGTCAACCCCTTTGAATTGGCTCAAGTAAAAAATATTGAAGACTTAAATATGTAAGAATATGGGTTTAATTTTACATTCCCAGTACTAAGTTTTCTTATTCAGAGCAATTTGGGTAAGACTTCTAAAAATTTACTGCGTATGGGGGAAGTGCAATGAGAAAAGTCTAACTCAGAGGACGCGTAGGACAATGTTAATTACACCCAGATCACACTATCGTTAGGCATGCTGTTGTCACTGACGCAACCTACATTATCATTCCACTTTGTGATTATAACAGCACCTTGGTAATGTTGAAAGAATACAGAGACGATAACCTGCAAAGAAGGCCTCTAAATATATGACACATGAATGAATCCTTCTCATAGAGACAAGCAATGTATGGGCAGCATCCAAAGATGAGACATATGGTCTTATTATCATCACATCAGCATGAATCAATTATTTGTGACATTTGAGACTGTGGGAATCTTTTTCCTTAAATCTCCCAATCTTGAGAACTTTCTCAAGAACCATGGAAAATGTATTTAATTAAATAACATGCCAAAGCAGAACAAATTTCTCCACCCATTTTCTTCTCTGGTTCACTTAATACAATTTCACCCTCTAATGCCAGCATCTGGGCGTTTTAAACAGAGATTTCCCTGACTTCTGTGTCTCCTGCTACAGAACCCAGGGACTTAGGAGGAATCCAGTTTCCAGTAGAGAACCATGGAGTTCAGATTTACTACTGAGTCCTAAAGGACTCTTTAAAGAATCATGGGACAAGTCACAGTATTGACTCCCAGCTGTGCTATGGTGAAGAGCAATGGGGCTCCTGAAAGGAGTGGAGGGGAATTCCATCAATCTGCTACAGCCCCTCATTCTCAGCACTGAGCCTTGGTAAAGCTGAAGTCAGCTTTACCAAGAGCTGGATAAGAGCTGGGAACCACTGCCTCCCTTCTTTCTGGCAGCTGTTTTTATAGCTATATGAGCTACTCATGCAGGGGACTAACAACTTATCAATGGAGGTGACGAGTCCTAAAAAACTCCTTCATTCTTGAATTTCAGAAACTTACTAAAAAATTACAAAATGGGTACAAGGTAATATTTTTTGCATACCAGAACTAAATCCTTGCTCTCGCAATGCTTCATTGGCCTAGCTTCATGGGCATGTGACCCATGCAAGAGCATTGAGCAACAAGTTTAAAAGCACCCGTGCATTTGGTTTAATGCTCTGCGGTTGCCATTGTGAAATTCATAACAAGTCTTCCACAAGGGGCCCTGCAGTCTCATCTTACACGGTTCTCCACCTTCAAAATGACATAGCTGGTCCTGTCTTCTTCAGACCCTAAAGAAAGCTGAATCTCCTGGCTTACCCGTGACCTGAGCATTTCCTACAGGTAACTGGGATCTAATGTAGCTTTGGGAAATCAGCCCCTTAACCTCATCATTTTTGCTACACAGGAGAATTTTCTTTTTAAAATATTATTGCTTTTAATACAATTAAATAATTCACCTCATGGGGAAAAAATGCAATGCAGAAGAAAGTATACACAATATTAAATAGAGTCTTCTTCACCAGTATATCCTCACTCAATTTCACATTACCAGAGATAAGTATTGTGAGGACACATCTTCCATTAAGAAAAATAAATAAATACACGCATATATTAATTTGACACACACACACTGATCAATTTTATCTTTTTTTTAAATTCTAATTCTGTATGTCTACTAGATAGAGAAATCCTTTGAAGTGAAGTGAAAGTGTTAGTCGCTCAGTCATGTCTGATTCTTGGCAATCCCATGAACTGTAGATCACCAAGCTCCTCTGTCCATGTGATTTTTAAGGCAATAATGATGAATTGAGTAGCCATTCCCTTCTCCAGGGGAGCTTCTGACCCAGGGATCGAACCTGGTTTCCTGCATTGCAGGTAGATTCTTTACCATCTGAGCCACCACTTTTCACTAGATGGAGAAGATTCTTTAGAATCTACCAATAAAGATAACCAGCAACTTCAAATCATGTTTATTATTTTTCACTCATTTCAGAGTCCTCAGCTGCATTCATTCAGAACAGGTGACTGATGGTAGCACAAAGGAACAAAGACCCAGAGATAACCAAGTGACTGCCTTATCCCAAGCCACTAGGCTATTGTGAGAAATCCAAGAGATTAAGAAGCAAGAAAAACACAGATAAAGCCCTAACTCTGCCATGTTGATTGGTAGAAACATGGATTTCTATTTTCTCACTTGCCAAATATGGCAATTTTTACGAAGCTTCCAAATCCTCTTCCCAATTGAAGTCTTAGATTTAGGAAAAGCTATTTCCACCACCCATCCTCAGGTTCACACTCAGTCCTTTGTCCTCACCTGGGATTGTTTCACTGCAGAAATCTTTAAGTTCCTATTTCCCATTCTCATTATCCGTCTTCTGTTTCCACCTATCCCATTCACTTACTGCATCTATACTTACTTTTGTTTCTTAAAAAAAAAAAAAAGAAATCTTCAGGGATTCATTAGTCTCATTGGTTTTTCTTTTTTATTTGGAAGATCCTTCCAGTCTTTACTTCTTTCCCTACCCATTTGATATTCACAACCCATCACCTGAAGCCCTCGTTGGACAATGTCCTTAAACCCTTTGCCCCACTGTCGTTTCATCACCACTATCATTTGCCCAAACTAAAACCTTGGTCTCCCTTCCAGCTCCTGCCAGTCCCTTACCCAAGATGTCTTACTGACTGAAGCTGAATCCACCTACTTCCACACTCCTTCAGGTGTCATCTCAGACATCACTTCCTCTGGAAAGCCCCCTCGGACCCTCCTCTACCTGAGCATGTTTCACAAATGTGAACACAAAGCCACCTGCAGTTACTTATCATAGCATTCAAAACACACACTATCATTTCAAGATGAACTGTATGTCTCTCCCACCAGACTAAATTCTGAATGCGGAGACCACTCTGTATCATTCATCACTGTATCCAACACAACAGTTTCGGCAAACTATTAGCACCCCGTCGTAATGTAACCAATTTTTTATTCAGTTTTCAAAGTTACAGTTTGATTCCTAATCCTGAAAATTCATTATAGTAACACATTGTA
Organism: Bos grunniens; assembly: GCF_055505025.1. Taxonomy (NCBI): domain Eukaryota; kingdom Metazoa; phylum Chordata; class Mammalia; order Artiodactyla; family Bovidae; genus Bos; species Bos grunniens. The sequence goes on along the minus strand of NC_141168.1, from coordinate 66,687,499 downwards.
CAAGTATTAATCTCTGCATAAATTCACAGAGTGTTCAGACCCAGGAAGTTTGAGGTTTGAGAACTAAAATTATCTAGACCACAGTGTTTATGGTCTTGATCACTGAAGGTTATTTATTTCTTCAGTGGTTAGCATTTTCATGGTGGTCTCTAAACTAGTTCCCAAGCCTCAGCTCCTCCCTCTAGTTCAATGAACTCCCAAGTGGAAAAAGAGTAAGTCTGGTTTCCTCACTGAGCCCTCGTCTACCACTTGTACTTCAATACCATCTCATCTCACCTCAAAAAGATCAAAAGATTTTAGGAATATCTGAAAATCTTAATCTTTAACAAGACAGCTGCTGCTGCTGCTAAGTCGCTTCAGTCGTGTCCGACTCTGTGCAACCCCATAGACGGCAGCCCACCAGGCTCCCCCATCCCTGGGATTCTCCAGGCAAGAACACTGGGATGGGTTGCCATGTCCTTCTCCAGTGCATGAAAGTGAAAAGTGAAAGTGAAGTCACTCAGTCGTGCTCGACTCATAGCGACCCCATGGACTGCAGCCCTCCAGGCTCCTCTGTCCATGGGATTTTCCAGGCAAGAGTACTGGAGTGGGGTGCCATTGCCATTGCCTTCTCCGTTAACAAAAGAGCAGTAGGATGTAAAATGGAAACTGAATGAATCGTGGTATTTGATAAAGGTGAAAAGTGAAAAGTGAAGTAATACATTAAATAACATAAATAGGAATCTAAGAATAATTTAAAAATATATTTTATAGATACAAAACAAAAACTAACTGAGAAGGGCAGAGAGAAATATGAGAAGAAACAAGAAAGGAGAGACAGGAGGAGGTGGAGAGTTAACGAGAAAGCAAGCAAAGGAAAAACGAAGGAAGGAAGGGAACTGAAGCAGTCTCAGACTTTTTCTTATAAATAGGCAAGAAAAATAAGGAATAGGGGGAAAGGCTCTAACCAAAGTGTCATCCCTAACCACCTCCACAGACAATACACATTATCCAGAACGCTGCCACAGTTCACTTAGAATGCTTCAAAAGAGCCTTATCAATGAATAGCAGTCAAACTTAGGACTTGACAGCTTTACATCATTAGAGCATCTGTGGAACTTGAAAGTTAATTAAATGAACCAGGTGTAGCTTGGGAGTTAGAAGGCTGTGTGTGTGTGCTCAGTCATTCCTGACTCTGCCACTCCATAGACTGCAGCCCGCTATGCTCCTCTGTCCGTGGAATTCTCCAGGCAAGAATACTGGAGGGGGTTGCCATTTCTTTCTCCAGGGGAGCTTCCATACCCAGGGATAGAACCCTTGTCTCCTGCGTCTCTAGCAACGGCAGGCAGATTCTTTACCACTGAGCCACCTGGGAAGCTTACCTAAGAAGGGGGTTAGAAGGATTAAAAGGAAAAAGGCAATGATTTACAATGTTCATCATAGGACCTTAAACCTGAAATAATAGAAGCAAGATGGGTAAAGAATCTCTTCCCTCCTCTCATTAATTCAATACACTTAAGTAATCAAACATTTATTAAGCATAAACCATGTAGCAGCAACTGTGCTGGCCTCAGTCATGGCCATAAGTATTAATGGTCTCAGAAAAACCTGGTCTCTGTACCCAGTATGTCTGGACACATAACCCATCACAGAGAGTGGAGAAAAAAGCCTTATAACTGATACTTGGGCCCAAGAACAATCATAATAAAAACTGATAAATTCACTTGAGTGCTTACCCACTTAGCTCTGTGCTAATCAACATGTAATATGCATTTTCTTATATAACCTTTAAAATAGTACAATGAGGTATATAGAATCAGTACCTACATTCTAAAAATGAGAAATACAATCTCAGAGAGTTTAGGGAACTTTCTCTATGCCATTATTAATGATGCATCCAGGGTCTGGATTCTGGCATTCAGCTTCTATTGCTCTCTAGGACCCTGAACCTAAGGTACTTAAAACAAAACATGGACAATGGTTCTCCCTAGCTTTTAGGGCAGAACCCAGATGAGCATGGAGTAATGCACCTCTAGGAAAAAGTGTGTCAGGGAACTTGAGCTCCATTCTAGAACAGTCTAAAATGGCTGTCATCGACCAATATGGGGAGCCATCAGAAATGGCTTATGGTTATCCACCCAACCCTGAAACCAAACCATGAATTGGTTTTGGAATAACTGATGGTTATAGGTTCCTCTCTATAGCAACAATTAAAGCATCTGAACTGTAGCTACATAACCATTTGGTCAACATATTAAAAAGGATAATTTTTCTGAGCAACAAATAGGAGTAAACGCTGAGCACGGTGGAAGTCACCATGACGTGCTCCCAAATATGGACTCCCACGTGAAGAAACATGAAGTATTAAGGCAAGAATCTCCAATTAACTATGAAACGTAACAGGAGAGCCATATTTCCCAGTCCTATTGGGTGGTACTTATGCGAGGTGGGAGGAGAGCTTGTCTATGCCTCTTCTGTATAAAATGAATTCTAAAGAAAACCAAATAATACTGTGATGTGCGTTCAAACATGAGTGCCACTGAGAAGATTTAAATCCAAACCTCTCAGTTTTCTTTCCTTACATTTAAAGTTAAAAATGCTCTAAGTATAAACAGTACACCTGAATAGTCTCTGCTTTTCAGTATTTTACATAGAGGAAGCATTCTCTAGTGTAATGAAATGGTATTCATTAATGGGTGATCAGCAATAAGTTAGCAAAGGCTGGTAAAAGAAATGAGGGTCCCTAACAGCAGAGCCTCTGGATGTTGTGAGGAAACTCAGCGGATGCCAAGAGGAGGATTTCAAGTAGAAGGACGTACAAGCTCAGTAAAGAGGAGGCGATTGTGAATTAGAGAGAGAGGCTTGTGTTTTAAGACCAATTAAGTGCTTACTATTATGAGAACTAAAACCTCTTCAAAATGAATAAATGGGTTAAATAGAATGGGGATTACCATTTAAGTAGAGCATTCTAACTTTGCTTCAGATCATGGGAATTCTACAAGATCACAAAGGAGAGAATTAGCTGAGCAAAATAGTTTCATTTAATGGGAAATTTATTTCGGAAGGGAAGCTAAGGAAAATTTCTGGAGTGAAGTAATGACATTTAGAATTAGGAGACGTTTATGTAAAAAGTGATGTCCAACGATAAAGTTAAGTAATAAGAATTTTCAGAAAGACCCAGAAAAATCTGAGACACCTGAGGCACTTTAGAAAGAAGAAAAATGTAAGCTCTCCATAGGAAATAATTAGAATAGTAGAATTTGACCTAAATTAAAGGAAAATTTACTCATGCCTATGAGTATAGGTACAGTAACACACACACACACGCACACACACTCACAGATATACTCCTTCCTACCTTAAAAATCCCCCCAAAGACCGAGATCAAAATGTTACTTCTATTCCTTTTCTAGTCTAATTAAAACATGAAATGTTGCCTATTGCCTGTTATCAGTTTATGCATATTATGGATTAAATAGAAAAATTAGTATTAATTGAGGATGTCACTTCACTGCAACATTTATTCCACCAAATTAGAGGACCAGTGATTATTAAAATAAGGCATAGCTCCAAATTATATACTGTCCCACATATGCTACTCTGAGGGGAAAAGCCAGTGTTAGCCATAGAAAGAGACTCTTACAAATTCTAAAATGGAAGCCCCATTCCAGAAATTAAATACCAGAATATTTTTCTCAGAATACAAATGGCTTTTAAATTGTAAAGAGAATAAAAAAATTATTAAAAAACAAAACTCTCCCAAACTTCCTCACAAAACCTTCTTATGTTTTTAATTCTTTACTTATTTGATTTAGATTTTTTTTAAATAACAAATTTCAGTGGTTGGAAATATCTTTTTAATTTAAATTTCATAAGAAACAGAGCTACAATGCACATTCCCTGACCAGATTGTATGTGGCCTATTTATTCGAAATGTTTGATTCCATATGGATTTCTGCTCTTTATTTATAACTTCAAGAAAGGATTCTAATAAGTTAGCAACTCAAGGACAACTGACTTGAAATCCAGGCCTTGAGAGCACAGTCCCTCAGGTCTGCCACCTGTGATGTTTTCTAGAAGGACTAGGGGAGGCACACATAGCTGGAAATCTGTGTAGAACTTGTACCCAGTGGGAGCCACAAGTGGGTGGTCCACTGAGGTCAGGGTTAAAGTTCACAGAATAATTTGGAAATTATTCTCAGCTTGGATCTCGTTTATGAGGCCTGAGAATACACCCTTTAATTAGAATACAATTTCCAAAGCAGCCACTCCCTTGACTTTCCAGAGCCCAGTTATTCTCAGAAAAGTAAAAACAGCCTCGTCACACTGACAGCTAACAGTCCCCTATAAATTATGCCTTAAATGTCCAACAAAAAAGGCAGCAGGCATCCGGGACAACAGAGATGTTAGCTGCCAGCCCTCACTCACCACTCTCAAGAAGAGACAGAGAGAAGTTGTATTCAACAGCAGAGTCACTCCCCTTTGCTTCTTGCTTATGCAGCTGAACTGTCCCATGGAAGCTTGGAAAAAGAGTGGGTTGCACATTTGAAAATGTTCCCACACCCCAGCCGGCCTTATTTTTCTGATGATCCCTCCATCCAGCTAACCTCGCACTACAGTGGGAAACTAAAATCAATTCCATGAGAGCCAGCTGTCCGCCTCTTCCACGGTGCTCAGGGAGCCGCACAGGACTCCTGGCACAGGAGCCAGCCCAGGCCTGACTCACGCAGATGTTCCCCTCCTCCCCACGCAGCTCTGAGCCACAGCCTTCTTTCCAGGGCTATTGTTATTACAAAAGATGCACTAGGCCCCAAAAATGCTCTAGATGCTGAAGTAAGAGGAAAACACACATCTCTCTAACTGCAGGGTTAAGAGAGACAGACGCTAAATGACGCAGAGATGGCCAAGGACTCAATGGGGAAAGCCAAAGATGGAAAGTCAGGCTAGCTTAGCAGACGTTAGTGTCTGGGAGTTGGAACAGCAAAAGCTATCAGATTATCAAACTTGCAGATGCTATCCAGGCTTGAGTTGGTTTTAAAGATGACATAAAGTGTTCCATTTTGGAAAATCCACATATCAAATTTTTCTGTAGACCCAACAGAGTAGCCTTTGTCTAGAGAAGTGTGACTGGGAAAATAACAAACATGTAGTTTCTGAAATCTGTCATCAGAATTCATAATCCAAAGTCACCCACAAATATGTGGAAATTCTCGGCAACTTATGTTTTGAGTAAGAGCAGCATTACTGTCTTTGGCCATTATCTTCTGATATCCATTCATCTGTCAATTTTCCCAGCCACTCTCTCAAAGGAGGTAATAAATCTCTCTCTCTGGGTTCTTTCAGTGTATGTTAGTATGTGTACCTAGACAGTTGTTCCCAAATACTCCAGTACCCCATGACACAGGCTGCATCATTATCTCAATTAAAAAAACTATTTCATGCACTTTACAATATTTATCACTGTCCATAATCAATACAGACAAGAGAGAGGAGTCTCTTTTAAATCCATTCACTTTAATGATGTGAGTACTGCGGCTAAAATGAGTTTCATCAAATAGCACTAAAACATGACTTTTTTTTAACACAACATGACTCTCCATATCCTTATGCAACGGTGGTTATATTTTAGTTGTTATCCTATGAGTTCTTATTCATGTTTTTCCAAGTGTGGGCCTTGGGAAGGGAAACTGGTGAAATAAATCAATTAATGAAACACACATACTTAAAATTCTATGAATACAGGGGGAAAAAAACAAGCAAACAATCATGCCTCCCAAAAGGTAAAGTTAAAATTGTCTGTAAGACCCTGTCTCATGCTCTCTTGTTGCTGAAAAATCACAGATAAAATATGCTAGTATCTCACAAACCCTTAAGTTTCACAATAGCAGTGTCAACATTTAGAAAGAAGATGACCAATATATGTTTTGGAGATAAATATTTACTTGAAATAATTTTTTTTGATTCTTTGGAAAAGCTGAATAAATCTTGCTCCTAATTTCTGAGTTTCACTTCCTTTCTATTCCCTTCCCCAGTAGAAAAGTGTAAAAAACCAAATAGTTCTAAAATTAAACTAAAACAGTCACTTTTAGAGCTTTTGCTTGAAAACTTTACGTCTCCTTCTACAGTGTTTTTATTGTTTTTTTTTTCTTCTACAAAGTTGGTTTTTCCTTCTACCTGCTTTTTTTCTATTTGGTTTCAATTATTCAAAGTAAATGTAATAAGTAACACAAAAAAGTTTCAGTATTATAGAGTTGTCTGAACTGAAGAATTAAATTAAAAACAACAAAAAAAAGTAAAGTAACACTTGATTCCCAGAATAAAATTTTCCTCTGTCTTCTCTGAAAATTTGAAAAGTGACATGGATAATTTGGTTACCATAAATGATAATTTCAGATGTAGTACTCCTAAGGCCATCCAGGCATGGCACAGCACAGTGGTGTTCTTTCTATATGTACATTCACTACACAGAATCTTTAACTATGTGGCAAATTCATCTTGAATCCACCAGGGGGAATTTAGCGGCCAGAACAAGCACAACCTGCCATCAACATGGATTCTGAATAGCACTTAAAAGATACTGGTGTTTCTGGACATTCCCAGAGTAAAACAAAACTAAACCAAAGCTTATTACATATTCTACAGAGCACTTTTAAGAAGAGGAAGAGAATAAAAAGAAGCTAAGTAGTGATAAAAGTGTTAACTGTGAAAAAACAGTTTGGAATCATTTGGCCAGAACAGGGACCACATGCGTTACCAAAATACTACTCACTGTCCTCTACCTCATCTCTATCTTTTTAGTTTCACTGTCTGTTTATACGTAGAATTGTCCAACTTCTGCTTAGTTGTTACTCAAGAAGGAATTAAGTTTTGTCTAAATCTCTCTGAGGATGGAGTTCAAAATTTTCAGCTCAATACTTCCTTTTTAAAGACAGGATGAAAGCCGGCAGACAGTATTATTTATACACTGCTTTTACTTCTATATTTTAAAAGACTCATGAAAAACACTTGCAGGTAAGTTGCTGATTTACAGATTTCTAGTAGAATTATATGAGATGATTAACTGAGAGCATATTATTATAGTTATGTCCCTGAATCACTCCAATTTTCTCCAAAAATACTTACTTCTGATGAGTTCATCATCCGAACAATTTCCCCAAATGGACTGGTCTTGCATCTCTCCATGTGTGAAGCAGCTATCGGTAGCTTGAGTTATCTCTCTCTCAGTATTTTCTTTATCACATTTTTCTAAAAAAAAAAAAAAAAAAAAAAGTATTATCATTAAATGTTACATATTTTTCTGTTTTCATTTTTATAGATTTCCTTTTTCCCAAATGCTTCTATAAATCTGCCATAATTTAAAGAAATAGGCACAATACCTCTACTAACCATTGCCTACGTTATTGACTCAATAGAGATTTACTAGCATCTACTCTATGACTGCGCTTCAGAAGCGGCACTAATGGTAGAGAACATGCCTGCCAATGCAGGAGACTCAAGAAACGCAGGTTTGGTCCCTGGGTCAGGAAGACCCTCTGGAGGAGGGCATAGCAATCCACTCTTGTTTGGAGAATCCCTTGCACAGAGAAGCCTGATAGTCTACAGCCCATAGGGTTGAAGCATCTTAGCACACACACATGCACTTTATGACTAGCATTGAAGAAACATTTTACTGTAAAAACTGTCTGTTAAGATTACTGTAAACAGGTTATCAAAACATAGCAAATGATCTGCCATGATAGAAAAATGTGTAACAATTCTACCAAGGATGGAAGTGAGTCCACACATTAGAGGGCAAGGGTGGCAGGGAAAGCATCAAAGATGATGAGAGATTTATTTGTGAGTTTATGGGTTCTCCAGGGAGGAAGCCAATGAGTAAGGAAAAGTAATGTCTTATTGGGAACATAAGCAAAAAGCTGACTATAACACAAGGGTAAATGAATGTCATGAGAGGTCTAGAGCACTAAAGAGATTCAAAGTACGAAGATACTCAACAGAATTCAGAGCTCAAGAAAAGCATGATAGAAAATGGTGTATGTTGGATAATCTTTAAGATCAGCAGGAATTCTCAAAGTAGAGATGAGAGAAAAGCCATTCCAAGTGAAAGAATTGCAGGGCAAACTCCAAAAGCAGACACTTGGGCAAGAGTTCAAATTTTCTGCACTGTGAACTACTTAAAGAGGGATATTAGGAAATAAGAAAAGTCTGAACAGGGACATGCTATGGATATTTGCATGCCAAGGTGAAAAATCTGGACCTAATTTCAAAGTAAGATAAACAAGTGACAGTAGGCACGGTAGCTTTATGAACTGTCTAATCAAAGCCACACATAGGGGAAATGAACAAACTTATACACACCAGAGGTTCTCAATCCTGCTGCTGCTGCTGCTGCTGCTAAGTCGCTTCAGTCGTGTCCGACTCTGTGCGACCCCACAGACGGCAGCCCACCAGGCTCCCCCGTCCCTGGGCAAGAACACTGGAGTGGGTACTTTAACTCACTCAGGGGACTTCTTAAAAAATAGTTTCCTGGGCCTCATAACCTAAAATTCTACTTTAATTTGGGGGTGGGGGACCCAGGTGATTCAACTGTCCTTAAATCCTTAAGAAGCACTGGAAGATGGACGCATCTAACAGGGAGAACAGAGTAAGGGAAACTAAAAGGGAGACTGATGAGAGTTTTGTCACCTGGATAAGAAGATGGGAAAGGAGGTAACTGTGAGAAAATAATTAGAGGATTCACAGTCTATCAAAGAAGATGATAGCTGGAGATGACTGAGTCGTCTTAGAATAGATTTGACTGGGAAAACCTAGAGATCAGGAAAATAATTTATAAAATACATATTTGTATATGTATCTATGTATAACTGAATCACTCTGCTGTACAGCAGAAATTTGAAAAAGGAAATAGTAACCCACTCCAGTATTCTTGCCTAGAAAATTCCATGGACAGAGGAACATGGTGGGCTACAGTACACGGGATCACAAAGAGTCGGCCACGACTGAGCACGTTGGCACAGCAGAAATTAACACATTATAAATCAACTATACTTTAAATATATATTTTTTAAATAAAAATATATATTTGTATATAGTAGATATTTGGGCACTGTATTATGCAGTTGAATATACAATCAATTACAAAACACATCCCAACCTTCATGGACTATAGCCCAACCAACAGTCTAGTGGATGAGTTTAGTTTTGAACATCTGCAAGTCACAAAGTTATAGCTGAAACAGTTATCTTCCTAAACTTGACTGCCCAAGTCATTCAAGTGAATAGGCTCACCAAAACTGTAAGTCTATGAAAAGAAGAGTATCAGGAGGGTTCTATACAATTAGAAAGGAATCAGAGAAGGAAGAAAAACTAGATGATGTCAAGCCATGGAAGCAAGGAAAGGAAAGAGATTCAAACAGAAGTTGTTAGTCAACTGTATTAACATTTCCAGTGGAAGGGAAAAAAAAAAAAAAAAAGTTCTGCACATGCAGAAATTTCTCCTGTACCATGGAGATTTCACAATTGAAAAGTTCTGCCATAAAATACATTTCAACACATGAAAATAGATGGACACTCAGGAATAAGTCCAGAGGCTAAGATTTCTGAATTTTAAAAAATTGGGTCTTCAATGCTAAGTATTTTTAGAAAGGAAAACCGTATTCAGATAGCAGTAAAATATAAATTAGAACCATACTAAACCAACATGTTCTAGATTTATGTAACATTTACTCAGCATTATCCTAGGAAAAACGTAACCTTCCTGAGATGTGTTAGTTTCAATTAAAATCTTGACTTTTTAAAACAACTTCTGAAATCTTTCCACTGCCACAGTCAACCCAAGGCCTTTCTGAGATGATCAATAGAAAAGATTTTTCTAGTAGCTCTACACAGGGACTCTCTCCTCAGCAGAGTCCTACTTTCTTGCTGCTACTGTTATGTAGCTGACTGCCGCCAGGTGTCATGCTAGTAGGCTTGATTCAATTAGTAACTCTAATTGAAGCTGAATGAAATTAATTATATAATTTTGAGCTGTTCAAGTTTAATTCCATTAAAATTAATTCATGAAACCAGGGCATTATGAAGCAATGCTGACTAAAAGAAAATAGGTATGAATAAAGCCTCTAGACACACTTGACTCACATTTGAATCATGTCCAATATTCAAGTGCTAAACACAGACCCTCTCAACTCTCCCATTGACTAAATGAAAATGTTATGTGGCTCGTACACACACAATTTTAGTAGTGACCCACTGCTAAGAAGAAAACAATGCTCCTCCTGCTCTGAATATTTACTGAGACAATTAGCTTTTTTTTTTTTAAGTTTCCTTATCTGGGAAATTCTAGAATTAGATGATCTCTAGAGTCCTTCTCAAGTTGTAAAAGAAAAGAAAAATTATCATTCTCTGTCTCATTACATTCAAGAAATGATAACTATGTAACTACTATTAAATCACAATCGTCAATCTACCCAGCATTGCCTCCTTTGAAAACTAAACGTCCCTAAGAGTTGTTCTCAGGCTTTTGCTATGATCCTTAACACTCAGAACCAGAGCAAGGCTCAGAAAAAACTCCAAATTTAAACTGACTCACCAATTCTTCACTCATAAACTTCTGTGACTACTTGACTAGTTTGTGTTTTTTTTAACATATCTATTTTTATTAACACATCTTTAACATTTAATGAAAATGGCAGCCTCATAAATGGTGTGCAGTTATATCTAATATTGAATAAATGCACTCAGAGAGAATGAGATTTAACTGATTACTGCAAAATGGGCACCATGATGTCCAGCCAATCTTATTACAACTTTCAATAGGTTTGGGTCAGCCACTACTCATTAAGAGGAGAAAATAGCAGTTTCTAATAATGGATTTCTGTTATCTGTTTACGTTGTCTATCACTTCTGAATTACAGCAGCAGAAGCCATGGTCCTGGTTTAACTGATTCCTTTCTAGCTTTATGAAGGTCTGTAGGTGCAATTCAACTGCTATTTGGGCCTGAAAGATATGACAGGACCACAAAGATCTCAAAGGCGATCAAATAATTTCAATGAAGCATAAAATCAATCTATCTTTCTACAGGTTTCTGTATATTCATCCTTTCCTCCCCAACTATATATATACAAGCACTCTTTCCCAACTTAGTAAATTTCTCTTAAAAGGGGATCTTCATGATGTCAATCATGCTGTTCTTCCAAGCCACTGGCTCTCTACTGTAGACCACATTTAACACAAAGATGCACAAGTCCCAACTTCAGGGTCCCAATTTGGGTGATACAGAGAAAGGAGGGTGTCACCATCATATACAGCCAGATTTGAAGAGGACTGTTTTAGGTAAGCTCTTTGGTACTATACAATTTAGAGAAAACTTAGGAAGCGTTAATTGCTCAGCTGTGTCCACCTCTTCATGACTCCATGAACTTAGCCTGCCCAGGCTCTTCAGTCCATGGAATTCTCCAGGCAAGAATACTGGAGTGTGTTGCCAGAAGAGGGAATCCTTCTCCAGGGGAGCTTCCCAATTCAAGGATTGAACACAGGTCTCCTGAATTGCAGGCAGATTCTTTACCATCTGAGCCACCAGGGAAGCCCTTCTGTACTGTAAAATTTAGAGAAAATTTAGAAAAGCCCATCAAATACTGAGATATAGGCCTTGCTTCTCATCCCTTTGTCAGAGTAGTCCAAGTTATCAGAAAATATAATTTTATCAAATCACTAATTAAAATAGAGGGATTTAGTTCTATCCCTATGTTAGGACAACACTAAAACCTAAATTACTACACGTAACACTAAACAGTCCTACTAATAGATGAACATTAAGAAGTATGTGTTAGATGTTAATACAAAAGTTGAAGACACTTTAAAAATATCACTAGAGCAAAGGACAGTCATATACCACTGGCATCTGCTGCCAAGAGGCTAGCTCCCACACATTCTCCTTTGCCCACACCAAGGAGGGAAACGCAGAAGAATCAGTGGATGAGGGGGAAAAGCTTGCTCCCTGATAATGAATCCTCTAGCTGGGGAGACCAAACACACACACAAAATAATCAAGCAACTACAAAACAGAAGGAAATGAAAACTGCCCTGGGTCTTAATTCTGGGTCAAAGACTGACCAGCTGTGTGTCTGGGGCTCAGCCTCATTCTCTTTATCCAGAAATGAGGGCATTGAGCTGGATGGCTGCAGAGATGGCTTTGTTGTCTGTAAAATTCTGTAAATCCGAGTCTGCACAAAGGCTAAACAATTGAGCCAAAACTTCATACACACACACACACTGTAGGGTGTTTAGAATGGAGAAGAGAAAAATCATAGAAAAATTCTGTAAAGCCCTGGGTTTGAATTAATTTTCAAAGAAAATGACAAGCATAAATTATACCTAACAGTCAAAGGAAAAAGGTAAGAATTCTAAAGGATTAATTTAAATATAATATGTCATACTCAGAAATGACTATCTGACAGGATCAATACTCTATTTTTTATTATTTTTCTAAAGAAAGGCGTGAATGGTGAGAAGCAATCTCTCTCCAATCTTGATTATTCTTGCTAAAGGATATGAGATTCAGGTAAATAGAATTTCCATTTGATTTAAAATTTTATAATATTTTGCCTAGTTGGCATTATCTAATTTTTAAAACTTGAGAGTTTTACTTATCTCAGACAGTTGGGGAATAAAATAACTTAAAAGTGATTAACAAGACAGAACAATCTAAATGTATAAAAGAGTACACTGGATAATAATACATGTAAAATATTATCTATGCCATATTAACAACCATTCAGCTGATATGTAGTTGTTAAGTAAAGAAGAAGAAAATGCTTCCTTTTGTTGAAAGAATAAATTAATGAATTTTATACTTACAGTATTAGCAACTTTCAAAGGACATTAATATGTTTTATTTATTTCATCTTCAGAACCCATTAGCTAATTTCATATCTCTTCCAGGGTAGAAAGCCCATTGCAATACTCAGCCTTTCTCCAAAATTCCAAGGAATGGTACCTCATAAGGGATCATATTCTACTCTTTGTCAGTCTGATTCAGTAGTAAATTGTTCTTTAAGTATAAATATGCCATCAAGTGATCTTTAGCTACTTCTAGTTCTGCCCATTGTAGATAGAAATAATAAACTCACGTCTATAAGACAATCATTCAAAGTATTCATGAGGGTTTTTTTTTTTTTTTTCATTAGTTTGTAGTCAAGCATATTTATTATCTGAACAGATACATGGTTTTAACAAATAAGAGTAAGAAAAGAATCTAATAATGTTGTAATCTGTTTCCAGGATGAAATGAGCTTGCCAAAGTTACCTAACGAACTTTTAAAACATGTACAATACTGTTCATGCCTCATCGTTTTCCAAGAAAGAGACAATATTGTCTACAAGTCCAGACATTTGAATCTTTCTTGATAAACAGAATCTGCCTGCCAATGCAGGATATGCAGGAGACATGGGTTTGATTCCTGGGTCAGGAAGATTCCCTGGAGGAGGAAATGGCAACCCAATCCAATACTCTTGCCTGGAAAATCCCATGAACAGAGGAGCCTGGAGGACTATAGTCTGAGGTGCCACAAAGAGTCAGACTGGACTAAGCACGCATGCACAACTCAATGAATAAGAACAAATGATAAATAAAAAGACTCAGGCTCTCAGGGACAGAAATACTATCCTTACACTGTGCATTTTACTGGAAAAATGTTTAAGAGCACAGAATCTGAAATCAAGGGACCTGGATCCACCACGAACTACATGGATCCTGGGCAATTTCTGTAATCTTTGTCTTTAAAACGGTAGTAACACCAGTCCCTATATCAGAAGGTGGATGTGGAAAGAAATGGAACCATGCCTGGAAAGTAGAATGTCTGGTATATAGTAAGGGCTCATTCATACTTGCTACTAATATTATATTAAGTGTCATTACAATAAGCACCTTTTTAAAACCTTAGGGAGGTGTTGAGGACAGTATCTATCTACTCAGTAATCACTATATAAAAACCAAGCTAGAAATCTGTTTACAGACTGAATATAAGGAAAACTATTTCTTCCTTTGAAAAGCTATATATATATTTTTCCTTATGGACAATGAAAATTATATTAGAGAAAATGCTTTCTTTTTGCCTCACATTTGCAGATAAAATTGAATCATTGGGTTTGACCCTGCAGTTATACCAATACATTTCAATTTTCCCTCAGGCTTGGATCTCCTAGTTTCCATTATTCTGTGTGTGTATATATATGTGCATTTTATATATTTATATATTTGAGATATATATATATATATGTATTTTAAAGTACTTTTACAGGTTACATTAAATATTCTCTTGAACTAGGCATAGTTCAAATGCACAAACCAATCATCAAATCTACTTATCTGTACTTAATATGTATATTTTGTGGAAGACTAGTATAAATGATGGTGCTTGGCAGATATCCTTATAAAACTGCATAAAACTTAATCAGTATACAATTTACTTATTTCTTAAAGCAAGCAGTATTAGTAGCTTTCTTTATGCATAAAATTTGGGGCTGCTGCATGCTGATCTACATCAATTAAATATTTTATTTTAACCTATGAGAGATCACTTATAATCTATATAATATGTATATTCTTATTGCCATGAAACCTATATTCACATCTCCTTTATCTGTAAACAATTTCATTTTTACTCTTCCATTCAAATACCAACATTATTTCAGATTATCTATGTGTATTCTGGATTATGAAATCTTAAATAATCTGAAACTAAAATGTTTGGGAAAAGTAAAAAAAATTTTTTTTTAATCTGGGTCTCTATTTCCCAGAGGCTAAGAAATGTGGAAATCTACAAATATTTTACAAATGTAACCTTTAAAAACCAAAGATAAGGCAGCTTTCAGGAAGACCTGAGGCTCTGGAATTTCACTTCCTCGCTGATCCAAATAAAGAAAAAAGAAAAAATAATCCCTTAAGCTTAATGACCTTTAAGAAACATTGCAAAACCCGCCTGCTTTGCCTGATGTTCTAAAACAGATTAAAATTTCATTGTCCAAAACATTTTAAGATTAAAACCAAAGCATTTTTAGCAGATGAATGAGCATATTACAAAATTTCTTAGTTTTATATATATATACAAAACTTATCATATAATCAGACATACTATGTTTGTTGAATTAATTAAATGCTTAAATCAATTTAATCAACTAATTGTTATTGCCATTATTTTGAAAAATAGTAAGAATTCTGGGAAAAAGCTAAATTCATTCCTTCAAAGGGCTTCTTATGCAGTTAGAAGCTTATGATGTGTTTAGATTTGAAAGAATGAGAAAAATGACACTGACTCAACTAGTTTAGCTGGGGTGGGTAGAGAACAATAGGTTTTATACACAGCAAATCAGAGAACAATTTTAAAATTATATGAATACACAATTGAATACAATATGCAAACAGATAGGTGCAAACTGCAGCAACAGTGCAAATTAATATCTCAACAATCAGGGCTCTAAATAAATGAGGGGTAAGAAGAATTAGGCACTTTCCATAAAAAAAAAAAAGTAGTGGGGAGGTTAGAAAAACGCAAGCTGACACAGGGAACCAGGACACGAGACCTCAGTCATCTTACTCTCCTGCACCTTTTACATCAGAATCTAAAGTTCCTCAGCCTAAAAATGTATTTTCAGGATAACTGACCCCAGACGCCTGCATCTTCAAACACAAGTTCAATAATGTTCTTCCTGCCAGCAAATTCACTCATATTAAAGCCAAACATTCATAAGGCTCATAGAATTTTGAGTTACACGGGCTCATAAAGATCTCTTAACCCAACCTGATAACATAAATTCAGTTCAAAATATCAACATCCAGCATCCCAGAACGAAGGCAAGGAGAGCAGGCATGAATAATTCCAGAGACAGGGAAACCGCCTCAGAAAATAGCTTACTTCAAGTCAGGACTTCTTAAGGATTCAAAGACTTTCCCCAAATCGTCTAAAATTGACTTATAATTTTCACTGATTTATAGAATTTTGTTCTTTGCCATCACTCTAATCCTTCCTCCATGTGACAGAGCCTCCACATTCAATTTACTTTTATAAGCATGATAATCTTTTTCAGTTCAGTTCAGTCACTCAGTCGTGTCCGACTTTTTGTGATCCCATGACTGCAGCACACCAGGCCTCCCTGTCCATCACCAACTCCTGGAGTTTACTCAAACTCATGTCCATTGAGTCGGTGATGCCATCCAATCATCTCATCCTCTGTCATCCCCTTCTCCTCCCACCCTCAATCTTTCCCAGCATCAAGGTCTTTTCAAATGAGTCAGTTCTTTGTATCAGGTGGGTAAAGTATTGGAGTTTCAGCTTCAGCATCAGTCCTTCCAATGAATATTCAGGACTTATTTCCTTTAGGATGGACTGGTTGGATCTCCTTGCAGTCCAAGGGACTCTCAAGAGTCTTCTCCAACACCACAGTTCAAAAGCATCAATTCTTCGGCATTCAGCTTTCTTGATAGTCCAACTCTAACATCCATACATGACTATTGCAAAAACCATAGCCTTGACTAGACAGACCTTTGTTGGCGGAGTAATGTTCCTGCTTTTTAATATGCTGTCTAGGTTGGTCATAACTTTTCTTCTAAGGAGTTAAGTGTCTTTTAATTTCACGGCTGCAGTCACCATCTTTTTACTTTTTAATCTTTTTACTCTTATCTAAAAAAGTTATCCTGAAAGAATTTACCTTAATGACTGCTGAAATCCAGAGACACCTCATCTACAGTAGTCCCCCTACTTAGCAATTAACTCTATAATAAAAGAAATTGAGGACTTTACCTTCTTCCCCTTTTTTAAAAATAAGGTTATACACCCATCTTTAGTGCTTTAGCATCATCATTATTCTAAGTGCCATAGTTTTTAAAACTTTTGTTACCTCTCAGTTATACCAACAGATTTTATCAACAACATTCTAACCCAAGCTCTCTGGTTAAGGTATCAACCCATATTGAGCACTATTTACAAATGTGAAGGCCAATGGAAGTCAAAACTTAACCAAAGAAGTTTTTTAATCTGTAAAGGCATTTCTAAGCTATAATTTGAGTCCGATCTTGAAATAAATAAGTGAGAGACGATGGAGAAGAGCATTACAAATAGTGGTGAAGCCACAAATACGACAATAATGAGAGACTCTGCAGTATACTGAAATTGATTTCTTAGACTTCAGAATGATGGATATGAATTAGAAGTTGGGAGATGCTTCCTCTCTGGTAATTCTCCTGAAGGAGAAAACCAGAAGCCTCTTATTTAATTCATCAATACATTCTCTGGCCTTCTGGATCATTTCTTTGGGGCAGTGCCTACTTGGAATTCTCCTTTAAGACCACCAACCCATTCTGGCTTTACAATTTCTGCAATCTCATTAACTTCCAGTTTTAGTCACCTCCAAGAGAATAACTTATAGATCCATTATCTTCACCCCAGTTCCTAGCTTTACCTATAGATTTGAAGTTTTAGCTCTACACCAATATACCTTTAGCAATTTAAACTTAACATTTCCACTTTTCTTCTGTCCCTGCCTGTTTCTCCAACTGTAGCTTGTACATTGGTCAATGGTATTCACAGAATCACTGTTAGTTCTCTATTTTCTCCTTATTGTCCCTTTCCCAACAATCAATTGCTAGAACCTGCTAGTAAGTTATAGCTCTCAATTTCTCTTAAATCTATACTTCCTTGCCTATATCCACCACTAGGGCCTATCCTCACTTTCTCTTACAAATAGAAATGCTTTTCTAAAATAAAGATTGAATATGTTACTCCTTGGCTCAGTTTCAGTTCAGTTCAGTCACTCAGTTGTGTCCAACTCTTTGCGACCCCATGAACTGCAGCACACCAGGCCTCCCTGTCCATCACCAACTCCCAGAGTTCACCCAAACTCATGTCCATCGAGTCGGTGTAGCCATCCAGCCATCTCATCCTCTGTCATCCCCTTCTCCTCCTGCCCCCAACCCCTCCCAGCATCAGAGTCTTTTCCAATGAGTCAACTCTTCACATGAGGTGGCCAAAGTATTGGGAGTTTCAGCTTTAGCATCAGTCCTACCAAAGAACACCTAGGACTGATCTTTAGGATGGACTGGCTGGATCTCCTTTCAGTTCAAGGGATTCTCAAGAGTTTCCTCCAACACCACAGTTCAAAAGCATTAATTCTTCAGCGCTCAGCTTTCTTCACAGTCCAATTCTCACATCCATACATGACCACTGGAAAAACCATGGCCTTGACTAGACGGACCTTTGGCTCAGTAAGAATTAAATTCATTTTGCATATGGGTAAAAACCTGGTAAGAGTTATTTTAACATTGTACATATATTCATGTTGCAAATTCCTACACCTTTCCCATGTTCAATAATTTCAGCTTGTATCTCAGTAGGAAATAGAGAGTAAAATCTCAGAAAATCATCCTAAAATCCTACACATTGCTTGGGTGATGTGACGAGAAAAATAAGAACAAAGTAGGTCTATATTTATAAAGACCCACAAGATTAAAGGCTGATTCACCATGAAAAAAAGCAGGCGAACTATTTCTATGAGTAGAGAAAGTGAGGAGAGGAAACTGGTTCCCTTGTCCTCTGCCATCTGCCTTCAGGGGGTGTCACCTGCCCAACCACAAGATGCCTCATTTTTAGAGCTCAACTCTGCACAGTCCAAACCAAAAAGACCTACAGACTGTGTCTTCTTCAGCTCGGATCACTCACAGCCTAACTCAGACAAGACTGACCCCTTGGTATCCTGAGATTCTCTTAACCTCCAGAAGCTCCAGAACTGAACCAGTCACCCTGCAACTGGCCGTAAACTAATCTGTCACAGGGCTCTTATCTTGAACTGATATTCAGACAAGGGATTTGGCGCACACACACACCTTATCCTCTCTCTCACTTAGCTTACAGGTTCTCTCTGGGCAGAACGTGTGTTACACATTTTCAATTGTCACAGGATTTTGTACATAGTAGGCACAAAGGAAATAGTTGTTCATAAGTTTCCCAGTTTAAATATGTTGATATATTTGGTAAGATATATTGTGCTAGCAAGAAAATGTATTTCAGACTTTATTCCTGAAACTACATAAAAATCAGGCATAAAAGCACATGCATATGAATCATCTTACTTCAGATCATGTGGGTGTGAATCTGAAAACAGAAGTGGACTGCAAGCAGAAACCACAAACGAAATTAATGTTAAAATAACTCTTTTCATAGTTCCTGCTTAGTGAACTCTAAGCAATTAGAATCTATAAAATACAACTCAATTTCCAAAAGTTACAGTAGAAACCTTAGCTCCTTCAGGATGTGTAGGCTAACATAAAAAGAAAATACTAATAGCTTAAGAAACTTCAGTGTTAATGGCAAGAGAGAGGAGGGGGGAAAAGATGAGAGAGAAAAAGGTTATGAGAGAGAATCATCCAAAACACAGGACTGATCAAGGCAGGAGGAAGGACTGCAGCAGAATTCAACTATGCAAACATCTAGACTCTAGCCAGGGCAGAATCAATCTCCCCTTAATAAAAACTGAATAAAAACTTTTAGGAATAGAAACATAAAAATCATATCCCATGCCTTTATAGGATGGAATACTTACATTAACTCAGAAAAACAATTTGGCTGAATTGTTTCCCTCTTCTGTTTGCTGTTGTTCTAACTAATTTTCCACTTGCAAATGGCCTTTTAGATTGTGGCAATTTATGTTTCCTTTCCCCCCAAATCTTTTATTACAAAAATATAATGCTAGTAAAGTCATTGCACACTGTTATTAGACCTTTCCATGAAATCAACCCAACATGATCCAGGAAACAAGGTTCAAAGAAACAGGAAAGGCTCTTACACACCCAAAAATTCCACAGCTTCCCCACTAGCCCTGTAAAGGTCACTCAATTATATATGTTAAATCCTTGTATGTGAACTGACCAAACAAGGCCAACAGGCATGACTCTTGCTGACCAGAAATCATAGCCTGTTAAATGTACTTCTGGTCTCTCCAGCTCCCCATATAGCCTGGAACACAAGACCAGTTGGTACAAACACACTCTTCCCACACAGGCCTGATACTCCTCCCTTGCCCCCACTCCCACTGCTTTCATTCTGCCAATCTCCAACCCTAAGCCAATTCCAAAAATCCATTCTATCTGCTTCTATTCCCAAGGTCCTGAATGCTTCTTGCTGAGAAAAGCAATCAACCATGCTGACCGTGTCCACTAAAAATTCATGCCATTCATTCTTTGTTAAGCCCTCAGTGTTACTGAGCAATCCTTTTGTTTGCCCCAGATGGACTCCCTCTTGAATCCCCAACTTTCCAAAGACTCGTCTTATCATCATCCCCTTCCTTCCCAAGATTTTACTCTTTCAATTACAAACTCCCACTGCACCGCGGTTCCACCACAGGCTCTTTCATCTTTTTTCTTTCTGTCCCATGGCTTTCTTTCCATTAGTGTGTGATGGACATGCTCAAAATTCCCCACCCAAAAGCAGCCCTCTCTATACCCTGCTTCTAACAAACTACAGCTCTTCTCATCTTCCATGGCCCCTAAATATCTAACATTTCTGTGACCAATCCTATAAACTCTCTCTCTGTATTCTTTTCCTTCTTCTCCCAAAAGGCTAGCCATTCCCCTAAATCTGGTCCTCAAGTATTCTCTCTCACTCTTGGGCCCATCCATCAGCTACTTGGTGGTAAACTCAATCTGTAAGCCTGACCCTCACCACTCTCCTAGTGACAGATTCTCTTTTTCAGTGGCCTACTGGTGATCCTGGCTTAGCATGGAACCAACATGATCAAAAGAAGACTCAACTCCTCCTATGTTTCCACTCAGGTTACAAAGCAAACCTATGATTTACCTTAAATTTCTATCTTTCCACCATCTCCCATATTAAGTATTATGCCGAACCACATAAATGCCATTGAACAAAATTGGTCACTGTGCCTAGTTTTAGGAGATTCAAAAATGAATAAGTAAAAATCAATGCCCTCAACATTCTCTCACAGCAAGGTAGAGCACTGTCCTGCTTTTGCTATTGTTTTAAATCCATAGTCTCAATTCCAGTCCCACTGGTACTCCTCTCATCTTTTGTCAGGCTATTGTAAAATCCTTCCACAAAGTCACGACCGTCACTCTTGCCTCTCCCTTCAAAATCATCCTCTGAACTGCCACCAGATTTATTTTCTAAAAACACCAATTTGGTCCTATCCTTACCCTTATCAAGAACTTTCAATAGCTTACTACTGCCTACAGAAAGGATATACAGATTCCTCTCAGGAGAATCAAGGACCTCCTCAAAATTACTTTAGCTTATCTTTACAACGTAACCTTATTTTCAACTCCTTAATAGAGCTCATACAATGCTCTTAGTGAAGTCCTCCATATTCTGTAACAGACCTTGCTCTTCACATCTATCTCCACAAATCTTGTGGAGTTTGACCATGATTCTTGGTCCAACTCAAATCATAAGCTTTTTTTGATTCTTCCAAATGCCCCAGATAGAGATGCTACCTCTCTCCCATGTTGTTTGCCATCACTTTCTTTGTGTCTCTTTATACCTCATGCGAAGAATTGACTCATTGGAAAAGATTCTGATGCTGGGAGGGACTGGGGAAAGGAGGAGCAGGGGACGACAGAGGATGAGATGGCTGGATGGCATCACTGACTCGATGGACGTGAGTCTGAGTGAACTCCGGGAGTTGGTGATGGACAGGGAGGCCTGGAGTGCTGCGATTCATGGGGTCACAAAGAGTCGGACACGACTGAGCGACTGATCTGATCTGATCTGATAGCACCTTTCCATCTTCTTTGTAAGTATGTATAAATGTATTTCTCAAATATACTGCAAGCCCCAGATTTCATTCATCAATATTTTCCTCTCTGTATCTGTCACAAAGCATCACCTCTGTTTATATATATTGTGTGTGCATATATATATGCATATATATATATAACAGAACATTCACAGAGCACCTGAGTAAGGCAGAAATAAACAACGTGAGAACAAACAAAAAGGGTATGGAACGGATGAAAATTGCTATGAAATTCCCCTGAATTACAAACACAAACATATGTTAATAAATGCTTTCCCTATTCCCATCCTCCATCCTGACCCCCAAACTATTTCTATTCTTTGCCATCTGCTGCCATGACTCACACTTGTTCTGGACAGCAACCAAGCCCTCCATTTACCCAATCATTTATTCCACAAATATGTACTAGAGCCTACTTCAAAGTCAACAGTGCTCCCTGCCTATCTCAAGATTTTGTGCTGTCATCTCCTTCCTTAACACAGTCCCATCCAGCTCAGTTCATACCACAGTGTCCCTTAGAACTTTATTTGCAGTTCTCAGCTCAAATAATTTAAGCTCTCCAAACATTTTCTTAAATTTATCGTCATAATCGTTTAACCACTTCCTTCCTCCCTCCCTTCTTAGGTTTCTCCCAGTTACTCCTTCTCTTATACATTTGATTTTTTTTTTAAGCAGAGGGAACATGACTATGTCAAGCTGATAAGGCTTGCATTTCTCTAAACTTACAAAATGAACATTAGTTCCTTTAAGCGAAAAAGGATTTGGAGCATAAGGTCTACAGTGCTTGAAATGCCCCAAGTCCTCTTCCAAATCTAGACAAAGTTTCTTATAGTTTTCCAGTTAAGCCTATTCTCTAAAGCACCTATATTGAAAATGTTTCACTTACCTTTTTCTTAATTACCTGTATGTGGTTGCCAGTATCATTAAGAGTATGTTCTCTATAATAACATTTAATAAAATTTTCAACCATCTTGTTGAGATTATTGAGCTAAACGTAATTTATCATTCTGTTTCTATGAGAAAGGATAATCCAGATTTCAAAAATCCAACTTATAAGTGACTACAGATCATGTGAAAATTAGGGACTTCTTTCCTTATTATTCCATAAAAATGCTGAGATCCCTAGAGAGAAGTCCAGGATGACGGGACAAAAATATCTACTGAGGCAGTAGAACAAAGTATTAAAAGATCTATTTATTGGCTTATTTTTATCTCATTCTTTTCAATGTGTATTTATGTATTTATTATCTAATATTCATATATATTTGTACAATAGTATACATAATCTTGACAGGAAACTTTTTTGAGGATGAAGACTCAGGCCTCAGTTCAGTTCAGTTCACTAACTGGGATATGGGATAAAAATGCTGGCGAGCTCTAAGAGACAGTACACATGGAGTGATATGATTTAAAGTTTGGAACTTGAAAAGGAGACGTTTCTCAAGATTTTTTTTAAGGCTTTCTAGAAAAAAAAAAAAAAAGACTGTTTAAAAATCAAAAGCCTGTAGAAACAATGATTCTCAACTAGAGATTAAAGAGCACCTAAGTGAAGTATGAAGTATGAAATGAAGTTGCTCAGTCATGTCCAACTCTTTGCGACCCCATGGACTGCAGCCTACCTGGCTCCTCTGCCCATGGAATTTTCCAGGCAAGAGTACTGGAGTGGGTTGCCATTTTCTTCTCCAGGGGATCTCCCCGACCCAGGGATCAAACCTGGGTCTCTCACATTGTAGGCAGACGCTTTACCGTCTGAGCTACCGGGGAAGCCCAAAGAGTACCTGGAGATTGTCAAAAGTGCAGATTCTTGAGTCTTACTCTCCAGATTCTGATTCTGTAAGTCTAGAGTGGAGCCAAAGATGTTGGTAGCCTTGAGAGACTAGAATAGCATCTCAACACCACTGTTATTCCAGGCCAGATAATCCTTTGTTCTGAGGGGCTACCGTATTATGTGCATGGTAAGATGTGTATAGTGTTCTCCCTGGCCTCTACCCACTGCATCCCAGGAGCACCCACCCCACCATACCAAACATGTTTCCAGAAGTTACCAAATGTCTCTTGCAAGGCACATCATCCCTGACTGAGGACCAGAGACAGAAGGTGCCCAAAGATGACACACTCTTGAGAAATGCCATTCTTAAAGGATAAAACGATATGGTAAAAGTCAAAGAATATGGATATTACGAGCATACGTGGTATAAATTGAAATAAACAGGCTTCCCATAAAGGAAATCTGATTAGCCACTATAAATTCCTGACAAGTCAGCTAAGCTTCTAAGTCAAAGCTCTTCTTATGTAATTTCAACTTGAAGATTTTCTCCCTAGCTTCTATTTTAAATTATTTTTAATTAACTTTACTGGCATTTTGCATCCTGCTATGAAAAGTCCGCCTAATAGTCTCAGAGGACTCTCCCAAGAGAGAAGAGTGCATTAAATCACACATTATCACATTAAAGAATATTCCAGCACACAGTCCGATAGTCTAAATCTTGGCAAATGCAATGGGGGAGGGAGGGGGGATGCAAGGAAGGACCAGAACAGGCAAAGTGATTCACAGTATCCAAAGCTGATTGTTCTCAATTCACCCATCTGTAGGAAAAACAGTTCTACTGATTGTCTACTTTAACCCACATTTATCACAATGACATATATTTTACAATTTGTGCTTCTATACTGGATTCTACTGACTATGTATGAAACCCTGGACAAGTCACTTAAGTTCTCTGGACATCCCTTCTAGAAAGTGAGTCAACTGGACTAAGTTATTTCTAAAGATCCTTCTAGTTATAAGTAGCAAACAGGGAAGCATTTAATTAAAAGGCTCTTTTAACCACGGAGAAGGAAACGGCAACCCACTCCAGTACTCTTGCCTGGAGAATCCCATGAATGGAGGAGCCTGGTGGGCTACAGGCCATGGGGTCGCAAAGAGTCGGACACGACTGAACGACTTCCCTTTAACCATATGGATTCTAATAACTGTGCACAAAAAAGCAAATGCCTATCAAGGTTGATAGCACAATGAATTTTAAGATGCTTGACCCAAAAAAGAAAAAAATGACAATTAGATGAACCATGCATACAAGATCCAGTCTTTTTTAAAACAAAAAGAAGTTTGGCCCAAACTACCCTTCACGCATGAGAAGGTCAATCAAGTCAGTCTTTCAGAAGTTCACCATAAATAGGGAAATAGTTTTAAATCACACATTTACTTTCTAGTTTCTATAACAGAAATCACAAATCAGCTTCTTTGGAGCCATTTCCAGCCTGCAGGTGTGGTTGTTTTATTTGGCCTGGATAAACATTGGATTTAATTAGCTGCCAACTTTTAAAAGGGAGTGATGATACATAAAAATCCATATTTCCAGTATCTCTTGAAATACTGGAAGATAT
Organism: Bos grunniens; assembly: GCF_055505025.1. Taxonomy (NCBI): domain Eukaryota; kingdom Metazoa; phylum Chordata; class Mammalia; order Artiodactyla; family Bovidae; genus Bos; species Bos grunniens. Next base: position 66,662,337 of record NC_141168.1, on the reverse strand, counting down.
TCAACCCAAGTGGCAACAGTGAGCTGGACTGAGAAGCACTGCCTCCTGGGCCCAGAGCTCTCCAGGGGCCCTCAGTCCCCACTGCTCCCCATCTTCCCACACCCATCCTGGTTCCTTCTGCCAGCATGGGGCATATGCGCTTATATCCTTGTCCGTAACAATTTTCAAAATGCACAAATAAGATTTTTAATGCTTTCAGAGCAACAGAACTGTGCTTGGAGAAGAATCACAGCCAAAGGGGAGAAGTTGCAAAGAAAGAGACCTTGCTCTCAACATGAAAAACTTGCATAACTATCAATATGAATGCTGATAAGCAGAATGTGCTACACTGTAGGCATTTAACCACCTGAAAAAATGCAGAAAGAAATCCTAGATTTGATGGGAAGTTCAGACTAGAGACCACCCAAATTTACTTTCAACTTTAGCTTTTTATGCCTTCAGTTAGTAGTACACATAGCTCCTCACAACACAGTAATACATGAACAGGTTATATGTCTTTACATACATACACATATATATGCATATGCATACTAACACACATATATATGCTATTAACACACATATACATTTAATTTTGTTTGCAGGGGAAGACTTGATTTTATCCTTCTCCTTCATGAAAAGACATTTTCTACTAACTTTCATATAATATTCCATTTTTCTCACAGATTTTAATATATAAAGCTTTAAAATTAGGTTTCTATTAAGTAAGCAGCCATATCTTACCAAAGTATTATTCAATTATTCTTCTGAAAAGATAATCAAGAATCCAAGGACAGAAGGACGAGGATGAAAGAACTCGAGAAAGAGTTTAGAGAAGTGTGGCCTGCAGGCGAAGTTTCTTCACTAGCATCTTTACCAACAAAACCACCCTAACCATGGCAGCTACATACAATTTTCTCCCTGCCCACTTGATCCAAAACTTTTTTCCTTCAACTTATGAGATCTGCTTGTTTGAGATACAAACTTTTAACAAGATTCTGAAGATTTTCTTCTGTAAAAAACTTAACTTTATATTACATTCACAATTAAATTGATGCCTATTTAAAGGATGCAGCAAGTCAAAGTAGACTAATTTAAAAAACCAAACAAACAAAAATGCTGCTGAGACTGAGTCAATTTTCAGGTAAAACATAACCCAAGAGTTTCCACACTGATAATGTGTTACATGCAGTCCACAGTTTTCTTCAGAACATTCTAGAGGTTGGCTTCCTAAAAACATAACATGCGATACCTTAAATCATTACATCTGCACAGATGGATTAGGTATCACTGCAACTCCTACTGACTTTAAAATGTATATTTTTAAAGTTGGACATTGCAGATATTGTTAGTTCTAAGTCAACTGTTTTTCTAGTGTGTTTGAGCTTGATTTTTGACATAAGCATTTGTTAACACTAGTGATTAACAGCTCAAGTGTGAACCTGAACAACCCATCAAGGAGCCCATATGACTACTGAGGACATGCCTCATGACAAGAAAACAACTGCCTTGGCAATATAATGTGCAGAACATGCGCTGCTTCTGGGAAAACGTGTTTATCGCTCTAGTTCTGATTTTCTCTATTTAGAAAAAATGACTCACTGTTTAGAAGCAAAAAAACAACGATAAACATAATTCAATTTAACAGCCTTTGAATGCCAGAACATTTTAATTTAGCCATGGATGTTTTCTGCTTTTACCTACTGTGGGTTCAACATTAACTTCTCTTCCACTTTTTACTGCTTTAACAAAAAGAATCCCAAGAAGCTCATGACATTATTCTTAAGGCTGGGGGGCTGGGAGGATATCAGGCTTGAAATCCAGATTTAAAAATAGGTTTCTGAACCCTGGAAAATTATTTAGTTTAAATGAGTCAGAACCCTTTAAAGCAGAGTCACACTAAGAGGAAGATACATCAGATTAAGATCCTTTCTGTCACCAACCTGAAGTATGTTACCTTCAAGAGAAGATCCTGTCTGACTTGTGTGTGTATAAGCTTTTTATGGAAGTTTCCCAGGAACAGGAGTACTTTTTTTTTTTTTTCACAGACTGTATTTGTTTACAACTTGGATGAACACAAAGAGCTAATTCATTCTTGGAAAACATTTCTTTTGAAGCCTGTTTATTTCAAAACAAAAACAGTTATTGAAAGCATATGCCTGAGCCATTCCAAAGCAATTGGTCACAGAAACCTGAATTATCAAAGCTGCAGAGGAGCCCACAAGAAATAGAAAGATGAAGAAGGGAGACTGCAGGTTTCTCAAAAAGCAGCGGCAGTCCTGGATCTGCTGAAGACACAGAACTTAAGTGGTGGGGAAGCGCTTAGGAGCCCACACTGTTGGGTCTTAGGCCCTGAAATGCATATGTTTAAGAAAGAAGTGATCCTGTACACATCCAGTTTCTCGGCAGCCAAAGGAAGGGGGAGTGGAGAGATCAGTGGATCCCGCCCTCTTATCCGGTTGTTGATCTGAGGCTGTGATCCTGGAGAACTTGATTGAATAATGCTAACTATGCAAAAGTTCACTACGACGAGGTAGGCTCAGTCCTTGCACCAATTCCCCATACACAGATTCCAAGCAGTAAATGTGCGAACACATTTTAAAATGCAACAGTGACAAAGGAACTTGCAACTTGCAAGCGGCACTCACCCTGGGCTGGGGCGCCCAGCCGGCCACCGCCAGCCTCAGCCCCGCGCTGGGGCCCGGGAGCCAGGGCTTCGCCCGCGCCGGACATGGGCCGCTCCACTGAGCCCTCGCCGCGCCTCCGCCTAGCTCGCCGCCCTTCGGGGTCGATGCACCAGGGGCTGGGAGGTGTTGGGTGCAGGGAACTGAATGCTTCTGGCGAGGATTGGAAAAAAAAAAAAAAGTGTTTTGAGAGAAGAGCACACCACCCCTGCGGGACATTCCCTCCCCCTCTGCTTCCCTTCCCCAAACCCCACCCCGGGGAAGTTTTGATTTGAAACCCGGGAGGAAAACTGTTACCCAGCAAGTTGACAGCAGTAAGTCCTAGCAGATAGAAGAGGGGCACTCAAGGGGGAGGCGCTGGAAGGGAGATCGGATTTGGGAGCAGCTCGGGGAGGGGATCAGACCCCTCCTCCTCCCGCCAAGAGCACCACCACCTACCTCGGCATCCCCCCAACACACTCAAAGCCCTTTCCTCCTCCTCCTCCTCTTCCGCCTCGGAAAGTTAGCGAGGCTCCGGCAGGGGCCGCAGGTCGCGGTGGCTTGACGGCGGCAGGCAGCCGCCTCTGGGTGTCCCTCCCAGCCTCTCCGTCCCGCTCAGCAGACACCTCAGTGGCGGCAATGGCAGCAGCCGCTCCTCTGACTCCGTGCTCTCCGCCCCCTCTTTCCAGTCAGCTCAGCCCGGCTGGTTCCCCTCCGAGGGGACTCTTGCCCCTGTGCCTCTCTTTCCCCCTTCCACCACTCCTGCACTCCAGAAACACTTCTCGCTCTGTGGCGCCTTTTCATCATATCCGGATCAGAGAGGCCTCGAACTCTTGGCTCTCTGCCCCGAGGCTGGGGGCGGTGCGACCCGGGCTCGGCCTCCGGGTGCCTCGCCTGGCTCTGTCTGGGTCAGGAGGCCAAAGCCCTACAGGGTTGATGCTGGGCGGGGTGGGGTGGGAGTGTCCTCCCAGGGGAAGGAGGGAGCTGGCTATTCCCTGGCTGCCCAAGAGTGCCCCCCACTCAGAGAGTCACCCCATCCCTCTCCCACTCCTGCCCCAGACCCACTGACATTATGGGAATGCCTCGAAGGAAGTAGAAGCCTTCAGGGTGGACAATGCAAAATGAAAAAGTATCACTTTCCGATAGAATACAGAAAGAGCATTTTTGAAACCCTGACCCCTAGCTGAGCGGTTAATCTCTTCATCTCTGGCTCTGAAGAAGTCTTTATCTGTTTTCCAGTTCTTTGTTTATGTTGGTCAAACAGGATCCCAGACAGGAAAAACCTGTTGCAGCTGCTTGAAGACTCAAGAGGCATCCAGGAAAAGGGTGACACCCTTGAGGATGCTCTGGCCCTGGTCTCAAGCCCCAGCTATATCAGGGCAAATATCTCCACAGATGGCTTCTGTGGGAGATAACCTCGTGGTCAGAAGTAAAAAGCTGACAACTCTCCATTTATAAAGGAGATGTTCTGATTGCAGTTTAATCTGATGAACCAAGAATAACATCTATAAAATAATTTGAAGATACAGTGTACTTCAGATAACTTTTGCTCTTTATTCATTGAGAGTGAAATGCAAAATTTGTAGAAAGCTAGAATAAACTCATTCCCTGACTCTTTAGGACAAGAGTAATTCACATTAATGTTATCAAAATTGGAGAAGATGTACATTGGACGCATATTCCTTCTAGGGGTAGCAATAATATCCCAGGAATTTCATCTCTTCAAGAAACCAACTGGAATTGGTTCCAATTGATTAAGAAGACGTCTTTCTTGCCTATAAACAATCTGGATAGCCAAACTTACTTTCAATTAAACCTGAAAAACTGTCTTTGAAATTTCTGATGACAGTTATTGAGACCATATTCTGCCCCCAAAGGCAGATGACATTCTGTCCAATAACCTATGACTAATAAATGCTTTTTTTTATTTTTAAGTTTAGAGATTTTAGGAATGGTGTGTGTAAAAGTGCCTTAACTCTCTGAAAATTTGTCTGGGGGCCTGGACTGCTTGAAATCCACTTGATGAACACAGATAAATTCTGAGGACAACTGCATTACCATTGGAGAGCAAACACTGAGGAAACTTGGTATCTAGATTCTATTCTATCCCTATTTTATATATTTCTCTGCCTTTAAAAAAATATCCTCATTAAGGTATTAAACTCCGTGAATACTTAGGAAATTATAGCACTCTTCTAGAAAGTCATAGTCAGTGATAAATATTTGTTAATTTCACACAATACTTAATGTCACACACACGGTAGGTGTTTCAATAAAAACTCCTTGAATTAAATTTAAACACCTTACTCTTTAATGGGAAAGAAATTCAAATAAAAATATTAGGAACAAAGGAGACTCTGTGTGGTAGAATCACCAAAACAGTCAAATACTGTATCTTGCTCAGTAAGACTTTGAGTAAGTCAGTCAACCTCTCTATGTCTTGGTTGCCTCATAAATGAGAATGATAAGAGTACCTCTTCATAGGTCCCATAAGGACTAAATAAGATAATTTTCGGGAGATTATCAGATATGAGGAAAATACTCAAAATATTAGCTATTATTATTAGCAGAAGCACGTTAATGAGTAATGTTGAACTTGGCATAATGATGTCACAAGGGCCACATCAAAATAACAGGTAACCATGCCTGGTATGCATGTGCAATCTATACACAAACTATCTCAAAGACTTCTTACATCAGCCCTTTCAGTACCTTGCCAGGCTTACACTGCTAGGATTTACAGTTCAAGTCTAACTGAAAGTCTATCTCGTGTCTTTAGGTAACCTCAGGTATTCCTCCATAAGCCTTGTATTTGACACCCAGGAATTGAGTGTGGACTCCTCAGTGTTCATCAGACTGTCCGTTTACCCAGTCCCTTGCTCTATTTGTTCAGTCATCTGTCTCAATACTTCGCTTAGTTCCTAATGAGCACTACAGTGCCCGTATCCTCTCATTCTTTTATTCAGTAATGTGTACTGGGGGTAGGGGGGCACTGTCATGGGTGAAGATAATCAATGCAGCCACTGCCTTCAATGAAGCTCACAGTCTAGAAGGAAATATGGATATACAACCACTTAATAACAGCTGCCGATTGGGACAACAAGGAAGTTCTGGAATACCATGATAGTACTTCTTTGCAGGGAAATACAGTCTAGTCTAGGATCAGGAAAATGATTCTGGAAAAGCTATGTCTCTGCTGCTACCAGAAGAAACCAACAAGAGAAACGATTGCTCCATGCAGTGTGTATGGACATGCAGAGGTCTGAGGATAGCCTAGCATCACTGAAAATCTGAAAGAAGTTCAATGGAAGAGGATAACCCAACGCAAGGGAGAGAAATGGGGCATGGAGCTGAAGGAAGAGCAGAGGTCTTAATCAACTTTGAAAAAGGAGGACATGCTTTCCAAATTCCTACTTATAAAAGCCACTCTGGAATAAGTAAAATGATTTGGAGGCACTGAGATTGTGGCTCAGAAGTTCAAGTAAGATATGAGGGATGATGATAGCAGTAGGAATGGAACCCAAAAAGGCTGAGATAAAGGATACAGAAACTAAAGGAATCAAGAGTAACTTGGCAGTCTTCTGCATCTTGGTGGATGGGGGACAATATTACCTACAGAGATGGAAACATTCAGGAGAAGCATGTTTGGAGGAAAAGCTGCTAAATTAGTCATGTAGATGATGTAGTGTCTGAGAAACCTGTGAAATGGCTAATTGGAACCATGCAGTAGGTTGCTGGATAGGTGTCTGGAATACAAGCACACAGATGGTACTTTACCAGCAAGAAGGTCATAAGCACCCAAGGTAAGCATGCTGTAAGAACAGAAGGCCCACACCACAGCTAAGCCCTGAAACTCAATCCACATGGGTCCTTACTAACCCCTCCCCCATTCTCCACCCTCTTCCCAATGCCACAAGACTGTTACCTGATGAGCTTTGAGAATCATCACTTTATTTAGTACTATTACTGCCTGTGCCCCTCCACCAGCCCAAATGCCTCAGGGAGTATCACATAATGTCTTTATTAAACAGATTTTATCATGTCTCATACTATGGTCATGGGCTTCCCAGGTGGTGCTAGTGGTAAAGAACCTGCCTGCCAACGCAGGAGATTTAAGAGACATGGGTTCGACCCTTGGGTTGGGAAGATCCCCTGGAGGAGGGCATGGCAATTCACTCCAGTATTCTTGCCTGGAGAGTCCCATGGACAGAAGAGCCTGGTGGGCTACAGTCCAGAAGGTCATACAGTGTCAGACATGGCTGAAGCAACTTAGCACACACGTGCACACACACTATAGTCATCCTGATACATCCTGGTTCCCTGGGGACTGGCCTTCCACTGGAATTAAATACCCTAGCCCTGACTCAAAGCCACTGAAATCCCAAAATGCCTTACAACCATTGTGCATTCCAATGGTGCCTTACAACCACTCCTGTCTAGTGATGTACACACTCATGATGATGTGATGATATGTTAACACATTGTGAAAGATATCCGACATGAGCTAAGCGAATGAAATGAACTACTTAAAAGAGTTTATAAAGCATTCTAATGGACTGCCTGAGCTTCATCGCCCAGTCAACATTCAGACATTTCTTGTGCAACTATTATATTCCAGGCAACAAGTTAGGTTCTGGAGATTTTTTTAAAATGTTATTTAATGTCTTGAAAAGCTTTATTACTTAAATTACTTTTCAGCTGGCTAGAGGCCTATCTGCCTAGCAAAGTCAATGCTTTTGCATAGCTACCTTAGCCAAAGGTCTACAACTGGATGTGCAATTGTGCTTCCCGGGGGGTACACTAGACAATTCTCTGGAATGTGAGGAGGAAACAGTAGAATGAGAATTCATATTTGCTCTTATGTCATCATTTGTAACTTCAATTCTCAAGTATGTTTTAAAGCTTATATATGTATTAGAACAGAAGTATGTATAATTTATAAATAAATACAAATTAGGGGTTTATGCTTAAAAGTATTTTATTGTGTGTGTGCCTACTTGTTTGCTGCTGCTGCTGCTAAGTTGCTTCAGTCGTGTCCGACTCTGTGCGACCCCATGGACGGCAGCCCACCAGGTTCCCCCGCCCCTGGGATTCTCCAGGCAAGAACACTGGAGTGGGTTGCCATTTCCTTCTCCAATGCATGAAAGTGAAAAGTGAAAGTGAAGTTGTTTAGTCGTGTCCAACTCTTAGCGACCCCATAGACTGCAACCCACCAGGTTCCTCCATCCATGGGATTTTCCAGGCAAGAGTACTGGAGTGGGTTACCATTGCCTTCTCCGACTTGTTTAGTTGTGTCCAACTCTTTGTTACCCCAAGGACTGTTGCCTGCCAGGCTCCTCTGTCCGTGGGAAGTTACAAGTAAGAATACTGGAGCAGGTTGCCATAGCCTACTCCAGGGCATCTTCCCAAACCAGGAGTTGAACCCTGGTCTCCTGCTTGGCTGCTTGGCAGGCAGATTCTTTACCACTGCACCACATTTTTACTTGATTTAAAAATGATTTGTACATTCAACAGTACATTCACTCAAATTGTACCAAGGTTAATTTTCTCTAGAAAACATATATAACTACCTCATTTAGGTGGAAGCATGACTTCACTAATCCCCAAACCCAGGACAGAGAAACCAGAAATTAATCCTGAGTCTCTTAGTACCTCAAGTAAACCCCATGACGTTCACATAGTGCCAACACAACGGCCACTGACTTTCTCAAATTCTATTAATTTTTTTTTTTTGGTGCACACATACTTTTCAACAAACTTTGTTTTCTATTGTTTTACCTCACAGAAAATTTAGAGCACAGGGGCTTTGAGAAAAAGAGCTTAGCTCAGGGAGCTATTAGGTCAGAAAAAGTGACAGCAGACGAAATGACAGCTGACAGACAGGGAAGATACAGGGAAATAAATACGTCATAACAACGCCTTTGTGAATTCAGCTCACTGAAACAGGGACGGCTCCTAATGAGGGCCTGAGTCATTAAGGAAAGGTTCGGTTACGTTAGTGCTGCATTCTGTTTTTTAAGGAGGCAGGTCAGTATTTTTACGTTTTAGGAAAAATTCCACCGAAAAAAAAATTTCACATAAAAAAAAAAAATGTTGCTACTTGAAAGAATAACTTTCACAGAATTACATTTTTTTAAAGCTGCCAGGGAAATGAGCAAGCCTGATTCTAGGCCAATTTGTTGTAACTGTATTTCTCCATCTCCTGGTGCTGTTTGAAGAGGAGAGGTCAAGTGGACAGGTTTCTGGAATCCCATCCTTACTTCAAATAGAGTACTTTCTTTCCCCTTGCCACTCCCCCAGAACACATGGGTTCTTCCCTTAAATTTTTAACTGAGAAAACTGGTTCTTCCACTTTAAAACTACCCACAATTGAAACATTTGAACATCTGAAAACTACCCACAGGCCCAACTCCTTCATTTAACATATAAAGAAATATAAAGACATAAAGTTCAGGATTTCCCTGGTAGTCCAGTGGTTAACACACGGTGTTTTCAACGTAGGCACAGGTTCAATTTCCTGGTTAGGGAACTAAGATCCCGCATGCCAAAGAATAGAAAAAAAAAAAACCCACAAGACATAAAGTTCATTAAGTTCAACAAACATATACTGAGAGTTTACTATATGTCAAATCATATGCTGGGCATCAGAATTTCAAAGACAGAGGAAAGACCCAAAGCTCAGAATGTGTAAGGGAAGAGACAGGGGCAGGGAGCAGAGTGGGAGAGGCAGTAAATCAGTAATTCACTGCGCAGCAGGAACACGAGGTAGCAGCACCTAACTTCTTGGGCGTGGGTGGGGAGAGCCAGGGGTCCTTTCAGAAACATGATACCAAGCTGAGTACTGCTGATGAGTAAAAGTCTGCCTGTCAAACAGCTTAGGGAATTCCAGACTAAAGAGATAACGCCCACAAGGCACAGAAATGTGAAAGCCCCAGAGAAGTTAAAAATGACTCAGCTTCTAAACACCCAGGCTTCTTGTTCTGATTGATTATCTGGATAAGCTGTGTAAATGAATCCATCACTTCTAAGTGATGGCGAAGCTAGGGCATATCTGATCCTCTATTCAGGAGTTCCAAAGGTTTTCTGCAGTAAATGTGTGACCAAAGGATGTGGCACAGAATCTCCTGTTGCTGAATTAGCTTGACTTGTCCTTCCCTCTGAGCTCTCAGTTAGTGTCCCTTCAGTTATCTGACTCCTCTGGCCTGGGGCATTGGCCTTCGGGTATTTCCTTGCTGTCAGGGTACTTTCCAGCTTGCATTGTGAAGGACTGGACCGAGAGGTTAAGGGAGACAGTGACACATGTCAGATAAGAACAAGTGGAGTGAAGGCAGAAATGAAGATGTGTTTTTTATCATATGCAGCAGACAATAAGGTACATAGACAGTGAACCTGGATATACCAGATATTGTGGAAAAGTAGTAAACACAAGAGGCCCTCGAAAATGATGACAGATATGCTAGGACTGCAATTAGGGATAACTTTAGCATGATGACTCTGACAAAGATATGTGAAATAATGGAGAAGATGAGTATTTCTTTTTGTCACCACGGCCCCTAAATTCATTTATAGCCTCAGGTAAAGAGAGGAACTTTTGACCCTGGGATTTAAATCAATGCCTATATTTCTCCAATTTTCTATTAAGAAATAGACACTAAATAAAAAATGCAGGATTGCAGATCAATTATATTTTCCATTCAATCCTCAGACCTTTAATTCACTTTGGGAAAAAGGCAAAGTTTTGCTGAATATTCTTGCACCTCCGATTATTGTTTTCTCTCCCAGTTTGAACAGTCCCTCCTCCTCAAGCACTTGGATTCTCTTGTTACCCCAGGTTTCCAGCCTTAAACACAAAGATAATAATAACTCATGGTCATCCTAATTTAGGAGCAGCAAGCCTGTTTCCATGTTTTCAATCCCTCTGAAATGTATCCAGGCCCACAAGGGGAACTGGGTTATTTGTGGCCATGTTATTTAGGTGGCAAAGAGTTGGAGTCCCCCTGGGCAGTCATCCCTAGGAGAACAGGAAGTTTACAGAGTGGATGCAGAACATGAGTTATTAGAAGAAACAGGTATATACGCACATGTTAGCAACTAAATGGATCTTTAAGACATCGTATTTAGCAAAAAAAGTAAGAAGGTAATTTTAGTGTGGCACCAATTAATAATTAAAAGTATGTATACACAAAACAGGGGCTTCCCCAGTGGCTCAGTGGTAAAGAATATGCCTGCAATGCAGGAGATCTGGGTTTGATCCCTGGGTCGGGAATATTCCCTGGAGGAGGGCATGGCAACCCACTCCAGTATTCTTGCCTGGAGAATCCCATGGACAGAGGAGCCTTATGGGCTAGTCCATGGGGCTGCGGAACACTAGACACAACTTAGCAACTGAGCATGCACACACAAAACAATAGAGCACAGTTTATAACAATACATCCAAGAATAAAGATTTCCATAAACATCTTAGAATGGTAACGAGGGGAAGGAAAGGAGTGAAGACTAGGAATCAGAGAGAACACATAAATACAAACAGACGAGCGCACACACAAGAAAGGGGACTTGCACAGGCCATGATAATGTGCCATACGCTAAGGTGCTGACAAACTCAACTCCTTGCTCTAGAGGTCCAAACCCATGACAACTATTACTGCCAATAATTAATAAATGAATTATAAATAAATAGCAGTAATAATAATCTACTAAATAAAAATTCAAGCAAGTCTCATTATCAGGCAATGTAATAAAATAACAAGAAATGACCATGTTCTAGGGTATATATTGAAAGAGGTGTCTTAGATATATCACTAAAATCACTACAGAGACAATTACCTAATTTATCTGTGTTAAAAGTCAGCAACACCAGAACACTTTGGTTATAACAGCCCATTTATATGAAGCCATGTTTTCTTACTCATTCTCGTATAGACTGTTGTAGTCTGCTAGTACTGGCCCCTAAAAAGATATGTCTACATTCTAATTCCCAGAGCCTGTGCATGATACATCATTTGGTTAAAGGGTCTTTGCAGACACAATTAAGTATTCTGCAATTAAGAGATCATCCTGGATCATCAATGTTGGCCCTCATGTCAACAGCAAATGTGATACTCACTTTTAGGTGTCAACTTGACTAAGTCAAAGGATGCCTACATTACTTGGGCTTACCCAGGTGGCAGTACTGGTAAAGAACCCACCTGCCAATGCAGGAGACCTAAGAGATGTGTGTTTGATCCCTGGGTAAGGAAGATTCCCTGGAGGAGGGCATGGCAACACATTCCAGTATTTTTGACTGGGAAATCCCATGGACAGAGGAGCCTGGTGGGCTACAGTCTACAGGGTCACAAAGAGTCAGACATGACTGAAGTCACAAAGAAGTTGGACACAGACGCATGCACATGTCTGTGACAGTGTTTCTGAAAGAGATGAGCATTTGAATTAGTGGACTGATTAAAGCGGATGAGCTTCCCCAGTGTGGACAGTCACCATCTGATCCTTTCAGGGCCTAAATGATCCTTTCAGGGCCTAAATAGAACAAAAAGGCAGAGGCAGGTTGGATTTGCACCCTGCCCAACTGTTTGAGTTAGACCATCAGCCTTCTGTCACACTCGGCACTCCAAGTTCTCAAGATTTCCGTCTCAAACTAGCATCTGTGCCCTTGGCTCTCTGGCTCTCAAGCCTTCAAAATACACCACATGCTTTCCTGGTTCTCCATCATGCAGATGGTAGATCCTGGGACTGCTCAGCCTCCATCCAGTACTTTGCAATAAGTCATATATATCTCCTATTGGTTCTTTTTTTTTTTTTTTTTTTTAGGAGACTTCTATCTAATACAGCAAGTGTCCTTAGATGCACAGGTAAGAGAAGGCACTACGAAGATGGGTGCAGGGATAGGAGGAAGGTGGACACAAGCTAAGAAAGCTGGAAATTACCAGATACTGAAAGAGTCATGGCTCAGATGCTCACCCTGAGCCTCCAGAAGTGCAGCCCTGTTAACACCTTGGTTTCAGATTACTGGACTCTGAAACTATGAGAATAAATGTTTATTGTTTTAAGTCACCAAATCTGGGATGTTTTGTTACAGAAGCCACAGGAAACTAGTAAACTTGTCTTCAGGAAAAGTGAAATTGAAGCTCTTTTGGCCCAGTGTACTACTAATTATCTGATGTTTGCCGTTCTCTCACTATCGAAGGGAAAAGCAATCTACTCTAAATTCCTGAAGGGAATCAGCCCTGTTATCAAAAACCTTTTCCAGGTTGACGTATGTCCACTTCAATACCTCTACAGGTATAGCCCATCTCTTAGTATTAATTATAATGACTATCATATACCAAGTCCTTCAAAATTCATACATTCTTTACCATCCATCTATCAATTTTATCCTAGGGATACCCTGTATAGTATGTATTGATTATATTATAATCACTACTCTATAAAAATAAGGAAACACTGTTAGCAGTTCAATGAAGAATGATTAAGTATCAATAGTAAGTTGAAGAGCTCAGGCTATAATTGAAATCTACATGTAATTATTCATCAGATAAGTATTGAATATAAACTCAACCCCAGGTCTCCAGTTAGGTCCTGGCAGCATTTCTTGTTGGATCAACTAAAAATGTCAAATATTCTACTAAACATTGAAATAAAATGAAAGTAAAACACATGTGTCCTAGTCTTCACAAGTTTTAGTCTAGGGACCGGGAGACGTTAGTCAAACGAACACACATATAAGTATCTAAGTACAAATAATGGTTAGTGAAGAACAACAGAATGCTATGAGTATGTAAGAAGGGCATAGAATTAAAGACCTTTGCCCCTGCTCTAGAAGAATTTAAAAACAGTAAGGGAAAGAACCAAGTAAAGAGAAGATTAAATTATAATTGGATTCATACTATGACGTGGGAATTGGGCCCTATGACAGGACACATGAGGCAGAACCAAACCCAATCCTAAGAGTTTGAAAAATGAAGTGGGTTTGGAGAACAGTCTTGATGAGAAGGACTTAACCACAGATAGAAAAGTGGGGAGAAAAGAGAAAGGAAGTAGCAAGCGCAGAGATACAGGAGAAGGTGAAGTGGGCATTCAGAGAACTCCAAACCCTTATATCTGTTCTATTGTATTTCTTATAACATGTATGTCTATAAAAAAAATAGGATCTCATTTATACATTCCAGAAACTTTTAATTCATCTCAGAATTCTGTTAGAGGGTTTCTAGACTAAGTGTTCTCCTCTCTAACAATGACACTTTATTAAATTTTCCTAGGTGATCAAACAAAAACCCATTTTAAATATATTGAAGCCACATGCTATTGGCTGTGTGGTGCTGGCAGAAACTCACCTAACATGTACAGCACAGGGAGCTCCACTCAACACTATATAATAGCCTACATCAGAAAAAAAATCTAAAAAAGAGTCAATATATGGATAATTGATTCACACTGCTGCATACCTGAAACACAACATATAAATCAACTATATCCTAATAAATTAAAAAAAAAAAATACACCTGACAGCCACACACACAAAAGAATATGCTTAGAAGCCTCACTTTTATTTACACCAAAAACTGCACTGCCAATGCCACCAATAGTAGCAAAATATTGCCCCATAATGTTACTGGGACATGACACTGAATGAAGATCGCTGGTGTCATCTGTCTCTTTTTATCTTAGAGTCTTTACTTCTTAGACTCTGAAGAGTTATCTCTTGGGTCTCTCCATAATCAAGAAAGTGGTACTTGGAAATCCCATTAAGCTACCTTTTTAAACAACAACAACAAAAAAATGGTATTTATAAAAGATATGATTAAAAAATTGTTTCAAAATAAAAGGAAATCTCTGAATCATATAAAACATAATCAAGGCCAAGATAAGAAAGATGAGACTGAAAAAAGCCATCACAAATGGAAATAATGACACTTAAAATTGCTGGAATAACATTACAATATTTCATTTAGCCTGCGTTGAGTCCCAGAGTCCTCTTTCCTTAGATATTAGTTGATGGACATTGTGATCATTTAGCATTATAGACACTAAGCTTTTGTCATACAAGGATGTGAATATCTTCAACTAGGAAAAAGCAACTGCTTAGGACCATTTTTTCCTTTGCTTATAAATAAATCCTTGAAAAGACTCTAGTATTTTCTCAGCATCACTATTTAAGAACCATTAAAAATAAAAAAATTAAACAAAACAACAACAAAAAAAACTAAGCATAATTCCCAAAGTAAGCAAAACTACCTTAAAAAAAAAAAAAAAAAACTAAGCTATAAGAGTTATTTTATTTTTTGAATTGTTCAGTTTCTCAGTTCAGTTTAGTCGCTCAGTCGTGTCCAACTCTTTGTGACCCCATGAATTTCAGCACGCCAGGCCTCCCTGTCCATCACCAACTCCCGGAGTTCACTCAAACTCACGTCCATCGAGTTGGTGATGCCATTCAGCCATCTTATCCTCTGTCGTCCCCTTCTCCTCCTGCCCCTAATCCCTCCCAGCATCAGGGTCTTTTCCAATGAATTAACTCTTCGCATGAGGTGACCAAAGTACTGGAGTTTCAGCTTTAGCATCATTCTTTCCAAAGAAATCCCAGGGCTGATCTCCTTCAGAATGGACTGGTTGGATCTTCTTGCAGTCCAAGGGACTCTCAAGAGTCTTCTCCAACATCACAGTTCAAATGCATCAATTCTTTGGCACTCAGCTTTCTTCACAGTCCAACTCTTACATCCATACATGATCACTGGAAAAACCATAGCCTAGATTAGACAGACCTTTGTTGGCAAAGTAATGTCTCTGCTTTTCAATATGCTATCTAGGTTGGTCATAACTTTCCTTCCAAGGAATAAGCGTCTTTTAATTTCATGGCTGCAGTCACCATCTGCAGTGATTTTGGAGCCCCAAAAAATAAAGTCTGACACTGTTTCCCCATCTATTTTCCATTAGGTGATGGAACTAGATGCCATGATCATAGTGTTCTGAATGTTGAGCTTTAAGCCAACTTTTTCACTCTCCTCTTTCACTTTCATCAAGACGCTCTTTAGTTCTTCTTCACTTTCTGCCATAAGGGTGGTGTCATCTGCATATCTGAAGTTATTGATATTTCTCCCAACAATCTTGATTCCAGCTTGTGCTTCTTCCAGCCCAGTGTTTCTCATGATGTACTCTGCATATAAGTTAAATAAGCAGGGTAACAATATACAGCCCTCACACTCCTTTTTCTATCTGGAACCAGTCTGTTGTTCCATGTCCAGTTCTAACTGTTGCTTCCTGACCTGCATACAGATTTCTCAAGAGGCAGGTCAGGTGGTCTGGTATTCCCATCTCTTTCAGAATTTTCCACTGTTTATTGTGATCCACACAGTCAAAGGCTTTGGCATAGTCAATAAAGCAGAAATAGATGTTTTTCTGGAACTCTCTTGCTTTTTCCGTGATCCAGCGGATGTTGGCAATTTGGTCCTCTGCCTTTTCTAAAACGAGCTTGAACATCTGGAAGTCCATGGTTCATGTATTGCTGAAGTCTGGCTTTGAGAATTTTGAGCATTACTTTACTAGCATGTGAGATGAGTGCAATTGTGCAGTAGTTTGAGCATTCTTTGGCATTGCCTTTCTTTGGGATTGGAATGAAAACTGATCTTTTCCGATCTGTTCAGTTGCTCAGTCATGTTCAACTCTTTGTGACCCCATGGACTGCAGCACACGAGGCTTCCCTGTCGCTCACTATCTCCCGGAGTTTGCTCAAACTCACATCCATTGCTGTCAGTGATGCCATCCAACTATCTCATTCTCTATTGCCCCCGTCTTCTCCTTCCATCAATCTTTTCCAGCATCAGGTCTTTTCCAGTGATTTGGCTTTTCACATCACCTAGCCAAAGTACTGGAGCTTCAGATTCAGCATCAATCCTTCCAATGAATATTCAGGATTAATTTCCTTTAGGATTGACTGGTTTGATCTCCTAGCTGCCCAAGGGATTTTCAAAGAGTCTTCTTCAGCAACACAGTTTGAAAGCATCAATTCTTTGGTGCTCAGCCTTCTTCACTGTCCAACTCTCACATCCATACATGACTATTGGAAAAACCATAACTTTGACTATATGAACCTTTGTCAGCAAAGTGATATCTCTACTTTTTAATACACTGTCTAGGTTTGTCATAGCTTTTCTTCCAAGGAGCAAGTGTTTTTTAATTTCATGGCTGCAATCACCATCTGCAGTGATTTTGGAGCCCAGAAAAATAAAGTCTGTCACTGTTTCCACTTTTTCCCCATCTATTTGCCATGAAGTGATGGGACCAAATACCATGATCTTAGTTTTTTGAATGTTGAGTTTAAAGCCAGCTTTTTCACTTTCCTCTTTCACCCTCATCAAGAGGCTCTTTAGTTCCCCTTGCTTTCTGCCAGCAGAGTGGTATCATTTGCATATCTGAGGCTGTTGATATTTCTCCTGGCAATCTTTATTACAGCTTGTGATTCATCCAGCCTGGCATTTTGCATGATGTACTCTGCACATAAGTTAAATAAGCAGGGTGACATTATACAGTTTCACATATTCCTTTCCCAGTTTTGAACCAGCCCATTGTTTCATGTCCACTTCTAACTGTTGCTTCTTGACCTGCATAAAGGTTTCTCAGGAGACAGGTATGGTGGTCTGGTATTCCCATCTCTAAGAATTTTCCACAGTTTGTTGTGATCCACACAGTCAAAGGCTTTTAGTGTACTCTATGAAGCAGAAATAGATGTTTTTCTAGAATTTCTTCAGATTATAATTCTGATGTTTAGTTCAGCATAAAGAAACTAAGTCACTCCTTTCTTTGACCCTTCTAAAGTCATGCTTTCCATGACTGAAAGGTCCTTAAGTCAAGAAGTCACCTCTGTTCCCCATCCCTCACCCTAATCAGGATAGACAACGGGACAAGGAGGAAAGAGACTTTTGATTAGAGAATTTGAAACCATAATCCAAGAGAAAGAGGAAAACTAAAGTAAAACAATCAGCAGTTTGAAATATTTCCCTAGTGGCCTTTGACCCAGGGCAACAGATAAATTAAAAAATGCATATTTTAAGGAAGATGGAATGCTTAACTTCATTCTTTTGGTTTGTTAAAATTTCTCCTAAAAGTGATAACCTCAATAAGAATCTTGCTGCCAGAATTATGTATGATACATAAGTTTGATTCAAATATATCAATAAAATTTTTTATATATCTTGTGCATTTAGTTTAGTATATTTAGTAATAGATCAATGGTAATTTCAAAATACTGAATAAAAGAGATATTTTTTCTGATACTAGAAATATTTTCAAATAATTTTGTTTCCCTAGCTATTTTAGTGAATGATAATAGTGGTATGCTTAATACATTTTAAAACATCATTATTTTAGAAAGCCACTTTAAAGTCTAATAATTATTTTTGATAGTTTAAGATGAGTTCTATCATTAAAATATCAAGCCAATAAGTAATCAGTTGTTGAAACAATACATTATAGTTACCATATTATAAAAAGTATTATACCAGGCCCAAATTCATATTTCTGAAAATGATCAGCTGACTAGGAAACTAAATCAAAATAATTATTTAAACCATATTCCATTTAATAGTTTACAAAGTATAATAAAAATTTAATAATTTATAACTTTGAAAGCTTACTTCATTATTTGTCAGTGTTTATATATGCCTTTAAAACTATCGGAGAAGGCAATGGTACCCCACTCCAGTACCCTTGCCTGGAAAATACCATGGATGGAGGAGCCTGGTAGGCTGTAGTCCATGGGGTCACTAAGAGTCTATATATTATGAAAGTATATTTACAGATTGTTTTATTTTATGTTTAACATCACATGAATTTCTCAATATTATTAAATAATATTACATGCATACTGAAAATACAACTTTCTATAAAATAGAAAATACAACTTTCTATAAAATAGTACCTTACACTTAGTACCTCCTCTACTAGATACATTAGTAAATATCTTGGCAGGCAGCAATCTAAGATGACCTTCAGTGATCCTCACCTCCGATGTAGTCCCTTTCCTTGAATGTGGCCTGGACCTAGTGATTTGCTTGCAATCAGCAGAATAAGGTAAAAGTGATGCTATATCCCTTCCATGATTAGGTTGCAAAGCCTGAAAATTCCGTCTTGCTAGAATTTCTCCCTCTTTCTCTCTCAGTATTTTTCTCTCCCTACTATGACAAGAAACTGAAAGTGGTCTCTAGCCAGCAGCCCTTGAACATCTGAATTCTGTAAAAAATGATGAGTGACCTTACAAGTATTCTGCCCCCTGCTAAGCCTTCAGATGCACCTATAGCCCAAACTGATACTGTGATTTCACCCAGTGAGAGACTCTGAAGCAGGGAACCCAGCTAAGCCTTGCCTAGATTCATTTCCCACACAAACCATGAGATAATAAATGGATGTTGTTTTAAGCCAATAAGTTTTGGGGTAATTTGTAATGAAGCAGTAGAGAACACAATCATTTAACATGTTTGTTTTTTCCCCTAAACCTGCAGAGTACAAAAGAACGCTATTCAGAACTATAAAGAAAGAGCTTACCATATGACCCAGCAATACCACATCTAGGCATATACCCTGAGGAAACCAAAGCTGAAAAAGACACATGTACCTCAGTGTTCATTGCAGCACTATTTACAATAGCTAGGGCTTCTTAGGTGGGGCTAGTGGTAAAGAACCCACCTGCCAATGCAGGAGACATGAGACCTGGGTCTTCTCCCTGGGTCCGGAAGATTCCCCGGAGGAGGGCATGGCAATCCTCTCCAGTATTCTTGCCTGGAGAATCCCATGGACAAAGGAGCCTGGCAGGCTACAATCTGCTGCTGCTGCTGCTGCTGCTAAGTCGCTTCAGTCGTGTCCGACTCCATGCAACCCCATAGACAGCAGCCCATCAGGCTCCACCATCCCTGGGATTCTCCAGGCAAGAACACTGGAGTGGGTTGCCATTTCCTTCTCCAATGCATGAAAGTGAAAAGTGAAAGTGAAGTCGCTCAGTCGTGTCCAACTCTTAGCGACCCCATGGACCGCAGCCTACCAGGCTCCTCCATCCATGGGATTTTCCAGGCAAGAGTACTGGAGTGGGGTGCCATTGCCTTATCCAGGCTACAGTCTATAGGGTCACAAAGAGTTGGATATGACTGAAGTGACTTAGCAAGCATGCATAGGACCTGGAAGCAATCTATATGTCCTTTAACAGATGAATGGATAAAGAAACTGGGGTACATACATACAACGGAATTCTGCTCAGACATGAAAAGGAATGCATTTGAGTTAGTTCTAATGAGGTGTATGGAGAAGGCAACGGTATCCCACTCCAGTACTCTTGCCTTGAAAATCCCATGGACGGAGGAGCCTGGTAGGCTGCAGTCCATGGGGTTGCTAGGAGTCGGACATGACTGAGGGACTTCACTTTCACTTTTCACTTTCATGCATTGGAGAAGGAAATGGCAATCCACTCCAGTGTTCTTGCCTGGAGAATTCCAGGGACAGGGGAGCCTGGTGGGCTGCCGTCTATGGGGTCGCACAGAGTCGGACACGACTGAAGCGATTTAGCAGCAGCAGCAGCAATGAGGTGTATGAACCTAGAGCCAATTATACAAAGTCAGAAAAACAAATATTATATATTAATGCATATATATGGAATCTAGAAAGATGGTACTGATGAATATATATGCTGGACAGCAATGGAGTCCCAGACATAAAGAACAGACTTACAGACAAGGGTAGGGGAGAGGAAGGAGAGAGTGAGATGAACGGAGAGAGTGAGATGCATGGAAGCATATTCAGTAATATATGTAAAATAGATAGGAGTGGAAATTTGCTGTATGACTCAGGGAACTCAGACCGGGGCTTGTAATAACCTACAGGGGTGGGAAAGGGTGGGTGGTAGAAGGAAGGTTCAAGAGGGAAGGGACATACATACACCTATGATTAATTCATGTTGATTTATAACAGAAATCAAGCCAATACTGTAAGGCAATCATCAATTAAATATAAATAAATATAATTTAAAAATCATAAATAAAATATAATGTAGGCAAAAAAAAAAAAGAGTTCATGCCTTGGCAACTGCCTGAGTGCCCAGCACTTAAACTGATGTTTCAGGATAATTGTTTGGTTGCTTCTCAGCCCAAATAAACACAAGAGTTGTTCTTCAGCCAAAGGGTAAATGTGTGCCTAATCTGTTAATGTCTGAATTTTTTCTATCATATCTATGGGTAAGTAAGTGAATTATTCTATCTCCCTAAAGCATCAGATATTTTCATATTTTAAATTAATACACATTATTAATATGTAATAAGTGCACAGATTATACATGTTTAGTTTGACACATGTATATATATATGTAACTATCACCCAAAACAAGCTATAAAATATTTCAATCATCTAAGACTTCTAACCTTTTTCTATTTATTATTCCTCTTCACAGATTGCTACCCCACTCACCAACTATCTAATTTCTATTGACATGAATTAGTTTTGCCTTAGTCTAGATTTCATCATAATGGATTCAAATGCTGTCTATTCTGTTTTGTCTGGGATATCTTAGCTTAATATTATAATTTTAATAGCCATCTACATTGTCGCATGTGTCAATGGTTTCTTCCTTATAATTACTGTGCATTATTTCATTTATGTAGGTATAGTATGCTTATGTATCCACTTACCCACTGATGGACATTTGGGTTATTTGAAGCTTTGCTTGTTATTAATAAATCTACTATCAACATTTGAATACAAGTTTATGTGTACATATATTTATCGGGTAATATAAGGGAGTGAGATTTCTGGATAAGCATATAACTAACTTTAGGAAAAACTGCCAAAGAGTATTTCAAAGAACTTATATCATTGAACAATCCCATAAGCAATACAGAAGCATTCGAGTTGCTCAACATGCTTGCTAATATTTCATGTTGTATTTTAATTTTGACTGCTGTAGTAGGTAAAAATGTTATTGCATTGTGATATTAATTTGAATTTCTCTGTTCACTAATGAGGTTGAAATTTTTCAAACATTTATTAACCATTTATATATCTTGCCCATTTTTATACTGAGTTGCATGAATTTTTGTTAATTGTGTATGTATGTCTGTGTACTTGTATTCTGGGTATGAATCTCCTGTTAGATATATTTGCTGTAATTATTTTCCCCCAGACACTAAGTTGTCTATTCATACTCCTTTTTAAAAAATAATTTTATGTACTTATTTTTGGTTGTGCTGTATCTTTGCTGGTGTGCAACCTCTCTCTCCTTGCAGAGAGTGGGGGCTACTCTCTGCCTGTAGCGCTCCGGCGATTCTAATTTTGGTGACTTTTCTTTCTGTAGACAAGCTCTAGCGTGTGTGGACTTCAGGAGTTGTGGCACATGGGCTCAGCAGCTGCAGCTCCTAGGCTCTAGAGCACAGGTTCAATAGTTGGGGTGCTTGGACTTGGTTGCTCCCCAGCACGTGGGTTCTCCCTGGTTCAGGGATTGAACCCATGTCTCCTGCATTGGCATGGAGATTATTTACCACTCAGCCACCAGGGAAGCCCCATTCATATTCTTAATGGAGTCTTTTGATAGAGCCAAAATGTTAAATCTTAATAATGTTCAATTTATTTTTAAAGTCTTATGGTTTGTGTTTATTGTGACCTGTTCAAGAAATCTTTGCCTACTTTGAGGTTACAAAGGAGGATTTCTAAATTTTAAGAAGTTTTATGGCTCTGAGTTTTAAATTTAGGTTTATGATTTATCTCAAACTGTTCTGTGTATGGAGTGAGAGAGGGACCTTGTTTCACTTTTTTCGTACTGATATCCAGTTGTTCCAGCGCAATTTGCTGAAAATACTCTCCTTTCCATGTTTGACTAATTTGCCAGTCTCGTTAAAAATCAAATGACCGTAAGTCTTTCAGTCTCTTTCTGGGCTCTCTATTCTGTTCCGTCAACTTGTTTTCCTGGTGTGACCTGGATACTACACTAGCTGTAGTTTATCTTCAGTCTAGAAATTATATGGTACAAGTCTTCCAACACTGCTTTTAGAAATTGGTTAGATTTTAAATTCACTCTATATATTTTAGAATAATCTGTCATATCTTGAAAATAGCCTTCAGAAATTTTTGAAAAGATTTCATTGAATCTATATACTAAACACAGGAAAAATAAACAACATAATAATATTGAGATTCTCAATCAATAATAATGTTCTCTCTCTCCATCTTGCTTTTTTCCTTAATATCAGTGATGTTTATAGTTTGAATATAAAGGTTTTAGACATGTTTTGTTAGATTTATTTCTAAGTATTTATGTGACAAACCATGATGTTTCTGAAAGTTACCATACTTGCAAGCTAACAAGTTAGCCTGTCACAGTCACATGGCAGAAGACAGGTGAGTTCTGGGTCAGAGACAAAAGACAGTTCATTATTCAACAGTGATAGTACTAGCCAGGGTATCAGCATTTGAATAACTTCTCCAAACCCCAATTCCTATGGGAAGATTCAAAAAAGTTCTCATGATAACTGCACAATCTTAGAGATTGAAACATTTTACAGTAAGCAACAGCAAGCCTACCCTTTGCTCCGTAGGGAGGCACTCTCTCTGCCTTTCAGTGTTTTTTATGACACAAGCATACTTGAAAACATGGCTCAGAACAAAGATAGGCAGTGTCTGCACTGATGAGACATGCAGAAATGAGAGAAACGAATAAAGAATTGTCTCCCAACAATCTTGATGCTATTTTAAATAGAATTTTAAAATTTCAATTTCTCATTATTCATGAGTATTATATAAATAAGTAATTGATTTTTACATACTAAAAAAATGTAATAAGACAATAATCAAAGTTTTCCAAACTACTTTAAAGTTAAGAAACATACTTCTGAAAATAATTAAATAAAAAAAGTGAGAATACAAAGAAATTAAGAACATTTTGAATCTAAACCTAGAAAATACAGGAAAAACTGTACTCAGCAATGTAGAGCCTCAAATGCCTTTATTAACAAAATTAAAAGATACACAATAAAACAGTATTCATTTTAAGGAAGTTTAAAGAAAACAATGAAGAAGGAAATGGCAACCCACTCCAGTATTCTTGCCTGGAGAATCCCAGGGACAGAGGAGCCTGCTGGGCTGCCGTCTATGGGGTCACACAGGGTCGGATATGACTGATGTGACTTAGCAGCAACAGCAAAGAAAACAAATTATATTTTAAACTATTAGATAGACTTAAATAAAAACTAATACTTTTTAAAAAGATAGAAATGATAAATCCAGTGATAAATCTTTGGAAAAAATCTATAAAATAGGCTCAAGGTGGTCTTGATTAAGAATAGAATTATATGTAAAAAATTTTAAGAACAGAACTACCATGTGATCCAACAATCCCACTTCTGGGTACATACCCAAAGGAAATGAAAAGAGGATTATCAAAGTGGTATCTGCATTCCCATGTTCACTGTAGCATTATTCACAATAGCCAAGATGTAAAACACCTAAGTGTGCTGATCAACATATGAATAAGATACACACACACACGCACACACACGCACACACGCGCGCACACACACACACACACACACACACTAGAATATTACTGAGCCATGAGAAAGAAGGAAATCCTGGCATGTGCAACAACATGGCTGTTGTTGAGATTAAATCTCACTTGATGTTAATTTTCACCTTCATATACCTTCTGCTGGTGGCAGGTGAAGACAATGCCTCTGAATCACCAGGTCCAACTGCCGGCACACCACAGTTAAGGTGGGATCGAGAGCAGTGCCAACAACAGTGCACTCTGTGAGTCCACACAACAGGCAAAAGGGGATACAACAGAGCATGTTCAGAGATGAGCATCTCTAGAGGTGGAATACACAGCAGCTTCTCTCCAGTGGGAGTCCTCCAATCCCACCTATCTCACACTCACTAAGCTAAGTCAGAAACATAGCTAAAAACAGATCTGGGGACCTCTGCTCCAACACTACGGAGTAGACCCCACCCCTAACAGGGCAGTGACAATAACAGAGCAAAGGGGAGGCTCCGCTCAATATCCAGGGCAGGCTCTGGTCACACCAAGGCACAAGCCTCTGGACCAGCTTCACCCACCAGGGGGCAGACATCAGAAGCAGAAGGAACTACAATCCTGCAGCCTGCACAAAGGGGACCACAAACGCAGTAAGTCTGCTGAAATGAGAAGACAAAGAAAGCTTTCAGATGAAGGAGCAAGACAAAAACCTGCAAGAATAACTAAACGAAGAGGAGACAGACGATCTACCTGAAAAAATAATTCTAAGTAACGATAGTAAAGATGATCCAAGATCTCAGAAAAAGATTGGAGGCATGGATCAAGAAGATACAAGAAATGTTTAGCCAAGAACTAAAGAACAAACAGAGATGAATAATAACTGAAATGAAAAATATACTGGAAGGAACCAATAGCAGAGTACCTGAGGCAGAAGAATGAGTAGGTGACCTGGAGACAGAATGGTAGGAAATCTCTGCCATGGAACAGAATAAAGAAAAAAGAATGAAAAGAAATGAGGACAGTCTCAGAGATTCTGGAACAACATAAAATGCACCAAAATTCGAATTATAGGGGTACCAGAAGAAAGAGAAAAAAGAGAAAGGGCTTGAGAAAACATTTGAAGAGATTATAGTCAAAAATTTTCCTAATATGGGAAAGGAAATATCAACCAAGTCCAGGAAGCACCGAGAGTCCCATAAAGGATAAACGCAAGAAGGAACACACTGAGACACATATTAATCAAACTAACAAAAATTAAATACAAATAAAAAATGTTAAAAGGAACAGGAGAAAAGCAACAAATAACATACAAAGGAATCCCTCATAAGGTTATCAGCTGATTTTTCACAGAAATTCTGCAGGCCAGAAGGGAGTGGTGTGATATATTTAAAGTGATAAAAGGCAAAAACCTACCATCAAGAATTAGAGTGCCATATGCCATGCGGTATAGACAATTTTTTTAAATCATATATTAACAGCAGATGGAGTTAATTGATATTTCTAGGACATTCCATCCAAAAACAGCAAATACACTTCCTTCTCAAGTGCAAACAGAACATTCTCCAGTGTAGATCACATCTTGCAAAAGAAATGAAGCCTTGATAAATGTAAGAAAATTGAAATCATATCAAGTATCTTTTCTGGCCACAATACTATGAGATTAGAAATCAATTATAGGAAAAGAAACTGTAAAAGGTACAAACACATGGAGGCTAAACAATGTATTATGAGATAACCAATGGATCACAGAAGAAATTAAAAAATATCTAGAGACAAATGATAACAGACACATGACAATCCAAAACCTGTGGGATACAGCAAAAGCAGTTCTAAGAGGGAAGTTTATAGCAATATAATCTTACCTCAGGAAACAAGAAATATCAGAAATAAACAATTTAACCTTACACCTAGAGCAGCTAAAGAAATAAGAACAAACATTTAACATTTTTTTAACATTTTAACAAACATTTTTTTATTTGTATTCAATTTTTGTTAGTTTGATTAATATGTGTCTCAGTGTGTTCCTTCTTGGGTTTATCCTTTATGGGACTCTTGGTGCTTCCTGGACTTGGTTGACTATTTCCTTTCCCATATTAGGGAAATTTTTGACTATAATCTCTTCAAATATTTTCTCAAGTAAATATTCTCTTTCTTCTGGTACCCTAAAGTTAGCAGAAGGAAAGAAATCATAAAGATCAGAGCAGAAATACATGAAATAGAGACAAAGAAAACAACAGCAAAGATCAATGAAACCAAAAGCTGGTTCTTTGAGAACAAAACTAAATTGATAAGCCTTCAGCCAGACTCAAAGAAAAAAAGGGAGAGGGCTCAAATCAATAAAATTAGAAATTAAAAAGGAGAAGTTACAATAGACACGACAGAAATACAAAGAAACATGAGACGACTGCTAGCAACTATATGCCAATAAGATGGACAATCTGGAAGAAATGGACAAATTCTTAGAAAGGTACACTCCCAAGACTGAAGCAGGAAGAAATAGAAAATACGAACAGGCCCATCACAAGCACAGAAATTGAAACTGTGATTAAAAGTCTCCCAACAAAAGTCCAGGACCAGATGGATTCACAGGCAAATTCTATTTAAAACTATATGATCTAAATAAAAACTATATGACCATCTTAATAGATGTAGAAAAAGCTTTCAACAAAATTTACCCACTTATGATAAAAGCTCTCCAGAAAGTGGGCACAAAGGGAACATACCTGAACATAATGAATGCCATATATAACAAATCTACAGCTAATATAATACTCCATGCTGAAAAGCTAAAAGACAGTCTGTTCAATAATGGTACTGGGAAACTGGACTGTTGGAGAAGACTCTTGAGAGTCCCTTGGACTGCAAGGAGATCCAACCAGTCCATTCTGAAGGAGATCAGTCCTGGGTGTTCATTGGAAGGACTGATGCTAAAGCTGAAACTCCAGTACTTTGGCCACCTCATGTGAAGAGTTGACTCATTGGAAAAGACTCTGATGCTGGGAGGGATTGGGGGCAGGAGAAGAAGGGGACGACAGAGGATGAGATGGCTGGATGGCATCACTGACTCGATGGACGTGAGTCTGAGTGAACTCCGGGAGTTGGTGATGGACAGGGAGGCCTGGCGTGTTGCAATTCATGAGGTCGCAAAGAGTCGGACATGACTGAGCGACTGAACTTAACTGAACATTAAAAAAAAAAAAAAAAAGAAAAGTCTTGAACATCAAATACAAAAATAAACTCAAAATGGATTAAAGACCTAAATGTAAGATCAGATACTATGAAACTTTTGAGGAAAACATAGGCAGAACACTCTTGACATAAATCACAGTAATATCTTTTTACAGTCATCTCCTAGAGTAATAGAAATAAAACCAAAAATAAACAAATGGGACCTACTGAAACTCAAAAGCTGTTACACAGCAAAGGAAACCATAAATAAAACAAAAAGACAACACAGAGAATGGGAGAAAATATTTTCAAATGATGCATCTGACAAGGGATTAGTCTCCAAAATTTACAAATGGTACATGCAGCTCCATGTTAAAAAAAAAAAAAAAAAAATCATAAAATGGGCAAAAGATCCAAACAGACATTTCTCCAAAGACGACATGCAGATGGCTAACAGGCACATGAAAGAATGAATGCTCAGTAATTAGCAAATTATTAGAGAAGTGCAAATCAAAACTTGGAGAAGGCAATGGCAACCCACTCCAGTACTCTTGCCTGGAAAATCCCATGGATGGAGGAACCTGGTAGGCTATGGTCCATGGGGTCACTAGGAGTCGGACACAACTGAGCGACTTCACTTTCACTTTTCACTTTCATGCATTGGAGAGGGAAATGGCAACCCACTCCGGTGTTCTTGCCTGGAGAATCCCAGGGACGGCGGAGCCTGGTGGGCTGCCGTCTATGGGGTTGCACAGAGTCGAACACTACTGAAGTGACTTAGCAGCAGCAAATCAAAACTATAATGAGATATCACCTCACATCAGTGAGAATGACCATCAACAGAAAAAAATTGAAAACAAATGCTGGAGAAGGTATGGAGGAAAGGGAACCCTCCTATACTGTTGGTAGGACTGTAAACTGGTATAGCCACTATGGAGAGCAGTATGTAGGTTCCTTAAAAATCTGAAAACAGAGCCATCTTATGATCCAAAAAATCCCACTCCTGGGCATATATCCAGAAAAAAACAGGGTTTTAAAGATATATGCATCCCAATGTTCACTGCAGCACTGTTCACAATAGCCAAGACAAAGAAGCAACTTAAATGCCACAACAGAAGAATGGATAAAGAAGATGTGGTACATATATACACACACACACACACACAAACATACATATGTATATATAATAGAATATTAGCCATTAAAAAGAATGAAATAATGCCATTTGCAGCAGCATGATGACCCAGACATTATCACACTAAGTGAAGTAAGTCAGCCAGAGAAAGACAAATATCATATCACTTACATGCAGAATCTTAAAAAAATGATACAAATTCACTTATTTATGAAACAGAACCAGCCTCAACATTTAGAGAATGAACTTATGGTCATGGTTGGTGAAGGCAGAGGGAATGGCTGGATTGTGGGTTTGGGATTGACATGTAAACTGCTATATTTAAAATAGATAACCAACAAGGACCTACTATACAGCACAGGGAACTCTGCTCAATATTCTATAATAACCTAAATGGGAAAATATTTTGAAAAAGAATAGATACATGCATATGTATAAATGAATCCATTTGCTGTACACTTGAACACATTGTTCATCCACTATCCTCCAATATAAAATAAAATAAATAAAACAAACAAGTAATAAATAAAATGATAAAAATACATTAGCAAAAAAAGTGAAGGAATGAATCAGAAATAACAAAGGTCCTAGGAAATGAAGCAAGAGGGTCAGGACAAAGTGACAAATACCCAGTGAATACAGTCACAGGAAGAGTCAAATGTGGTGGTCTTTTCTATTAGATTCATTTCTTAACAATTTTATTCACTCCCATCCCCATGACAGAGCCAAGCACACTGTTAATGGCAAGAGGGATACTGACAACAATGGCGTACTAGTTAATAAAAATGGCGCAAAGACACTTTCCTACATAAATTCATAATCTTCACAGAAATCTTAATCATTACGTTATTTCCTCCATTTTGAAGATAGGGAAACTGGGAGGCTGAGAAATTATTTGCTCATTCAGTTCACATGGGTATACGTTGTAGAATTTTATTAATTAAATGGTTCCCATATTTCAAACTCCAGCAGAAATCTGTCCTGAAACCTAAACTCTAATTTTCAATTTCCAGATGAATATTTCTCAAACTTAAAATTGAAAATGTTCAACGTCAAACTTATACATCTTCTTAATCTGTTTTTCTACCTATTCTGCCCCTTCAAATAGTAACCTCTCCTCCCTGTCAACTCCTGTAATATGTGCTTTCTTTCTTTTGGCATTTGCCATATTTTGCCTCTCGCTGTCCTATGACTGATGATACACAGCTATGTCAAGTTGACCACCGTGAATCAAACGACTGTAGTCTTCTTTCCCCCATGGAGGTCCACTGTTGTGCAAACACTGGGGTGAGCAGTACCTGGAACGGAACAATTAGGTTGGTTTCTCAAAGTTGTGTTTTGCCATGATATATTAAAAGGGGTGTTTTGACTGCTTCTATTTTATGAAGGAATGAGCTAAGAATATGACCACTGTATAATAGTGAAAAGGCTTCACTAAATTTAGTAGAGTGCTGGAACGAGAAAACTCTATAAACAGTATCATAGTGTAGGTTATATTGCAAAGGTTTCTTCTTCAGAGAATGAGTTTCCTCAGATGTTTTTTTGAATGGTAAATGCATTTAATGTTTCTGATACGTGAAAAACAGTCCAATTCGTCACAGTTCTTACTTAACTGTTCATAAGAATGCCAACTCCACATTTAAGTCTCAGCAGTGCTGGGAAAGAGTAAAATGTGGTCCATAAAGTTTTCTGTTAAAATTTAAGCAAGCAGTGAAAAATTAACCTTATCATGGATGTTGCCTATTTGTTATTTCTTCTTTAGCTTATAAGCTTCTGGAGGATGGGTAAACTTGTAAAACACACCCATGCTCTTGTGTGACAAGTAGGTGAATATAATGATATGTGCAGATAGAAACTCAAAGTGCTTCTGCATTGATACTAGTTGAAACTGTGTTAAGATGAGCTATTTGTGGAAGAGAACAGATTTTTTAAAGAGCAGAATGTTAAGTCTAAATGAGAGGCAGGGAGTAAGAAGATGAGAAGACAATGCAGTAGTCAGGAAAAAGAAACAGATTTCAAAGGGGAATTAGGAGCAAAGTAATGTTTCCTGAGACCCTTAACCTTCCCTCCCTGAACCCTTTGCAGACTGACATCCCCCTTTCCAACTCTACAAGGGTCTGTTGGGGCTTACAATTGCCAGACACTGTGGCACAGTCACGGGGATGGATGTGAACTTTGGGCCAAGGAGAGCCCTTCCTGGAGATTTACAGTTACTAGAGAAGAGAAGTTTTCTTTCCCCATGATTCACTAACGTAAGAATATGACTCAATCTGCGAGTAGTCATATTCTCTACCAAATGGGTAGCATCCCTTCAAATCAGGAAAGAGTGACACATGGAAAGCAGCTGGCAGAGGAGATGGAGGGATGACAAGAACTCTAGTAGTCTACAGGTTCAGTGTGACTGAGGACAGACACAGCCCCTTTCTTCCTATTTCCATCAGCCAATATATTCTCTTTTTGCAAAAGCAAGTTTGAGTAGGCTTTTTTTTTTTGTCACTTGTGACCAAATACTGTGGTTAATCTAGGAAACAGTTGGCAGAGGCATTACATATGCTACAATAAAGTCAAGAGACTGCAGACAGAAAAACAGTCTCTGCTTTTGACTGTTAATCTTTATCAGTCATCTCTGGGAATACAATTTTATTATACTACTTGGGGGCAAAAGCTAGTTTTCAAGTAATTTATTAAAAACCACTTAAAACTAGCATAATTATTTGAAACTTTTTCTTGGTCCCTCATACAACCACCCCACCTCCATCCACTCACACTCAACAGAATTTCTAGATAGTTTTTGTTCAAATACTCAAGTCCCAGTATTATAATCTATCTAATTTAAAATTAAGACATTAAACTATGAATCACACAAAATATTTTTACTTTTGCTCAAAGTGTTCAGTTCACTGACTAGGAAATATATGTTTTAAAGTCAGAAATATTTACTTCAGAAGTAAGGTGCTTACCATAAAGCTTATATATGGGAAATGTACATTCTTAGA
Source organism: Bos grunniens (assembly GCF_055505025.1). Classification (NCBI taxonomy): domain Eukaryota; kingdom Metazoa; phylum Chordata; class Mammalia; order Artiodactyla; family Bovidae; genus Bos; species Bos grunniens. Next base: position 66,630,906 of record NC_141168.1, on the reverse strand, counting down.
ACCCACAACATCATTATAAACTACCCTTTCTAATAGACAGCATGATTGTGAATTAAATACATAGAGAGATGAATGGCTCCATTTGAAATATTAAGATTTGCAAAGTATCCTAAACATAAAAGATAATTCATACAGAATGTAAGCTTCAACAGTACAGAGATTTGAAGCCTTACATATTATGAGAAACAAAAATATATTAGAGAACATTTAAGGAATTATTTTTCTCAGTAGGGATTGCTGTATTGAAGGCAGAACTTCTGCTCCGAGTTCTTTTGCTCCAGGTGGTAGAATTAATCGCAGCATTGCTCTCTGGGGCAAAGCAGGAATCCCTTTCTTACTCTTAGGACATTTTTGCTCAAGAAATTTATTATAACTCAAAAGTAGGCTAATGTGCAAATTTAATAATTTCTTTACATAAAATACTTTCTAGCCTGGATCTAAATCTAGATTAGTGGACACATTATGCTTGCGTTGTACAAATGAGAGTTAATCATGCCCTTCCCTTTTGTTTCTATGATGAGTCGCCTCTTGGAATATTATAGTTTGGTATATTTTTATTCTGACAATTAGCACCCAGATTATGCACTTTCAGCATTAGAAACTCTATTTCAGAGCCAGAGAGCATGATTCTCATTCTTTGTTAGGTTTGTTACACACTTTAAGAAATTATAAATTTTGATCAGGTCTTCTGATCTGAACACAAATTATAGCAATGTAATGTATGTTCTTTTTGCTGTACTTATGAAAGAAGGTTCCTGGGTAGTGAAAGCATATATTTAAAGACATACGCTGTCTAAATTCTAAATGCTTAACTTTCTGTTAAGACAACATCTGGTTAGACTGGACATTGGTTCATCCAAATAAAGTGAGAGGAAAGAACTAGACACCATAATCCCCTGAATTTTCCTTTCTAATAATTATTCCTGGGCATCTTTCCTGCTACCAGTAAATATGTCAGTGATCATTGGATGACTACATTATGTTTTAACCCCTGCCTAGAAATATTCAATTTGCAAACAGCACAAGACACAGTGGTAAAGTTACACCAGAAGAAAGAAAACTGCCCCTGTGGGAAAGGTGGACTCTGCTATCTCATAATAATAACAGAATCCATTATTCACTTTAATTAAAAAAAAAGACATATAGTGTTACTTGGTAGAATATATACCTTACACATAAATACAGATAAAGAAAATTTTATATCAATCATTATCTTAAGAGCTAAATATTTTCAAAAAGAAAAAAAGAAAAACGAGGTCATCTTAGCACCTTGAAATAAGGTAAAATATGATTAAATAATGGAAAATGGCTTAAAAAATAAAACATTGTTCAAAATGTGAAAATAGCTTAAACAAATATCTAGTGCAAAATAATTTAGCCTGGCATGCTAAAGTCCATGGAGTTGCAAAGAGTCAGACATGACCGAGTGACTGAACAACAACAAAAAATTTGGATAAATCTATTCTGTACTAACATAAATGCATAGAAAGTATAATGGATGATATACTCACAAACTGTTAACTGTTTCTTTGGTCATTTCATTGGAAATGACTAGAAATAGGGAATTAGGGATAAAAGAGGAAGTTTTTCTTGTTATTTTACATTATATTAAAACTTTTTCACATTGAATGTTATGACTTGACCAATTGTAATTTTTAGCCAATATCAAACTTGAGTTACACACTTATTTTTTTATCTATTACTGAAACAGATGCCTAATGTATATATCAACTGATCCTCTCCTTAATACTAATTTGCAAAACATTCAGAAATGCTCTGTAAGTTGCCATTTCTTAAAACCATTATCAATAAAAGTGAAGGCTATGTTACATTTTGTCTCTAATAAGGAAATCCTACAAATAAAAATATTCTAAAGAAACAGATACTTTACTCTTTAGACTGGTAGGTCACAAACACAATACCATGGGCTAAAAGTCCATTGGAAAATTTTCTAAAAGTACAGATTACCAAACACTATCCACAAGGATTTTAATTCAATAGATATGAGATGGAGTCCAGGCAATTCTCTCTCTTAAAAATCTTTAGTAATTCTAGTCAAAGAACACATTTGGTAACCACTGCCTAAAACTCTTCACTATATACTATTTTACTGACGTTTTATTCTATTAATATTTTGGTATATCCTTCTAGTCTTTTTCCACTCAAGCACAGATCTTTCCTTACATAGTCATACTAACACTGCAATTCAATTTTCTTTTCATTTTTTCTTTTTAAAAGTTTAAGTGCATCATTTTTTTTACCATTTTTTAAATTCTAAGTCATTTGATTATTCAAAATGGTAATGTATATAAATAATATACTTAACATATTTTTGTTTGGTCAGTAAGTCCTGTGTGTCTCTTTGTGACCCTATGGACTACAGCACACCAGGCTTCCTTGTTCTTCATTATCTCCTGGAGCTTGCTCAAATTCATGTCCATTGAGTTGGTGATGCCAGCTAACCACCTCATCCTCTGCATGCTCTTCTCCTCTCTCCCTCAGTCTTTCCCAGCAACAGGGTCTTTTCCAAGAAGTTGGCTCTCAAGTGGCCTAAGTCCTGGAGTTTCAGCTTCAGCATCAATCCTTCCAATGCATATTCAGGGTTGATTTCCTTTAGTATTGACTGATTTGATTTCCCTGCAGTCCAAGGGACTCTCAAGATTACTGGCTTAAAACTGAACATTCAAAAAAACTAATATCATGGCATCTGGTCCCACCACTTCATGGCAAATAGAAGGTGAAAAGGTGGAAACAGTGATAGATTTTCTTGGGCTTAAAAATCACTGTGAACAGTGACTGTGTCCATGAAAGTAAAAGATGGAAGAAAAGTTATGACAAACCTAGACAGCATATTCAAAAGCAGAGACATTACTTTGCCAACAAAGGTCCGTCTAGTCAAGGCTATGGTTTTTCCAGTGATCATGTATGGACGTGAGAGCTGGACTGTGAAGAAGGCTGAGTGCCGAAGAATTGATGCTTTTGAACTGTGGTGCTGGAGAAGACTCTTGAGAGTCCCTTGGACTGCAAGGAGATCCAACCAGTCCATTCTGAAGAAGATCAGCCCTGGGATCTCTTTGGAGGGAATGATGCTGAAGCTGAAACTCCAGTACTTTGGCCACCTCATGCGAAGAGCTGACTCATTGGAAAAGACTCTGATGCTGGGAGGGATTGGGGGCAGGAGGAGAAGGGGACGACAGAGGGTGAGATGGCTGGATGGCATCACTGACTCGATGGACGTGAGTCTGAGTGAATTCTGGGAGTTGGTGATGGACAGGGAGGCCTGGCGTGCTGTGATTCATGGGGTCACAAAGAGTCGGACACGACTGAGCGAATGAACCAAACCGAGACAGCATATTAAAAAGCTTTGAGACATCATTTTGCCAACAATGGTCCATCTAGTCAAAGCTATGGTTTTTCCAGCAGTCACGTATGGATATGAGAGTTGGACCATGAAGAAGGCTGAGTGCTGAAGAACTGATGCTTTCGAACTATGGTGCTGGAGAAGACTCTTGAGAGTCCCTTGGACTGCAAGGAGATCAAACCAGTCAGTCCTAAAGGAAATTAACCCTGAATATTTATTGCAAGAACTGATGCTGAAGCTGAAGCTCCAATACTTTGGCCACCTAATGCAATCAGCCAACCACTGGAAAAGACACTGATTCTGGGGAAGATCAAGGGCAAGAGGAGAAGGGGGCTACAGAGGATGAGATGGTTGGATGGCCCCACCAACTCAATGGACATGAGTCTGGGCAAACTCTCTGGGAGGTGGTGAAGGACAGGGAATTCTGTTGTGCTGAGTCCATGGGGTTGCAAAGAGTTAGAAATGACTTAGTGACTGAACAACATAGAGTACATTTCTAACTCAAAAATAGAACAGTGTAACGAATTTGCAATAAATAATATTTACAGAGGTTGGGATATATTAATGAAAAACCCTGAAAACTATGCTTATTTGAAGATTCAATTATGATGTTAGTCAAATTTATATATCTAAAAAGCTTAACAAATTAAATGGGAGGGATAGAATTCCAACTGCTTCTTCACATGTGGCTGAAAGAAGTTTTAGAATGATTGACCATAGGAACCTTTAGAACATAATTCATGAACCTGAGAAAATGCATGATTATCTTTCACAAAAATTTAGAGTAGGATGTTTAAGAAAGTGTTATTGAGAATAATTTTAAATACTGAAGAGGCCATGGGAGAAATGACTGAGTATTTCTTGATATTATGCAAGAATTACCTATATCTTTAAAAAGTATTTTTTCATTTTATAACAGTCCATATAAATACGATCTGCTAAATTGAAATCATTCCCAAACAATTAGAAAAAAATAACATTGTCCCATTTCATGTACTGTAGTTAGCTACTAGCACTAGAATAAGTAACATCTAAAAATGAATTTGTAAACAAAATGAAAAGGCAACCTACAAAATGGGAGAAAATATTTGTAAATAACATATCAAATAGTGGGTTAATATCCAAAATACACAAAGAACTCATATATAATTCAACAGCAGAAAAACAAACAACCTAACTAAAAAGCAGGCAGAAGATGTGAAGAAATTTTTCCAAAGAAGACATACAGATGGCCAACAGGTACACATAAAGGAACTCAAAATCATTACCTATCAGGGAAATGCAAATAAAAACCATACACTATCACCTCATACTTGTTAAAATGGCTATTATCAAAACAAAAGAAATAACAAGTTTTTGTGATATTGTGGAGAAAAGGGAATCCTTATGCACTGTTGGGAGGAAAGTAAATTGGCACAGTCACCAGGAAAAAATGGAATCAAGATTGCCAGGTGAAATATCAATAATCTCAGATATGCAGATGACACCATCCTTATGGCGGAAAGTGAAGAACTAAAGAGCTTCTTGATGAAGGTGAAAGAAAAGAGTGAAAAAGTTGGCTTAAAATTCAATTTTCAGAAAACCAAGATCATGGGATCCAGTCCCATTTACTTCATGGCAAATAGATGGGGAAACAAAGAAGCTTTATTTTGGGGGGCTCCAAATTCACTGTAGATGGTGACTGAAGCCATGAAATTAAGACGCTTGCCCTTTGGAAGAAAAGCTATGACCAACCTAGACAGCATATCAAAAAGCAGAGACATTGCCACCAAAGGTCTGTCTAGTCAAAGCTATGGTTGTTCCAATAGTCATGTATGGATGTGAGAGTTGGATTCCAAAGAAAGCTGAGCAGTGAAGAATTTATGCTTTTGAACTGTGGTGTTACAGAAGACTCTCAAGAGTCCCTTGGACTCCAAGGAGATCCAACCAGTCCATCCTAAAGGAAATGAGTCCTGAATATTCACTGGACACTGAAGCTGAAACTCCAATACTGTGGCCACTTGATGTGAAGAACTGACTCACTTGAAAAGACCATGATGCTGGGAAAGACTGAAGGCAGGAGGAGAAGGGGACGACAGAGGATGATGGTTGGATGGCATCACCGACTCAACGGACATGGGTTTGGGTAGACTCCGGGAGTTGGTGATGGACAGGGAGGCCTCGCGTGCTGCAATTCATGGGGTCACAAAGAGCTGGACACAACTGAGTGACTGAACTGAACTATGCAAAATAGTATGGAGGGTCCTCATAAAATAAAAATAGAACTATCATAGATCCAGAAATTTCACTTTTGAGTATTTATTTGAAGGAAACAGAAACCATAACTCAAAAAAATGTCCACCACCCATATTGATAACAGCGCTACTGACAACAGCCAAAACTAGTCCATCAATGGATAAAGAAAATATGATTTGATACCTGTATTATATACACATAAATATCTCATATATATAAGATATATATTATATGTATACAGTTAGCCCTTGAATGGAGAAGGCAATGGCACCCCACTCCAGTACTCTTGCCTGGAAAATCCCATGGACAGAGGAGCCTGGTAGGCTGCAGTCCATGGGGTCGCTAAGAGTCGGACACGACTGAACAACTTCTCTTTCACTTTTCACTTTCATGCATTGGAGAAGGAAATGGCAACCCACTCCAGTGTTCTTGCCTGGAGAATCTCAGGGATGGGGGAGCCTGGTGGCCCGCCGTCTATGGGGTCATACAGTCGGACACGACTGAAGCGACTTAGCAGCAGTAGCAGCAGCAGCCCTTGAACAACACAGCTTTGAACTGCATGCGTCCACTTGTACATGGATTTTTCCCATAAATATATTCAAATATTTTTTGGAAATTTGAGACAATTTGAAAAAGCTGACGAACTGTGCATCTCAGAAATATCAAAAAAATTAAGAAAAAGTTAGTATGTCATGAATACACAAGATATATATAGATACTAGTCTATTTTATCATTTACTACCATGAAACATACAAATACACTATAATAATTTAAGATTTATTAGAACTTACGCACACCACTCTTATAAACCATACATGGCACCATCCTCAGTTCAGAGAAATGTAAACAAACTTAAACGTGCAGTATTAAGTCATAACTGCATAAATTTAACTATAGTTATACTGTACTTACTGTAAAAGTTTCACAGCCACCTTCTGTTATTGCAAGTGTCTGCTTATAAATGCCATGTGATGCTAATCATCTCCATGTGACAAGTTTTCTCTTCAGTAAATTGTATGTCTCAGTAAAAAGTGATCTCTCCTGGTTCTCACATGTTTTTCATAGTGAGAAATGTAAACCTTGAATAGCATCATGAAAACCGTACAAAGTCCCACTAGTAATGCTGCCAGTTTTCCTAAGGAACAGAGAAAAGTCATGGCATGACAAGAAAATTTGGATTGCTTGATATATGCCATAGATTGAGGTCTGCAGCTACAGCTGCCCACATTTATTTCATGATAAGGACCATCATAAAAAAAGAAGAGGAAATTCATGAAGCCATCACTGCAGCTGCACCAGCAGATGCAAAATCCTTGCACTTTTGGTGAAATATATTTTTTTTCTCATGTTGAAAATGAAGCTTTTATGTGGGTACAAGATTGCCAAAAGAAAGTCATACCAATAAGACTCTAACACGATTTAAGAAAAATCAAAGTCAGTATACAATAACAAGTCAAAAATTTAAAAAATCTCAAGCTAAAGAACTTAATGCCAGGAAAGGATGGCTTGATAATTCTAAAAAGAGATTTATTTGGCTTTAAAATGTCAATATAACAGGAGAAGCAGCTTCTACTAATCAAGACATCAGAGATGAGTTCTCAGATGCTGTTAAGACAGTCATTGAAGAGAAAGGATATCTGCCTGAACAAGTTTTTAATGTAGCCTGAAGTGCCCTATTCTGGGGGAAAATGCTACAAAATAGATTTATTAGTAAGGAAGAGAGGTGAACACCAGGATTTAAGGCAGGGAGGGATAGGCTAAATGACAGTTTTGGGTAAATATAGTAGGTTTGTGATCAGAACTGCCCTTACCTATAAAGCCTCTAAGCCCTGAGCCTTGATGGGGGAAAAAAAAAATACAACACACCACCAGCTGCCAGTCTTTTGCTTGCGTGACAAAAAATTCTGGATGAGAACCGTTTTTCTGGATTGGTTCCATCACTGCTTTGTCCCTAAAGTCAGGAAGTACCTTGCCAGTAAGGGGCTGCGTTTTAATATTCGTGGTTGTTGTATTAGACAATGTCCCTGGCCACCTAGAACTATGTAACACTGAAATACTGAAGTGGTCTACTCTTCCTCAAACACAACATGTCTAACTTAGTCTCTAGATCAGGGGGTCATGAGGGTCTTTAAGGTTCATTACACATGGTACACTATGGAAAGTATTGCCAATACTACAGAAAAGAACCCAGATAAAGAGAAAATCATGAAGGTCTGGAAGGATTACACAATTGGTAATCCTTGAAGGTGTCATCATTGTTATAGAAAAAGCCATGAAAACCATCAAGTCCAAAACAGTAAATTCCTGCTGGAGAAAACTGTCTCCAGACATTGTGCCAGACTTCAAAGGATTTAGAACAGAACCAATCAAAGAAACCACAAAAGCAATGGTGGATATGGCCCAAAAGATGTGGATCTTAGAAAAATTAAAGTGCAAATAAACACCACACCAGAGGAATTAACACATGACAACTGGATTAGAATGAGTGCTTCTGAACCAGTGCTGAGGTTCAGATGCAGAAGATGAAAAAAGATGAACCATTATGAGGAAGATGGAAAAAGCAGGGCCAGCAAACAAACCAATGCTCGACAATCTGGTAGAAGGTCTCCTATTGCACAAGACTTGCTTTTGACTTCTGTTATGACATGGACCCCTTTATGATACTGGCGCTGAAATTAAAGCTAGGGGTGGAAGGATTGGTATTATATAGAAGCATTTTTAGAGAAATTAAAAATCAGTACAGTCAGACAAATTGTGACACGTTTCCATAAAGTAACACTGAGCGCGCCTACCTCTCCTGCCTCCACTTCTACCTCTCTCACCCCCGAGACAGCGACACCAGTCCCGCTTCTTCGTCTTCCTCAGCCTAGTCAATGTGAAGATGAGGAGGAATTCTAATGATCCTTTCTACTTAATGAACAATAAATAGTCATCATGCCTTACAGTTAATAAACTTATCTATTGTGCACGTGTGTGTGTGTCTTCATGAGGAAAGTAAAAATGGTACAGCAAAAACTGAATGAGATGTATTTATGTCATCATCGTCACCCAAGGATTCATGACATAGGACAGTGTGTGCCAGACGTGTATGCCTATCCATATACAGGCATAAGGTGCGTGATATTTTACAAAAATGTGTTAGTTGTTTTATCATTTTATAACTTTGCTTGCAAAGAATTACATTATAATACAGTATACCTCTGATAGCAAAATTGCCTATCAGCCTCTCATCATAGATGTTTTTTAAAAGAATGTAATAACGTTTCTAATACTGTATTATGCACATGACTGTAATATGACATGCCATAAAAATTTTATAATCATTATTCATTAGTATAGGCTAAGCTACTGAGGAGCAATTGTATTGCTTGCAATAGGTATCATAAAGCAATAATTTATGCTTCTTCATTATCAATAAGAGTCAGATACAAGTAAGTTCAGAGGTGGGTGACCCAGATTCAGTATGCTACTTCCAGAGCCCCAGGTTCCTTCTATGTGGTTGCTTTACCATGACCTACATCACCCAGATCATCTCATGTCTAGGGTGACTATGCCAGCTATGGCCGTCATGTCCACATTCCCACCAGCCAGAAGGTAGAAAAGGAAGAAAAGCATGCCTTCTCTCAACAAGCAAATATCTTAGAAATTTGACACACCACTTTTCCTTTCATTCCATCTGTCAGAACCTAAATGTACCAGATCACTCCTAGATAACAGAAGCGGGAAAATGTAATTTTTAGTTTCCGGATAGCATCTGTTCAGTTAAAAATCACAAATTGTATCACCATAGAAAAAGGGAAGAAAGGATATTAAGAAATAATACATAGTTTCTTCCTCAGGAGTTTAAAATTCTATTGCAGTAGGGTTAGGCTATATTAATTAAGGAAATTGACAAATGAAACTGCCAGTAAAGTTTCTGCATAGGCATAGAGAAAGTTCATCTGTCATGCTGATTTTAACACTACTACTAGCTCAGGATGGTACTTTCTAATATGCTGTGTTAACTGTAGATGGAAACTGTTAGCTTCCCAAACAGTAATTTCATTTTCAAGGAATAGGAAATGAAAAGAAAAGCAGTCAAAGTTTAGGCAAAGTTAATTGCTTCTCAAATTCAAACTTATTTGCTTTGTTTTCTTGCTTCTTATCCATGAGCCAAAACAACAAATCTGTGAAGTATTTTTCCTAGACTCTCTTTTTCATGCCAAGTTATAATGTTAAAATTTAATGTTAACCTTAATGGATTCTGTCAAAGGCATCTCTCTGACACTCTGGAGATGTGATGCTGGGGAGATGCTGATCTGGAAAACTATTGTCAGCAAGGCTCACATGTAGTTAATAGAAGCCAAAGACCAAGCTGAGGGGACATCTAAGATAATAGCAGCTTAAAACAAGTGCCATTAGAACCCCGTTTTGAGCAAGTAAATTACCATGTGTGAGAAAGATTTAGGAGTAGAACCTTCCTGGGATAGGTACACTGATACTGTTACCAGTTAATAATAAGCTCAAAATGTATGGTTCCTACCACAGAAAAATCTATTTCTCATAGGACAAATGTTGTTTAGTTGCTAAGTCATGTATGATTCTTTTGCGACCCCCCAGGAACCCACCAGGCTCCCCGTTCATGGGATTTCCCAGGCAAGAATACTGGAGTGGGTTGTCACTTCCTCCTCCAGGGGATCTTCCTGACCTGGGGATTAAACTCGTGTCTCTGGTGTCTCCTGCACTGACAGGTGGATTCTCGACTACTGAGTCACTAGGGAAGCCCATCGGACAAGTAGCATCTTAAAATTCAACATCAGTCCATTGCCTTGAACACTGTTAGATAATTTAAAATATATATATACATCCTTAAAGTACAAAGAGGAGTTGCAGAGATGTTAGGCAGAGAGCATTTGCACCAAGTGTATGGAGTTAACATCAGCAGTAATGGGACAAATTGATATCAATATTCTCCAAAGAACACAATCACTGCTGACATTATTGCCCAGAAAAACAAGTCAATTGTAACCTAAATCTAATCATGAAAACACCAGTTTTATCCAAACATCTAGCCACATAGAGTGCTACATAGAGTGCCTATAATCTGTAATCCCTAATAGTTCATTTAAATCACTAATCTTGAGGGTTCTAGAGATCCTGTCTTTTGCTAATCAGTCTTCTTTTTTAGAAAGTTTTGAGTTATTCTGGGCCATTAATGCCATCCTGTTTGATATGACTTTTTTAAATCCTCATCTACAGAGAGTTGATGGGGTATCTGGATGGGACCTAAAGACTATACAGTCTCCTTCCTCACTGATGTCCCAGGTCCCTTCCCCTCCAATCCCACATAGGAATCTTGGGTATCAGCACATTCCCAAATTGATCTGACACAAAGGGAACATTTTTGGTAGTTTCAGGTCATTAATTAGAAGTGAGAATTGCTCAAAACATATCAGAAGTTTGAACAGAGAAAACGACGAGAAGGCTCTAGCATAAAGGGGAGAAGTGTTCTAAGAGCACTTGACTGTCAGAAAAGAGAGAAAAACAGTAGTTGAAAACAAATTTGTTACCAACAGAGTAAACAGAAGTAAACATTCACATGTTCTAGGACCATAGCACTTCAGGAGGAAAAGAGAACCTGCCCCTGATCCAGGACATGACATTTACCTGAGAAACTTCCATTTCTTCCTTTTCCTCCGCCGGGTTTCTTTCTCAGGTGAGATAAGGTGAAGTCACAAATGCATCCTGAGAATGTGCCTTTAAAGGCTTCAGCACAGACCCTCTGTTGGTCTCATACTCACAGGAAGAAGAGACTTGAAATACCCTCTTTTTTGTTGTCTCAGGAGAGATTCAGGAACACTGAGCTCCTACATGAAGATTAAACTTTGAGTTTCTTCTTTTCTGTCTTCAGGGACCCTCTTCTCCCATAGACTCCCCAAATTCTATTACAGCCCAGATAATGCAGGCGGCACAGACCTGCCCCTACCAGACCACACAGAGCAAAGTCTGTTAGGACCGCAGGCTCAACCCTCCTAATATACTTGTGACCTCTCACCCTTAACTCTGGCCTCACCTTAGAATCACCTGGAAGACTTAATTTAAACAACACAGGTGTTCCTACCCAGACAAATGGACAGAATCTGTGGGGGAGGGCACAGGTGACAACAGTTCTTAAAACTATATGATATCCTGGGGAAGATCCCCTGGAGGAGGAAATGGCAACCCACTCCAGTATTCTTCCTAGGAAATTCCATGGACAGAGGAGCCTGGAGGCTATAGTCTGTGGGGGGTCGCAGAGTCGGACACTATTGAGTGACTGAGCACATGAGATCCTAATTGGAAGCCTGGGCTGAAAGTCACTTGCTTTTCAAGTTTTAATGTGCATAAAAATCACTTGGATGGATGTTAACTAGATTTGATGTTATGATCATTTCACAACATATATACATATGGAATCATTATGTTGTACATTTGAAACTAATATGATGTTATATGTCAATTAAGTCAATAAAAAATTACTTGGAGATCCAAAAAAGAAAAAAAAAATACAAAAAGGAGAATTAGGATGCAGCCCTCCCTGAAGTTCTTAACTCTAGCCTAGAATGTGACCTGGATCATTTAAAAAAATATGACTTTTCTTAGAAGGAAAAAAAACAAACAATGAAAATAACATTGAGAAGAGATTTTAGGTCATACTTTATTTTTACTCTGCTCAAAGTCTAGGTTACAACTGAAGGAGAGAGGAGCTAACCTTTAATTTTTTTAAATTTAAAATTAGAAATGAATTTAATTAATACCAGGATAAAACACATCTTAAATGACTAAAGGATATTCTAGGCAGCAGTAGCTGCCCTATTTACAGAATTATCTTTAGAGAAGAAACACAGGAATGGGGCATTTAGCTTAGCTCTTTTTTAGGAGTTTTACAGCAGATAAAATATCCATTTAAGATCACTAATGATTCTCTTAAGTATTGAATGAAGATCTAACTTAATATATACAGTAATGATACAGAATATTTTTTTAAAAATAAGAAATTTCCATAGAACCCAATCATTTTTAATATGATTCAAAGTTTTAATACATACCTCACCCCTAATTTCAGTTGAAAAACTTTATGGTACTGTCTTTCCATGTCCAGATGCCTCCAATTGGACTGAAGTGCAGTGTGCCACTGAGAATTTGAACCATGCATTTTTTTCATCCAGATATTTTAATTGCATGAAGGCGCCATAATAACAATGATGACTGAAGAGCGGTATTACTTTTCAGAGTGAAGGTCAAATTTAGCTTTTTTTTAAAATCTTGTTTCATTTTGGTCTCATTTCACTTTAGTCTGTATTATCTTGTGACAGAAAAATGAAACAAAAGGAAAAGGAAGTTTACACACATTTTATTTTAAGTTACAGTTTATATGAGCATCAAACATGAGTGTTTTATTTAATTCTTCAGGTTGATACCTTTCTGGTTTCCTGAAATATAATACCCATTAATCCCTGTTTGCAGACACCTTGAAATATTTATTGAATAATACAATACAGATTCTAAAACATAATCTTCTTTTATGAATACTGGCACAATTTCACCCAGCTCTGTGGAAGATTTAAGAAAAATGGCAGGGCAAGATCAGACATTGTTTACATCTCACCTCCAGCAAGATATAACTTTACTTTTGGCTGACCTTTAAGCAAAAGCAATGGTTATGTAACCAAGTAAGCTAAAAACTAAACAGGAAAAGTCACAGAGCAGGGAATGAACTACAAACTTACACTATTTGTTAAACTGAGATTTTTATCATGTTGCTCAAAGAAACACTAAAGTTTCCCAAATGGAAAAATGTGACTGATATTTTATCTTTGCTATTTGAATATATACATGAATATTTCAGTATTTAAAAGAAGTTATTCAGGGGTCTACAATAAAATGCACTGTACTATTTTACAATGTTAAGCAGCATTACTCATTGCTAGAATAAAATTTTTGAATGAATTGCATTCTATCTTCACATAAGTCTTAGATATAATTAATGTTCATTTTATATGGTTCCTAAAACATACATTCTAAGGTTGTTCTTAAATTAAACAGATTTACTTTTGGAAAGTTTTAAGTGCAGCCTTATCCAAGGGCAGAAGAATAACTTCTTAAAGTCTCTTTTTAGCTTTATCATTTGCAGCATATAATCAAGTTAATAGTCACTACATATTATGCTCAATAGAAAAAAAAAATCTTGCCAAAGAGAAAAAAAGCCACAAAAGAAATTGCATAACCTGGAAATAATCTAATATTTTGAAAGGTTTGTTTTTTAGTAGAATATAAATATCTTTAGCAAATTATAGCTTCTTTTTGATGTCCCCATAATTGGATAATGTTTAAATTTTTGCCAAAATTGAATAGCCTTCTAGTAGATTTTATATTTCATATGCAGTTGAATCTTTCATATATCTGTTAGTACTTTTTAAAATCATTTAAACAATGAAGTTATAACATGAACTGTCATTGAATAAATATGAAAAGAAAGCTGAAGAGTCAGAAATAAAACTATTGAAAATGTAGGACTTGAATAACATGTTGGGTGCTGTGCATTGCAGATGAACAGGACACAGATTGCTTATAGTCTAGAGGATCAGACATAAACAAGAAATAAACAATTAAAATACAAGGAGGCAATAACTATAATAGGAAAAGTCATATCCTAGACCTTGCAGGGGCACTTAAATGAGCCTTGACAGAGGAAGGGCCATTGGAAGAAAATGTCTTGCCTGAGAAGGAGCAACAATGAGCCAAAAGGAATACAAGTTATCATAAAAACTAAAAATAACTTGGTAAGACTAGCATAATGGACATCAGAAGGTGAAGGGTGAGACTGAAGAAGAAAGGAAATCTGTAAGAGCCCTGTAACTATGAAAGGACCTTAAAACTTCTAAAAGAATTGAAATAAATCAACCAGTACACCAAAGGGTTTTAAACATGGGGGCCAAATATGATTAAATCCTTCTAGTTCCATTTGGAGAATGAATGGAAAGAATGGAAGACGGAAATCCTGGAGAAGAGTAAGACTGGGAGCTGCATTAGTAAGGGTTTTCCAGAGAAACAGAACCAATAGGATATGAAGATTTATATAAAAGGAGATTAAGTACAGGAACCAGTTCACAGGTTATGGAGGACAGAAGTCCCACAATCTGCTGCCTGTAAGCTGAAAAACCAGGAAAGTTCGTTGTATAATAATTCAGTTCAAGTCTAAAGGTCTGAGAACCCAAGAAAACGAGGGTTTGGGTCGATTACTAGTGTAAGTCTGAGTCTGAAGGCCCAAGAACCTGGAGCTTCGATGTCCGAGGGCAGAATAAGATGGATGTTCTAGCTGAAGAAGAGAGATAGAATTTGCTCTATTTCCACCTTTGTAAATTCTACTCAGGCCCTCAACAGACTGGATGATACTGATCCACATTGGTGACAGTGAATCTCTTTTCTCAGTCTACTGAATTAAATGTTAATCTCTTCCAGAGACATCCTCACAAAGATACCAAGGAATGATGTTTTACCAGCTACTGGATCCCTTAGCCCAATCAAATTTACATAAAATTAAACATCACAGGAGCGCATGCAGCACTGGGGAAGAAGACATGAATTTCTAGCCTTCTAGGAGGTATTGGCGGAGAAGGCAATGGCAACCCACTCCAGTACTCTTGCCTGGAAAATCCCATGGACGGAGGGGCCTGGTAGGCTGCAGTCCATGGGATTGCGAAGAGTCGGACACGACTGAGCGACTTCACTTTCACTTTTCACTTTCATGCATTGGAGAAGGAAATGGCTACCCACTCCAGTGTTCTTGCCTGGAGAATCCCAGGGACGGCGGAGCCTGGTGGGCTGCCATCTATGGGGTCGCAGAGTCGGACACGACTGATGCAACTTAGCAGCAGCAGCACCAGGTATTGGATTGAATGTACTCAGTGAGGGAAGGCAAAAAGCCATGGTATTCAGTGAAGTAGGACCATGGAAAGAGGTCTATACAGGGAAAGATGATGGAAGGCAGTTTTAGACCTGTTGTCCATCCTCTGAAAAGCCTGAAAAGTGAAAGGGTTAGTCAATCAGTTGTGTCTGACTCTTTGTGACCACATGGACTATAGCCCACCAGGCTCCTCTGTCCATGAAATTCTCCAGGCAAGAACACTGGAGCGGGTTGTCATTTCCTTCTCCAGGGGCTCTTCCTGATCCAGGGATTGAACCCAGGTCTCCAGCATTGCAGGCAGACTATTTACTGACTGAGCCACCAGGGAAGACCTGAAAAACCTGCATTCAGTTCAGTTCAGTTGCTCAGTCGTGTCCGATTCTTTGCGACCCCATGAATTGCAGCACGCCAGGCCTCCCTGTCCATCACCGACTCCTGGAGTTCACCCAAATTCATGTCCATCGAGTCGGTGATGCCATCCAGCCATCTCATCCTCTGTCGTCCCCTTTTCCTCCTGCCCCCAATCCCTCCCAGCATCAGAGTCTTTTCCAATGAGTCAACTCTTCACATGAGGTGGCCAAAGTACTGGAGTTTCAGTTTTAGCATCAGTCCTTCCAAAGAACACCCAGGACTGATCTCCTTTAGAATGGACTGGTTGTATCTCCTTGCAGTTCAAGGGACTCTCAAGAGTCTTCTCCAACATCACAGTTCAAAAGCATCAATTCTTCGGCGCTCAGCCTTCTTCATAGTCCAATTTTCACATTCATACATGACCACAGGAAAAACCATAGCCTTGACTAGACAGACCTTTTTTTTGGCAAAGTAATGTCTCCGCTTTTGAATATGCTATCTAGGCTGGTCATAACTTTCCTTCCAAGGAGTAAGCATCTTTTAATTTCGTGGCTGTAATCACCATCTGCAGTGATTTTGGAGCCCAAAAAAATAAAGTCTGACACTGTTTCCACTGTTTCCCCATCTATTTCCCATGAAGTGATGGCACCAGATGCCATGATCTTCGTTTTCTGAATTTTGAGCTTTAAGCCAACTTTTTCACTCTCCTCTTTCACTTTCATCAAGAGGCTTTTTAGTTTCTCTTCACTTTCTGCCATAATGGTGGTGTCATCTGCATATCTGAGGTTATTGATATTTCTCCTGGCAATCTTGATTCCAGCTTGTGCTTCTTCCAGCCCAGCGTTTCTCATGATGTACTCTGCATAGAAGTTAAATATACAGCCTTGACGTACTCCTTTTCCTATTTGGAACCAGTATGTTGTTCCATGTCCAGTCCTAACTGTTGCTTCCTGACCTGCATATAGGTTTCTCAAAAGGCAGGTCAGGTGGCCTGGTATTCCCATCTCTTTCAGAATTTTCCACAGTTTATTGTGATCCACACAGTGAAAGGCTTTGGCATAGTCAATAAAGCAGAAATAGATGTTTTTCTGGAACACTCTTCCTTTTTCCATGATCCAGCAGATGTCAAATAAAGACTTGATGCATGAGATAGTCTGGATAGACATTATGGAGTCTGTCACATAAAAGAGATAAAAAATTGACATCTTTTCCAGTTGACCCTTGAACAATGCAGGACTGCCAACTCTATGCAGTTGAAAATCCAAATATAACATACAGTCATTCTCCATATCCATGGTTCTGTATCCCCAGATTCAACCCTGGATTATGTAAGTACTATAGTATTTAGCATAAAAAAAAAATTCCACGTGTAAGTGGACGAGCAAAATTCAAAGCCACATTGTTCAAAGTTCAACTTACACATGCAATTCAAAGATGGTCACCATCTAAATGCATTACATTAAATTTTTTTACTGAAGCAACAATATTCTAATCAGGAAAGATAAATAATGAAGTAACCATAATACCTTTTGAGGAGAGGTAATGGAAAAGTATTGATGAAATTTTTAAAAATACAAAAAAATTAGACTGGGGATGAAAAATGTAAAGGGACTAGCTAGGTCCAGAAAATGTCTCTTATTAAATGCACGGACTTAGCAACTGTTTTGATGTTGCTCTTCTGTTTTATTTTTTTTGTTTTTGTTTGTGGAATCAGTTAGTTTTGCTAAGATTGCCTAGGTTTTACAGCACTGGAAGGCAATTTGTATTAAAAACCAGCTGCAACTGTTTCCCATGGAGGAAAGATCCATAAATTACACTTCAGCTTATTTGTCAGTTAATGTAGTTTAAACCTGTCTGCCAAAGAATTTTTAAAGTGTGAGAATTGATCCTGGACTCCAGCTGAGAGGCTTGTGAAATTATAAAGGTAATATGTTCACTACAGCATCTCCTGCTGCCCAATTTAAAGGTGCTAGGTAGGAGGTCAGTGAAAAAGGAAGGCAGTTGGATGGCACTATTTGAAATATTTTAAATAAATGTTTTGTAAGGGACTAACATATTATGTAAAGAAATGATTTTTTTTTTTTTCTAAGCAGAATCTTCATCCAATCATTTGATTTATGAATGAGAGACTTCACTGAGAGTCTTCAGTCTTCTGGTTAATCCAGTTTTTAGCCCAGCATTTTTTCCATGCTATCATTTGTAATGCCTTGTTTAGTCTTCTTTTTCAAATGACTAATAAGAAAGGCTTTATTTTTTTCCCTACTTTTTCCTCAACAAAATATTCTGTGGCCTAATAATTCTAACATAGACAAACTTACTTACAACTTCCTGCATGGATACCTACTCACTTTATGAGCCTATTTGCTGCCCAGAAGCAGTGCTGAACCTCTTAAAGAACCTAAGGGTTGTTATCCTGTAAGCAGGCTGGGTGAATCAAAACTAGATTAAAACAAACAACAACAAAAAGAAACATGACATCTCTGGGTTTTTCCCTGCAACAGCCAGGTATTCTGAAATCAGATAGTTAATTACATACAACAGCCAACGCTGCTTGCTTGATTTGTTCCATAAGGGTTTTCAGGATATAAAAGATGAAGTGTTGCAAAATAAAATCAATATCCAACTTGTAGGATGAATAGAAGGCAAATAACATGAAGGCAGAAGGAAAGATGGAACTAGGAGTGAGGGCATGACACAGGATCCGTGAGGTGGTGTCCACTTGAAAAGGATGAACTCAAAATGAGCCGTAAGCTGGACCCATCAAGGAGAAAACTGTATTTAATTACAGGGTTGAAGAGTATCTATGAGGAAAAAATGATGCATTAGTGAAGAAGTCCATCAAGTTTTGATTTGCAATCTGAGAGGAAGACAGAAAACCCTTTATAAAGGAATGAACAATAAGTTTGCATCATTACCGGAGACCTAGCAAGGACTTTCTCTCAGTGTCTAATGATGTCCCTCAAAGAGGTAGCTAACACAAAGCCTGTGTTGTAAGAGGAACCTTAGGAGTGGCAGAGAATTAGGTGCTGAAATACCAATATGACGCCCAAGCAGGAAAGGTTAAGAGCCCCAAGTACATCATTACAGTTTGTTATTTATTGAAAAATAAAAGGTAATAAAATAAACAGTACAGTGCACAGATTTTTATCTTACGATTTATGCTGTGATTCATTTTAGAACTTAAGAAAGAAAGGCCAGTTAAAGTCCCTGAAATCCAACTACGGCATAGTGGAAACAGCACTAGATTGAAGCAAAAACCTAGTGTGACCTTCAATTTCCTTAACTATAATACTTCTTCTTCTTTTTTGAAAAAATTCATTCTCCACAGAGACTCTCAAACATTGACAATGCCAACTACATTTCAAGTTCTTTTGGTGTAGTGGGACACTTTTCAATCAGCAATAATTGTACCTCAGATAAACCTCACTGGCTATGATATAGCCACTGTGCAAAGCTCAGCTTCACTAACTTCTGATTTTGCCAGACAGCTCGTGGTTGTTCCTACTGACACCCAGATGTCACACCTATAAAAAGGCAAGCCAAAGTAAACCATTCAATATCATAGTAATCCAAGTCTATGCCCCAACCACTAATGCCGAAGAAGCTGAAGTTGAATGGTTCTATGATGACCTACAAGACCTTCTAGAACTAACACAAAAAAGATGTTCTTTTCATCACAGGGGACTGGAATGCAAAGGTAGGAAGTCAAGAGATACCTGGAGTAACAGGCAACTTTGGCCTTGGAGTTTTCCACTGGACTACAAAGTCAAGTGGACCTTAGGAAGCATCACTACCAACAAAGCTAGTGGAGGTGATGGAATTCCAGTTGAGCTATTCCAAGTCCTAAAAGATGATGCTGTGAAAGTGCTGAACTCAATTTGCCAGCTATTTTGGAAAACTCAGCAAAATGAAGCACGGCAAAGGCTAACAGAGTTTTGCCAAGAGAATGGACTGGTCAGAGTAAACACCCTCTTCCAACAACACAAGAGACAACTCTACACAAGGACATCACTAGATGGTCAATGCCGAAATCTGATTGATTATATTTTTTGCATCCAAAGATGGAGCTCTATACAGTCAGCAAAAACGAGACCAGGAGATGACTGTGGCTCAGATTATGAATTCCTTATTGCCAAATTCAGATTTAAATTTAAGTAGGGAAAACCACTATATGATTCAAGTACGACCTAAATCGAATCCCTTATGATTATACAGTGGAAGCGAGAAACGGATTCAAGGGATTAGATCAGATAGACACAGTGCCTAGAGAACTATGGACCAAGCTTCGTGACGCTATACAGGAGACAGGGATCAAAAGCATCCCCAAAACACAGAATTGCAAAAAGGCAAAATGGTTGTCTGAGGAGGGCTTACAAATAACTTAGAAAAGAAAACTGAGAAAAAAGACATCCTGGACTGCAAAGTCAAGTGGACCTTAGGAAGCATCACTACCAACAAAGCTAGTGGAGGTGATGGAATTCCAGTTGAGCTATTCCAAGTCCTAAAAGATGATGCTGTGAAAGTGCTGCACTCAATATGCCAGCAAATTTGGAGAACTCGGCAGTGGCCACAGGATGGGAAAAGGTCAGTTTTCATTTCAAACCCAAAGAAAGGCAATGCCAAAGAATGTTCAAATGACCCTACAATTGCACTCATCTCACATTCTAGCAAAGTAATACTCAAAATTCTCTAAGCCAGGCTTCAGCAATATGTGAACCGTGAACTTCCAGATGTTCAAGCTGGATTTAGAAAAGGCAGAGGAACCAGAGATCAAATTGTCAATATCCATTGGATCACAGAAAAAGCAAGAGAATTCCATAAAAACTTCTGCTTTACTGATTACGCCAAAGCCTTTGACTGTGTGGATCACAACAAACTGTGAAAAATTCTTCAAGAGATGGGAATTCCAGACCACCTGACCTGCCTCCTGAGAAATCTGTGTGCTGGTCAAGAAGCAACAGTTAGAACTGGGCACGGAACAATGGACTAGTTCCAAATTGGGAAAGGGTTATGTCAAGGCTGTATATTGTCACCCTGCTTATTTAATTTATATGCAGAGTACGTCATGAGAAATGCTGGACTGGAAGAAGAACAAGTTGAAATCAAGATTGCTGGGAGAAATATCAATAACCTCAGATATGCAGATGACACCACCCTTATGGCAGAAAGTGAAGAGGAACTAAAAGAGCAGCTTGATAAAAGTGAAAGAGGAGAGTGAAAAACCTGGCTTAAAACTCAACATTCAAAAAACAAAGACCATTGCATCCAGTCCCATCACTTCATGGCAAATACATGGGGAAACAAGGGAAACAGTGAGAGACTTTATTTTCTTGGGCTCCAAAATC
Organism: Bos grunniens; assembly: GCF_055505025.1. Lineage (NCBI taxonomy): Eukaryota > Metazoa > Chordata > Mammalia > Artiodactyla > Bovidae > Bos > Bos grunniens. The sequence goes on along the minus strand of NC_141168.1, from coordinate 66,609,688 downwards.
ACTGCAGATGGAGACTGCAGCCTTGAAAATAGAAGATGCTTGCTCCTTGGAAGAAAAGCTATGACCCACCTAGTCAGGATATTAAAAACAGACATTACCATATGGACAAAAGTCCACCTAGTGTGAGAGCTGGACCACAAAGAAGGCTGAACACTTAAGAATTGATGCTTTTGAACTGTGGTGTTGGAGAAGACTCTTGAGAGTCCCTTGGACTGCAAAGAGATCAAACCAGTCAATCTGAAAGGAAATCAGTCCTGAATATTCATTTGAAGGACGAATGCTGAAGTTCAGATACTCTGACCACCTGATGCAAAGAAAAAACCCTGATGCTGGTAAGATTGAAGGCAGGAGGAGAAGGGAATGACAGAAGATGAGATGGTTGGATGGCATCACTGATGTGATGGAAAGGAGTGATAGCAAGCTCCAGGAGTTAGTGATGGACAGGGAAGCCTGGCGTGCTTCAGTCCATGGGGTCACAAAGAGTCGGACACGACTGAGCAACTGAACTGAACTGATTCAAAGGCTTGGAACAGAAAGAGTATATTCTTTTTTGCTTTGGAATTTTGCAAGGAGTCAGACATGACTGAGTGACTGGACTGAACTGCACTGAACTGAAAAAGGAGTTAAGAATACCTATTCAGAAAGTTTTTCTGAAGTTTGCACAAAATATTGCACATAAATGCCTTTCATTATATGATCTGAAATACTCATTTCTTTATATTATCTAAAGGTCTTTTAATTATATTTTGAAGATGTACTTCAAGAAAACTGAAAATTATCTTCAAGATAATTATCTTTATGTGAATTCATACATAGTTACATAGAGATCCTTTGAACGATATTGTTGTTATAAAACTTACATTATTGGAGTTCCTAGAATATGACTAGGAAGCTAGTAAATACTTGATATGCTTCATTCTTTGCAACCTGAAAACAGTATTATTAAATACTGCTTTATTAAATAAAATTTATTTTATTATTCTTAATATTAATTAACATTACTGTTTATTATTAATACAATATTATTAAATTAAAGCATGGTTTATTATTCTACCCATTTTATAGGTTATAAAATTAAACAGATAAAGTGACAGAGCTCGGTTTAGAAATGTGAAGTCTGTCAAAGGAGAAAAGGGCTAAACCAAGACACTGCATAACAGAGAGGGGCGAAAATGAAATACTTAAATACAGAAAATGTCTATTACACAACAATATTAGACCCTTTAAAATTATTGGTACTTATTGATATCCATAGTGTAAGTCCTTTACAAGAACATATTTGAAGGCCAATTAAAAATATATGTTTGTTATCAGTAAAAGTTTTCAAAATTATTTGTACAGCATCCTAGTCTTTAATGTTCAAAACCCAAGGAGTCCACACACGTCTCTAGATCTGACATCCCCTACCAAGAGGGCCAGGCCCTGCACCCAGCCCTCCAATGGCTCATCTGAGCTTTAGGGTGACAGTAGAATCCACTGTACTTAGTTCCTAAAGTCCTATATTTTGTTTTATATATTTGGGGAAAAAAATCTTCTCTTTTTTCATTTTAAAATAGAAAGTTTTTAGAAGTTCCCAAATAAAAATTCATCTTTACATAAACTCACACCTATTTATTAAGAAGGTCACCATGTGTTTTGTTCATTTTGGGTTAAATTGCATTCCAGGAAAGGAGGTTAGAACTGAGATCTACCTTGTGTTCTGTCCTGGGGCTATGAAGACCCAAAGAGACAACAATATGGAATGCTGAAAAACTTAATAATATTAAAAGTACTAAAGAAATGTAACACATTATTATTTTACCTGAAACACCAAGTATGCTCATAAGACTATAATAAGCTAAATTAATTGTATTAGTTTGCTGCTGCTGCTGCTGATGCTAAGTCGCTTCAGTCGTGTCCAACTCTGTGTGACCCCATAGACGGCAGCCCACCAGGCTCCCCTGTCCCTGGGATTCTCCAGGCAAGAACACTGGAGTGGGTTGCCATTTCCTTCTCCAATGCATGAAAGGGAAAAGTGAAAGTGAAGTCGCTCAGTCGTGTCTGACCCTCAGCGACCCCATGGACTGCAGCCTACCAGGCTCCTCCATCCATGGGATTCTCCAGGCAAGAGTACTGGAGTGGGGTGCCATTGCCTTCTCCGATTAGTTTGCTAGACCTGTCTTAAAGTATCACAGATTAAAATAATAGAAATGAAATTTTTCACAATTCTGGAAGCCAGAAGTCCTAAGCCAAGATGCAGGCAGGTCTGATTTCTTCTGAGGTGTCTACTCTGGTTTGCAGATGGCTGTCTTCTCCCTGTGCTTTACATGACCTTCTCTTTAAGCTTATTAGTATCCCAATCTCCTGTATGACTGTAAAGACACCAGTCATATTGGATTGGGGCTCACCCTAATGATCTCATTTCAATTTAAATGTCTTTTTAAAGATCTTATTTCCAAATACTGTCACATCTTGAGATACTGGAGGTTCAGATCAGATCAGATCAGATTAGTTGCTCAGTCATGTCCGACTCTTTGCGACCCCATGAATCACAGCACGCCAGGCCTCCCTGTCCATCACCAACTCCCAGAGTTCACTGAGACTCATGTCCATCGAGTCAGTGATACCATCCAGCCATCTCATTTTCTGTCGTCCCCTTCTCCTCCTGCCCCTAATCCCTCCCACCATCAGAGTCCTTTCCAATGAGTCAACTCTTCGCATGAAGTGGCCAAAGTACTGGAGTTTCAGCTTTAGCATCATTCTTTCCAAAGAAATACCAGGGCTGATCTCCTTCAGAATGGACTGGATGGATCTCCTTGCAGTCCAAGGGACTCTCAAGAGTCTTCTCCAACATCACAGTTCAAAAGCATCAATTCTTCGGTGCTCAGCCTTCTTCACAGTCCAACTCTCACATCCATCCATACATGCCTTTGTTGGCAAAGTAATGTCTCTGCTTTTGAACATGCTATCTAGGTTGGTCATAACTTTCCTTCCAAGGAGTAAGCGTCTTTTAGTTTCATGGCTGCAGTCACCATCTGCAGTGATTTTGGAGCCCAGAAAAATAAAGTTTGACACTGTTTCCACTGTTTCCCCATCTATTTCCCATGAAGTGATGGGACCGGATGCCATAATCTTCGTTTTCTGAATGTTGAGCTTTAAGCCACTTTTCCACTCTCCACTTTCACTTTCATCAAGAGGCTTTTTAGTTCCTCTTCACTTTCTGCCATAAGGGTGGTATCATCTGCATATCTGAGGTTATTGATATTTCTCCCGGCAATCTTGATTCTAGCTTGTGTTTCTTCCAGTCCAGCGTTTCTCATGATGTACTCTGCATATAAGTTAAATAAACAGGGTGACAATATACAGCCTTGATGTACTCCTTTTCCTATTTGGAACCAGTCTGTTGCTCCATGTCCAGTTCTAACTGTTGCTTCCTGACCTGCATACAAATTTCTCAAGAGGCAGATCAGGTGGTCTGGTATTCCCATTTCTTTCAGAATTTTCCACAGTTTATTGTGATCCACACAGTCAAAGGCTTTGGCATAGTCAATAAAGCAGAAATAGATGTTTTTCTGGAACTCTCTTGCATTTTCCATGATCCAGCGGATGTTGGCAATTTGATCTCTGGTTCCTCTGCCTTTTCTGAAACCAGCTTGAACATCAGGAAGTTCATGGTTCGCATATTGCTGAAGCCTGCTTGGAGAATTTTGAGCATTACTTTACTAGCGTGTGAGATGAGTGCAATTGTGCGGTAGTTTGAGCATTCTTTGGCATTGCCTTTCTTTGGGATTGGAATGAAAACTGACCTTTTCCAGTCCTGTGGCCACTGCTGAGTCTTCCAAATTTGCTGGCATATTGAGTGTAGCACTTTCACAGCATCATCTTTCAGGATTTGGAATAGCTCAACTGGAATTCTATCACCTCCACTAGCTTTGTTCATAGTGATGCTTTCTAAGGCCCACTTGACTTCACATTCCAGGATGTCTGGCTCTAGGTCAGTGATCACACCATCGTGATTATCTGGGTTGTGAAGATCTTTTTTGTACAGTTATTTTGTGTATTCTTGCCATCTCTTCTTAATATCTTCTGCTTCTCTTAGGTCCATACCATTTCTGTCCTTTATCGAGCCCATCTTGCATGAAATGTTCCTTTGGTATCTCTGATTTTCTTGAAGAGATCTCTAGTCTTTCCCATTCTGTTGTTTTCCTCTATTTCTTTGCATTGATCACTGAAGAAGGCTTTCTTATCTCTTCTTGTTATTCTTTGGAAATCTTCATTCAGATGTTTATATCTTTCCTTTTCTCCTTTGCTTTTCACTTCTCTTCTTTTCACAGCTATTTGTAAGGCCTCCCAGACAGCCATTTTGCTTTTTTGCATTTCTTTTCCATGGGGATGGTCTTGATCCCTGTCTCCTGTACAATGTCACAAACCTCTGTCCATAGTTCATCAGGTACTCTACCTATCAGATCTAGGCTCTTAAATCTATTTCTCACTTCCATTGTATAATCATAAGGGATTTGATTTAGGTCATACCTGAATGGTCTAGTGGTTTTCCCTACTTTCTTCAATTTAAGTCTGAATTTGGCAATAAGGAGTTCATGGTCTGAGCCACAGTCAGCTCCTGGTCTTGTTTTTTGCTGACTGTATAGAGCTTCGCCATCTTTGGCTGCTAAGAATATAATCAATCTGATTTCGGTGTTGACCATCTGGTGATGTCCATGTATAGAGTCTTCTCTTGTGTTGTTGGAAGAGGGTGTTTGTTCTGACCAGTGCATTTTCTTGGCAAAACTCTATTAGTCTTTGCCCTGCTTCATTCCGTATTCCAAGGCCAAATTTGCCTGTTACTCCAGGTGTTTCTTGACTTCCTACTTTTGCATTACAGTCCCCTATAATGCAAAGGACATCTTTTTTGGGTGTTAGTTCTAAAAGGTCTTGTAGGTCTTCATAGAACCGTTCAACTTCAGCTTCTTCAGCGTTACTGGTTGGGGCATAGACTTGGATTACTGTGATATTGAATGGTTTGCCTTGGAAACAAATAGAGATCATTCTGTCGTTTTTGAGATTGCATCCAAGTACGGCATTTTGGACTCTTTTGTTGACCATGATGGCTACTCCATTTCTTCTGAGGGATTCCTGCCCACAGTAGTAGATATAATGGTCATCTGAGTTAAATTCACCCATTCCAGTCCATTTCAGCTCGCTGATTTCTAGAATGTCGACATTCACCCTTGCCATCTCTTGTTTGACCACTTCCAGTTTGCCTTGATTCATGGACCTGATATTCCAGGTTCCTATGCAATATTGCTCTTTACAGCATCAGACCTTGCTTCTATCACCAGTCACATCCACAGCTGGGTATTGTTTTTGCTTTGGCTCCATCCCTTCATTCTTTCTGGAGCTATTTCTCCACTGATCTCCAGTAGCATATTGGGCACCTACTGACCTGGGGAGTTTCTCTTTCAGTATCCTATCAATTTGCCTTTTCATACTGTTCATGGGGTTCTCAAGGCAAGAATACTGAAGTGGTTTGCCATTCCCTTCTCCAGTGAACCACATTCTGTCAGATCTCTCCACCATGACCCACCCGTCTTGGGTTGCTCCATGCGCATGGCTTAGTTTCATTGAGTTAGACAAGTCTGTGGTCCTAGTGTGATTAGATTGACTAGTTTTCTGTGAGTATGATTTCAGTGTGTTTGCCCTCCAGTGCCCTCTTGCAACACCTACCATCTTACTTGGGTTTCTCTTACCTTGGGCGTGGGGTATCTCTTCACGGCTGCTCAAATATGAATTTGAGGAGAGGGGATATAGCCTGTAACATAAATATAGTATAAACACAGAGAATGAGGCCACATTATAGCCTATATATTTCAAAACAAATAGTAAGAATAGCATTGTAAATACTGCATAGTAAACATATGTCAATAATAATTTAGTAGTTTTTATTGATTCATGACCTTAAAATTCCTTAAGAATAGCAATTTGCTTGTTTGTCACAGCTGTAAAAGCCAGTTGCACAGGAGATTGGTTCTGTACTCCCACAGAATCCAACCATCCTTATGTGTTTATTGCTAGGAGCTGAGAATCAAAATAGAAAGAATGTATAGAACATAGGGACTTAATGTCTAATTGAAGCAGCTGTGCAGATGTTTAAGAGAGAAAGAATAATAAACAACAATACAAGTTTGCATGTTCTAAATTCCAAATGGGAAATTAGCTGTCTTCCTGGTCCTGGGGTCATACCAGACAGCTCTGTATTGATTTCTAAAGGATTCCAAGAGAAAACTAACACTATTTAAATATGCAGATAATTAGTGGAATAGAATTTCAACAGAAGGAATAATAGCCATACAACTTTGAAGGCTTCTGATTTCAAATTACTTGCTCTTCCTTTATTTCTCAATGAGGAAGAAATAAAATGTTTAAAAATGTCCTCAATTATTTAAAAGTTCCATTATTTGGAGTCCATTCAACTGAGGTTTGGCAATAATAGGGAATGATAATTAAAGGATTTTTTTTAATACTTAGTTGATGTGAATTCAGCATATACAGTTTTATGACCTAAGAGAAAGTAGGGCTGAGTTATTTTGACTACCTGAATTGCCCTTAATGTATTTTTACTTGCATGAAGATTTGGCCAAAATCAATTCCATATTTCACTGTCAAATGTGGGAGGGAGAATGGGGAACAACTTTTGTTATGTTCTACATGTGCAATTATTAACATAAGTTATCTGATGGAGTAGATTAAAAAACACAAAAATTTATTACTGTGGTCAAAATACTAAAGTGTTTGATTTTGTGGGTAGAACTTAGCACTAGAGTTGGTTGTATTTCCTGCTAGCAGTTTTGTATAGTGAGTGAAGATAATGTATTAGTTTTAATCATATAGAGTCTGTCAAAAGAAGAGTTTAGGGAAGTACTGGTTAGATGCCCAAGTTCTGGAATCACAGTGCCTAGACACGAAGCCCCTAACTTACAGCTTGCATGTTCTTGGCCAAACTGCTCTTTTTCCCTAATGCCTTAGTTTTATCATCTATAAATGGGGATAATAAGGGGATCTGCATTATAAAAAAAAAGCCATGAGGATTTAGTTAAAGAACATAGGAGGAAAATGCTTAGCACAAAGTCAACAATAAATGTTAACTATTACTGGTAGCCAATAACTTAGAATATAGCTAGCATTTTGCTTTCTAAGCAATGATTTTCAACCTCATCAGCACAAGAATCATCTGAGAATTTTTTAAATTCTAATACTTGGCCTTACCTCTAGAGATTTTGATTAAGTTGGCTTTGCATGACGCCCAGACTTCCCTGAGTTTTAAAAATCCCCCAGGTAATTCCAACATGTAGTCCAAGTAGAAAGTATTTGATCCAAAGAACCCACACAGATGTGTACCAGCAGACAGCCTTGTCAATGTCCCACCCAGTCTTAGAGTATCTTTCTCCAAACTGTCTTCTGCATAACACTGGTCGACAAAGATGCTCCCTGAAGTAAAATAAAATAAAAAAGTAACTTGAAAGGGATGGATGCTGAGTCAACTAAGCTTGATGATACACAAAACCCCTGAAGATTCAAAGTTCACCTAGCATCTTAAAAGATCTGAGAATCTCTGCTGTATGTAGACGTGTTTATTGCTAATGAACGCAGATTTTCTCCAAATTTTTTTTTTTAAATTTTATTTTATTTTTAAACTTTACAATATTGTATTAGTTTTGCCCAACATCTAAATGAATCCACCACAGGCACACCCGTGCTCCCCATCCTGAACCCTAAGGAAGCACTTTCTTGAGGAATGTTTAACTTTCTGCTCTTACAACATAGTGGCAAATGTCACCAATTATCAGGCCTATTTGCTACACTATCAATTAACTAAGAACTGTGCAATGATATATGTTTAACATCTACTAACTAGGCCCTGAGTTAGGTACTAGGAATTGAAAGCTAAAAGGCTTTAAACAGGGTTTAGCCACTAGAATCATCCATGGAGTATTTTTTTCTTTTTTTTTAAATACAGGTATCTGAACCTCACACCAGATATACTAGTCTATGAGAATGGACCTGCCAAGATGTAGTCTTTAACTTTTTACTAAGATTCTGGTAATGAACTTGAGTTTGGAAACCACTATTCCATAACTGAGTATTTCATATTAAGCCAACCTTGTTTTATTTTTTGCAACTATCAACCAAAAAAAAAAAAACAAAAAACAAAAAACAAAGTTCAAAAGAGAAATATCCATAGAAAAAGAAAAGAAATGAAAGAGGGTAAATGAAAAGGAAATAAATAGGACAGCACTGTGGAGCTGCAACACAGCTGAGCGATATGCATGCATGCCACATCCATGCTGCTGCATCCATTGACCAGAGAGGGAGCAGGAAAAGAGGTACACTCTGGATCCCCCATGGACTGAGGAAGGACAGATCTCTGTCCCTTATCTGAGAGTAATGACAAACACCTCCTGTACCTTAGCTGAAGACACAGAGAGGAGTGCAAAAGGAGGGAACTATGTAGGAGGAGTAAGGTGATTATAAATCTGGTAACTGAAGAGTTTAGGACAAAGGACTTCAAATTTGTTCTGAGGGCAAAGGAGTTAGGAATCATCCTGCTCTTTGAAGAGTAATATGAAATCTTGACATGGGTTCAGAATATAGATATACATTTTTTCTAAGTCAACTATTAACATTTCCTGGGAGAAGCAGATGATAGGGTGCAAGGTAAATACAAATGAAAGGATTTCTGAAAATGTGATTGTGTTTCCTTGAATACAACTCTGTTAATGGTGGGACCCTAAACAATTACATGTGGAATCTATTTTTAAAACAGCCAAACTAAGAGAAACAGAGACTGGAATGGTAGTTGCCAGGGTCTGGTAGTTCCAGGAAATGAGAAGATGGTGGTCCAAGGTCACAAACTTTCACTTATATGATGAGTGATTTCTGGAGATGCAATGTACAGCTTGGTGATTATAGTTAACAATGATGAATTATATACTTGAAAGTTTCTAAGACAGTAGATCTTAAATGTTCCCACCATACAAAAAAGTAGTTCTGTCAGGTGATGGATGTGTTAACTAACCAAGTTGGGGTTGTCATTTTACAATATATATGTGCACTAAGTCATAATGTCATATACCTCAAACTTATACAACGTTATATATCAAGTATTTCTCAATAAAGCAAGAAAAAATGGTGGATTCTTATTGGATCCTAGCTCTTATGTCTTGGATGTTCCTTAAAGAGTTTGACTTTTCAGTGATATGCTTAAATACATCTCAGATTAAAACATTACCATCTAGGCTTGAGTCAGAGAAATCATCCACCTTACTGCTAGAATTCTGTGGGGGAAAACGTGCCCATTGTCCAAACGTTAAATGTTATGCGTCTAAGAATCCAACTTCAACATTAGAGAGACATGGTGACACAACACAGATGTTGAAATTTCTGTTCTGGAGGAAGAATGCTTGGATATTTTAGGAAGAAAGAATGGCTCTTTTAGGAAGAAAATCAGATTTTTATGACGTCATGTACAACTTTCAAAATTTGCTCATGAAGTTGTGAGATGAAAACTAATTTTAAACTCAATATCTATAGGCATATAGTTTTGATGGAAAGAAGACACACTATCAGAGCTACTCACACTGGTGCAGGGATGCTGCTCAACTCTTCTGCAGAAGTGAAAGGTCCGGAACATGGCTGCCATCTTGTGGTCTGCACCTAAGTAGACTTTGGAACGACTCAGTGGCTATTTCCTGCCAGAAACAAAGAATTTCAGGCAACACTGGGCCTGGGATAGGAGCAGAGACTTAAAGTATTAGCTACTCTTGGAATTCAGATGCTGCAAAAGTGTTGGCTTCTAAATGCTGAGAAATGGCAGAAGTTGAATAAGGATATATTGGGAGGATTCTCTGATGTAAAGGGATCTTGACTTGATCTCTTTGTTAGACATTACCTAGAATAAATACACAGCAGAGTGCACAGGGGCTGGGATCTATAGCTGAAAATCAGTAAGAAGGTTGGAAGTGCTCCAGCTCTGTGTTTACTATAAGCCTTTCATCAGCAGACAGAACACGACTTGAAGGACTGGTCTTGTTCTACTTCAAAACTGAAGAAGAAGAAACAAATTCTAGTTAAGATTTATTAAGCAACTTTGGATTTGGATTTCTTTGTAACCCCAAAAGATCTCTCTGATTTTCTCTGTGACTATCTTGGCCATACAGCAAAAACAAGTTTGAGTGATGGAGCTTGGAGTCGAGATGTTGGGAAGAATTTGGCATGGGAAGGGTTTTCTAGTCACTGGTAGCTTAGGAGAAGCTCAAATAAAACTTCCAACAACCCTACGAAGCCCAGTTTTGGATTGAAGGCTGAATGCCTTGATTTAATTTTATTACACAGAAGGTATCACAATGAAATTCCCTATAAGCAACTGGATACTCGCCCCCAGCATTTAGCAGACACCAGGCTTCCCTGGTATCTTAAGTGGTAAAGAATCTGCCTGCAATGCAGGAGACATAAGTCAACCCCTGGGTTGGGAAGATCCCCTGGAGGAGGCCATGGCAACCCACTCCAGTATTCCTGCCTGGAGAATCCCATGGACAGAAAAGCCTGGCGGGCTACAGTCCACAGGGTCCCAAATAGTCAGACATGGCTGATGAGACTGAGCATGCACACACACACACGCAATCATGAATGAAACAAATCCAGTAATTACATGAACTCAGTGTAGAAAAATATATGTTTCATTTGTTGCTGTTATTTGAGAGATAACAGTGTTAAATGACAGGCATCAGAGAAGCTGTGAGAACTTAAAAAATATGGAGGAAACAAGAGAGTGTTTAGGAAATATTAAAGTGGGCTTTGAATTAGAGTATTGTTCATGTTCTTGCTGCTGCTGCTGCTGCTAAGTCGCTTCAGTCATGTCCGACTCTGTGCGACCCCCATAGAGATACAAATGAAGATCAGATTCTTTACTAATGTTCTAGCTTGGAGTCAAACTCAGGGCACACAATGTGGAGTTTGTGTCCAGGCTACAGAAGAGTTGTTGAATCCTATCTACTGATTTAGGTAGATATTTAGGTAGATATTCCACATGTATTATTCCGTTTCCTTTTCACAACTTTATGAAGAGGAGAGAGGTAGCTTCCTCTAGTAAGTGGCATCATTAAAATTTCAAACTAGGTTGGATTGACTCTATAGCACATGTTATTTCCACTACACCAGGAATTCATGAATCATTCTCGTAATGTATGTTCTTTATTATGTCTAACTAAGAGCAGACTTTCAGAAGCAGCTGACAGTAGTTATTAATTATTGTCAGAAGCAGCAGCTTAGTAAAATTTATTACCATACATTTCGTAAACATTATTATTCAGGTAAACAAATACCAAAAATCTCATTCAACAGGTCAATTCATTCACCTACTTTGGCTGCATTTTGCAGCCCACTCACCATCATTGGCCATTGTGATAAACTACTTTTCAAAATAATTAAATATTTCACAGGGCACATAGATACATTTCTGGTCAACTCACTTCCATTATTAAAATCTGTCATTATGGTTTTTTTAGGACAAATTCGTTTTCCATGTTGTATAATGAAGCATTTTACAAGTACAGTTTTTTCAAGAACTGGAGCAATTTCAAGAGTCCTTTTAAGAAAAAAATTTAGGCCTTCTAAAAGGTACTCACTTGGTCCACTTCCATGTGCAAGCTGGCCCACTGAAAGAAAATATAGTTTGAGTTCAACTTTTATAACATAATATTAACTCTGTATCACTCACATCTAGTTGGTAAAGCCTATGAATTTTTTTTTTTCAGTTAGTAATACAAAGAAGTAACTCATGAATTGGCTTTCATTCTATCGTTGTATAAAACTCATTTGAGAATAACTATTCATCTCTCAAAATTCTCTAAGCTTCATCCTATAATAAGCTGCTGCTGCTGTTAAGTCACATCAGTCATGTCTGACTCTGTGCAAGCCCACAGACGGCAGCCCACAGGCTACATCACCAGAAATCCACATGCCTGGACTTTACTCTCACAGCTCTCTGAAGCAGTATTGCCTGATACACAATGTGTGCACACATGTGGGTTCATGTTCTAGATTCTCCACTTACTAACTCTGTGACCTTCAGAAAATTACTTAATATTCTTCATTACAATTTCCTCAGCAGTAGGATAACTTTGGAAGTTCAGTTCAATTCAACAAACATTTAGAGTATCTATTACATAACTATGCCTTGTGCTGGAGTCAGGTATAAAAAATTAGTTCATCATTGACCCAGTATTTATTTTGAGCAAACACTATGTATTACTCTTGGTCTTAAAGACTAAGGTTAGATCTTTGAACCAGGCTGACAAATTTCTTATTCTCATAGCTTATATTTTAATAAAATATTCAGAAAATAAACAAAGAAACCAAGATCTAATTCAACATAAATTCAAATAAGTGATAGGCACTAGGAAGAAAATAAAGCAGAATGAGTGGGTGACTTGGGGAATATGTCTGCTTTAGAAACAACAGCCAGAAATGATACCATCTAGGAGGTGAACATTTGAACAGAAAAATGAATGATAAGGAAAGATGATCAAGAAATCTCTATATTCAAGGAGCTTATTGTCTAGCAGGGCACAGAGAACAAATGTATAATTTCAGTAAGTGCTAAATTGAAGTTTGTAGACATCTCTTAGTAGAATGTGTTTGAACAATGTAAAAGTGTCCTAGATGAAGTCATGCCCAAATAGATATTCACTAAATGTCAGTCATCATTTCTCTCTTTAAGATTTAACATGGTGTCCTTCCTTTTAATCAATACAAGGGAGAACTACTCAAGTCTTCATAGTGACTTTTAGGATCAGAAACAATAAAAATTACATCATGCCACAGAATTCGCTTTTTGCTTCTACTAGCTATGGTTCTTAACTTCTGCCCCAAACCACTATTTCCTGTTGTGTTTTTTTTCCCAATCATTTGTATTGTTTTAAGGTCACAAGCTATCTTGATCTTATTTGTATCTAAACAGGGAATTAATTTTTTAAGCACAAAAAACATGTTCACCCATTCCAGTTATTTTTGTGTCTGGTATTTAGAAAAAGTGCTTGTCCAACTCTTGTGACCCCATGGACTATAGCCTGCCAGGTTTCTCTGTCCATGGGATTTTCCAGGCAAGAATACTAGAGTGGGATGCCATTTCCTTCTCCAGGGGAACTTCCTGACCCATGTCTCCTGCATTGCAGACAGATTCTTTACCACTGAGCCACCAGGGAAGACAAGAATCCCTCTACCTCTTCATAGTTCAAACACAAGCAATAGGATGAGTGTGCAAAGAGCCTAACCATAAAAAAATCCAGCTGTATTCATACAGTTAGAGAGAGGCCGGGGCACTGATCATGGGAGAGAGGCCAAGAATTAGTGTTCAATGTAAGGAAATACGAATATTCAACTAAAGATAAGTCTAGAACCACACAAGACAGGAAGGACATGAGTACTGTTAGCTGAAGTGATAGAACGAAGTCTGAGAATCAGTTCTTATTAAACTTGCATGGGCACTCAAGGAAGTGACAGCATTTGCCAGGGAGTGGGGAAAGTTGTGTGGAGTGGGGAAAGTTGGGTGGACTGAGATTGGCTTGATCAAATGGGCTTAGGGAAGCTTTAGCAGAAAAATATGGGCCCAAGGCAAATGATTCCAGTCACTGTCGAGGTTCAGGTATGAAAGTAAGATTCCAGGCTGCAAGTCAGAGGGCCTAGGCAAGTCTTGATCCAGGACTCATTTGTAACCAGTGATATTTTCACTCCAAGAGAAAAAAGATGTGGTCCAGAATCTAGCCTGAAGTTAAATGGCCTCAGCAGTAAAATTTCTCAGTAAAGGGGTAGAAGCTGTGTAGCTTTACAAGTCATACAAGAGATGGTGACAGATTTGAAAGTACTCAGAGTAGCTGTAGTATAAGTAAATGGAACACAAAGGATTGTCATGCGTTCAGGATTTTACACTGGTGGCATACATAGCTAGGTGAGGTTGTTGCATCTTTTGATGCTTATTTTCTTCTAGTAGTTTACTACTTACAGATATGATTTCTACTTTTGTAATGCTTAAAATTTGATGTATATAAAGTCCTGAGAAGCCAGATTTTAAAAAAATCTGGCACCAAAAAGCAAAGGTACACCTCTGATGGCTAGAATAGCAAGAAGTCTCAATCTTTTATTTATATTGCAAAAGAAACAAATAAAATTCCTGAACTTCCCTGGTGGTACAGTGCATAAGAATCTGCCTGTCAGTGCAGGGGACACGGGTTCGATCCCTGGTCCTGGAAGATTCCATGTGCCACAGAGCAACTAAGACCATGTACCACAACTACTGAGCCTGTAAGCTTCAACTACTGAAGCGTATGTGCCCTGGACCACAACAAGAGAAGCCCCACTCACTGCGACTAGAGAATGCCCGCATGCAGCAATGAAGACTCAATGCAATCAATATATATATATATTTTAAACATATATATATATGTTAAAAAAAACCTTCTAAGCACGTGAAGATTATCTTTTGCCTGAGGGATTTTGTGTTCATAAACTGACACTGATAAAATCTCCAAGAGAAATATGTTTATTGTACCTAGTGACTAGGCTAAAAAGGAAGAAAAGTCCTAGTCCTTTGGTGAAGACAGATAGCCGTAGAGATGATGGATGTCTGGAACAGGAAGAGGCATCCATTAAGCCAATCACAGTTGGCACCCTGTTTCAGCACAGAATGTTTGACACTTACTCACAAGTTACTGAAATGATTATGTGCTCAGAGTGAATCCATGTAGGCAAACCAAAACTTTCACTGATGAAAAGAGAGCCTGTTATAATATTTTAAAGGGTGATTCAGAGATTCAGCTTTAAAGTATAATTTTTTAATAAAGTCAAAGGAAATTCCAGCACTGACACATTAATAAATACATTGATAGCCAACCTGTTTTGTTCTCTATGTTGTCAGCAGTGAAATAAAATTAGATTTAATAAAAGTTTATATAGTACAATGTGATTCAGACTATCTAATCAAACTATAATTCACTAATTAAAAAAAAAAAGTCATAATCCTCTTTCAGATAGGGTAAACAGGGATGCCAGGGAGGTTTAACATGTCAATCAACCAGTGAGAAACAAAATATTGTAATATTTCATAAATAAAAAAATAGTAATCAATTATTCTTATATAGTCCTTTATAGTTTTATATACTGGGTTACAACTTTGACTGTAACTCAGCTTTTAATCACTAGTAGAAACAACTGAAAATAGCATATGAGACCCTGTCCCTCCTCCTGGGCAGGGGAGGTCAAGTTTCCCATGGGCAGAGTTGGAAGTAGCAGCATGAGAGCCTCTTGAATTTTTCTAGACAAGGATGGATTCTAAGTTTAGGAACCAAGAGTCTAAGAAGATGGCAAGAAGTTCTGAAAACAAGTCCAAGGACAGGGGATGCCAGGGAAGACAACCATTTGTCATTTGCATGGTTTGTATATGGGCCTCTCAATACTGCCCTCCTGGGCCCTGTAACACATTTCAGAGAACAAATGCTTAGTTCCAAAATAGTAACAAAGAATTGTAAAAAGTCTCCTTTAAAAAAGCTTTAAAAAATTAAGTATATATTGGTTATTCAACTAAAAGTCACAGGTTCAAATATTTCATCATTTTTCTCCTGCTACTGCATTATTTATGTTGATATGTCCACAGCATGAGAAAATGAGGGAGAGCTGAGGATAGGCTAATATTCTGTAAGAACATCCAAATTCCCTGTATCTTTGCATCACACTTTCTCAATCAACATAAATCAATAAATACATAATTGCACACACAAGGACCTTAGGGTAAAAAGAAGGTCAAAATGTGATTTATGTTATAGAAGAATTTTTGGCTAGTAGAAAAGAGAGAAATGTAAATGTCAAACAATACTGTGACACAATGAGCCACTGTGCTTTGTTCTGTGTGCAGGATCAGAACCCCTGGGTGAGGTATATGGTTGTTCTATGCCGCTTCTGGGTTTCACAGCTGGCAAAGAATCCACCTGCCAACGCAGGAGACACAAGAGCCATGGGTCTGATCCTGAGTCAGGAAGATCCCCTGTCGGAAATGGCAGCTGACTCCAGTATTCTGGCCTGGAAAATTCTATGGACAACGGAGCCTGGCAGGCTATATAGTCCATGGGATCTACAAAGAGTTGGACATGACTGAGCATGCACGCATACTATGGTATGCCATTTCCAACAGTGAGAAACCCTAATTTGGAAAGTGGTGAACTGGTTTCAGATTTCTCTTTTTTCTTTTTTTTAAGCATTTCTATATCCTTTCTTTGAAGAAGGCAATGGCACCCCACTCCAGTACTCTTGCCTGGAAAATCCCATGGACGGAGGAGCCTGGTAGGCTTCAGTCCATGGGGTCGCTAGGAGTTGGACACGACTGAGCGACTTCACTTTGACTTTTCACTTTCATGCATTGGAGGAGGAAATGGCAACCCACTCCAGTGTTCTTGCCTGGAGAATCCCAGGGACAGGGGAGCCTGGTGGGCTGCCGTCTATGGGGTCGCACAGAGTTGGACACGACTGAAGCGACTTAGCAGCAGCAGCAGCATACCCTTTCTATGGTTCCCAAGCCTAAAAATTATTCATGGCCCTCAAATACTCTCCTTTAAAACTCTTCCATAGTTTTTCACATTTAGAATAAAAGTTAAATTCCTTTCTCTGGTTAATAAGTCTATAAGATCTAGCCCTCAAATCCTCTCCAAGCTCATCTCACTGATTCATTAGATTTCACACATTCTGGTCCTTTACAGAAGTCCCTTTCAAACAGTAATGTGCAAACAAAACCACTGAGTTCTTGCTAAAAATGCAGAATTTTGCCCGTGAAGATTTTCATTTAGTCAGTTTGGAGCTGCTGCTGCTGCTGCTGCTGCTGCTAAGTCGCTTCAGTTGTGTCCGACTCTGTATGATCCCATAGATGGCAGCCCACCAGGCTCCCCTGTCCCTGGGATTCTCCAGGCAAGAACACTGGAGTGGGTTGCCATTTCCCTCTCCAATGCATGAAAGTGAAGTCACTCAGTCGTGTCCACAGGAGAGGGGGATGTAATTCTTATATTTGTAAAAAGCTCCAAAGTGATGTTGATGGTACTGGTCCTGGGATCACACTTTAAGTAGCAAGGTGCCAGTTCATTCCAGACACAGCACTATGAGCAGCAGTGAAATTCACCAAGCACATTCTCCACTTAGAAACACAGTGCCTGTTTTTCCTTCTGGCAGCAACTTGCTTCCCTCACATCTTTGTATAGCATGATTTGTCATGCAGGTATCTGCTCACATGTCAGCTCTGGAGATAAGTCTTTCTTAATAACCCTATCTAAAGTGGCCCATCCAGTCACTGATCTGTAACAGTCAACCAATGCTTCTTCCTATTTTACTTTCTTAATTACACCGTCATCTTCTGAATTTTCTTCACTGAACTATTCATTTCCTAGTAAGTTCCATGAAACAATGGCATGGACTGAACTGTTAGCATGGTTTCTCAGCACATAAAACAATACCTGATCCAAAGGGCTGGCTTTATGCATACATAACCTGTGCAACTTCACTTGGCCTTCTGTTTAGTTTAACACTGCTGTCACCATCTAGACAACAATAATTTTATCTTTGAACTTGTGCTTTTTAAGTAAAGGGTAATGGGACAATGAAGCATGATGTGAGTAGAAGAAATTCACTCAAAATATGTCTTCTTTGCGGCCCCATTCTCATATTATGTTTGTGATGTCCCAGAGCAGAAAATTCTGACAGACCCACATACATGGAACTCAAGAAGACTCAAAGTTATTAAAATTAAGTGAATTTCTTATTTACTTACTTGTAAGGTAAATGGGGCATTGACCGCCCCAGGAGCCCACACTTTCTATAGAAGCCAGAATTCGCTTCAAAAATGCAAAGAACAATGGAGTTCTAAGAAACATGAATGGTCCAGGAAATCTATTACCATGTTACTTCCCTAGTCCATCACTTAACACAGAAAATTACGTACAAAGAAAGGGAAGATAAGGAAAAACACAGTTCCTTCTCTCTTTGGTCCTCCCTTACTAAGGACAAAAGGAGACAGTGCTAATAGAATGTGCACATATTAAGAAGTGAAATAAAAACAGTTGAATTAGTTCTCTGCAATATTTCTACTGTTTTATTAAAAACAAAGTATATGCATACATGAGGTATGAAATATGAATTGAAATGCAAATTTTGGGTAGTCTGGATATGGATTAAATGCTCTTACACTTTCATTTAAAATTGACACTGCACAACATAATGATGAGTAAAATTCATGCTAATTAAATATTTTAATTTTTTCTTAATTAAAACAATTGCAAAAAGACAAAACAAAACAAAAAAACAAAAAATAATGACACATCAAAAGAGAGAAGAATGAAGAAAGAAAAGACTTTATAGTTGATACTTTTAATGGAACTTTTCCCTGATTTTTGGACAAGGAACCCACATTTCATTTTCTGCTGGGTGCCAAAAATTGTGTAGCCCATCCTACTGATCCACAGAAGCACATGTTGAATGGTAGAATTGTACATTTACTATGTGGTGGGTGCTATGCAAAGCCCTCTATATAGATTAACCTTATTTTATCTGCACAATAACCTTTTAAAATAGATGTTACTGTTTAATAGATGAGAAAACAAAGGCTTAGGAAGATTAAGTAATTTAGCCAATATCTTAAAGGTTACTGGTAAAGAAGCTAGATTTCAGACTAGGATTTAAGTCTGCAGGATCCCAAAGTCCATCTCTTGATGACTCTGCTGTAATTTCTCCCAGAAGTCAGTCTTATTCCAGGCTTTGCTTGGGCTCCTGGAATATTCCAGAATGGGTCCAAGATTCTATTCTGAAAAAACAATACTGATCTCATTTCTACCTTGTTCCTAAGGACTCTCAAAAGTTTTTAGTTCTGTATCTATACCTAGATTTTCACATGGATCCATGTAAATAATTCACAGTTGAGTAGGTGCCAGACACCAATTAAATCAAATTTCTCAAAGTATTTCAATATTTGTGTCTTAGAGACTATGGGAACTTTTAACCTTATTTTGACATTTTATTTAGATCTCCAAGATGAAGACCATTTCATTAGGGTCTTTTAAGTGTTTCTAGCTATATTCCAGAGCACCAAGAAACAATGTCTTTCAGCAGTTTTAATATTCTTTGCCCAAATCTCACTGGCAAATGTAAGTATATCTTTTATTCATGCTGTTGAATAAAAGTCTCTGCCTGGATATGCATGATGTTTAAAATATTTTAAATAATGCTCACTATGGTAACAATATATTTGAAGTTTCTGTCATTTGGAAATTAAAATGTTCAATTAGAGAGTGAAATATAGTACCAAACTCTTGAACATTTAGTATTAATGAAAGGGAAAAAAAAATCAGTGTGTGATCATATATCAAACATCTCACGTTTTTATTTTAGTATTTGTTAGCAGATAGGACCTATTTATCTAACATATTTGTGATTAAATTTATTTTACCATTATAGTTTTTAAGTCAAATATTTACTTTTCATATACATTTTTGATACGAATATTTATTACTATAAATCCATTTTGAGATGAGATGTGTTGTAATAGGTTCAGTATGTATAATGAGGCCTAATCACAGGCACTTACCTTCGCTCTATTTCAAGGTACAGAGCTCTAGATAATTACATGGTAACATATTCATACATCATGAGTTGTAAGAGATTTTCAAATACTTCTAATTTTGTTGATATTAACATCTTCGAATGGCTATATTCACTTTTTCCTTGCAGTTTAAAATCCATCACAGGTACAAAATTAAGTGACAGAGCCATGTGGATATCATTTAATTTGGACTCATAATAAAATAAATCACTTAATTATAAACTTCTCTAACTTTTAAACTCTGCTTTTGTCTGTTAGAGAAGCCAGTTGCTTTTGCTCTTAATATAAGCAAAGAAATTACAGGGAAAAACTGGAAATTCTCTTAGCCTCAACTTCCTTATTTCTAAAATGAAGGCGAATGGACTTGACTTTCAAGGGACATTCCTTCCCTATGAATCCAGAAGATTTATTTTTCTCCTTTAATATGAACCAGACATTATTTCACCTTCACTTTGATTTGACTACTAATATTACTTCTGTGCATTTAGTCAAAATAATATGAAATTACCCAAATACTCAAACAAAAAGTTCTCATGCTCATTATAATTGATAGGACAATTTGGGTGAATTTTTAAAGCATTTACCTCAGTTCCTTGCTTCACCTGGGAATTGAGATAAATATCGATATTATGCATGGTACTATATTTTTAAATGTCAATTATCATGCGCTGTTGTCATGGGTTGGGAAATGTTTTCCCCCATTTCTTAATTACATGATGCCCTACCAGTGCTTGCTTGGTGAACAAAGGATGACCGAAGTAAGACAAAGAATAAGTTTTTGGTTAACCTGAATGAAATACAAAGCACTTTCACATTTTATACATTTCCAAAGTAAAACAACAACAACAATTGTAACACCAAAGTGCTTGTGTATGCTTATTTGTGTGTGGGGTGTGGGGTGATGTTAGGGTGTATGCGGGTGTGGGTGTGAGTGTGTGCGTGCCAAAGAGACAGGGGAAAAGAAAATAAAACACAAAAATGGAGAGAATAAGAAAAAAATACAAATGATTCACGGTCTCAAAACTCTCTAAACTAAGATTCAAGATGTAATGTATCAGTGAATGCCCTCCCTAGGTCTCAAAAACTAAAACATAAAATATACTTGGGCAAATGATCAAAATAATTTCCATATTTATTCTGCTTTTAGAGCAGTTATTCTCAACCTCAGGCTGCACATTAGAATCATCCAAAAAGCTTTTAAAAAAAAATTTCTGAGCCTCACATCAGATCAATTAAAATCAGATACTGGGCGGGACTGGACATTCCTACTGTTTTAAAAGCTCCCTTAGCGATACTAATGTGCAGCCAGGGTTAAGAGCATTGATTTATAGTAAACCCTATTATACAGTGTGGTAAGAAATCTGCATTTAAATTTTAAGTGAGAACACCAATTTTTAAGAGTTTGAAGTCACCTTACCAAGTTGATGATACATTCTGTCCATTCTTCAATTATGACTCAAACCAGAAATCAAAAGTACCTAAGCCCATGCTGAGCTGGTGGGACTATGAGTCAGTGATCATACAGCAGCCTTGAAAAGAGTGCCTTTCTTGATGCATGCTGGCCCTGTTTCCACGGTGGCCATCTCTCCAGGTAAACTCCAGAGAACAAAACCACCCTGCCTGACGTGGGTTTTCAAGCTTTTTTTTTTTTTTCCCCCTGTTTGAAACAGTTAAATCGAGGTAAAAATGTAATATTCATAGGATACATTGAAGCTCCCTAGCCTGGAAATTTTTATTTCTTTGCCAAAGGAAGGTAGAACAGTTTTCAGGCAAAAAATATTAAAATAAAAATTGCCTACATTAAAAAAATTCTCTCTTTTATTGGTTTCTTACCAAAGTGAAATGTGACCTGCTGCTTGGAGGTCGCTCCCAGGATTAATAATCTCCAGGTGTATTCAAAACTATTAACTGCCTCTGAAGGGAGCAAAAGGAGGCTTCCAGAATCCTGCTATTTGTAGGAGAGATACTGAGCTCAGTGTTTGCTGCTTCACTGAGTTCCTATGGCCAAGGTATTCATGTTGTGCTTAAACTAGGAAGCTTGAAAGGAATAACTTGGGCAGAGAACTTTGTTGTGCTAGCATGAATGCACTGAAGGCCTTGTAAAGAAGCTTGTTTGAATTACATATATGTTAAACAGTTTCAGAACCGTTTCCACTTTAGGTTTTTGCACAATAAACCCCAAATTGCACTTTTGACTACTGAGCTGAGTCTTTTTTACTTGCTTTTTCCCCCAAAATAATAAATCCCCTTAATGATGACTGCAGCACTGTCACACACTGACACAGTCTATTTCTTCAACCTCTATGTTATTAAAAGATGCAACTTATTTATGATGATTAATAACAATGAAATATGAATGAAGAAATAAATTATACAAATACTGAACTGTACATAATAGGGAGAGAGAGAAATGGCCAGGCACTAGCTACCTGCCCCCAAGTACAGACATTGGACAGCAGAACAGTTCTCTCCAGCTAATTTTCCTCTGGGATCGTAACTTAGGAAGCAGGTTATGAGAAAGTTTGAAAGGTGTTTTGACAGGTTCAAACTCTTTTTTTAATCGTGGAGTTGTAAAACCCAATTTCTCCCCCGACCCAGCTTTTACTGTTGCTCTCACATCACATTATTGAAGGCAGCCTAGAACACCTGAGTCAATGCCAACTGACGGCATGTGTCAAATCTTTTGTCTCAGCTGACACAGAAATGCCACGTACCCTCCCAGTGCTCTTCCTGAATATCCATAACTTAACACTCAGGATGCAGGTGCTAAGCAGGGTAAGGGAAGGAGTGCATCTCACGGTATCAACAGTGTGAGTGGATGTGCAACAAGATAGGAACTGCCATTAGGTGACTGGTTCAGAGATGGCTTATCGCCCTAGCACACTCATGAATTCATAATCATTTCTGGTGCAACTGCTTACTCTAGTTGGCATGTTTATTCTGAGTCAAAGATATTAAGACAGGCAAGCCCAAGTCTCATGATTTTCACATTTTTATAAATAAGTGGATGCAATTTTTAAAAACACAAATCACTGCTTCTACAAAATTAAAGCAATCTAACACAGAGTCGGACACGACTGAAGCGACTTAGCAGCAGCAGCAACACTTCTGCTAAAGCTGAAATTCCACAGACTCATGGCTGAAGTTCACAGGCACAAGCAGCGGCCTTTCCACCC
This sequence comes from Bos grunniens, assembly GCF_055505025.1. Taxonomy (NCBI): domain Eukaryota; kingdom Metazoa; phylum Chordata; class Mammalia; order Artiodactyla; family Bovidae; genus Bos; species Bos grunniens. The sequence goes on along the minus strand of NC_141168.1, from coordinate 66,586,852 downwards.
CATAGAGGATGCAGCTACATTGTTTTCAGAAGACCTGGTTTAAACTGGCTTGTGAAATCCCCCATTTTGGAAAAGCTAGTTGAGTCTTGGAATATCAGGAACAAAAATAAAACTACTGCTTTACTTTCCAACAGAATAAAATTCGCAACCCATGAGACCCTTGAGGAATACTGAAGACCATTTCTAACCACATCACTGAATGATCATGCCCTACAGGCTCATTGCTGTTATTAGCTATTTCCAAAACCTTTTGTCAAATTAATCATTTCACAGACGTCTCGCACACACACAACAGATGTTCTTACAGATAAATTATGTGACAGAGAGAGAAACATGACACTTTCAGGAGATAAATATTAAACTAAGTCAAAACAAAATATGGGGCTGACAATCCCTGTAGTAATTTTTATTGTCACATGGAAGGGCCTGATTACTTTGGATTCATTTTTGTCAGATGGAGTTCATAGAAAATTTAGATTATTAACTGTAGACAAAGTCAATTTATAACTGTATGTTTATTTGTGATTTTTATTGATTATGATGTGTCGCTCCATGAGAATGCAAACTCTGTGACAGCAGTCATGAACCTGGCTTTACTCAGTACTTTGGGAGTTTCACTTTGTTTTCTTTGGGGGGTTACCCGGTACTTTGCACTAAGAAAACTGAACTTCGTTAAAAAAAGAATCTCACCATAAAGGGAGAAGATTTGAACCCTCTGTTTTACATTATAGATGGTTTGTTTGAGAATTAGATCTGCCATTAGGTGCTTCAAATGCTTAACTCTTTCAATTCAAAATGAAACTTGAACATGTTATGAAAATGTCCCACAATAGAATCAGTAAGTATCTTGCATTCATCAGAAGGCAGTAATATATGTTTTTATGATTGGAGGCCTCCCTGTCTAATTCATAGCTTTCAAAGCTCTAGTAAGAAAACTGAACGACCCACTATTTTATAATTCATCTCAGTTTAAACTTCTGAATAATTTTTTTTAGTTTACCATAGTCATTTCATTACATGATTAAACTTTAGCTCATGTAAAATCTAAATCATAGGAAATAAATTTGAGTAACAGATACCTTAAAATAAGAAGAGTTACTATTTAATAGTGGTTATGAAATTTATACTTGCAAAGTTTCATTGTGGATAACTGACAAAAATACAGATTCCTAGGTTCCATTCCCAGAATTATTAAGTCTGGCTTGGGACTAGGAATCTGTGTTTTAAACTAATACTATACCTTGAGCTCTAGGTGTGAGAAAAATATTTTGGAAAATACTGCCCTTGTATCTTAGGTTTGAATTTAGCTTTTATTTCGGGGGGAAGGGAGAGTAAAGGTTTTTCAGCTGTAAAACTTGACTATAAAAATGTTTTCTATTCTGTCATGGAGACCATCCTCTTCTAGTTAATGAATTTTTCTGCATAAACAGTGGTCAGTCTTGTGAGCTGACTTTCTGCAAATTGTATTCTCCTTTGAAAATGGTTGGTTTACTTCACTTCATGTAGCTCCAAGAAGAATGCTTGCTTGCTTGCATATGTGTGCAGTCATGTCTAACTCTCTGCAACCCCATGGACTGTAGCCCACGACATTCCTGTGCCCATGGAATTTTCCAGACAAAAATACTGAAGTGTGTTGCCATATCTGTCTCCGGGGTGTATTCCCAACCGAGGGATGGAACCCACATCTCCTGCATCTCCTGCAGTGGCAGGTAGATTCTTTACCACTGAACCACCTGGGAAGCCCTCTAAGAGTGGGAGTGTGCATTATGGACAAGTAAGACTTGCTGAAATATTGGAGGTAAGTAAACTGACCTTCTAATAGCAGCAAATCAGATCTGAGGGGAAAGACAGCGCTCTACCGGGAGAATATGCCCTAAAGACTCTGAGAGGGCTCTGCTTCCATCTTAAGATTTGTACAACTTTTCTGCTGTCTCTCTACATAAAGTCCACTTCCTTTTCCAAGAAAATCACCATACTACCCATCACTCTACTGCTTTTTTTTCTTCAAAGCACTAAATATCATCTGAAATGTTCATAGTTATTTGTTTGTTAACATAGTTTTTTGTTTGCTTCTCCAAATAAAATGCAAATGCTGTCAAACCAGGACACTTAACTGTCAATTAGGTTCAGTTCAGTTGCTCAGATGTGTAGGATTCTTTGCGATCCCATGGACTGCAGCACACCAGGCATCCCTGTCAATCATCAACTCCCGGAGTTTACTCACACTCGTGTCCATTGAGTCGCTGATGCCATCCAACTATCTCATCTTTTGTCATTCCCTTCTCCTCCTGCTCTCAATCTTTCCTGGCATCAGGGTCTTTTCAAAAATCAGTTCTTCACATCAGGTGACCAAAGTATTGAAGTTTGAGCTTGAGCATCAGTCCTTTAAATGAACACTCAGGATTGATTTCTTTGAAGTCCAAGGGACTCTCAAGAGTCTTCTCCAACACCACAGTTCAAAAGCATCAATTCTTCAGTGCTCATCTTTCTTTATAGTTCAACTCTCACATCTATACATGACTACTGGGAAAGCCAAAGCTTTGACTAGATAGACCTTTATTGGCAAAGTAATGTCTCTGCTTTTTAATATGCTGTCTAGGTTGGTCATAAATTTTCTTCCAAGAAGTAAGTGTCTTTTAATTTCATGGCTGCAATCACTATCTGCAGTGATTTTGGAGCCCCCAAAAATAAAGTCTGACACTGTTTCCACTGTTTCCCCATCTATTTGCCATGAAGTGATGGGACCAGATGCCACAATCTTTGTTTTCTGAATGTTGAGTTTTAAGCCAACGTTTTCACTGTCTTTTACAGTCAAATACAAAAGAAGAGCAGATGGACACAGAGCAATAACAATAATCACAAATCCTAAAAATAAAATTCCAATAATTGAAATAATAGCATTTTTAAACTTCTTTAACAGTCATGATAAACTTTAGATGTGACCTTGGTAAAGAAAGAATCATGAATTAGAAAGAGTACTGGGGTATTTTATTTGTAGGATATGTAATTGCTTTTATTGTTCTTATTATTGTTGATTTTGTTTTATTTCCATATGTTCCTGATTCATATGTGCCTGAGGAAGACTGGCATGTTTACTGATTTCATGGTATTTACATGTTAATTGAGGAACTAACAAAAAGATCAGGTTAAGATATGTATGAACAAAGCTAGTGAAGTTAATGGAATTCCAGTTGAGCTATTTCAAATCCTAAAAGATGATGCTGTGAAAGTGCTACACTCAATATGTCAGCAAATTTGGAAAACTCAGCAGTGGCCACAGGGCTGGAAAAGGTCAGTTTTCATTCCAATCCCAAAGAAAGGCAATGCCAAGGAATGCTCCAACTACTGCACAATTGCACTCATCTCACACGCTAGTGAAGTAATGCTCAACATTCTCCAAGCCAGGCTTCAGCAATATGTGAACCATGAACTTCCAAATGTTCAAGCTGGTTTCAGAAAAGGCAGAGGAACCAGAGATCAAATTGCCAACATCCGCTAGGTCATCAAAAACGCAAGAGAGTTCCAGGAAAACATCTACTTCTGCTTTATTGACTATGCCAAAGCCTTTAACTGTGTGGATCACAATAAACTGTGGAAAATTCTGAAAGAGATGGGAATACCAGACCACCTGATCTGCCTCTTGAGAAACCTGTATGCAGGTCAGGAAGCAACAGTTAGAACTGGACATGGAACAACAGACTGGTTCCAAATAGGAAAAGGAGTATGTCAATGCTGTATATTGTCACCCTGCTTATTTAACTTATATGCAGAGTACATCATGAGAAACGCTGGGCTGGAGGAAGCACAAGCTGGAATCAAATTGCCAGGAGAAATATCAATAACCTCAGATATGCAGATGATACCACCCTTATGGCAGAAAGTGAAGAAGAACTAAAGAGCCTCTTGATGAAAGTGAAAGAGGAGAGTGCAAAAGTTGGCTTAAAGCTCAACATTCAGAAAACTAAGATCATGGCATGGCAAATACATGGGGAAACAGTGGAAACAGTGGCTGACTTTATTTTTTTGGGCTCCAAAATCACTGCAGATGGTGACTGCAGCCATGAAATTAAAAGATGCTTACTCCTTGGAAGGAAAATTATGACCAACCTAGACAGCATATTAAAAAAGCAGAGACATTACTTTGTCAACAAAGGTCCATCTAGTCAAGGCTATGGTTTTTCCAGTAGTCCTATATGGATGTGAGAGTTGGACTATAAAGAAAGCTGAGTGCCAAAGTATTGATGCTTTTGAACTGTGGTGTTGGAGAAGACTCTTGAGAGTCCTTTGGACTGCAAGGAGATCCAACCAGTCCATCCTAAAGAAGATCAGTCCTGGGTATTCTCGGAAGGACTGATGTTGAAGCTGAAACTCCAATACTTTGGCCACTGGATGCAAAGAGCTGACTCATTTGAAAAGACCCTGATGCTGGGAAAGATTGAGGGCAGGCGGAGAAGGGGACGACAGAAGATGAGATGGTTGGATGGCATCACCAACTCAATGGACATGAGTTTGAGTGAACTCTGGGAGTTGGTGATGGACAGGGAGGCCTGGTGTGCTGTGGTTCATGAGGTCACAAAGAGTTGGACACGACCGAGCAACTGAACTGAGCTGAAGATATGTATAAAAGTGAGGATGGTTACTAATTAATTTTGGTTAGTGCTCTGAAGCGGAGAAGGCAATGGCACCCCACTCCAGTACTCTTGCCTGGAAAATTCCATGGATGGAGGAGCCTGGTAGGCTGCATGCAGTCCATGGGGTCACTAAGAGTCAGACACGACTGAGCTACTTCACTTTCACTTTTCACTTTCATGCATTGGAGAAGGAAATGGCAACCCACTCCAGTGTTCTTGCCTGGAGAATCCCAGGGACGGGGGAGCCTGGTGGGAGGCTGTCTATGGAGTCACACAGAGTCAGATACGACTGAAGTGACTTAGCAGCAGCAGCAGCAGTGCTCTAAAGAAAATCAAACTGTATAGTCCGATAATTTGTCTGGAAGAGTGGATGTACTTTATATACAGTGCAACAGAAGACTTTTACAAAGTAGGAAAAAAAAATCTTAGAATCCTTAGGTCAGATCCCTCCCCAGAACCCTTTCATGTTTCTAATCCTAAGGAAAAAGAACAAAACTGGAGACATAACCCTCCCAGACTTGAGACAATATTACAAAGCTGTGTAATCAAAATAGCATGATATTGGCCAAAAAAAAAAAAAAGGATATATGGATCAATGGAACAGAATAGACAGCTCAGAAATAAACCCACATGCCTACAGTCAATTCATCTCCAACAATGAAGGCAAGAATACACAATAGAGAAAAATCAGTCTCTTCAGCAAGTGGTGTTGGGAAAGTTGGACACCTGCATGTAAATCAATGAAGTTAGAACATACCCTCACAGACAAAAATAAACTCAAAATGGCTTAAATACTTCAGTATAAGACATGACACTATAAAACTCCCAGAAGAGAACACAAGCACAACATTCTCTGACATAAATCATACAAATATTTCTTGGGTCAGCCTTCCAAAGCAAAAGAAATAAAAACAAAAATAAACAAATGGGACTTAATCAAACTTATAAACCTTTGCACCACAAAGGAAACCAGAAACAAAGCAAAAAGACAATCTATGGACTGGAAGAAAATATTTGCAAACGATGCAACCAACAAACACTGTATTTCCAAAATACACAAACAGCTCATACAGCTCAGTAAAAACAAAACAAAACAAAAAAAAACATTCAAAAAATGAGCAAAAAGCCTAAATAGACATTTCTCCAAAAAAGATATACAGATGGCCAACAGACACATGAAGAGATGCTCTACATTACTCGTAGAGAAAAACAAAGGAAAACCACAATGTGATATCACCCCACACCAAGCAGAATGGCCATAATCAAAAAATCTACAAATAGTAAATTCAGGGGCTTCCTTGGTGGCTCAGTGGTAAAGAATCTGCCTGCCAATGCAAGAGAAATGGGTTTGATCCCTGGTCTGGGAACATCCCACATGCTGGGGGCAACTAAGTCCATGTGCCATGACTACAGAGCCTGTGCTCTAGAGCCCTGGAGCAGCAACTACTGAGTCCATGTGCTGCAACTACTGAAGTCATACATGTATAAATGATCATTTTTGCAAAAAAATTAAAATGAAATCTCATAATTTTTTTAACTTACTCTTTTCCTAGTAATTCAACATTACTAGCAAATGAAATTGATTTTATAATAGTCCTTATAATTATTAATGACCTTTAGGCCTGACATGTGTAACAGATACATTCTCCGAGAAAATATGATAACAAAAGGATCATGGATAGTATTCTCTCCATGAGATTTTATTTTTAGCACCCAAATTAGATACTCACAGATTATTGATTGTGCATGGAAGTAAGCTGGTCATCATATTTTAAGACTATGTATCCTGATTTGGGTGAAAAACTCTAACTATATATGTTATATATGACTATGGTAACTATATATATACATATATAGTTTTCAAAAGATAATAGAGTATTATTTCACTTCAGTTCAGTTCAGTCGCTCAGTCATGTCCAATTCTTTGTGACCCCATGAATCTCAGCACGCCAGGCATCTCTGTCCATCACCAACTCCCAGAGTTCACTCAAACTCATGTCCATCGAGTCAGTGATGCCTTCCAGTCATCTCATCCTCTGTCGTCCCCTTCTCCTCTTGCCCCCAATCCCTCCCAGCATCAGAGTCTTTTCCAATGAGTCAACTCTGCGCATGAGGTGGCCAAAGTATTGGAGTTTCAGCTTTAGCTGAATGAACAATGAACACCCAGGACTGGTCTCCTTGTGGTCCAAGGGACTCTCAAGAGTCTTCTCCAACACCACAGTTCAAAAGCATCAATTCTTCGGTGCTCAGCTTTCTTCACAGTCCAACTCTCACATCCATACATGACCACTGGAAAAAACCATAGCCTTCACTAGATGGACCTTTGTTGGCAAAGTAATGTCTCTGATTTTAATATTCTATCTAGGTTGGTCATAACTTTCCTTCCAAGGAGTAAGCGTCTTTTAATTTCATGGCTGCAATCACTATCTACAGTGATTTTAGAGCCCCCCTAAAATAAAGTCTAACACTTTCCTCATCTATTTCCCATGAAGTGATTATTTACACTTGTATAAAACACATAGGAATACTAGTTTTTAATATCCTTTTTCAGACATAGTTTTACCCTCCTTGTTTAGGTGTGCCAATTAACATTTCTGGAAGAACTGAGATGTGCAGGAAGAATTCTGCTAGCCTTGGAATTAAGCTAAAAAAATTAGAAATTCCACAATCACATAGAATATAGTAAATGATCCCTTGACAAAGCAAACTTTAACTTTTCTAACCCTCAGCTATGTAGTTTACTTCAGCTATAATCAATAATGTTAAATGTGATCATGTTGTTGGGTTCTAGGTCCCAATTTTTATAATATTAATTCTAACTCTTATGCATTTGAATATCAAAGTGGCCTAGCCAATATGCACCAGTGAGAAAAATTTGCTTTTATATAAAACTTTACCCCCATATATTTTGTTTTAATGGCTGAGTTATCAGTCAGGTGAGAGGCTTTCATCATGCAATCAGCAAAAGTGACTATTAATTATTTCACAAAACTTCAGCATCAAATTTTTAGCATGAAAAATATAAACACCATCTAAGCATGTGAATGGCACCCACTCCAGTACTGGAGTTGCCCGGAAAATCCCATGAATGGAGGAGCCTGGTAGGCTACAGTCCATGGGGTCGCTAAGAGTCAGACACGACTGAGCGACTTCACTTTCACTTTCCCCTTTCATGCATTGGAGAAGGAAATGGCAACACACTCCAGTGTTCTTGCTTGGAGAATCCCATGGACGGAGAAGCCTGGTAGGGTGCAGTCCATGGAATCGCACAGAGTCGGACACGACTGAAGAGACTTAGCAGCAGCAGTAGCAAGCATGTGAAAATATGTTTGAATATTAAAGTTCACATAAACTGCTAACATTATAATACCAATTGTGGCTAGAGATGGAACCACTGACATAATTTTCCCTCCAATAACTCTGAGTTCTTCAGTATATCCTAACATTCTGTCCCTCAAATCTGATTTTAAAGGCATATGGTATGAACCTTCTTCATTTTACATCATATATGTAATATGAAAATTAAGTCTGGAAATTATAATTTCCCATTGACTTACATTATAACTTTATACATGCTTGAACTCTAATTAGCAGTGACATCTAACATGTAAGGTTTAGATTTCTTGGCCCACTAAATTTTGTTAAGAAGAGTGATCTACAACTAATGCTGACATGTAATAGGAGGGCAACTATTTAAAGAAACTCTTTTTAAAATTAAAAACTCACTTGGAACACAAGTTGTCATCTTTTTGTTCATCTCTTTGGCAAATTTGAACTCTGATATATCTGGTTTTATTACCAAAAGGGGCAACTGTAGTTAGTTTTATATAAATACAAAAAGAAAATGCTTAATTTTCTTTAATAACTGCTGTAACTGAACTAAACTAAATTTCTACTATGGAAATGTTTAATGTTAGTTAAAAGTAATAAAGGACTGTTCTACATAAAAAGCATAACAATGAATCTTTCCTTTAACAAAAGTTAAATTAATAACCATAATTAATACATATCACAATTTATCTGCTTTATTATTAAAAATAGACACCCGGAGACTCTTACTGTTTTTGATGAGATAAACTAAGGAGTTCCCCAGATGATTAGTTTGCCTAATGTGCTTTTACATGATAAAACAAACAAAAAAATTGAAAAACTTCACAGTAGAAAGCACTTTTAAAATATGTATTACTAGTATTCTCAAAATATTCTGAAAGTCACTATGGGAGCATTTCCTTCAAGTTGTGCATAAATCACTTTGCATGTTCACCAAATATCAGAGGAAGAGATGTCAGCAAATAGCTTCCTAAGCACAAGATATTCTTGTAGTTAAATATTTCATTTCTGCATGGGTGGCCATGAACATCTATGAATTTACTGGGCATTTGTAGTCTATGTGGCACAATAATAGGTATGTAAAATTGTATATTATCTCATTCAGATAAAAGATATGAGACTAATATGAGAATTATCAACAAGTTTAAAACATTTTATGCTCAGTTTTATTACATTCAGGACTATAGAGTAAATGTCTCTAATATAAATTTTCTTTCTTCTTGTGAATTCAAGGCAGGGCTGTGGTTCATTACAAACATCAATAAACATCAACATACTAACTTTTTTTTTTTTTTAATCAGATTTTATCCTTCAGGACTTTGGTCCATATTTGAAACTTTCTTCTCTTTCTCCATGGTTTACTATTTTTTTCAATTATTTAACAATATTTATATTGTGTTCATTTTGTACTAAATACTTTATGTGTGCTAACTCATTTGATCTTCATAGCAATTCTGCAAGGTGGGTGGGTGACTTGCCCAAGGTCACACAGCTAATAAAAGGCATACCCAAGATGTGATGTCAGCAGTCAGACTCCAGAGCCTGTGCCGTAACCATTTATCCTATGCTCTGCCTCCAATAATGACCTCAATGGGTGTTCTTTGGAAGTACTGATGCTAAAGCTGAAACTCCAATACTTTCGCCACCTCATGTGAAGAGTTGACTCACTGGAAAAGACTCTGATGCTGGGAGGGATTGGGGGCAGGAGGAGAAGGGGACAACAGAGGATGAGATGGCTGGATGGCATCACCGACTCAATGGACATGAGTTTGGGTGAACTCTGGGAGTTGGTGATGGACAGGGAGGCCTGGCGTGCTGTGATTCATGGGGTCGCAGAGAGTTGGACACGATTGAGTGACTGAACTGAACTGAACTGAAGTTGCATACCCGAGCACTGATCATTTTATTTTGTATTTGTTGTTAACCTTTGCCAGTAATTGCATCCCAGTATCTATTAAATCTCAAGACTCACAAAAGAACAGGTTGTCTGTGAAGTTATCAAAAGCTGTATTCTCTGGACATCGCTGGTAGTCCAATGGTTAAGACTCTGTGTTTCCACTGCAGGGGCTGCAGGTTTGATCCCTGTTCAGGAAACTAAGATCCTGCATGCTGCATGGTGCAGACAAAAGAAGAAAACAACAACAACTGAATTCGCAATTTCAAGAGCAAGCATCCCACTCCTGGGCAGCCAGAGAGCCTGCCTGGCAGGAATACACCTTCCTACAAAGAAAGCATCAAGCCAGAAACCATAAGCTACTGTAGCACAAACTGCTTCCCAGGTGGCACAGTAGTAAAGAACCCACCTGCCAAAGCAAGAGACACAAGGGATACTGGTTAGATCCCTGTGTCATAAAGATCTCCTGGAGTAGAAAATTGCAACTCACTCCAGTATCTTGCCTGAAGAACCCATGGGCAGAGGAGCCTGGCAGGCTACAGTTCATGGGGTCACAAAGCACAAACTAAAAGCAAAGCTCTATTACGTTTTTTTTTTTTTTTTTATATAAAGAATGGTAATTTCCTCTAGGAGAGAATCAAGGCTTAAAATGTTATACTTTATTTTTACTCAAACCTTTTTTTTAAAATCTTTATTATAAGTACAAGCAGAGAGCAGTATTTTCATTTTATAGAAGGAAAAATTGAGATAAGGTAAGATTATCTTATCATTAGAAGTTAAAAGTAGATGTTACATGGTATGTTTTCTGGGTACCAGGAATACTCCCCCAAGCCCTAAAAGCTCTTCTGATATTTATAATTTGTGTTTGTTTAACTAAAAATCCATGCTTATGACTAGGGTTTGAGCAGTACTTGAAAGGAGATGTTATATGGTAATACTAAACATTATTAATAATTTACACTTGTGTAAGTTCTTCTGAAAATTGATTCTTGAAGGGAGAGAAATGAGTAAGTAGGGGTGGGAGGTATTAGGAACCCAAAGGAAAGCTTGCTCAGAAGACGAAGAGAGGTAAATGGAGAAAGTACACAGAAGGCAGCATTTAAGGACCCAAAGAGAAATTGCCTCTCTTCTGTTCCATGTAGAAGAGGGTTACAGTGAAAGCAAGCCTATCAAATTACTCTTTACTAATTGACAAAAGTATGGTCACAGTGATTTAACTATATAAACCAACTTATATAGTATCAGGATATTAAGTGTAAAATTGCAAGATCAGTTATTCAAAACTATAAATAAGTTTAAGTAGTTGAACTTGGGTACAAATCAAACCTCAGGCCAGTTGCTTCTAAAATTAATTGAAAAGCAAAGCAAGGCAGGTACTGTTGAAACAAAAAGTGGGCCTCAAAGTATTTCCTTTGCTAAAATTTAAAGTACTACCTAGAACAATGCCAGGAGTCCTGGTAAGACTTTGCTTAGAGAATCTATATACAGGGAAAAACTGTCACCCCGATTTTTCTTTTGACTAATTCTTCCAGCCAAATAATGAAATGATACAAAAAGTGTGGTATGGACTTAATACAAGGAACCTTGGATTGGAATTCATTGCATGAGTAGAGAGTGACTCTTTTGATGTAGCAATCTCCTGGAAATGCTAGCAGTCCAGGAAAATCAGCAAATATGGTAATTTTGTGGCTTCCATATAGCAGTTTTAGTAGAGGGTAAAGTTTTACATGTATCTACTAAAGGAAATATCAAAGGTGGAATACTTGTCTGTTTCACATATTATCATATTTGGCAGTTAAGAACTGTGAAGAGTCTGAAATTTACCCTACTTGCAGGCTAACAGGTTACCTTGCCACAGGTTCATAGATGCTGATAAAAGAAAGGAGAATCCTGGTCAGAGGCAAAGAACCATATATTACTGACGGCAATATCAGCAGCCAGTGTTTATCAGTATTTGTGCCATTTCCCCAAGTTCCAATTCCAGAGAGCTAGAAAAGTAGGTCAGGTGGTGCCAAACAAGTGAGGGGCCCCAAGTTTAGGGCATCCACATATTTTATAAAGGGCAGTAAGCATCCCTGACCTTTGCCACAGAGGGTAATGCCATCTCCATTTTCCAAGGATGTTTACTGTATAAACCTCTTTGAAAATGTGATGTGGAACAAAGGCAATCAGTGCCTCTGTCCATGAGACATGCAGAAACAAGAGATCCAAAGGGGACTGTCCCTAACAACTGCAGATAGCTTGACATTTTTTTTTTAATTTAGACTTTCTAATCTTTCAATAATACTTGCTTCTATTTTTCTTTGATACAAAAATATGAGACAGATGAGAAAAATCCCTCAGCAATAAACTTCCAAAACTAAAAATACAGATGTACTGGACATTATGGTTCTACCTCCATTATCAAGTCTACTCCACTTTCATTGTGGAACAGAATGTTTCTGGGTAAAAGTGATGCTACCCCCAGCTCCTGATATGGTCTAAGACTGACATAAACCAATCAGCAAAATCCATTTCCCTTTCATTGTGATTGGTCTTAATAACCTACAATACATTTAAGTTAATCAGTACCTGGCATTCTCCTGGAAACAGGTATCTAGCTGAAGACAGAGGGGAAAGATGACCCAATGATTTTTTTTAACCATTTGAGCAAATTTAAATTTAAGATGCAACTAAAAGCATCCTTCCCAAGTGGCACTAGTGGTAAAGAACCCACCTGCAATGCAGGAGACATAAGAGACATGGGTCTGATTCCTGAGTCAGGAATATCCCTGGGAAGAGGAAATGACAACCCACTCCAGTATTTTTGCCTGAGAATCCCATGGACAGAGGAGCCTGGTGGGCTACAGTGTCCTTGGGGCCAAAAAGAGTTGGACATGATTGAAGCGATGTTGCATGCACAAAAGCAGCCTATCAGCACAGTGCTATTCAAGAAACCATGGCTTCTGGCTATTTTACACTATTTCAATATAATACCGTGCATCCATGGCAATAGGTATTCCTTTTTGGAATTTAATATATAATTTCATCTTTGTTTTTATATTCTAAAGGAATATCTTTACATAATGTCTTCTTTGTACATCTTGGAATTTCTAAGTTAAATTCTTGCTATTGAAAAGATCTTTAGACAGCTCAAAAGCAGTTTCAATGTTTTAAGAAGGATTAGACAAATCATAGATACCAAGAAAGTGTATCCAACTTAAATTCATGGGATATATGTGTCCTGATAATTGGTGGAAGGAGATGCAGTCCAGGACACCAGAGCCAAAGATTTAGTAAAAGTGGCATAAACAACATTCATTCCAGAGTGGACACTGACACATTATTCTACAAGCTGTGGAATTACTGAATTACAAGCATGTTCATTATTTGCTTACAGGTGCTTAACCAGTTGGAATAGTCACATAAAAGATTGCTTCATCTCCAGAAAAACAATGTTTTCAAGAGTTTCAGAGATGAATGTGAGCAAGTGAAGATTAACATTAGGATTTATTTCCTTCAACTCCAGTCTCTCTAAAATGTTAAGAAGAGTAATAAACCCAAGAGTTTCACAAACTGATCTTTTACCCCTTGAACTCCAGTAATCAGGTTCCAATCCCAGAAACCATTAGAAAAACACAAGCCACAATATTTTAAGCTCACCCAGATCCAGTATCTTAGAATAATGACCATTTATTTAATCTTCCATTATGAAATAACTCTGAAGTGTATGGAACTGTATCAGGCACATATTAGCTGGTCAATAACATTAGCTATCATGATTATCATCACTGGAACAGTAACATATTAGAATAGATACATGATTTTTAACTTAATAATGCTTAAAAAATAATTTTTAAGTAAAATTTAAGTCAAATGATGCTATTTTAGTTCCATATTCATCTCAAACTTTCATTACTATATATATTGTTTGTAGGTTCTTTCCTTAAATGTGCATGGAAATTTTAAGATATTTTAAAATTGCAGTCAAGTTTAAAAATATGGTATAAATGCTTAAAATGTTAGTTTATGAGTTATTTGGCAAGATGAGATTTTCTTTCTTCTCCCCATTTTCTTTCTTTGACCTTCCCACATTTGATAAATCAGTGAGAGGTGGTCAAAATTAGAAAGAAAACACTAAATGGTTTATAGTTATTTCTCTTTCATCAATGGAAAGACAAACTTTCTCTTGAGGGCAGAGGACCTGAGACCAAGTGAGATTTTGCAGAAAACAAGGAGGAGGTAGATCAGAAAGGAAACGGGCTTCAAGATACCGATCCAAGGTTCAAACTGGAAGAACCACGACGTCCTGAATAGGGCAAAAACTGAAATGTTTTGTGATATTCCTTGGACTGTTCATGCAAAGAATATTTTCCTTCCACTGAACTGTACTTACACAGTAATTACTAGATATTATGCATATAACAGAGGCTTAATGACTTCAGAAATACAGTATTTCAAAAGGTGAAATTACTTTTTTTTTTTGGTCAGTCCTTTCTCTGATCTTAGAAATAAAAAAAAAAAAAAAGTAGCTTTCTCATCAGAAGAGTTGTGTGTTTTTCTTATTTACAGGGACATACTTTGTAACTGTTGTCTGGTAAGTATCATTTATTAAATGCATCTAATAATTGTTTGCAAAATAACAGTAATTGTATCTTTTTTGAAAGGACACTCACAGTTCTTCCAGAATGGAATGACCCCCTTCTGCTGTTCAACTGAGTAAACGACTAATAGATTATCCTTAGCTATTTCATATACTCTATTTATTCTACAGAAGCAAAATTGTGATGGATACAATTTACCAGAATCAAACACTGCTCTCTTCATCTTTCTTTTCTTTGTTGGCTATAGCACTCACTATGTAATGGTTATATTGTCAAGATTCTACTAGATTGCAATTCATTTTCCCCTTGTTACCCAAGAGCCTAAAAGCAAATTCCCCACAATACATTAAGAGGCATAAAACAATTCTTGAAGAAAGAATCAGATTAGATATGAAGCAATACAGGAAAAGTTGGAGATGGGGAATTACACTTATCAAGTTGCACGTAAAGAAATGTCATTTGTGAGATCTCCAAGGAACCTGTTGCGGCTGTTTGATAAACTGTGCCTAGGATTTGTCAGGTTGCAGCATAGCTCTCGGATTCAAAGAAGCAAGTGTTCACTTATCTTGTAAAACCCATCCCATGATGGACCAATTTGTCCGCCAGTGTTTATCCCTCCTTCAAAGTAGCTTCACTAAGTGGATTTTTCCTGAATAAAAGCTGATGTTGAACTGCTATTTTTTTTCTCTTTCTGTGTGTTCAACCAAGTTCTTGGCTCATGAATATGCCTCCCCTTTTTCCTGGGCTTTTCCACAAATTTATGGAGGAATACGGAGGTAAGCCATAATTAAATGTGCATTGCTTGGATAAGGGATGTCCAGGTAATTCAGATAATTGAAGTCTACTCATTATCCAAAACTCTCCTGTTCTACCTTTTTCTGATCCTATTCCTACAATGTATTTAAAAAGTAGTAAAGTCGGTTTCATCTCATTGTTTTAAGCCTGGCTGCTTTGTAATAAAGCCTCTAAAAAGCAGTGAAATTATATAAGAGGCAAGATGCAAAAGATAGCAGGAAGAAATGCCAGCAGTGTCTAAGAAAGGAATCCTTTAAAAAAAAGTTTTCTGTAATTAATGTTTTACCTAACAAGCAAGAGGCTCATTTTCTGTTTATGTATATGTTTATTTTCTTTATAAAGTTCATGCAAGAATTTGGGGAAAGAACTATTCAAGCATTAGATTTGGGGGAAGGAACGATTCAAATATTATTTTTCTACAAACATCTTGTCTGTTTATGAACTTTTTAATAATTTTTATTTACTTATCTGTCACCTAAAGAAATACCAGCGTCAAAAAAGGCCCTAATTTTAAACCTTTCCTTTTACCTTTTGACCTTCCTTTTTCTCTTTTTGACCTGATTGTACTTTAGTCTTTAAAGAAAAGGCGTGGGACAATCAACTAGTAATCTCGAATGATACCCTGCCATTTACTTGGAAATGAAAACATTTCCAAATACTATCCACTCTAATAATGGAATCAGACAATTACAATGTTAAGAGTTCTATAACTCTAATCGCTTTAGTGGTTTTCCAAATATTTTCATTATGTGATAGAAAATGGCTTTATGCTCAGTATACCAGGTACATCTAACCATGAAGTTACTTACAGGGTAACTGAAAGGTGTTGGTCTGTGCTTTTATTGCTCTATTTATAGAATGAAAGCTAAACCTAACATTACCTTATAACTCATGAATAAATTACATAGTCAGGTCTCATATATACTTTTAAAATCTGAGTTCTTAGAAATGAAGCTATCCAAAATTTTAGTGATTTAGTTTCACAATGATCTTACTTTAAAAAAAGAAAATGTTTTTATCCAGTGACACTGCCCGCCCCCTGCCCCACCGCCCCACCACCCAACAATGGACAGTTTTCTCTCCTACATAAAATCTGAGTCACAATCTTATAATTTAGAAAAGTATGAGCAAAGGGTCCACAGCTCTGCACCCTTTCAAAATTAGTATGCGATTTTGCCCACCTTCATACTGAAATTGTCCAGAGAGTGGTCCATGGCCAGAGGCAGATGGTGGATACCAGAAATCTTCTCTATTCAAAAAACTCTCCTCCTCAGAGTCTATCAAACACAGACACACTTAGGTTCAGCTCATTACTCCTCCTGTGAATTAAAAAGAAGACAAAGTAATGGTACTGTAAAAGTCTGAAAAAAAGTCAAACAAGAATTATTTGAATTGAATTATATTGCTTCTAGTTGACATGAGTAATAAAGAATTAAAAAAGGAGACAGAATGAGTTCAGATTTTTGCTCAGCTACATAAAATTTCTGTAATCTAGACAAATTACTCTCTTTATATATACACTAAACATAATCCTACCTTGCCAAATTGTTCCAACAATGACACAAGATCACATGTGCAAAATTCTTAGCAGACAGTCATGTCTATTTTTTTGGGGACATGGAAAAACAGACCGGTTCCAAATAGGAAAAGGAATACATCAAGGCTGTATATTGTCACCCTGCTTATTTAACTTATATGCAGAGTACATCATGAGAAATGCTGGGCTGGAGGAAGCACAAGCTGGAATCAAGATTGCTGGGAGAAATATCATATGCAGATGACACCACCCTTATGGCAGAAAGTGAAGAGGAACTAAAAAGCCTGTTGATGAAAGTGAAAGTGGAGAGTGAAAAAGTTGGCTTAAAGCTCAACATTCAGAAAACGAAGATCATGGCATCCGGTCCCATCACTTCATGGGAAATAGATGGGGAAACAGTGGAAACAGTGTCAGACTTTATTTTCTTGGGCTCCAAAATCACTGCAGATGGTGATTACAGCCACGAAATTAAAAGACGCTTACTCCTTGGAAGGAAAGTTATGACCAACCTAGATAGCATATTAAAAAGCAGAGACATTACTTTGCCAACAAAGGTCTGTCTAGTCAAGGCTATGATTTTTCCTGTGGTCATGTATGGATGTGAGAGTTGGACTGTGAAGAAAGCTGAGCGCCGAAGAATTGATGCTTTTGAACTGTGGTGTTGGATAAGACTCTTGAGAGTGCCTTGGACTGCAAGGAGATCCAACCAGTCCATTCTGAAAGAGATCAGCCCTGGGATTTCTTTGGAGGGAATGATGCTAAAGCTGAAACTCCAGTACTTTGGCCACCTCATGCGAAGAGTTGACTCATTGGAAAAGACCCTGATGCTGGGAGGGATTGGGGGCAGGAGGAGAAGGGGACGACAGAGGATGAGATGGCTGGATGGCATCACCGACTCGATGGATGTGAGTCTGGGTGAACTCCGGGAGTTGGTGATGGACAGGGAGGCCTGGCGTGCTGCAGTTCATGGGTTCGCAAAGAGTTGGACACGACTGAGTGACTGAACTGAACTGAACTGAGTGGGGTTGGGCTGGAGCCTTGAGAGGTCACTCCCTCACTTACTGATCTAGTGCAGTATAGTGGTCTTCAACCCCCAGGTACACAGAGCACCTGTAAGGAGTAAAATGGATGAATAATTTTTAAAGAATCAATTTCCAGGTCCATTATTGCTATGTGTGTCCTTTTCTAAACTTGCCCTATTTTAGAGGGCTCGTGTATGTGATAAAGGCAGCACACCAGTCAGGTTCCCTTCCCTACAACTCCTTTCAAATTAGCTCCTCTCAACTGAAAAACAACAATGAAAAAGCATCCTTTTCACATGTCATTATTTGTTGTTTATTTTTTTGCATTATTTGTTGCATTATTTTATAATTACAATGCTCTGGAGTGTCAAAGGGACAAGTTGAAAAACTGTTATGCACAGATTCTCCTTTAATCAAGGTATCAAAACAGCTTCATCTATCCTACTAAAAAGGTGTATTTCCAATAGAAATTTACTTGTTATAGTTATTGATAAGTTTTCAAAATCTGTAATCTATTTTTTATTTTAACAGCTGACTGCTATACTAATAATTATAATAACAACACAATCAGAAGGAATCCTTAACACTGACAGCTTTATATTTATAAGAAATTATTTAAAATTCAATTTTAATTTATATTCATATTTTTGATACAGAAAGTCTGAGTGATCAATAAAAGACTTTCAAGCATGAAAAATGTTATATTATGATAACATTCTGGGGAAGTAATATAATAAAAATACAATTTCAAGCAAAAGAAAAAAATAATTGTCCATGAATTTTTTAAATCAGTGGTTCTGGATACCTTATCACCATGGCATTTAGAGTCCCTTGGAAACATTTAAAAGACTGATCTAACAGTTATGTTTTTAAATGATAATATTTACAATATGTGGGAAATTACATCCTTTTCAGTCACTTAAACTTATTATTAAAAATGTATAAGATGGTACATATCTAAAACAGAATTTCCCTGTATAAGCTAGCAACAGACGCTAGTCTATAGACCTCCAATGCAGAGGTTAAGAGCATGGACTTTCAAACCAGAGAGAACTGGCTTTGAAATCAGTCTCTGCTTCTTGGCTTTTAATGAACTACATTCAACTTAACCTTCTCTGGGCCTCAGTTTTCTTATCTTTAAAATGGAAATAAAACCTAATAGAATTAAAGAACATATGTATTTAAAGTGCTTAGCACTGTGCCTGGCATTACCCAGTTATTATGATTAACACCATTATAACTGCATATGAGGAGGGCAGGGAAAGAGAGGGCTGAGGGCAGGGAAAGAGAGGGCTAAGTGCAAAAAGAGACGTGGAGAATTCAAAAGGTAAATGTAGGATTTTAATCAATACTTCTCTAAAGATATGATATACAAATGGCCAAAAAGCACGTGAAAAGATGCTGAACAAATCAGCTATAAGGTATATGCAAATCAAAGCCACAGAAACCACTTCACATCTACTATACTAACTAAAACAATGTTTTGTTTTTTTTTTTTTAACTTAAAAAGAAAGAACAAGTATTGGCAAAAATATTTCTAAGTAAGAAGTTCCTGGGCCCCATGTGACTGTATGTGTGTGAAGTCGCTCAGTTGTGTCTGACTCTTTGATACCCCATGGACTGTAGCCTACCAGGTTCCTCCTTCCATGGGACTTTCCAGGCAAGAGTACTGGAGTGGGCTGCCATTTCCTTCTCCAGAGAATCTTCCCGAACCAGGGATCAAACCCAGATCTCTTGCATTGTAGGCAGATGCTTTACCATCTGAGCCACCAGGGAAAGAACAAGTATTGTCAAAGATGTTTCTAAGTAAGAAGTTCCTGGGCCCCATAACAGAAGTGAATT
Source organism: Bos grunniens (assembly GCF_055505025.1). NCBI lineage: Eukaryota > Metazoa > Chordata > Mammalia > Artiodactyla > Bovidae > Bos > Bos grunniens. The sequence continues at coordinate 66,567,218 of NC_141168.1, read as the reverse complement.
ATAGGGTCCAGGGGAGGGGCCTGGGAATTGTGTTTTGAATGCCTTCCTCCATGATTCTTACAATCCAGCTACAACGGGAATTAGCACAACTTTTGGCTTATAAGTAATCAAAAGTGTCAGTTATTATGAGTGCTTGAGGTGACTGGAAAACTCAGCAGTGGCCACAGGACTGGAAAAGGTCAGTTTTCATTCCAATCTCAAAGAAAGGCAATGCCAAAGAATGCTCAAACTACCACACAACTGCACTCATCTCACACGTCAGCAAAGTAATGCTCAACATTCTCCAAGCCAGGATTCAAAAGTACGTGAACCATGAACTTCCAGATGTTCAAGCTGGTTTTAGAAAAGGCAGAGGAACCAGGATCAAATTGGCAACATCTGTTGGATCATAGAAAAAGAAAGAGAATTCCAGAAAAAGATCTATTTCTGCTTTATTGACTATGCCAAAGCTTTTGACTGTGTGGATCACAATAAACTGTGGAAAATTCTGAGGAGATGGGAACACCAGACCACCTGACCTGCCTCTTGATAAACCTATATAAGAAGCAACAGTTAGAACTGGACATGGAACAACAGACTGGTTCCAAATAGGAAAAGGAGTACGTCAAGGCTGTATATTGTCACCCTGCTTATTTAAGTTATATGCAGAGTACATCATGAAAAACGCGGGGCTGGAGCAAGCAACAAGCTGGAATCAAGATTGCCAGGAGAAATATCAATAACCTCAGATATGTAGATGACACCACTCTTATGGCAGAAAGTGACGAGGAACTAAAGAGCCTGTTGATGAAAGTGAAAGAGGAGACTGAAAAAGTTGGCTTAAAGCTCAACATTCAGAAAACTAAGATCATGGCATCCGGTCCCATCACTTAATGGGAAATAGATGGGAAACAGTGGAAACAGTGTCAGACTTTATTTTTGAGGGCTCCAAAATCACTGCAGATGGTGACTGTAGCCATGAAATTAAAAGACACTTACTCCTTGGAAGGAAAGTTATGACCAACCTAGATAGCATATTGAAAAGCAGAGACATTACTTTGCCAACAAAGGTCTGTCTAGTCAAGGCTATGGTTTTTCCTGTGGTCATGTATGGATGTGAGAGTTGGACTGTGAAGAAACCTGAGCACTGAAGAATTGATGCTTTGAACTGTGGTGTTGGAGAAGACTCTTGAGAGTGCCTTGGACTGCAAGGAGATCCAACCAGTCCATCCTAAAGAAGATCAGTCCTAGGTGTTCATTGGAAGGACTGATACTGAAGCTGAAACTCCAATACTTTGGCCACCTCATGCGAAGAATTGACTCATTGGAAGAGACTCTGATGCTGGGAGGGATTGGGGGCAGGAGGAGAAGGGGACGACAGAGGATGAGATGGCTGGATGACATCACTGACTCGATGGACATGAGTTTGGGTAGGCTCTGGGAGTTGGTGATGGACAGGGAGGGCTGGCGTGCTGCGATTCATGGGGCACAAAGAGTCGGACACGACTGAGCAACTGAACTGAAGTAAGGTGATTATTTTAGTGGTTAAAGATAACATTTAAATTATGTCTGCCTGGAGTCAAAATAATTAACCTAAAAAATGGTGAAATCCATCCACATGCTCTGTTCTCCATGTTATACAGAACAACTGACTTGACTATTTTCCTCCATTCAATAGACTAAAGTTTAGTGGTAAAAATAACAATTTACTCTTCTGAGAAATGACTGTATTGTCACGAATTAGGACAGTGAGGAATTTTCTCTCTGAAAATGGGGGAGGAGGTAGAAATCATAACAGATGAAATATCTGTATCAGCTTTCTAATTAGACTTCTCATGAGTCAATGGTTATTTAACTGTCTTCAAAGAACAGTAATCCACTGGTCTGAGGGGTGCTTGTGACTTTACCTGATTGAAAGAGAGCCAAATGTTTTTATTAGATCCAGTTAATTCTACTAGAATAACTTTTCTGACTTTTGATCATGGTATACAGAAAGGAAAACATTTTACATGAATTCCAGATCCAATATATCTGAGATAATACTTGCATTCATGTACCCTTGAAAAGTGAAAGTGTCAGTTGCTTAGTCATGACTGACTCCTTGAGCCCCATGGACTATATAGCCCACCAGGGTCTTCTGTCCACAGAATCCTCCAGGTAAGAATACTGGAGTGGTTACTCCTTGGAAGGAAAGTTATGACCAACCTAGATAGCATATTGAAAAGCAGGGACATTACTTTGCCAACAAAGGTCCATCTAGTCAAGGCTTTGGTTTTTCCAGTGGTCATGTATGGATGTGAAAATTGGACTGTGAAGAAAGCTGAGTGCTGCAGAATTGATGCTTTGGAACTGTGGTGTTGGAGAAGACTCTTGGGAGTCCCTTGGACTGCAAGGAGATCCGACCAGTCCATCCTACAGGAGATCAGCCCTGGGTGTTCTTTGGAAAGAATGATGCTAAAGCTGAAACTCCAGTACTTTGGCCACCTCATGCGAAGAGTTGACTCATTGGAAAAGACTCTGATGCTGGGAGGGATTGGGGGCAGGATGAGAAGGGGACGACAGAGGAGGAGATGGCTGGATGGCAACACTGACTCGATGGACATGAGTTTGAGTGAACTCTGGGGGTTGGTGATGGACAGGGAGGCCTGGCGTGCTGCGATTCATGGGGTCACAAAGAGTCGGACATGACTGAGCGACTGAACTGAACTGAACTGAAATGAAGAATACCCAAGGATCGACTCCAAGTCTCCTACATTGCAGGCAGATTCTTTATTGTCTGAGCCACCAGAGAAGCCTTTATGATAAGTCATATACTAAGATATTTATCATATTCTATTTTCCTTTTATTTTCTTTCTTAATGCTGTTTGCTATCTTACTAATTTGACAACTACTAGTTTTCCCTAAACCATTAATGAGTAGCAACCTAAAATTTGAGAGATACAGATATAACATAAGCACCAGAAGTTAGTATTTTCATTGTGAATCCCAAATTGTGAATGAAAGAACAACTGATTCAGATTAAACCAGAGATTGATAACTAAAATTTTCAAGTCACCAAAGGAAAGAGATGAATAGGTCATTTGGATTTTATGAGAACTTGATGGTCTCATCTTGGTCTTCCTGACTTATGCCAGAAACCTTGAAACAGATATTATCTGGAACTCTGTGTAGGAAGGTATGTTATGAATACTTCTAGTTTTGAAGTTTATTATTAATCACAAATTTAAAAACTTCAAAAGCTTTTTCATGTATGTAGGTATTCTTGAGTGCAAATTTAAGTATCAGAGACAGCTTATGAAAATATGATCTGAGCAACACAGTCTTTGAGAGGAAATGACAAAGGTGCAAACAAGATTGTTCCTTTATTATTGTATTGCCTTGATAAAGAGTTGGCTCCTGGGATGTATTATTTTATCTCTTTCACTTTTTTTCCCTTTCCTTTCATAAATTGTTTGTCCTAGGATTTGGCACTAAAAATTTCCAACATTATATGATAAGCAGTAATACTATATTTTGCTATAGTAGAGAGTTTCACTGTTGCTAATACAGTGATACCAGAAGAAAGCACTGGAAAGAGATTAAGTATGTGGATTTTCAAATCAGCCTTACCAGGTGAAATCCACCTTTCCACTTCCTCATTGCTTAACAAAGGCAATTTTTTAAACCCAATCTTTAGTTTCCTCATCTGCAAGACACACAACTTAGAGGGCTTTACAAATTCTCTAAGATAATGTGTTACTACAGAACTTACCACTGGAATACACTCTAATAAATTATACGCCCCATCAAAATTATTGGATAAAGGTTTGTGACAAGTCAGTTTTTCCATAAACTTGACGATAAAAGATTTATTGAGGCAGGGGAAGCTAAGTAGCCACTATCTCCCACCTGATCAAGTGGTTCTTGTTGACTCAGGTACTTGTCTCATCTCCCATTAGGTTACCTGGATTTTACAGCCAGGATTTTTCCACTGCTAAATTTACAAGCAGACAGTTATGTGTTAGTGTGATCAGGGTAGTTGCTATAGACAAAAGCACCCACTGTGGGTATGCATCCTGTAAAGAAGAGGAACATCAATGAAGATGTCACTCATCAGCGGCAAATCATATAATACGAATATTCACCAAAACCAGTTTGATTATTGGGTCAAGGCTTTTACAGACAGAATAGTGATTTTCATAGAGCAGAGAGCATATCTCAGTTTTTAATTGAAATATCTTTGACTAATAGTATAAATACTGAAAAAAAACAGTAGGCAATCTTTCTTATATTCCTGGAATGAAAACATTACATAATGATTCACCCTCTTGTTTATTCAGAGAAGCCAACTTCTGAATGCCAAATTCAAAACACCGTAGAATACTTTATAATACGGATGCTAGAGCCAGAACTGTTACTCTGTAAGTAGTTTATAACATGGCACTGAAACAGGCATTTACCATATGTGCTTGTTTGGGTCCTAAATAGTTAGATACAAGGCAGAAACCTAACTGGGGAGTGAAGGGGAGCAATCTACAAATGTTAAAGATTCACCAATATGGAATAATCATTAAATCTGAAAAAAACAGAAATAATATTTTTGTTAAATTATAAAATATATGGAGAATAAGATAAATACTTTTTACTACACCCATTTTTAACAAAACTGAACCTTTAGTAATATTTCTTCAGATATTTTAAAAAACATTACAGTTTCACTTGAAAAGGAAAGAAAAAGGAAGGAAGGAGAAGAGAAAGGAAGGTAGAAATGGAATGCAGGAAGGAGGAAGGAAGGGAAGTAGTTCAATTTTGTGTTTACAATTCCATGAACATTTTAATACATTTCAAGGATATGTATCCATGAATAGAATGGCATGTTTCTAAATGTCTTTAATCATTCCCTACCAGACACATCATTTTACAACATTTTTATATTTGCTGAAGACTTTCATTATTTTATCCACATTCATATATATATAGCTCTAATGTACTTAATCACTATATATTATTTCACATAAGAATTACCACAATCTATTAATACAACTAAAGATATTTTTTGCTATTTCCAAATTTTTACTGTTAAGATAAATGTATGATAAACAATCTAGTACAAAAATACGAAAAAGCAGGATCTAAGGATATGTAAATATTCACATTTACTGGATATCATCAAATTCCTCTCCAAAACGGTTTAGGAGTTCTTATTTCTCAACATCTTGTACAAGATACAATATTATCAGATTTTATATTACTGCCTACCTATTGGGTATGAAATTATATTTCATTGTTGTTTAAATCTGTATTTTCATAATAACATTTAGAGTCTTACTAAGTTTTGCTAATTTTTATTGGGTAATGTTTGTTAAATATTAACTATTTTAAATGTTGTAGATATTTAATCTTTTTCATATGTACACATTTATATGCATAATATATATAAAATCAGTGGTGGCATGTTTGCAACCAAACTTAGTGAAGAAGCATCAAGACTGCAGAATCCAAACTGTCCTTGACCACCCAGGCTTGGAACAACCTGTTTGTATACAAATTCATCCCTTCGTGTCCACATCCTCTGCTTACTGTACAAACCCATCTCTTAAGGTAGACCTACAGACATATATGCCTCCAAGCCTGCTTACTATTTACCTGTGACTTTTTCATGTAATACGACTGCATGGCAAGGGACTCATTAAACCAAGGAAACAATTAAACCAACAAAGCTCAATTAAACCCTCTGTTCCATGTTGTCAAACGTTAGAAGCATTTCAGTTCATCTCATTCTTGTGGTGAAGAAAATAATGTGATCATCCTTCATAACTTACCTGTTGTATCACCATGACTTGGTAACCTGTACATGATGCTGTGAATTCACTGGCCTACCGCTATCCAGTTTTACTAACCTCCAAACAATTGCCTCCTCTAATGCAGTATATCCCTCTCCTGATCAATGTAATCTTTTAATTCTATGAAAATTGTTGTAGATAGGAAAATTTGCAACATTTATTATTATATTTATAAGTACATATTCCTTAAAAAAGCTTGTGTGGATTTTTTTTCATATAAGAAATTTTTGAAAAACCAACAGAAAGTATAAATGGAGACAAACATGACGTTTTTAACAAATGCACTATTGGATATATTTCATTTTTGTTCTACTTTGGATATCAACACATTTACTTTATTGTCTATCATCGTTTAAAATAAGGTCAATAATTTATCTCTTTAAAAACACAGATTTGGTTTCCTGTGAAAATTAATAAACAACACTTCAGGTTACTGATTTTTCTGAACAGGTCACTGTTACCACATATAGCAACTTAGTCTCCCAACTTCTTGGCTAGTGGAGTCCTCTTTATAAAATGGGTATAAACATCACTGTGCAACTAAAGAAACCACATTATTTTTACAGTGTAGAAGAACTCCTATGCTTTTGCTTTTCTTTCTTTTTTTTTGGTTAATTTCATGCCTGACTCAGTCAGAGATTAGGCCTTGACACAGGTTATAATTAAATATTGAAATCATGAAGTGCAAGAATGTTTAATTTTTAAAATATGAGTTTTAATTTACCTCATACAGAGAATAGCTCTGGTCACCTGCAGAGATGCATTACACACTACATTGCCTAATGTAGGATGCCTGAATAAGGCTGAGCATACAGTTAAAGTAAACTAATGCAATTTACTGAACAGCAGTCAAATATTTATCCAGTTGATGAAGCAGACTTTATATGAAATTCAGACAATAATTAAAGAGAAGCATTGCTTAAAACATGGTTACTCCAGTTTTTACAAATATGTTATATCCTTTCTGCATCTTTCATTTTTCTAAGTATTTCTGTACACCTGAAACACTCCACAGTGAGCATTCTATAGCTTTGTATTTACCGTATTTCCTGATATCTCACAGTATTGTAAAACTAGGAAGGTGGCCTTACGGCAAAAGCCTCCTCAATTCTTTTTCTTGTAACATACTTTCCGCCATGCAGTTCTGTGGTGGCTTCTACTGAAAGTGGAATCTATTTCCCCACATTTTGAATCTCTCTGCCTTGTGACCTGCTTTGGCCAATAGAATGTGGCAGCTGCATTGTTGTGCCAGTTCAGAATCTCTGCCTCAAAAGACTGCATGCTTCTGTCTTCTTGGAACCCTGCCATGGGCATGAGAACAAGCCCAGATTGCCTCCTGGAGGATGAAAAACCGCACGAGGCCATCATGACTGGTCAGCTTCCAGCCACTCCCCTGTCCTACACAGCGAGTCCAGCTGAGACTGGTCAAACCAACTGAGATCAGAGAACCACCCAGAATACTTACCAGCTCATAAGAAATAGTGAATAGTTGCTGTTTTAAGCCCTGTGTTTATAACAGTCTGTTATACTATAAGAGCTAATTGAAGCAGGATTCGGAGATCTTAATTCACCTTTCCATTTCAGAGAGGAGAAAAGAGAGACCTCGAGAGGTCACATGTCTTGTTCACATCTACACGGTGCCCATGGCAGAACCAGGTTTAAAGATTGCATTCCCTGACTCCTCTTTGTACCTTGCAACTCTGTTTTTCTTTCCTTCTTTTTGGCAATAGAAATCAATGAAAGCTTGCCAAGAGAAATGGAGTCCCAGTATAATAAAATGGCATTTATTAAATATAATTGTAAGGGTTTTATATATATTTATTAGTCAGGATATAGATATTATCTGACAGTATTTCTCAATCCTTTTTACTAAGTTATGTGAAGAAAATTACAAATGACAGAAGGAAGATTGTTTTCAAGTGGAGTAATCCCATAATTTTTCAGTCATTGTGATATTACCATTAATCCTCACTTTGGGGATATTTCTCAAATGCTGAAGTTAACAGAGATCTTCTTGGAGTTTTGTTTAACAGAATTAAATTTTTTTTCTGAATCTCACTGCATCCAAAACTAGCATCTGGAAAATTAATAGTAGCTAGCATGTCAGAATCATCCCAAATTAAACAATCCATATGATGAATATTTAAGGAATTCTCAAACACTTAGATTATGTTGAATGAATGTGAAAATGTTAAAACCACTGATGGGATGGCCTTTTATTCAGGCAAATTTGCTCGAAGATAAAAAGTTTTTCAAAAGATATTTGGGTTCTTTTTAGAGTAGTAAATAGTTCTGCTCGCCTTATGCCTGCAATTCCTATGATATTCTGTAGCATAGGTTCTCAATGGTTAGCCCTTCCTAGACAGCTTGACAAATTGCTGGGATCCACCCCCAGAGTTTCTGATTTGGTAACCCTGCGTTAGGGACTGGGAATCTGCATTCCTAACCAGTTCCCAGGTGATGCTGAAGGGGGACCAAACTTTGAGAAACACTGCCCTATGCTTTTCAACAGCTGCTGAAATAATTTATGAATAGTCCATCAAAGAATATAACTTACTGCCATATTTTAGTGGGAGCTAACGGAAGTATACATATAAATTATATTCACAATTTACATTAGCAAGTGAATTACACATTACAAAAGCCTGTCAATCAAAATCAATAAGATAGTCACTCCAGTTACAGTGTGAACAGCCTTGACTTTTGCTTGAGATATGTTCAGAGTTTGCCCACAGACCAGGGGGAAACTTGTCAAAAAAATACATGCATACTGTCACAAGATCCATAATATTTGGAATGCAGGCAAATTAGCTCAAATGATCATTCTCCAAAGGGAAATAACTTGCCAGGGTTTTTAAAAAGTAAAGAAATGCCTACTTCCAATCCACATTCTTTTTTTTTTTTTTAAATGAGAGTATTCACATAACACTTTCCATGACAGTTTCTGCTTTCCATCACTCAACTCTTTGTGAAAATAGTCCATTTTTTGGCTTACTGACTGTATGTTTGAGCTCAGTCCAAAAATGAACTTCTTGAAAGGGTTATAAAAAAATTTTTTAAATCAGTTTTGTTTTTTTTTAAATTCCCAACTGTTTCAAATAAAGAAAACAAACTATGGAAAAGGTAGTGGGATTTTAATGTCTTTTTGCATTTAAATATCAGATAACTTCCTAATGGACCTTTACATCTCTATGTCCTCTATGGAAATCCCTTATGTTCAATTTAAAAATATGCCTGTGATTAGAAAAGACAGGCATCTGAAAAACTCCTCTGAGAAAACACACAAAAGCACATGTGTCCCTAACTCCTGAGTATGCACATTTGGGAGGTGCCAGCCAACTCTATCTTTCTTCTGGTAAACATGCCTTGTCGGGCATTCAGAGCCCTCTTAGTACTGTTAATAATTTTTATCGGGGTGGTTTTTCTTCCACCACCTACTTAAAAGCTCATTTCCTCTGTTTCTGCACTTTGAATCTATTTCTTTTACAAGATAAAAAAAAATGCAAAGTGAGCTGACCTGAGTCATTGGGCAGAGAAGACTTTGTTAACCTTTCCATTTTTTAACACTGAACATTGTCTTACAGTCTATATTTTCCTCATCTTTTAAGCTGACCCGATGAATAGGGTAAAAGTTACTGGGTACAGAACAACACACAAGGGTTATCCTGAAGTGACAGGTCCCAGCAAGGAAGAGAGACTCAGTCTGATTCTAAACATTGTTCTCCTTTTCCCAAACTAAATGTGTTCTTTAATAGCTGATTGTATGTGTGTGTGTGTGTATAATATTTATATATGTATATATATAATGTTTATATATGTATATATATAGTGTTTATATATATATATTATGTTTGAGGACATCTTTTAATAAATTATTAAGTACTGTCTCTGTATTTGTGTCATTATTCGGTTCAGTTCAGTTCAGTTCAGTCGCTCAGTCGTGTCCAACTCTTTGCGACCCCATGAATCACAGCACGCCAGGCCTCCCTGTCCATCACCAACTCCCGGAGTTCACTCAGACTCATGTCCATCGAGTCAGTGATGCCACCCAGCCATCTCATCCTCTGTCATCCCCTTCTCCTTCTGCCCCCAATCCCTCCCAGCATCAGAGTCTTTTCCAATGAGTCAACTCTTCGCATGAGGTGGCCAAAGTTCTGGAGTTTCAGCTTTAGCATCATTCCTTCCAAAGAACACCCAGGGCTGATCTCCTTCAGAATGGACTTGTTGGATCTCCTTGCAGTCCAAGGGACTCTCAAGAGTCTTCTCCAACACTACAGTTCAAAAGCATCAATTCTTTGGCACTCAGCTTTCTTCACAGTCCGACTCTCACATCCATACATGACCACAGGAAAAACCATAGCCTTGACTAGATGGACCTTTGTTGGCAAAGTAATGTCTCTGCTTTTGAATATGCTATCTAGGTTGGTCATAACTTTTCTTCCAAGGAGATAAGTGTCTTTTAATTTCATGCTGCAGTCACCATCTGCAGTGATTTTGGAGCCCAAGAAAATAAAGTCTGACACTGTTTCCACTGTTTCCCCATCTATTTCCCATGAAGTGATGGGACTGGATGCCATGATCTTTGTTTTCTGAATGTTGAGCTTTAAGCCAACTTTTTCACTCTCCTCTTTCACTTTTAACAAGAGGCTTTTTAGTTCCTCTTCACTTTCTGCCATAAGGGTGGTGTCATCTGCATATCTGAGGTTATTGATATTTCTCCCAGCAATCTTGATTCCAGCTTGTGCTTCATCCAGCCCTGCATTTCTCATGATGTACTCTGCATATAAGTTAAATCAGCAGGGTAACAATATACAGCCTTGATGTACTCCTATTTGGAACCAGTCTGTTGTTCCATGTCCAGTTCTAACTGTTGCTTCCTGACCTGCACATAGGTTTCTCAAGAGGCAGGTCAGGTGGTCTGGTATTCCCATCTCCTTCAGAATTTTCCACAGTTTATTGTGATCCACACAGTCAAAGGCTTTGGCATAGTCAATAAAGCAGAAATAGATATTTTTCTGGAACTCTCTTGCTTTTTCGATGATCCAGCGGATGTTGGCAATTTGGTCTCTGGTTCCTCTGCCTTTTCTAAAACCAGCTTGAACATCTGGAAGTTCACGTATTGCTGAAGCCTGGCTTGGAGAATTTTGAGCATTACTTTACTAGCATGTCATTGTTAGATCCATTTAAATGTCTTTTACTACTAAGTAGATTTTTCCATCCTTCATAAACATGGAATTTCTAGCTGCAAATGTTTTCAATTCCTTCATGAACATTTCGCAATTAATGCCAACTTCCAATGACCCTTTGAACTCATGTGGCTTCTCCAGCTAACTGTTTATGGACATGGTGCTTTAAGGAAAGAAATTTGATGTGCCACCCTGACTTGCCCATGGAGGACACTCCATGAGGATATTCTGATGATGAATAGCTGGAGGATGGTTGAGTTAATCCTTTCATTTCAGAGGGGGGATGATGTCCAAACACCTAGAAAATGGTTCCCTAGCTTACTTAAGCATTTCTTTAATCAAAATAAAACTCAGGACACAGAATGGCTCTTACAGAGAAGAGAGACTAGGCCATGACCAACATTAATTATTTCCAGCTGAAGAAATGACATTGGAAGGACTGTTGGGAGACACAAGGGGAGAAATAATTACTGCATAACAGGTAAAGTCACATGCTAACCAGTCATTTCAGTGCCCTTTAGTGAGCTATACTGGTCTGTAAGGTAGGAAAAGGGCGTATGAGAAGGAAAGGCTGACTCTGAAACCAAGAATGCACAGATACATGCTGCATTTGTTTAAGAAGGAAGCTACAAATAGGCCAGTGAACTTCATTTAGGCCAAGCCATCATCCCACAAGCGACTCATCCCTACAAGGCACCCATTGTACTATACCCCTGGAACAATTCCTGTCTTTATGCAATCAAACGTCCTACTGGTACCTCCAGCTTGCTAGCTGTATATTCAGAAATTTCCCCTTTAAAATCAAACAATTATGGTTGTACAAGTAGGCAGGAGCTGCAGGCAAATGCCTAGTCATTTCTACCAAAGGTCTGGATCCTATGTTGAAACATTCTTCAAGGAGTAAACTAATGCATTACTACAATATGCATTAATAACTATACTGAAAACTAATCTTTAAAGAATTTTTCTTGATTTTCCAGCTTTTCCAACGTCTCACACTCCCACATGCCACATACAGCTATTTGTGTATGACTATAGCTTAGTGCTTCCACCATCACATATGTGTTAGAAGATGATGCAGGTATCATACCTCAGAATTTGATAATGCAGATCCAAGTTTCAGTTCCATCATTCACTCAGAAATAAAATGCATGTGTGCGCACATACATATATTTACCCTGTATTTTATATCCATGTCTCTTAGTTATTAATTCACTTTTCTATGTGTACTTTAGAATTATTATATACTCAACTGTAATATGAAATATACATGAGCTTGTATCTTTGAAATAAAAAATCTACACTGATGCGTGCCAACTGTTTAACTATGCATATAAATGCCACAAAACAATTTAGAACCCTAAATGAAGGATGTTATATCCAAGTGAAACAAATGCAGGATCAGAGGTCAACAGAAAATAATTACACTCAAGAGAATTTGGACAGGACATCAACAAAAGCACAGACCATGAAATCTCTAGTGACCCAAAGAGTTAAGAAATTGCAACCAAGAGCTGTAACTTTCATCCAGTGAGAGATGCTTTCCTCAAGTTTGATATTTTTTTAATCCTCACGTTCTGGCATGACTGAACCCAGGTGGCTGGAATGGGCAATGCTGACTGACCCACATACTAGTTAGATGGAAGGGAATGTGGAATACTTAACTATTCTTTTCATATGAATAAGTATTATAAGATTTACGAAGCAGGTATTGAGAAAGAGTAGTAGACATAGGATTAAAACTCTGTCAAGGCCACTATGCTGCAAAACTCCAGGAAGTACCTCTTCTGCCACTGTGTGTGAGCATCCCCTTCCCTTACAAAGCTGACCACAAAGAGCAACAAGGGTATACAAAATGACCCGATTTGGGTTCTAATTCCGTAACTGCCACTTACTAGTTATACGAACTGGACAAATAAATCACCTCCCTTCCTAGGCTTCTATACCAAGGTTCTCAGTTTATTCTGTGTGCTGTGGGTCCCTTTGATGATCTAGTAAAGCGATAGATGCTTCCTCAGAAGGAGGTTTCTTAATTGCATAAAATAAGACAGGATTGTGAGGAATCCAATTATGATTTTTCTGATATAGTAATAAGTGTGCTTCTTTGTATTATATTAAATGTCACTATCAAGAGACAGGTCTCATAAGTACTATAATTTTGAAGCAGTGATGAATGTAAACAATGTTTTGAGACATTTGCAACAACTATAATGTGGTATAAAAATATCTGTTATATCTACTGATAACAAAATGATAGGTACCTATAATACTATTGCTCTTTGTTGCCTACATTCACTAAAACTAAACACTAAATTTCAATTAGGGGTTAGTGAAAGCAGATGATTTTTTTTTTTCCACTCAAGTTCAAGGGCATGCTGAATTTTATCTACTGACCCCAGGTTAAGAACCGTTGCTCTTTACATGTTACACAAAAAAGGAGAAACAGTTTGTTCTCCAGAATTCACTGAGTTTTGCTATGAACATATTAAACTTGATGAACAAATATTTGGTGGGCAATTTCTATGTGCCAGGCACTGTTTTAGGGTGTAGGGATACATCAGTAAACAGAAAAGACACTACTCTTGTGGAAGAAAAATTTTAGTTGTGGATGACAGACTTTAAATATTTGTTTAATAGATCACATGCATTAAACCCATGTAATGTCAGGGGATATATAGAAGGGTGAAAATGGACATAAACCAGAGGGTAGGTGCACAGGAAAGAAAGAGGAGAAGACTGTGCACTAAGCAGTCAGTGGGGAAGAGCCCCAAAGGAAGTGGGCTATCGGGAGCCATGAGGACACCCAGGAAAAGGCACCTACAGACAACAAAGTTTCAAGTACCACATTTCACCTGGCCACACTCCATTAGCAGGAGTAAGTTGAAATGCAAGCCAGCGTTACTAAGTTGGAAAATAATATGTAGACTTCCTTTTAGAATTATACACTTGTATCAGGATTGCATACTGCTTTAAAGCCTGATTTGTTTCTATCTGTTTTGCTATATACACAATTTTTTTTTAGCACATCTTATTTCATGCCAGACTGTATATTTAACCACATTAACTACAGTTGACCCTTGAACAATGGGGAGTTGGGAGTGCTGACTCTCCTTGAAGACAAAAATCCACAAATATTCAATAATTTTATATGTGGTTGTATATTTGGTTCCACTGTATACTCAATTCTGATTCTGTGGGTTCAACCAACCGTGGATCATGTAATACTGTAGTATTTAATACTGAAAAAAATGTACGTACAAGTAACCCTGCACAGGTCAAACCCATAGTGTTTAGGGATCAACTGTAATTTATTCCTAACAAGAATCCTGAAGAATATGACCTATCAGTTATCTTGCTTCACAGATAAGAAAACAGAGGTTCAGAGAGATTAAATTAATTGCCCATATTTGCCAAGTAAAGTAAGTAGGTAGCAGGACCAGGATTTGAATGCAGTAAATATCATATATAAATCTACTTATCACATCATACTGCTCCTTGAAATCAGTATTGTTCTCTGACAAGACAGCAATCTATCTCAGATACCATATTTTAAAAGTTGCTAAAAAAAAAAAGTACTGAGAATTGTACATTAAATGAGAAAAATGTGCACTGCATGCCTTAGGGAAAATACTCACAGAACAAAATGCTGAGCCACAGTGGGATCAGAGAAAGAAAAATTCCTGACTAGGGGAAAGACAGTCATTTGGAAATCCCATTGGAAAATCTTGGTCTCCATAATCTCTTTTAATATCTATTTGGGATTAGCAAAAAATTAAGAACAATTCAGAAAGCTAATCAGATTGACTTTGTTTACTGTCAAGAATACAAATTGGATGGGGTTATAAAAAACATAATGAGGGTAAGAGAGAACCAGGACGGAGGTGGTAAGCAAAGATTTGAATGTGTTGACCATTAACTTGTGATTGTATTTTTTAATGTCACTGTGGGAGAACCAGATGGGAATGACTACAAGCAGTTGGATTGTGCAGGTCTGGGATGCCAGAATCTGAAAGTCTGGAGAAATACCTAGTTGAAAATAGAACTGCAGGAATCATGAGCCTGTGGACAAAGATAGACAATTACACCAAACATTTAAGGTATGCCCGGAGGATGGAGGCAGCAAAGTAGACTGCAACAGAGTAAGTTAGAGAGGGCTGGGAAGCCAGCAGAGTACAGTATCAGAATCTATAGAGATCTCAAGTAAGAAAGTCAAGGATTGGTGGGATAAAGGGCTAGGGGATGGAGAAGTCAGTGCATTGGAGCCTTTAATAGACCACTTGCTGACATGGTGGCAGAGAGTCTGAAGGGCGTGGAGTGGGAGGTGAACAGAATGCTAACATTAGAACATAACTCATTTAACTCATGTACTTTCTTGTTAAATATAAAAGAGACAGAGACAGTAGCTAGATGCCAAAGCAAAATCCACAAATGGAGAGGCTGAAGCTATCTGAAAAATAATAATTCATGGATAAGTACCTAAAAGAAACAAGGGACAAGAACAAGGGCACTGATAAAGGAATGAGCATTAAGGAAGAAAAGCAGGTGCTTCAGCTCCTGAGCTAAGTAAGCAGCAGTTCGCAAACAGAGTGGGGAACATGTTATAGATTTTTTATAGAAATGTTTTGCCTGGAAAACAAATGGAGGTTCAATTGGCATTGTGTAAGTGAAGAAAGCTGAGTACTGAAGAATTGACGCTTTTGAACTGTGGTGTTGGAGAAGACTCTTGAGAGTCCCTTGGACTGGAAGGAGATCCAACAAGTCCATTATACAGGAGATCAGTCCTGGGTGTTCTTTGGAAGAAATGATGCTAAAGCTGAAACTCCAATACTTTGGCCACCTCATGCAAAGAGTTGACTCATTGGAAAAGACTCTGATGCTGGGAGGGATTGGGGGCAGGAGGAGAAGGGGACGACAGAGGATGAGATGGCTGGATGGCATCAACTCGATGGTTGTGAGTCTGGGTGAACTCCAGGAGTTGGTGATGGACGGGGGGCCTGGCGTGCTGCAATTCATGGGGTCGCAATTCATGGGGTCGCAAAGAGTCGGACATGACTGAGTGACTGAAATCAACTGAAGTGGGACCAAGGAGAAAAGACACCTTGTGATTCATGAGACACGATGATTGTTCCATGTCCCAGTTCAGTTCAGTTCAGTTCAGTCGCTCAGTCGTGTCTGACTCTTTGCGACCCCATGAATCGCAGCACGCCGGGCCTCCCTGTCCATCACCAACTCCTGGAGTTCACCCAGACTCACATCCATTGAGTCAGTGATGCCATCCAGCCATCTCATCCTCTGTTGTCCCCTTCTCCTCCTGCCCCCAATCCCTCCCAGCATCAGAGTCTTTTCCAATGAGTCAACTCTTCACATGAGGTGGCCAAAGTACTGGAGTTTCAGCTTTAGCATCATTCTTTCCAAAGAAATCCCAGGGCTGATCTCCTTCAGAATGGACTGGATGGATCTCCTTGCAGTCCAAGGGACTCTCAAGAGTCTTCTCCAACACCACAGTTCAAAAGTATCAATTCTTCGATGCTCAGCCTTCTTCACAGTCCAACTCTCACATCCATACATGACCACAGGAAAAACCATAGCCTTGACTAGACGAACCTTTGTTGGCAAAGTAATGTCTCTGCTTTTGAATATGCTATCTAGGTTGGTCATAACTTTCCTTCCAAGGAAGTATTATCAAATTCCTAAGAGACATTCATGTAGTTGAATAATCTGTGATAAAAAAAATTCTATTGTACAATAAGAACCAAGTGCCTACAAATGGCTTTAATACATACAGATTTCCCAGGTTTACAACTAGTGTGTAACTCAAGGAAAAAAATTGATTTAGGTTTTGTTCAGAACTTTACCAAGAATTGGTCATAATTTCAAAAATTCACATGATAACAAGAGAGACAGTTCAACAAGAAATATAGTTAGCATTGGACATCAAATGTCACATATTTTATGATCACCTTTATGAAATATCCAGAAAAGGCAAATTCATAAAGAGCAGTTTCTTGAATTGATGGTTTAGTTTGGGTCTAGGCAACATTCCTAGTCAAGAGCTAAAACTAACCTGGGCTTACTTACTAGCTGGAGTCTGGAGACAGGCCATCCAATTCAGTGGAAGTTGTTTTCTAAAAGTAAAATTGAATCAGAAATTGGGTTTGAAAGGGAAAAGAATATGCTGAACATTGGGTGTGTTATACACACAGACAAGGCAGTATCATCCACTAGGTCCTTCTTTAGGAGTGATTTACTGGCTAAAGGTTCTGTAAGACTACACAGGTTGAAAAAAGTATATTGAGCTGCTACCATATGGCAGGCACAGAGCCATGCCAGGTGCAGTGCTAAGGCCTGGGGACAGAAAGATGAATGAAATACTTGAAGGCCTCAGAGGAGTGCTTGGCCATGTGAGAGAAAGCAAACAATTAAAACCAGGAAGTGAATACCTAGACTGGATTTGAAATACTCTAAGGCCTTTGCTGCTTAGAGTGTGGTCTGGGGACCAGCAGTACTGGTGTTTCTGGGAGCTTATTAAAACACATAATCTCAGACTGTATTCAAACTATGAACTGGAATCTGCATTTCAACAAGAGCTCCAAGTAACGCATACATACATGATGTTCGAGAAGTGCTGCTCTAGGAGGGTTTAGTTTGGGGCTGGGCTTTAAGGAAAGGACCAGATTTTGACTATTGTGTTTCTTTTCTTCAGAGTCTTGGTTTTTTTAGTAAAAGTATTACACCTTGTACTTACTAAAAAAAAAAGCAAAAACTCTACATGATTGTATTAAACATTCTTTTCGACTCTGGGAGGTGGTAGCTATTTATTAGCATTATTAGGTCTTCTGATCACTGGGTGATGCTTTTGACATCAGGTGGATTGTTTAATTAGAAGCTGATACAAATCTCTTGACTGTTCCCCATATATAAACTGAACCCTGGAGATGCAAAGATAAATTTGACAGCCCCTGGCTTCAAGAGTTAATTTTCTGGGACTTCCTTGGTGATCCAGTGATTAAGAATCTGCCTACCAATAGAGAGGACACAGTTTTGACCCTTGGTCCAGGAAGATCCCATATACTGTGGAGCAACTAAGCCCATGCACCCAACTACTAAGCCTGTGCTCTAGAGCCCATACACCACAACTACTGAGCTGCACACTTAACAGACTGCATGCAGCAACAAGGCAAACCACTGCAAGCAGAAGCCTGAGCATCACAGCTGGAGAGTAGCCCCCCTTCGCCTCAACTAGAGAAAGCCTGCACACAGCAACAAAGACCCAGGGAAGGCAAAAAAGAATTTTTTAAAAACAGTTACTTTTCTGGCAATGGCTTGTTTTGAGTTACCATTTGCTCTAGGAAAAAATGGCCAGTCACATTCATAATGAAAATATAACTACAAATTCTTCACCACACCTGGAAAGTAAGATGACTATATATCCTTGTTTTCCAGGAAAGTCCCAATTTATTCTTATTGCCCATAGGTAGTTATTAATAGCATCACTTTTCATTCTCAAAAGCACTCAATTTGAATAACAAATTTTAGGGTCACCCTGTCTACAGCTAAGACATGGTCATTGAGAAATGCAATGTTACTATTACAGGATGCTTTGAAACTGACCAAGGGAAGGAAAAGGAATGTGGTTCCTTAGCAGTAAGGTTGTCATTAACACAATGAGGGCCAAGGAATAGACCAAGGCATGTAGCTATGGTTGATGTAAATAGTTTGAGAGGAACCCATGTGTTTTACAAACCCATGCACACACACACACACACACACACACACACACACACACACACACGATCTGTAATATAGTTGGGGAGAAAAATGAAGAATCAAATTGACCAACATTTTAAGAGTATGTTATAGGGCCTTTAGAATATTAAAGCTTACCAAAAATCATTCAACTCCTCACCAAGATCAGATTAAGAAAACACTTGATTGAAATTCAGGAATCTAACACATAGCACCATTTACTTTTCCAGGCTACTGATAAATCTGAACTGGCCTTCTCTTTCTTCTAGTCCAGTGAATTGTAACCTTCTAAGAACCAATACCCCTTTCCATAATACATTTTGGCAACACTTCTATTACTATATTGCTACAAAATTCACAGATAACATAACTCACCTACAAACAATTTTAAAAATCAAAATAGTGCTCTGGTTCTAATATTGATATAAAAAGAAAGTAATCTACAAGGAAATAAAATGTATTTCAATATATAAATTATCAAGTGAGATCTCATGAGTCAAACGCTTGCTGATATTTGAAGAATCAGTGTGAACTGGATAGCAACAAACAGAATGATAGATGTGTGCTCTTCCCTCCCGCTTCATCCTCAGGAACAACCTTTGTTTCTTCTTCCTTGAAAACATCCACTTATAGGTCTCTATTTGCTAGGGCCATTGCTCCTGTTTTGATTTAGCCTTCTGATCGTTATACTAATTTGGTGCAAATCATTTATTACCTAGTCTCTTTAAAACTAGTACATTTGGGGCTGGTGCACTGGGACGACCCAGAGGGATGGTATGGGGAGGGAGGAAGGAGGAGGGTTCAGGATGGGGAACACATGTATAATTTTTTTTTAATTAAAATTGAATTAAAAAAAATAAAATAAAAACAGGGAAAAAAAATTAAAAAAAAAAAAAACTAGTACATTTTTGAGATTAGTTGTCAGTTGCTTCATTCGCTATTATTTTCTCCCATTCTGAAGCCTGTCTTTTCACCTTGCTTATAGTTTCTTTTGTTGTGCAGAAGCTTTTAATTTTATTTAGATCCCATTTGTTTATTTTTGCTTTTATTTCCAATATTCTGGGAGGTGGGTCATAGAGGATCCTGCTGTGATGTATCTCAGAGAGTGTTTTGCCTATGTTCTCCTCTAAGAGTTTTATAGTTTCTGGTCTTATGTTTAGATCTTTAATCCATTTTGAGTTTATTTTTGTGTATGGTGTTAGAAAGTGTTCTAGTTTCATTCTTTTACAAACGGTTGGCCAGTTTTCCCAGCACCACTTGGTAAAGAGATTGCCTTTTCTCCGTTATATATCCTTGCCTCCTTTGTCAAAGATAAGGTGTCCATAGGTGCATGGGTTTATCTCTGGGCTTTCTATTTTGTTCCATTGATCTATTTTTCTGTCTTTGTGCCAGTACCATACTGTCTTGATGACTGTAGCTTTGTAGTAGAGCCTGAAGTCAGGCAGGTTGATTCCTCCAGTTCTATTCTTCTTTCTCAAGATTGCTTTGGCTATTTGAGGTTTTTTGGATTTCCATACAAATTGTGAAATTATTTGTTCTAGCTCTGTGAAGAATACCGTTGGTACCTTGATAGAGATTGCATTGAATCTATAGATTGCTTTGGGTAGTATACTCATTTTCATTATATTGATTCTTCCAATCCATGAACATGGTATATTTCTCCATCTATTAGTGTCCTCTTTGATTTCTTTCAACAGTGTTTTATAGTTTTCTATATATAGGTCTTTAGTTTCTTTAGGTAGATATATTCCTAAGTATTTTATTCTTTTCATTGCAATGGTGAATGGAATTGTTTCCTTAATTTCTCTATTTTCTCATTATTAGTGTATAGGAATGCAAGGGATTTCTGTGTGCTGATTTTATATCCTGCAACTTTAGTATATTCATTGATTAGCTCTAGTAATTTTCTGGTGGAGTCTTTAGAGTTTTCTGTATAGAGGACCATGTCATCTGCAAACAGTGAGAGTTTTATTTCTTCTTTTCCAATTTGGACAGCCCAATCAAAAAATGGGCCAAAGAACTAAATAGACATTTCTCCAAAGAAGACATACAGATGGCTAACACACACATGAAGAGATGTTCAACATCACTCATTATCAGAGAAATGCAAATCAAAACCACAATGAGGTACCATTTCACGCCAGTCAGAATGGCTGCGATCCAAAAGTCTACAAGCAATAAATGCTGGAGAGGGTGTGGAGAAAAGGGAACCCTCTTACACTGTTGCTGGGAATGCAAACTAGTATAGCCACTATGGAGAACAGTGTGGAGATTCCTTAAAAAACTGGAAATAGAACTGCCTTATGATCCAGCAATCCCACTGCTGGGCATACACACCGAGGAAATCAGAATTGAAAGAGACACGTGTACCCCAGTGTTCATCGCAGCACTGTTTATAATAGCCAGGACATGGAAGCAACCTAGATGTCCATCAGCAGATGAATGGATAAGAAAGCAGTGGTACATATACACAATGGAGTATTACTCAGCCATTAAAAAGAATACATTTGAATCAGTTCTAATGAGGTGGATGAAACTGGAGCCTATTATACAGAGTGAAGTAAGCCAGAAAGAAAAACACCAATACAGTACACTAACGCATATATATGGAATTTAGAAAGATGGTAACAACAACCCTGTATATGAAACAGCAAAAGAGACACAAATGTATAGAACAGTCTTTTGGACTCTGTTGGGGGGTGGGGATGATTTGGGAGAATGGCATTAAAACATGTATAATACCATATAAGAAACGAATCGCCAGTCCAGGTTCAATGCAGGATACAGGAAGCTTGGGGCTGGTGCACTGGGATGACCCAGAGGGATGGTATGGGGAGGGGGATGGGAGGGGGGTTCAGGATGGGGAACACATGTACACCCATGGCGGATGCATGTTGCTGTATTGCAAAACCAATACAATATTGTAAAGTAAAAATAATAATAAAAAAATTAAAGAAATAAGTTTAAATGCAAAATAATAATAATAAATAAATAAAAATAAAACTAGTACAGCCCATACCCCATACTATTTCTCTTTCCTCATCACACAGCTTCCAGAGACATCCTACTCATCATTCCACTCCAGTGTTTAAAAAACTTCAAAGACTATCTGTTCCCAAATTCTATGTCATCCTCCTCTTTCATATTACTAGACATTCTAGAACACTCTCCCTCAGTTCCTACATCTTATTTACCCATCATTTGAAACTTTTCCCCCAGCAAAATTAATCATTGAGTTCCTTCTATCCACACAATTATTTACACACACTTCTAACACCAATCACATTGCACTACAGTTTCTTTCTTATCAATCTGGCTTTGTTGTTGTTGTTCAGTTACTCAGTCCCATCTCTTTGCGACCCCAAGTACTGCATGCAGCACACCATGGCTTCCCTGTCCTTCACCACCTCCCAAAGCTTGCTCAAACTCATGTATATGGAGGGAGTCAGTGATAATATCCAACTCCTTCTGCCTTCAATCTTTCCACCATCAGGAAATGAGTCAGCTCTTTTCCAGTGAGTCAGCTCTTTCCATCAGGTGGCCAAAGTATTGGAGCTTCAGCTTCAGCATCAGTCCTTCCAATAAATATTCAGGATTGACTTCCTTTAGGATTGACTGGTTTGATCTCCTTGCAGTCCATGAGATTCTCAAGAGTCTCCTCTGATACCACAGTTCAAAAGCATCAATTCTTTGGCATTCAGGCTTCTTTACGGTCCAACTCTCACATCCATCCATGACTACTGAAAAACCAGTTTTCACTACACAGATCTTTGTTGGCAAAGTAAAATGTCTTTGCTTTTTAATATGCTGTCTGGTTATAGTTTTTCTTCCAAGAAGCAAGTGTCTTTTAATTTCATGGCTGCAGTCAACATCTGCAGTGATTTTAGAGCCCCAAAACATAAGTCTGTCACTGTTTCTACTTTTTCCCCATCTATTAGCCATGAACTGATGGGACCAGATGTCATGATCTTATTAGTTTCTTGAATATTGTTTTAAGCCAGCTTTTTCTCTCTCCTCTTTCATCTTCATCAGAAGGCTCTTTAGTTCCTCTTCATTTTCTGCTATGAGGACGGTGTCATCTGCATATATGAGGTTACTGGTGTTTCTCCTGGCAATCCAGATTCTAGCTTGTGCTTCATCCAGCCAGGAATTCTGCATGATGTACTCTGCATATGCGTTAAATAAGCAGCATGACAATATACAGCCTTGATGTACTCCTTTCACAATTTCCAACCAGTCCATTGTTCCTAACTGTTGCCTCTTGACCTGCATACAGGTTTCACAAGAGGCAGGTAATGAAGTCTGGTATTCCCATCTCTTGAAGAATTTTCCACAGTTTGTTATAATCCATATAGTCAAAGGCTTTAGCATAGTCAATAAAGCAGAAGTACATGTTTTTCTGGAATTCTCTTGCTTTATCTATGACCCAACGGATGTTGACTGGAGAGGGAATGACAAATCACTTCAGTATTCTTGCCTTGAAAACCCATGAAGAGTATGAAAAGGCAAAAAGATAGGACACTGAAAGATGAACTCCCCAGGATGGGAGGTGCCCAATATGCTACCGGAGAAGAATGGAAAAATAACTCCGGAAAGAGTGAAGAGATATAGCCAAAGCAAAAACAATATCCAGTTGTGGATCTGACTGCTGATGGAAGTAAAGTCTGATGCTATAAAGAACAATATTGCATACGAACCTGGAATGTTAGCTTGGTGAATCCATGAATAAAAAAAGCAGAAGATATTAAAAGAGGTGACAATAATAAACAGTTCAGTTCAGTTGCTCAGTCATGTCCAACTCTTTGCGACCCCATGAATCGCAGCACACCAGGCCTCCCTGTCCATCACCAACTCCTGGAGTTTACCCAAACTCATGTCCATCGAGTCGGTGATGCCATCCAGCCATCTCATCCTTTGATATCCCCTTCTCCTCTGCCCCCAATTCCTTCCAATATCAGGGTATTTTCCAATGAGTGAATTCTTTGCATGAGGTGACCAAAGTATTGGAGTTTCAGCTTCAGCATCATTTCTTCCAATGAACACCCAGGACTGATCTCCTTTAGGATGGACTGGTTGGATCTCCTTGCAGTCCAAGGCACTCTCAAGAGTCTTCTCCAACACCACAGTTCAAAAGCATCAATTCTTCGGGGCTCAGCTTTCTTCACAGTCCAACTCTCACATCCATACATGACCACAGGAAAAAGCATAGCCTTGACTAGATGGACCTTTGTTGGCAAAGTAATGTCTCTGCTTTTCAATATGCTATCTAGGTCGGTCATAACTTTCCTTCCAAGGAGTAAGCGTCTTTTAATTTCATGGCTGCAGTCACCATCTGCAGTGATTTTGGAGCCCCAAAAAATAAAGTTTGACACTGTTTCCACTGTTTCCCCATCTATTTCCCATGAAGTGATGGGACCAGATGCCATGATCTTAGTTTTCTGAATGTTGAGCTTTTAGGTCAACTTTTTCACTCTCCTCTTTCACTTTCATCAAAAGGCTCTTTAGTTCCTCTTCACTTTCTGCCATAAGGGTGGTGTCATCTGCACATCTGAGGTTATTGATATTTCTCCCACAATCTTGATTCCAGCTTGTGCTTCTTCCAGACCAGCGTTTCTCATGATGTACTCTGCATAGAAGTTAAATCAGCAGGGTGACGATATACAGCCTTGACGTCCTCCAAGAATACACAGAACCTATACAAAAATGATCTTCATGACCCAGATAACCATGATGGTGTAACTACTCACCTAGAGCCAGACATCCTGGAATGCAAAGTCAACTGGGCCTTAGGAAGCATCACTAGGAACAAAGCTAGTAGAGGTGATGGAATCCCAGTTGAGCTATTTAAAATCCTAAAAGATGATGCTGTGAAAGTACTGCACTCAGTTTGCCAGCAAATTTGGAAAACTCAGCAGTAGCCACAGGACTGGAAAAGGTCAGTTTTCATTCCAGTCCCAAAGAAGGGCAATGCCAAAGAATGTTCAAACTACTGCACAATTGTACTCATCTCACACTCTAGCAAAGTAATGCTCAAAATTCTCCAAGCCAGGCTTCAATAGTACATGAACATGAACATCCAGCTGTTCAAGCTGGATTTAGAAAAGGCAGAGGAACCAGAGATCAAATTGCCAAGTCTGTTGGATCATTGAAAAAGCAAGAGAGTTCCAGAAAAGCATCTACTTATGCTTTATTTATTATGCAAAAGCCTCTGACTATGTGGATCACAACAAACTGTGAAAAATTCTGAAAGAGATAGGAATACCAAACCACCTGACCTGCCTCCTGAGAAATCTTTATGCAAGTCAAGAATCAACAGTTAGAACTGGACATGGAACAACAGATTGGTTCCAAATTGGGAAAGGAGTACATCAAGGTTGGATACTGTCACCATGTTTATTTAACATATATGGAGAGTACATCATGCGAAATGCTGCACTGGATGAAGCACAAGACAGAATCAAGATTTCCAGGAGAAATATCTAACCTCAGATATGCAGATGACATCACCCTTATGGCAGAAAGCAAAGAAAAAATAAAGAGCATCTTGATGAAAATGGAAGGAGAGTGAAAAAGTTGGCTTAAAACTCAACGTTCAGAAAACTAAGATCATGGCATCTGGTCCCATCACTTCATGGCAAATAGATAGCGAAACACTGGAAACAGTGAGAGACTTTATTTTCTTGGGCTCCAAAATCATTGCAGATGGTGACAGCAGCCATGAAATTAAAAGATGCTTGCTCCTTGGAAGAAAAGCTATGACCAACGTACACAGCAAATTAAAAAGCAGAGACATTACTTTGCCAACAAAGGTCCCACCTAGTCAAAGCTATGGTTTTTCCAGTAGTCATGTATGGCTGTGACAGTTGGACTATAATGAAAGCTGAGCTCTGAAGAATTGAACTGTGGTATTGGAGAAGACTCTTGAGAGTCCCTTGACTGGCAAGGAGATCCAATCAGTCAATTCTAAAGGAAGTCAGTACTGAATATTCATTGGAAGGACTGATGTTAGCTGAAACTCTAGTACTTTGGCCACTTGGTGAGAAAGAACTGACTCACTGGAAAAGATCGTGATTCTGGGAAAGACTGAAGGAGGGAGGAGAAGCGGCTGACAAAGGATGAGATGGTTGGATGGCCTCACTGACTCCGTGTACATGAGTTTGAGGAAGCTCTGTGAGATGGTGAAGGAAAGGGAAGCCTGGCCTGCTGCAGTCCATGGAGTCACAAAGAGTCGGACATGACTGAGAGATTGAACTGAACTGAAAGGATTTTGGCTATTTGATCTCTGGTTTCTCTGCCTTTTCTTAATCTAGCTTGAACATCTGGAAGTTTTCATTTTTCATAATGTTGAAGCCTGGCTTGGAGAACTTTGAGCATTACTTTGCTAGCATGTGAGATGAGTACAATTGTGCAGTAGTTTGAACATTCTTTGGCATTGCCCTTCTTTGGGACTGGAATGAAAACTCACCTTTCCCAGTCCTGTGGCCACTGCTGAGTTTTCCAAATTTGCTGGCAAACTGAGTGCAGCACTTTCACAGCATCATCTTAGGACTTGAAATAGCTCAGCTGGAATTCCAACAACTCCACTAGCTTTGTTCCTATTGATGCTTCCTAAGGCCCACTTGACTTTGCATTCCAGGATATCTGGCTATAGGTGAGTGATCATGATTATCTGGGTCCTGAAGATCTTTTTTGTATAGTTCTTCTGTGTATTCTTGCCACCTCTTCTAAATATCTTCTGCTTCTGTTAGGACCATGCCATTTCTGTCCTTTATTGTGCCCATTTTTGCATGAAATATTCCCTAGGTATCTCCAATTTTCTTGAAGACATCTCTAGTCTTTCTCGTTATACTGTTTTCCTCTATTTCTTTGCATTGTTCACTTAGGAAGGCTTTCTTATCTCTCTTTGCTATTCTTTGAAACTCTGCATTCAGATAGGTATATCTTTCCTTTTCTCCCTAGCCTTTTGCTTCTCTTCTTTTCTCAGCTATTTGTAAGGCCTTCTCAGACAACCATTTTTCATTTTTTCATTTCTTTTTTGGGGGGGATGGTTTTGATCACAGCCTCCTATACAATGTCACGAACCTCTGTCCATAGCTCTTCAGGCACTCTATCAGATCTAATCCCTTGAATTTGCTTGTCACTTCCACTGTATAATGAAAGGGATTTGATTTAGGTCATACCTGAACAGCCTAATGCTTTCCCCTATTTTCTTCAATTTAAGCCTGAATCTGGCAACAAGGAGTTCATGATCTGAGCCACAGTCAGCTCCCAGTCTTATTTTGCTGACTGTATAGAGCTTCTCCATCTTTGGCTGCAAAGAATATATTCAATCTAGTATTGGCATCTGGTGGTGTCCATGTCTAATGTTGTCTCTTGTCAATAGAGCTCCTTCCCATCCTCCAGGAGTTGAACTCCTTAAAGACAAGATTTAACTTGAATCATTCATCTGTATAATCTGAAGAACAAATCGCTGGTCTCGTATAGAATTGAGGCTGATTACTTGTTTCTCAAATGAATGAGAAATCTAACAAATTAGTGAATGAAATATAAAAGACTGCCTCTGCAGTCCAGGATTGTAAAATAAATTAAGTCTGCCCATGGAAGATTTACATATAGCATCTTTTACCAGCCTTTGATTTGTCTGGTTTCAAAGTCCAAACACTAATAAATGAGGGCCAGCATAATTTAATGAACTTGCCCAAGGTAGCCCAGGTATTAAGCAGAAAAAAACACAACAAACATACATCATACCTTCTTGCTCTTTCTGATACAGTGTGTTTACCTCTGGTAAGTGGTGAGTGAGACTCCATATCTAAGAAATATACTTTTTATAGAAGAGAAGTTTTTCTATAAAATCCTTGTGAACTTCTTTTGTTGATGCTCTATTGGAAAATATAATATTCATTGTACACTGGGAAGATGTGTAGGGTTCAGGAAGTTTAGAAGAGCAGAGGGAAAAACCTAACAAGAGGCGGTTTATCCTGTAAGCTTGCCACTTCATTTTTGGTCCACAGAGTGAAAGAAATGTTTTCTAGAGTCATCATTAATAACCAAGCATCCTGTTAATAATCCAATCTGTGGATCAATAAATGCTGAGGAGATCTTTGCCCAGGAGCACCAATAATACCCTTTTGGTCCTGGAGTGGGGCACAGTCTTCTTAGCGATCTTTTAGCTGAACTCAATGTAAATAGAGATGAGAAGCCCTGTGGTTCAATAGGTACGCAGAGCTTAGCAGCTTTGCATAATGATGATAAACAGAAGGGGAAAATGTTAGATGGAGTATGAGTATTCTTGAGGGGAGGCTCAGCCATTTCAATATTTTCAAAGTTGACCCTAGTTTGATAAACCTGTTCAACATGATATGCGCTTCTATAGTCACCAGGCATTTCTTTATGGGAGTTCTTCAGTTCAGTTGCTCAGTCGTGTCCGACTCTTTGTGACCCTATGGACCACAGCACACCAGGCATCCCTGTCCATCATCAACTCCCAGAGTTCACCCAAACTCATGTCCATTGAGTCGGTGATGCCACCCAACCATTTCATCCTCTGTGGGCCCCTTCTCCTCCTGCCCTAAATCTTTCCCAGCATCGGGGTCTTTTCAAATGAGTCAGCTCTTTGCACCAGGTGGCCACAGTATTGGAGTTTCAGCTTCAGCATCAGTCCTTCCAATGAACACCCAGGGCTGATCTCCTTTAAGATGGACTGGTTGGACTTCCTTGCAGTCCAACGGACTCTCAAGAGCCTTTTCCAACATCACAGTTCAAAAGCATCAATTCTTCGGCACTCAGCTTTCTGTATAGTCCAACTCTCACATCCATACAGGGCTACTGGAAAAACCACAGTCTTGACTAGATGTACCTTTGTTGGCAAAGTAATGTTTCTGCTTTTTAATATGCTGTCTAGGTTGGTCATAACTTTCAAGGAGTTATGTGTCTTTTAATTTCATGGCTGCAGTCACCATCTGCAGTGATTTTGGAGCCCCCAAAAATAAAGTCAGCCACTGTTTCCCCACTGACTTGCCATGAAGTGATGGGACCAGATGCCATGATCTTAGTTTTCTGAATGTTGAGCTTTAAGCCAACTTTTTCACTCTCCTCTTTCACTTTCATCAAGAAGCTCTTTAGTTCTTCTTCACTTTCAGCCATAAGGGTGGTGTCATCTGCATATCTGAGGTTATTGATATTTCTCCTGGCAATCTTGATTCCAGCTTGTGCTTCATCCAGCCCAGCGTTTCTTATGACGTACTCTGCATATAAGTTAAATAAGAATGGTGACAATATACAGCCTTGACGTACTCCTCTCCCGATTTGGAACCAGTCTGTTGTTCCATGTCCAGTTCTATCTGTTGCTTCCTGACCTGCATATAGGTTTCTCAAGAGGCAGGTCAGGTGGTCTGGTATTCCCATCTCCTTCAGAATTTTCCACAGTTTATTGTGATCCACACAGTCAAAGGCTTTGGCATAGTCAATAAAGCAGAAATAGATGTTTTTCTGGAACTCTTGCTTTTTCAATGATCTGGTGGGTGTTGCCAATTTGATCTCTGGTTCCTCTGCCTTTTCTAAAACCAGCTTGAACTCTGGAAGTTTACAGTTCACGTATTGCTGAAGCCTGGCAATGGGAGTTCTTACTCAACATAATTACAGTCTAGGTGACCATTTAGGAACATCTGTATTTGCATGTTTTCTCTGTGCTCCTTCCTCTCCATTCAGCTCACTGCATTGTATATCTAGGCTTCCCTTGTGACTCAGCAGGTAAAGAATCCACCTGCAATGCAGGAGACCTGGGTTCGCTCCCTGGGTTGGGAAGATCCCCTGGAGAAGGGAAGGCTACACATTCCAGTATTCTGGCCTGGAGAATCCCATGGACAGAGAAGCCTGGCAGGCTACAAGCCCATAGCATTGCAAAGAGTCAGGCAGGACTGAAGTCACTTAGCATTCACACATATAGACTTTAACCCATAAAAAATAACATGGTTTTCCAATAAACGATTTTCCAATAACGGTTTTCCTATGGTTTTCCTGAGCACTGAATAATGTATGTATATGTATGTGTGTTTGTATGTGCGTGCATACACACATGTGTGCATGTGCCCTTAAAAAGGATAAAATGGAAAGCCTGGAAGTGAAATATCTTCCCAAGATCACAGAGACAAGGGGCAGGATAGGGATTTGACCTCAGCTCTAAAGTAAAGCAAGGCACTCATTATTATTTTTTCACCATCCCATCCCTGACACATAGCAGATGCTCAACATACCTTTGTTGGAGGAATGTATGTGCCATTGAGTCTCAGTTTTCTGCCCTGTTCCTGCCAATTCCTTCCCCATCAGTTCAGAAAACCTCCATACTCCAGAGGCTAAGATGCTCTTTATCAACTGAGAGCAGTACTTAAAAGACTACAAGGGAGGGGAGAGCAGCCATTGCTAATGGCGGACACTTGGAATAAGGAAAGCACCTACAAAGGAGCAAAGTTTTCCTTCTAAACTTCTTGAAGCCTTGGCGGGACTGTGTTCTAGACTTCACTCTGAAAGAGTTGTCCATATGCTGGAAGCATCATTGTGGATACTGAGTAAATGCAAACCCAGAAGAGTATACGGATGACACAGCACCCTCATTTCTTACCCAAGGCAAATACACTCTCTTGATTTACTTCTACCTTTTAGAAATCTCTTTCCTGATGTTTGTGATATAGCTAATATGCGAGGCCCTAGGGCTGAGGTTAAGTCCTGTTTGTTTGTTTGTCTTCTTGTTATATTCATTGGTATAATTTAGTGAGCTCAGAAGCCAAGCTGATGTGATTTTGAACTCCAGATTCAAAGAAAACAAGCTGTGTGGCCTTGGGCAAGGCACTTAACCACTCTGAGCATTAGTCCCTTTAAATCTAAAATCACTTGATGTTGCTTGCCCCATGCACTTACTATAAAGATAATCACATAATATATTAATTGAGAGACTTGGCAGCAATTTGCAAGTGCTTGGAGTCAGGCCAATTTCCAGCTCTGTCGGCTTTGAGCAAGATTTTTCTCACCTGTTAACAACTATAACAATAATGCCTAGCTGACAGAATTGCTACAAAGATTTAATTAGATGATGTACTTAAAGAGTATAGTATGTACTTAACATATATTTGTCCTATTCCTTGTCCATTCCTTCCTCTCAATTTCTGAAATCTGAATTTATTTTGTCACTGCTTTTCACTCTGCACATAATAGTCTGAGCAATCATACATCTCTACGGTCCATTCCATATCTTCTGTTTTCCCACTTATAACTTGACATGTATGTCTTATACTTTCCAGGTGGCCTGCCTTTAGTTCAATCACAGCTCAGTGCCATGGTCAAACTCCCCTTTTCCACTCAAGACTCTTCCTTGCCATTATACTCACCAAGCCATTCCATTATGAATTAGGATAAATTCCTTACCATCTCCAAAGCTCTCTCCCCATCCAAATTGTAGGTCAAATGTGTCTCTATCATTGTAATTCATGTCCACCACTTCCTCAAAGCAAATATTATCTCAATCTCTCTTTCTCTCTTTTTTTTTTTTCCAATCTTACCTTGGGAGTAGGAGGTACCCCTGTCCTATTCTAGAGTTTCTAAATGAGTATTCAAAACCTTTGACTGTGTAGATCACAACAAACTGTGGAAAACTCTTAAAAAGATGGGAATATCAGACCACCTTACCTCCCTCCTGAGAAATCTGTATGTAGGTCAAGAAGTAACAGTAAGAACCTGACATGGAATAATGGACTGGTTCCAAATTGGGAAAGAAGTATGTCAAGGCTGTATATTGTCACCCTGTTTATTTAATTTATATGCAGAGTACAACACGTGAAATGCCAGGCTGGATGAAGCACAAGCTGGAATAAAGATGGCAGGCAGAAATATCAATAACCTCAGATATGCAGATGATACCACCCTTATAGCAGAAAGGGAAGAGGAACTGAAGGGTCTCTTGATGAAAGTGAAACAGGAGAGTGAAAAAGCTGGTTTACTCAATATTCCAAAAATGAAGATCATGGCATCCGGTCCCATCACTTCATGGCAAATAGATGGGGAAGCAATGGAAACAGTGACAAACTTTATTTTCTTGGGCTCCAAAATCACTGCAGATGGTGACTGCAGCCATGAAATTAAAAGACGCTTGCTCCTTGGAAGAAAAGCTATGACCAACCTAGACAGCATATTAAAAAGCAGATACATTACTTTGCTAACAAAGGTCCCATCGAGTTAAAGCTATGGTTTTTCCAGTAGTCGTGTATGGCTGTGAGAGTTGGACTATAAAGAAAGCTGAGTGCTGAAGAATTGATGCTTTTGAACTGTGGTGTTGGAGAAGACTCTTGGAGTCCCTTGGCCTGCAAGGAGATCCAATCAGTCAATCCTAAAGTCAGTACTGAATATTCACTGGAAGGACTGATGTTGAAGCTGAAACTCCAGTACTTTGGCCACTTGATAAGAAGAACTGACTCACTGGAAAAGACCATGATTCTGGGAAAGATTGAAGGCGGGAGGAGAAGAGGCGTTGAACAGAGGATGAGATTTGGATGGCATCACCGACTCGATGGACATGAGTTTGAGCAAGCTCTGGGAGATGGTGAAGGACAGGGAAGCCTGGTGCGCTGCAGTCCATGGGGTCACAGAGTCGGACATAACTGAGTGACTGAACTGAACTGATTCAAAGGCTTGGAACAGAAAGAGTATGTTCTTATTTGCTTTGGAATTTCTTCATTTCCCCAAACACTGATTAGAACTTCTCCTGCCCATCCTCCCCAATGCAAAACAAAGGGGGAAAGAAAGTTCTCAAAGAACGCACTGGCCCAGATTTGCTGAATGGCTCTGCTTCCCAAGTGTGAAATGCCAACCTCAGGCTTCTACATTCAATAGTTTTGGGGCTTAGGGGAGCTTGCCCCCAAGTATGCCTAAGTGACATACTGGTTATTTTGAATTAAATTTTCTTAAGCAGCAGCCAATGGAAGAAGATGACTTTGATGTCTCTCTGTCTTCATGAAAGCAGGACATAAGCTGTCTCTGTGAAGAGTATCCTACCCACATCAGGAGATAGAGAGATATCCTTATCACCAAAGATAAAGCATTCAGGGCTAACAGCCTATATAAACAAACCTTGTTGCTTCTTCATTAATGTACTTCTCCAAGCACAAAATTCTGTTTAGATTCTTCTCTAAGCACCCAAGCCTAAGCTTTTTCATTTTGTCAGCTCTTCACAAACTTCTTTCTTTTATCTATGAAAAGTATAAAAGCTTCCTGCTTTGGCCACTTCTTAGGTCCTATTTCTGTAAGACCACCGTATACACAAATTTTTTTTTTTTCTCCAGTTAACCTGTCTTGTGTCAATTTAATATTAGACTAGCCAAAAGAACCTCAGAAGGAAGGGAGAAATCCCACCCTCCAGTAGTTTCAACATTGTTATAAAACTGCAGGCTGGTCAGGTGCATAGCGTGGGAAGAGATATTCTGTAGGAATTCTCACTTTTTAAATCCTGTCTGAGGAGATTTCACATGAAGTTGAAGAAGCAAATCTGACGAAAAGGTTGCGGAAGGTTTATGTATTACATCACAGGAACCTGAACCAGATACTTGTTTTTCTGGGAGGGCAGGGGAAAGGCTAAAAATTAGAGAAGCGGTAGGATTTAATGAACTCGTGGTTGAGAAGGGAGAGACTGAAAGAGCAAATTCTAAAACGGGCTCAGACTCGGGTCTGTGTGATTGGCATTGGAGTAATATTCCCCACAGGGACTGCAGAGTTGAAAAGAGAAGAGTATGTTCCGGTAAAAAATTAAAATCTTGATCTTTGCCATGTTAAACATGAGGTGGTAATGAGACAGCAGGAAGCTACTTTGGTGAGCCAGCAGGAAAACAAGACTAAACGGCTGGAAAAGTGTGACATGCGGAGGTAAAACTGACTGGTTCATTAGATAATCATACCTTTCAATTACACAGTCCTGAGCTTTACAGTTTACAAAACAGTTTCATCTACATTTCTGAATCCTTGAAACAACCCTGTGAGGCTGGTACTATTACCTACTTTTTACAGATAAGGGGACTGACGTTCAGAGATATTCTTGCTTTGGCCAATGAACCCACTGGTAAGTGCTGGAAAAATGATTCAAGCTAAGGTGACTTTACAGCCAAGGTCAACATGCCTTCCACTATCCTATGCTGGCAGTTACAAAAGCTCCCTTGCTACCATTCCCTTTGGAGATGAAATGGCCTGAGCTTTATGGAACCATACTCTCCTGATAATTTTTCAAGGACCATGTTTTCCCAGATGAAGGTCACATGGCAAATGACCAAGGGCCATGGCTCACAAGTCCAGAATTCCCCCAAGATTCTTTGGGATAACAGATATAAGAATTTCTGAGGTGTCTCCCAACGCCAATTCCCCTCTCTTTGCTGGCAAAGCCAGACTTCACTCAGGAAAGGATGACCTTAACTGAACCCTGACTGTTCTAGATAAATCAAGGGGGTCTGGTTGCCTTTGCTTGTGACTGGAATTTGGGCAAGGGAGGGAGGTGGTAAGGGATGTGACCAATGTCCTAGGAGGCACATGTGGAATCTGCAGAATGGATTGTTTCTAAAAGAGAGATAAAGAAGTGATGTTCCCCATTTATTCTGAGGGAGATGCTATGTTTGAATGTGTGCCAGGACTCCTTAACTACGTTATGTCCATAACTGTAAAGCTGTCACAATAAAGATGTCTGAAACAAGGAGACATGGAAAGCAACCTGAGGGCTCAATGGTTTTTTAAACTTCTGCCTTGAAAATCTTGAAGACTTTCCTACCTCCTGACTTAACAGGCGAAATAATACATTTCTGTTATTTAAGATCATTTGATTTGTGGTTCTGCTTCTTATAGATGATAACTTCCTAACTGATAACATCAGCTTGAGCTTTGATTCTGAAAATTAATTCCCAGATCTTTGGCAAATTGAGTGGCCCAAATGAGGAGCTTCCCTTACCAACTTTTCCTCAGAAACTTTAATTTCAGTTGCTCCTTCAATAAAATCAAATGCAGATACTTTTGTCAGCAAATGACCACACATATATGTATGTTACTGGGTTACTGCTTCTTTTTTTTAAAAAAGTACAACTCTGAAAGCAGGTTTCCATTTCTTGTGATTTTACTACCTTCACGAACATATATGCTTAGCTAAGAATACATAGTCTCATGCATTTGTAGAAATGGCAGTTTATAACCTCATCTGTGAATGACTGTGATCATTTTTTCCTTAGCCTGTGATATAAAATATTATCCTAATAGAACCTGATTTTTCTTTACTTTTTCATGTTTAACTCTTCATTGCTTTCTCTGTTTTATCAACACCCTCTTAGTAACTGTTAACAAATCTGAAACTGAGTACATAGAGTGCTGTCACGGGAAAAACCAATAGGCTATTGCTGAGGAACATGCCTAAAATAAACAATTGTACTTCTCCTAGAGGGCCTTAGCAAAAGAATTTCACCCCAAAAAAGGTGAAAGAGCCCAAAGTTTCCAAATATTTCATTTTCTCTATTAAACAGGGGACTGTATTCAAACTTGCTAAGATAATGTTAAACTGCATAAAGAAAAAAAAAATAGAAAGAAAATCTTATTCTATGAATTGTCCAAGTGACTTTTGGGGAAGTTTAAACAACAGCTGATGGCTATGTATACCAATTCCATTGTTAAATCTAATAATGTGCCAATTTATATTGTATAGATTCTCTTGTATTAAATGTAAACAGTGCCTGTGAGTGATGTGAATGCATTAGCATGGTGTAAATGATATTCATAAGATATGAACTGCCAGCTCTGCTCTAGGACCCTTATGATGAGATGTTGCTTCTCCTGAAGCTTTCCCAGTGAGTAACCATTTTTAATAAATAAAATATGGGTCCCTAGAATACTTCAGAGCTCTTCATTGAGAGAAATATTTTTCAATAGTAATGCATGTATCTCAAAAGTATAGGCCTTCCTATTGCTTAATCTAGAAGCTATTTCTGCCCTGTGTTTTGGAGATTCTTTTTTTCATTACAGCCACCCATCATGGTTCTTTTAATGGATAAAGTTGGAGGTTGAAAAACTAGATTACATTGTTACGATTTCTCGGCTGTTGGATTTCTCTTGTTGGTTTGGAAGAAAAAAAAATTATTTGAAATGTATAAATGATACCAAATTATTTGAAGTTGTTAGACCGTGATTACCACTAGAACTATAACCTTACTTATGCAAATCACTAGAGTTCATGGTAAGTCTGACATTTACAGAATTAACGAACTAAATAATTAAGTGACCTAGTAAATGAATTGGTAAACCAGAACTATTAATCTTTTAATGACTTCTTTACTAACACTTAATAATAATTTTTTGCATAATTTTAAAGGATTATAGTAAAGAAACATTAGAATAGGAAACCCATTATGTGAAGGAACGTTACTTTTATAAATCTGTCATTATGTCTCTTTTTATTGAATTCATTTCTATTCAGGTTTAGAAAAGTGGCAGTTCCTATATTGGTGACTAACAGTGCCCAACTTCGAAGTTTTTTTTTTTCCCCCTCACTGAGACAGAGGGCTTAGGATCATTTACTGCTTCAAAAAAACCACAGCTTAAAATGACTAATTAGCATACAACTATAATTTCAGAAATCCCCTATTTGATGGTGTGCATCACATGTGTTTCAGAATTTCTAAGCTCTCATAGGTTAACTGGCACATAAAACTAGGCCTTTGCACTGGTTATCTTCAAAAAGCATTTGTCTATTCTTCACAAGTGATCATCTTTACCTTTCTCTTCAAAAACCCTTTTTGAAAAATCTAATCACAGCTATTAAAATAACTGAACTGGACTAAACATAACCAAAATTTAGAACATTGAAATGTCCAGGGTTATATCAGTCAATAATGAGAGAGAGGTAAAAAGATTAGATCAGGTCTTCAGTTTCCATACTAATTGCTTGCAAAAGACTGCCCTCAGTAGGATGAGGGATTACTGAATCATAAGTATTCAGTACCTTCCACTGGAAGGGAAAAAAATCCAAATGTTTAAATAAAAAGAAAGGATAGAAAAAGTGATGGCAACAATGGTTTTCTCAACTCACAAGAAAGAAGGTGATGATTGCTTCAATCAAGCAATCAATGTTTATTAAACAACTAACACATACTTGACACTGTCCTAGGCACCATGGGACATACAGAAGTAAAACAAGAAACAGTCCACGAATTTCAAGAGAATAAGCAAACAGACTCAACTAATACATACCACCTAAGAGCCAGCTACATAAGATAATTTATAACAACCTCAACTACAAATGCTATAGTGTTCTATAGATTCTTTTCACAAAGATTTTGTATCCTGAGGCTTTTTAAAGCTGGGAGAACAACTTGAGTAGTTTTAGTCTGAAAATATTCTAAGCATCTGTGAACCTCTATTTTCTGGCAATATGACTGGCTGCATAGCCTAAAAATCTTACTAACAGAGAAAACCCAGAAATGGTGTATAAAATACTTTTTTTTTTTTTTTTAAATTCAGAGCTGGGCTTGCAATAAATTAAAGGTAACTCTCAGGATCCCAAGATGAAGGAGAATTTTTAACCAGAGTGACAAATGGAAGCTGACTCCAATTTTGAGAACTTGCCATTTATGATAACCAAGAGCTTCATAAGGATAGGAACAATGCCTTAGGTCTTCACACAGAGTGGGGAGTTAGAAATGAGACTCCCCATGTAAAGTTGGGCCCTTCAAAGGGCTAGAAAGTCAATAAAATGGGGACTAAGAAAAAAATTCTTCCACTGGCAAATAGAGATGAGGCCTGAGTTCTGGGTAAAGTCTTCTGAGAATCTGTAAATTTAGATTTTCTTTATTTGAATTTGGGGATCAAATTTATACTTCCTTTCAAATTTGGGGAATCCCACACCAAGAAGATAAATTGTTCCCAGGTAGATTAGCGGTTCAGGACACTCAGCCAAAGCAATGGAAATCCTCTTGTGAAAGACCGACTTGCCTTTAACCCAGGTCCTCAAAGATCCCCACAAATAAGATTCTGCTGGACTTGGCTCACAATGGAAAATTGCAAAACACACAAAGAAATAAAGTTATTTAGATGTAGTGAAACTTGATCCACAGAAGCTTTACTAATCAGGAAAGATGAGGAGGAGGAGATAGAAAAACATGGATAAATTGCCAAAGTGGGAAAATCACGTAGTCTTGGTGGTGAGGAGAGCAAGCAAAGCAGCCAAGGTAAGAAGAGATGTCTGCCTGGTTGTTTAGCTCTCATGGAAGATTTTGAATTTTAAAAGATGTCAGTCCTGGTTCCTCTGGTGGTCGTCTAGTGCATAAGAATTTGCCTGCCAATGCAGAGGACATAGTTCAATCCCTGCTCCAGGAAGATTCCATGAACCACACTTATTGGGCAACTAAACCCATGAACCATAGTTATTGACCTGAGCCTGTACTCCTCAACAAGAGAAGCTAAAGCAATGTGAAGCCAACACACGACAACTAGAGAACAGCCCCCACTCTCCACAACCAGAGAAAGCCCTCAGGCAGCAAGGAAGACCCAGTGCAGCCAATAAAAGAAAAAATGTTACTCCATCCAACTCAGACCAACAGCCATGTATAAAAATGGCCTAGTTCACTCAACCAACTGAAATGTTCATTTCAAAGAAACAACTGATAATTTGGCTTGTAGATTAAAAAAAAAAAACAACAAAAACCTTTTTTTTGGAAAAAAAAAAAATCCTCTAGTTGCATTTAAAACAGCCCACTTGGCTTGACTAGTTGTCTTACTTCCTGGGTTTGTAATTCACTGTGTTGGTGGCTGGTTGTATCAGAAGGGAAACAAACGACAGGGCAGCACTGTGACGAGGGAATAAGGAGCCAGTAATAAGGGCTAGTTAAGGGTGCCTTCCGGAGGTTGCAGCTCTCAACTTTAATAATCTTCAGATTTTTGCCCCTAAGCATCCAACTGTCTCAGGTCCAAGGCTTATGACCATTAACTGTGTTTGTGCCCTTCAGATTGCTTCTGTTACTTCTATGAACATGTGAAAGAAAGAAAAAATGATAACACCTAATCTTAGTGCTATGCACAGAATAAACACAAGGTACACTTTAAATTTAACTGTCATCATAAACTACTATCTCTTCGGGCCTAAAGAAAAGTTAGGCCCTTTAATATACAGACCCGAAGAAGAAGGTACACAAGGCATGATCAGGCAAGACAGCTGAGAGCCTTCCAGGTACAAAGCCCCCAGCTGGAATCTTGTCCTGCTGTGATTAGTATGAACAGCACATTCCATGAAGCTTTGCTAAATTCAAAAGGTCTTTTCTAGAATATGGCAAACTATTTATTCTACACAGGATAAATTTACTGAACACCCCACCAAAAAGTCAATGCACGCCCCATAGTTAAACTCAGGGTAGGTGAAGAAACCTCTGTAAAACACTGCTTCAGGCTAGGCAGATGTCAGAGTGGGTTTCAGCCTTCTCCAGGGGAATTTCGGCTTCTCATGTGGTGTTCAGTGGAACTAAAACTTTGAAAAACATCCTGTGGTATCATATTTTTCCATAAAGTCCTTTCTTTCACATATTTTACTCACAATAGGAAACTTTTCAAATAGACTCTCAGTTTCACTTAGTCACTTACTTCAAGTTCAGTGAGGAAAGAATATTTTTAAGTCACAGGTATCATAGTAGCTATATATGTCTTCAGATTTCAAATCCTTTGTCAAGGCTCAAACTTTATAGGGAGAAGAATTCAGTTGCTTTAAGGACTATTATGCCAGCGGGCCTAAAGGTTGCCTGACAGAGTATATGTGGCCATGCAAAGATTCAGGCAACAATTCTCCTTGCAGGCACTGCAGGAAGAGCCATGCAAAAAGTATTAGCACCAGGAAGACCACAAACTTGAGAAAAAAATATCTTTAGAAAATCACCAATTCTGTATTTAAAATATATTGTCTGTCAAATAAAAAATGGAAGTTATCAAACAGTTCAACACGTGTTTGTACAAGTGTGTCTGCATGCTTAGCAAATATTTACTATCAACTATTTTAACAGATCAGGAAAGGAAAAAAAAAGCCTGTCAAGTCATCGCAAAGATTTAATTTTTAAAAAACTATTATTTTGGATGGTTTTTTAAAAAATCAGGTTATCTATCCTAAAGCTCAAATCAGCTGTCATCTAAGTGTGATGTCATCAGCACAATGTGGCTTTGGTTGTTTTAAGACTTGAACTGGAGTGTAGCTACACCAACAAAAGGAAGACCAAAAAGGAGGAACTTGGGAAACAGTCCTGTGAAAAGAATCCTTGTCATAAGACCACATCTATTTGTGGGCAGAACATCTGACCACAGCCCAGGAACTGTCTTTATGATTAATTCCCATCTCTACTGCTGAATCGATGATGCAGTGATCTGCATTGATTATTAAGGTGACTGAAATAACTGGATCAGACATGGCTTACCAGTGCAAATTGGCTAATTCATCAACACATACAGATATCAGGAGAATTGTTCGTGATTGTCACATATCACCAGGAAAGGAATTACCCCATACTTATCAAAACTGATAGGCCCATTTTTACTGACACCTATTTTTAAAATAAAGACATTTTACCTTAGAACAACAGACTTGGTATCCTTCACAATAGTAAAAACCTGGATTTAATCCTGATTGTTTTAGGTGAAAATAAAAAAGCTGGCATTTGGACATTTGAATTATCTCTCACAAAAATCACTGGGATGATCTACTTTTTCAGGATGATCTGCTAATTAGTTACTGCTGCTGCTGCTGCTAAGTCGCTTCAGTCGTGTCCAACTCTGTGCGACCCCATAGATGGCAGCCCACCAGGCTTCCCCGTCCCTGAGATTCTCCAGGCAAGAACTCTGGAGTAGGTTGCCATTTCCTTCTCCAATGCATGAGAGTGAAAAGTGAAAGTGAAGTCGCTCAGTCATGTCCGACTCTAGCGACCCCATGGACTGCAGCCTACCAGGCTCCTCCGTCCATGGGAGTTTCTAGGCAAAAGTACTGGAGTGGGGTGCCATTACCTTCTCCATTTGGTCAATCTAAAACAAACCAAACTCTGATTGAAATGGATATCCATGATCATTTTCCTGAGACTATAAGCCTAATGTAAAGCAAAATTAACTTGGAAAGACCCACTTGCACTTCTATCCATTTCTTCTAAAACCTTCCAGTGCTTAATATTATTCTTCAACCAGGTAAATGAGAAATGTTAATTTATATATTAAGATAAAATTGGGTACCAACATGATTATCAGAAAGCTAAGTTCTGAGCCTAAAGCAAAATTACTAAAAGGAAAAGAGACTGCAGCAACAAAGATTGAGGTATTTCATCCCATTCTGTGCTACTTTAAAGTATATGCATGTCTGTAAAAGTAGGTATCTCTTTTGTTCTGATATGTAATTTTAAAAAGAAGAAAAAAATAACTGGGGAACTATGATAATTTAAAATTTTAAAATTAATAAAAAAGCCACAAAAACGTTCTTGTTGGCTGCTGGTTAAATGTAAAGATCTAAGTTTTGAAGACAGAAGTTCCCTGGGATTCAGCCTGATCCGAGGTGATGGATGCATGGAAATTCTCCAAAGCATTCAGCACCTATTCACATGCTTCCACTTTGTGAAGTATCTCTCATTCTCCAATTATACTGCATCACATAAATCTCAAGATTTACTGTAAGGAAATACTCATATAGATAAATGAAAAAAGTTGACACAGTTATAAATTAAGAGACTCCTATGAGCATTGTTTGGGGAAAAGCTACTAATACATGTTTCATTTGTTTTTGAAAAGCAAATACAGTATAATTTAAAATTACTTTCGACAGCAGCCAACTGCCAACTATTTAGATTGGCTCAATTCAGCATATGCTGGGACTCCCCATGCCGCTCATGTCTTCAAAAAGCAGCTCCTCAGATTGGCAGTGAGGGAATATTTCCTTTGAACAAGTTTAAGTAACATGTAAGGATAAGGGGAAAAGATATAAATGCTAATAATTAAAAAGTAAATGAATAATACCCAAAGCAGAATATTTGAAAAGGCATGGTAGACTTTTACATTCCCAGAAAGTGGCAACCAGATGTGTTAAGCTTCTTTCAATATTCTCAGCTTTTGCTAACATTAACAGTGGGAAGTACACAGTTGAGGGAAAATACAAGAAAAATTCTAGTTAAAAATAAATTGGCACAATAGAAGAAAAAATTGCTCGATTATTACAGAATATTTGTTTCACTTCTCCACTTCAGGGTACACTTCTAGAGAGAGACTTAAAGAATGGAAAACTATGAGAGGAATGGACAGGAAAGGGAGTGGAGGGAGGAAATCAACATTACATTTCTTTTTAAAGATGTATTATAATTTAGAAATACTTTATCAATTATTATGACAACACTTGAGCTGTGAATGGGG
This sequence comes from Bos grunniens, assembly GCF_055505025.1. Taxonomy (NCBI): domain Eukaryota; kingdom Metazoa; phylum Chordata; class Mammalia; order Artiodactyla; family Bovidae; genus Bos; species Bos grunniens. The sequence goes on along the minus strand of NC_141168.1, from coordinate 66,525,063 downwards.
ACAGCAGTATAAATACACTGTTCTAAAGATAGTGGCAAAGAAACAGTCTTTAATAGCTATGTCTTAAGACCAAGAAATCATGAAATCCTATAGTTTTGCTTGTTCCTTTACCAGTAACAAGGATAAAAATAGATAGCTTTCCTAAGTATTTTTAAAACTGAATATTTTAAATTTTTATCTCATAGGTGAAAATGTTATTGATTTAGCAATGTATCTAATCCTTTAACCAAAATCTATACATAATCTGACTTAAAATAATAAAACAAATTAAGAACTGAAATGTTTAACCTTCAAAACTTCACTGAGCATGATGACTGTGTGAGATAAATTTGATTTATGAGCTTGCTGCCTGGTTATGTCACAGATACTTGCTTGGGAGATTTTGGGACAGTTTCTTCTCTAACTAGTCACCTTCCAGAGTGTTTCTGAACAACAACCATTCCTTATCAACGAAGAACCTTCACTGTTAGCTGACTTACAACTTTAATTACCTTTAAAAGTCAGCAAGACAACATATGAATGTTCACATCTTATTAAATGACTCTCTAGATATAAGGCTTTTAATCTCTTTAGAAGGAGGCTGACTTCATTGCCATGAAGAATTCTTATTCAGGTGAAGGCATGACCTGCATAAAAATTTCCCTTTGCCCTTTTGGCTACACAATAAATATCCTAAGGATGGGAGTAAGGATAAATTAAGGAAATCAAATCTAGAATGACTGAAAAGGCTTGCTGCCATAAATAATTAGAAAAAGAAACACATGGGGAGACCAATAAGTGAACCTGTGAAGGTCAGACCCAAGAAACAAGAACCTATGAAGGTCAGACCCAAGGAAAAAAAAATTCTTGAATTTCATAGAACACCATCTTAAACCGAGGCTGATTTTTCAGCATGTATTCTGGTTCAAGTCATGATGCATTCATTCATTTGTCTTTTTATTCTAGGAAAACCTTCTCACCACTTACCAAGTACCTGATACTGTCTACATAAAATAAATAAGACCCTCGAGGCACACACAAACCCATGAGTGATAAGGACACATAAAAAGATAATGAGACCTGGGAAGATTGGCGGTAAGCAGGGGCACTGGGAATTAAGTAGGCAGAGGAGGAGCATCTAACCTAGTTTATGGATGATGGGGAAAAGGTCCAAAAGACTGCTGGAGCAATTACTGAAAGATGAGTGAAATACACCAGGTAGGAGAAGAACAGAGGAAAGACTGTTTATGTGGTGCAGAAAGGTGGAGAGAAAAGGAATATATACACATTTCCATGTTGCTGGGATGTGATGTTAGCAGCCAGTGAAAACTGTTTCCTGAAAGCTTTGGAAAGCCAAGGATTGGCATTTTAACAAGGAAATAAGACCTTCAGGCTTTGTTTTAGAAAGTACTCTGGCTGCTGTGGGGAGGATGAATTGGAAGCAAAGCCCAGAATCCTGATATGAAAGGAATGAAAAGCATGCATTCCAGAGTCAGTGGAGTACTGAACTGAGTAGCTGGGGGTTGAGATGTTAGAGGCGTAGACCAGATAGTCAGGGAGCTAATGGCAGGTTTGAAGACAGCCTTAGAAAGTCTTGATAATGATCCCTGTCTTTGCTAGGATATTGGGAAGAACGCTCTTTCTTGCCAACTCAAATTCCATGAGTATTCCACTTCATGCACTCAGAGGTGCCCTGTGACTTGAATCACACTGACTTTGTTTTTGAATATGTCCCCCCAAAATCATGGAGTGGAACTCTTCCCTTTTTCACCCAGGAAGCCACACTTCTGTCTTGACGGGAAAAGGTTCCCATTTCTCCCTGGAATGAACCCAAATCTCATCTTCAGAGAGAATTTCCTCATACCTCCCATTTCCTCCCGACTGATCTTCTTAATTTTTTTTTTCCCCCCAGGGCAATTCTCCTCTCCAAACTCCCCAGTGTCATTGTCATTAAGCACCTCCATCTCATGAGAGTTGTAGCTGGGGCTACGAAGGTCGGCCTGACCTCAGGGTTGCAGTGCTCCTCCCTTCACTGCTCCTTTGAGCAAAGTTCATAACCAGATGATGGGATCATAATTGAGAAAGAGCAGCCCCTACAAATCACAAGACTTACTGATATCACTACACTCCTCAAGTTGATCTTGGTCTATAATTTCTTTGAGTACCCAGAGGAATGAAAACAACCCTGTAACATCTGAGGTTGAGCGACAAGTTACAAAACACCAAGTACTGTGCTCAATGCTTTAAACATATTACTTTACCTTCATAGTAGTTCCATGAGGTATGCACTGTCTGAGGTTTAAAAATGTTAAGTAACTTGCCCAGAGTCATGGAGTATGACTTGTAGTGCTCCTCCTTCATCTCCTATGAAAGTGAAAGTGTTAGTCACTCAGTCATGTCTGAGTCTTTGCGACCCCATGCAGTGTAGCCTGCCAGGCTCCTCTGTCATGGAATTCTCCAGGCAAGAATACTGAAGTGGGTTGCCATTCCCTTCTCCAGGGGATTTTCCTATCCCAGGGATCAAACCCCGGTCTCCCACACTGCAGGCAGATTCCTTATTGTCTGAGCTACCAGGGATGTCATCTTCTATAATAATCCTCTTTATTCTTTAAGAAAACATCTAACCCTACATATTCACTTCCCCTAGCATCCCATTCAGATTTTGGTTGTGTTAATCAAGCAATTAGTTAAGGCTAATGTAATTCAAGTTTACTTACCTTTTCACTCATCCATTTATTCAACTAACATTTAGTATACACTTTCTACTTTGGGCTGGGTGTTAAAATTCAAAGATGGATATCAACCTCTGGTATAAAGGAGCTCCAAACTTTGCCACTGTGAGTGAAGTTACCCCCACAAAAATAATGAACTCCAACTTTCAAACCTTAGCAATACATGGGGAGATTTCTATACATGAGTTTGACTGGAATCCAGATAATGGCACCTTTGCCAATGGCTCCTTTCTCCACCGTCTCAAGCATCCACCTGCCAATATTTTATCTCTTCATCACTTTTTGGCTTTACCAAAATATCCAGCAATCTGGTTGTACTGATGGCTTAATATTCAATTATGGGCTGACATCCAAAAGGTTTGACTAAATATCTGGCTTTAACTGAACACACCTAACTTTTAGGAAAATATCCAAGAGTCCAAATGTAATTCTGCTGCTGCTAAGTTGCGTCAGTTGTGTCCGACTCTTTGCGACCCCATGTACTGTAGCCCACCAGGCCCCTCCGTCCATGGGATTTTCCAGGCAAGAGTACTGGAGTGGGGTGCCACTGCCTTCTCCTAAATGTAATTCTAGAAGAGTCTAATTTCACTGGTTGTGGCTCAGCTGGTAAAGAATCCACCTGTAATGTGGGAGACCTGGGTTCAATCCTTGGGATGGAAAGATCCTCTGGGGAAGGGAAAGGCTACCTACTCCAGTATTCTGGAGTAGAGAATTCCTTGGACTGTATAGTTCATGGGGTCGCAAAGAGTCAGACATGACTGAGCGACTTTCACGTTCACTTTCATGCAACCTGTACATAAAATTTCTACAAAGAATTTATTATTTCCTCCTAGGATTTTGAAGCCCCCTATGCGTATTTATTGTAGAGTAGAAGCCCATCATCTGGGTCCCAGCTATGTTCTTTACAGAGCTATGACATTCTAAGGTCTTCAACAAATGCTATTATTATTAATGTTAATGATATGAGCAGTAATGATAGTCATGATTATCCATGCTGCCTGAGGAGAAAAAACTATGCTGAATAGCCAAGAAAGTAATTATGAGAATGTAGTTTACTTTAAATGAATTTATTCATGTTGTCATGTATTTGCTTTGCTTGTGTTTGCACACTGCAGCAGGCTATCGTCCCAAAGCCAATACTAATAATGATAAAAAAAAAAAAAAAAAAGAAAACTCAGCCTTTGACTGATCTGCAGAGAAGGTGAGGGAAATGTCTGGGAGAATCAGAAATGGGTAGTTAGCACAGAGAATATCAAAATTGCTCTTAGGCTGGGAAGGGTGCCTGGTAGAGAACAACGCAGCTTCATTCCACTTCCATCCGCACAGACACAAGGTTCAGAGAATGGCCAGATCCCCTAAGTGTCTCATATTTAGCTATTAGACTGACCACATTTTTGTAAACACCCCAAATCCTCTTTTCAAATACCTCCACAGAGCAGTGACTCTCCTATTTCAAAGGAGGCATTAGGTAGTAGGAAATTAAGAATGAAAGGAAATAGGGAAAAATAATTGCCAGAATATGCTTATATGTTTTTCTGGAATTAATAAGAATGGACAGACACTGCTAGTTACCTGTCTTCCTATCCCTTCTTTATTCATATAACACAGGCAGATTGTAGGAGAGAAGAGGACAAAAATACACTCAGTTAAAACACTCTAGAAGGCCTCCTTTCCCTAGAGATGGCTACACTGACATAGATATGGCCAGTGACATATAAGAAAACTTCTGTTCGGGATTTCTGAGAGAGTTTTTGCTTTACCAATACAGGCACCTCTCTTTTCTTCTTCTATTTTCTTCTTCACTGGAATGCATAGATAAGGCTGAAGATGTAGTCACCTTCCCGTGACCATGAAAATGAAAGCAACCTGCCAGTGCTGGGGGAGCAGAAAGACAGGGCACGAGCTATTGATGACATCTGACTTCTTGCTAAGGGAGAAAAATAAATTCCTTTTTGTTAAGCTGATGTTATTGAGATGCAGAGGATTAAAACAAAGAAAACAGAAAAACAAAACACATTTGTGTGTCCACAGTGAACCTGCCTTCAGCATCTCTGTCGTGTGTGGTTCAAATAATCTTTAGGAATATTTAAATTGTGCTCATTGAAGATTTTTTTGAGGGGTGGGGTGGGGGAGAGTGTCATTGTCCTGATCTCTATCTTCTACTCAGGATAGAAAAGCCACCTGTGGCCACATGAATAATAGAATGTGCTTTTGTTGAGAAACTAAACCTACATGCAGATTTTGGCTTGCCCAAACCCAGGAACAGTGGGTCAAATTAGACTGGGCAGGGAGGCAGAGACGGATGGAGTGAGCATCCTTCTTCATATATGAGGTGCCTGGGACACTGTCACTGTCCCTCGGGGAATAATCAGTCACTCATTAATGTGAGCAAGGCTGTGTCCCTCATCCCCCTCTGGTAGCTGAGCAGGAGTTGAGCAAGGGCAACTGCGTCATCTGAAAGGGCCAGGGGGTGATGCTGTAAGTACCCTTCTGGGTGCACCCTGCTGAAGAATTTCCTACAAAACAGTCCCTGACTCCTGTCACCCAAAGCATCCTTAATAAAAACAACAGGGCCAGGAAGCCTGAAAAGAGTGGCTATATAGGCTCCAATGATGGCACCTGAAATGGATGAGGCTCCTGTACCTACCTGCCTCTAAGAACAGCACATGGAAAAACCTCAATCTGCAATCCAAAGGCAGTCTCCTTTGATAGGTCAGCACCAATGGACAGAGGAAGAATGTGATGGGGAATGTGGTTCATTTGGAACAAACTGTCACTGCAATTTAAACACAATCCGTGCACACGCCTGCCTCCTAGCAGCAAGATGTGACACTAAAAGTATTCTAAAGAAAGACCTTGCAACCTATCAGATGCTGAAGAGCCTGCTGTAATTTTGAGCAGCCTGTGATGTTAGGAACACACAGGCACACAGACTGTCAGAGGACTGAAATTATGCTACAGACTGGAGCACTGTTGAATTCTGGGGGTGCCCACTCAAATGCCCACAGGGTAGACGCCCACCCTGAAGCTGCTAGTCATTTTCTTAAAATATGTGGTCCTTTTAATCTGTCTTTTCTGTCTCACTTTTATTAGGCTCTTAAGTACACACAGGAATGTTTTCCCACTCCATGAATAGCGGTGCAAGTAAGAGGACAAACGGTAAGTACTATGTGACCTCAGCAACGGGGAGGAATAAAGGACTGGTGGAGACGGGAGCAACCTGGATGGTTCTCACCCCAGCTAAAGGTGACAGGCCCTACTCGGTTCCTGTTGATTGCTACCATGTCGACCCAGAATGGTGAGATACTCAAGTTCTTTTAAGGAAAGTCAGCAATTTTTAAGGAAATCTCCACATTTTTCAACAGATTTTGGGTCAGACAAAGCATGTCTGTGTGTTGAATCCAGCACATGGACTGCCAACTGGAGATTTCATATTTTTAAAATCCAAATATGTTAATAATTGCAATGAATGCCTATGAGAGAAAACGTTTTTCATCTCAATTTTTGTTTCCTCCTTTCCTGGTTCCTTGCCCATCTCTAAGGTACTACTCTTTCTTTTATCCTTTCCTCCTCAACTAGGCTTCAATTATCAGTAGGATTGAATATTACATGTCCTTGGATTACTTGTATCTAAAAATATAAATGCAATTAAAAAACAAACAACAACAATAAAAACAGTTCAACAGAACCAAGGAAAGATTCTATAGGCAGAATTTTAGAGAAGTTTGGATGACATGCTCACTAGAGTGTCTCATATTACGCAACAGATCTTTAGCAAATCCTGTTGGTGTTCTATCATGTGAGAGTCATACATTCCTGTTTTCATATCCAAATACAGCCACACACATTTATACACACCTGTAAAAACTGTGATTGTCCAAAAAACAACATAAAAGATAAACTGACACCCCTAGAAGAGGCAGATAAGACTCAGTGAATATCAACTAGTTGACATATTTTATGTTTGTTTCCTGGGTTGAGTTTCAGTTCAGTTTGAATCCAGAGGAAATGTTATGATGGAAAATTCCACAACTGGCCCACAACTTACATTCCAACTTGGATCCAAGAACCAATTTCAGCAAATCAAATAGGAAATCTAATATGGAATTTTTTGGCTCTATCTTCACACAAAAATAATAATAATAAAATTTTATGGTAACGTGTTTCTTTTAGAGTTTGCAAAGTACTTTCACATCCATAATATCATTTGATCCACCAGACTAGTAGAAGTGCACAAAATAGTTTGCGAATATGAACAAATCCCTTAGCACGAAATATGGACAGAGGCATGATTTTTAAAATTACCTAGTAAAAATTTGTCAGATAGCAATGCACATTACAGAAATTAGCACAGTCCCCTTGGGAATTAAGTATGTAATATAGGAAGCATATTGACAAGCAGAGTATGGTAGTTTTCGAAATAGATCCACAAATTCTTTGATACTTCTCATTTCAAGAGATGGAGCTTAACTCCTGTCCTTGAGTTAGGATTTGACTTAGTCACTTCTAATAAATAGAATATTGCAGAAAGGATCACATGTCACTTCTAAGACTGTGCTATTAAAACAAACAAACATACAACCTCCAGCATTTGTCTTAGGTGTTCTCTTTCTGGTTTGGATCACTCTCTGGGGAAGCCAGATGCTGTATCATGAGGACCATCATGTACCCTATGAAGAGGACCATGTGGTGAGGAACTGGGGCTGCTAGCCCACAGAGAGTAAGAAGCCAAAGGCTGCTGACAACCCAGGGAATGATCTAGGAAACAAATCTTTGACCCTCTAAAAGACTGTATTCCTAGCCAACAGCTGAACTACAACTTTATGATCAATCCTAGGCCAGAGTCAACCAGAAAAGTCACTCTCACACTTCTAATCTATATATCACAATAAATGTTAGTGTTTAGTATGGTAAGATCTGGGTATTTTGTTATATAACAATAGATAACATGGAGTAATAATTGAAGGGAACTCATCTAGAAAAGATAAACTGGTACACTTACTTTATACAGCTAAGCAGGATAAATTCTAAATGGATTGAAGATTTAAATGTAAAATATGACATGTTCTAAGTTATTACCAAAAATCATGAGCTGATTCCTTTAAACAGGGTTTCTCCACTCAGCACTAATAATATTCCAGGCTGGATAATTTCTTATTGTAGGATTATTTCTTGGGCATTGTAGGATCTATAACAGCATCTTTGGCCTCTACCCTCCAGATACCTGTCAACCCTGTCTTCCCATTTGTGACAATCAAAAATGTCTTTAGACACTAGAGTCAGAGAAGGGAAAAGATTTTCCAAACATGGTAACAAATGCAATCCTATGCAAAGTCAAAAGACAAGTGACAAGCTGGGGGTAAAGTAATACTTGCAAATCATATCACAGGCAAATGACTAACAATCCAGCAGAAAAATAGGCAAGAGATCAGAAGAGATAATTCTTAGAAAAGGAAATACAAAATGTATGAAATCATTCTTAATTTCATTCAAAATAAGAGAAATTCAATCAAAACAACACTAAGATAGTTTTATGTGTAAATTGGTAAAAAATAAAAAATACAAACACAAGTTTGACAACACACTTTTGTGCCAAAGAGGGAAGATGAGAAACAGACTGTCCTACAAAGCTGGTGGGAACACTAGATGGTTCAACTCCTATGGAGTACACTTCAGTACTATATTCCAAAATTACAAACATATCTATCCTTTGAGGCACTCGTTCTATTCCTAGGAGTTTCACTTATGGATATGCCTATTCTCACCTTCTCCTGAGGAAAGAATGTATCTGGCATATGGCCGCCCAGTTTCATGCTGCATTTCCCATCCTCCTTTGCAGCTAGCGGTGGCTGTGTCTTTAAGTCTTGGTCAGTGGAGCATGATGGGACAACATTCGCCACTTCTTGGACTGGGTCCTCACAGGTTGGACATGTACTTCTCAATGACCTCACTTTTCCTTCCTGTGACCTGAAAGATGGATGTGTCCATGATCATTTCAATGATGCAGACTAAGACTTTGAGAAAAGTCGGAGGAATGAGATGGAAGGAACCTAGCTCCTTGCTATGCGCTGTTTGTGTCCCCTCAGAATCCATATGTTGAAATCCTAACTGCCAATGTGATGGTATTATGAGGTAGGACCTTTGGGAGGTGATCAGGTCATAAGGGTGGAGCCTTCATGAATGGGGTTAGTGCCTTTATAAAAGATGCACTGGAGAGCACCATTGCCCTCTCTGCCATGTAAGAATACACGAGGCAACAGGTGTCTATGAACCAGGAAGCAGGCTTTCACCAGACATTGAATCTGCCTATGCCTGATTTGGAACTTCATAGCTTCCAGTGAGAAAGAAATCTTTGATTGTTCAAGTTACCCTGTCTATATGGCAGTTTGCTACAGCCACCCAAATGAACTTAGATACCCTTGAATGATCCCAAGAAACACACACCATCACATTGGACTCCCCATACCCTGCCCCTTAGGACTGTTACCTCAAGGAAACAACCTTAAGCCACTGTATATCAGTATTCTTTTCTTAGGGTAGCTTGGCCTTTATCCTACTATACAACTGAGCACATATGAAATGACACATGGACAAGATTATTCATTTCAACATTGTTTGCCATTATAAAAGACTGGAAACAGCCCAAATTTCCATCAATAGAGGAGTGGTTAAATAAGCTAGAGCAGCATATCTACATGATGAAGTACCATGTAGGTATTTAAAAAGTGAAGAAGCCCTTTCTATATTCACATGAGTACATCCTGAGGCCATACTATTAAGAAAAACACTGTGCAAAGCATTGCTCTCCAGTAAGATAATACATCCCTGATGTTGGGCTTGGCCATGTGACAGGCTACAGCCAGTGGAGTAATGTGATGCATGTCATGTCTGAGTCCCCTAAGGCATCATGAATTTCTTCCAGTTTGTTTGTTTCTCCCCAAACCATAGGAAGAGCATGTCTCAGGCAGCAGCTGCTCCTTTGGTCTGGATCCAGAAAAATAACTTAGTAAGCCTACCTACAATGAGCAGCAGAGCTAATTGGAGCAGAGCTTCCCATATATCAAGTGAGTAAGAAAGGAAAGTGTGCTTTGAAAGCCCTTGAGGTTTAGAACTTGTTTGTATTCACACAGAATAATATAGTAAAAATGTAAGCTATCCTTTGTGTAAAAAAGAGGATTAATAAGAATATATATCAAAAAATATTTAAAAGAATATATATCACATTTTGCACAGCAAAGGATACCATAAACAATACAAAAAGATAATCCACAGAATGAGAGAAAATATGTACAAATGATACAACCAACAAGGGATTAGTCTCCAAAATTTACAAATAGCTCATATGGCTCAATATAAAAAAAATAAACAACTCAATCAAAAAATGGGCAGAGGACCTAAATGTACATGTCTCCAAAGAAGACATACAGATGTTCAAGAGGCACATGAAAAGATACTCAATGTCACTAATTACTACAGAAATGCAAATCAAAACTACAATGAGGTATCATGTTACACCAGTCAGAATGAGTCAGTTCAGTCACTCAGTCATGTCTGACTCTTTGTGACCCCATACACTGCAGCACAACAGGCTTCCCTGTCCATCATCAACTCCTGGAGCTTACTCAAACTCATGTCCATTGCGTCGGTGACGCCATGCAACCATCTCATCCTCTGTCGGATCCTTCTCCTCCTGCCTTCAATCTTTTCCAGCATCAGGGTCTTTTCCAATGAGCCAGCTCTTCGCATCAGGTGGCCACAGTATTGGAGCTTCAGCTTCAGCATCACTCCTGCCAATGAACACCCAGGACTGATCTCCTTTAGGATGGACCAGTTGGATCTCCTTGCAGTCCAAGGGACTCTCGAGAGTCTTCTCCTACATCACAGTTCAAAAGCATCAATTCTTTGGCACTCAGCTTTCTTTATAGTCCAACTCTCACATCCATACATAGCTTTGACTAGATGGACCTTTGTTGGCAAAGTAAAGTCTCTACTTTTTCATATGCTATCTAGGTTGGTCATAGATTTTCTTCCAAGCAGCAAGTGTCTTTTAATTTGTTCCTTGGAAGAAAAGCTATGACCAACCTAGACAGCATATTAAAAAGCAGAGACGTCATCAAAAAGTCAACAAATAATAAAAGATAAAGAGGGCTTGGAAAGAAGGGAACCTCCTATGCTATTGGTAGGAATGTAAGTTGGTACAGCCACTATGGAGAACAGCATGGAGGTTCCTTAAAAAACTAAAAATTGAGCTACCATATGACCCAGTAATCCCACTCCTGGGCATATACTCAGAGAAAAACATGGTTTAAAAGGATATATGCACCCCACTGTTCACTGAAGCACTGTCTACAATGGCCAAGACATGGAAGCAACCTAAATGCCCATTAACAGATGAATGGATAAAGACAATATGGTACATATATACAGTGGAATATTACTCAGCCATTAGAAAGAACAAAATAATGCCATTTGCAGCAACATGGATGAACCTAGAGATTATCAAACTAAGTGAGTCAGCCAAAGACAAATATCATATGGTATCATTTATATGTGAAATCTTAAAAATGACACAAATGAATTTATTTGCAAAATAGGAACAGACTCACAGATTTAGAGAATGAATTTATGGTTACCAGGGGAATGGGTGGGGGAGGTATAGATTGGGATTTTAGAATTGGGAGTTTGGGAATAGCAGCCATGTATAGGCTGCTATGTTTAAAATCAATAACTAACAATGACCTACTGTTTAGCAAAGGGAACTCTTCTCAGTATTCTGTAATAACTGAAAGAATTTGAAAAAGAACAGATATCTGTATATGTGTAACCAAATCACTTCACAGTACACCTGAAACTAACACACTGTTAAACAACAAAACTCCAATAAAGACTACATTGATATTATATCTGCATTTATTTTCATAAAGAAACACTGGAAGGATAAAGAAACTAATGATGATTTTCATATCACCAGCCAGAGCTCTTATAAACATTTTGTTGTATTTACTTTTAGTCTTTTATTTAGTGTGTATTTTTAAATAAAAATGGAATAATATGACACATACTGTTTTGTAAACTTTCTTTCCCACTTAGCTTTATATGAAGGCATCTCCTCAAATACTTAGTAAACATTTTAACATGTAATTCCCAGTTTGTTTTGTTTTGGTATCCTGCAGAAAGTTCTAGCAGAGGTCTGTGCAGAGTCACTTGTGCACACAATCGATAGGGCCAGTCTTCTGATGTCTGAAGGGCAGTAATCCCAGTTGATAGAGCCTTCAGTGTGAGCGCTGCCCTACCCGGCAGGCCAGCCCCAGAGGGCCATGCGTGGTTCTAGCAGTGAGAAAAGCAGGAGAGATTCTGGTCACATGTTATACCTGATCTGTGTTCTTCCTCAGAGTTTTGATAAAGCAACAGACATGTATTCTTCCTGAAGAAGGTTTCTTTGTTTCTATGAGATCAGAAAATGTTCATCTCCAGCCAAACTGAAAGTCTCATACAGATGCAAACTAATTTGACCAGAAAATGCCTGCTTTCTCAGAGAAGACTATCTTAAGAGGGTATGCAAAGCATAGGAGGAATCCGATACTTGGTTTGACGTTTTTGTGTCATCCAGCAAGGCCTGAGGTTTTCCAACCAAAGGGCAAGGCTTCTGGCACCTGTGACAGCATGGCAACACCACACTGCCAGGCCTCTGTCCCAACAGCATCACACCAAATAGTATTTGTTCATTTGCTTCACTGCTACAGCACAAGTCCCTTTTAACTTAGCACATATCACCTTTGCACCTACAGTGGAAAAAATGACATTCCAATAGCATGAATGTGTATGTTTGAAATAATATAAACTAAAATCCACATGTAACATTCAATTGCGGGCATGTAGCACCCGCGTACCGATGGAAGGAATTACTGTCAGGGTGTGTTTCTTATTCCTCTAAAGATCCAGGGAGTCGACTCAACTGGCCTGGAGGAGAGGGGTCCCTGCAGACTTTCCAGTGCTTTAGAAGCCCCAAGGCAGAATTTTCAATGCCAGAAGGTGATTTCTGGGGCTATATTAGCCCATAAGCATGCCCATGAGGACTAATGGGAACACTGTAAGATGAAAAAAAAATATTAAAAAAGACAAGGTGAAGATGAAACAGATTCAGACTTCTCTGTCAGGTCTAAATAATTTAAAAGCACAAAGCACAGGCTTCTAGGTTGGGTTAAGCACATCCAGCTGTGAATCAGAAGACCTATGTTTTATGAGTTTAACATTTTGGAAAGTAACAAAGAAGGAGGGGTTGAGAATTATTCAAGAATCCAGCAAGTGAATGTTAGGTTCTTGCTCTTTATTGACACGGGAGGCAATGATTAGGAGGATGGCTGAAAAAGCTAGAAATAGCTACTCAACTAAGCAAAGAAGGAAAAGAATAAAATGGGTCTTTTCTAAAGAGTCCTATGCCACATTATAAGATATGGTACAGTGAATTTAGCCTAAGATGCATGTCTTAAATGTGATGGTATAGCAACATATAGTGTGTCACTGTGGACACACTATCTCTATGAATATGACACTAGTGAGAACTGTGTAAGTGGATTTTGTAGGGCCAACAACACCAGATTTAGCTTTTGTCTTCATCTCTTAAGAGTATTTTGCTGCTGCTGCTGCTGCTGTTAAGTCGCTTCAGTCCTGTCCGACTCTGTGCGACCCCACAGATGGCAGCCCACTAGGAGATAGGAAATCTAAGTTGGGATAATGTTATGCGGTAGAAGTAATAAGGAGCCAGATTGCCACCATTCTTGCCATCACTTAAGTGAAGCCAGATGCCCTAGGTTGGAGAAAGGAAGTTAGGAAGCAGTAAAGCAGGAGGCTTTGACTATGCCAAAGCCTCTGACTGTGTGGATCACAAAAAACTGTGGGAAATTCTGAAAGAGATGGGAATACCAGACCACCTGACCTGCCTCTTGAGAAACCTGTATGCAGGTCAGGAAGCAACAGTTAGAACTGGACATGGAACAATAGACTGGTTTCAAATAGGAAAAGGAGTATGTCAAGGCTGTATATTGTCACCCTGCTTATTTAACTTATATGCAGAATACATCATGAGAAATGCTGGGCTGGATGAAGCACAGGCTGGAATCCATATTGCCAGGAGAAATATCAATAACCTCAGATATGCAGATGACACCACCTTATGGCAGAAAGTGAAGCAGAACTAAAGAGCCCCTTGATGAAAGTGAAAGAAGAGAGTGAAAAAGTTAGCTTAAAGCTCAACATTTAGAAAACTAAGATCATGGCATCCAGTCCCATCACTTCATGGCAAATAGGTGGGGAAACAGTGGAAACAGTGGCTGACTTTATTTTCTTGGGCTCCAAAATCACTGCAGATGGTGACTGCCTCCATGAAATTAAAAGACGCTTACTCCTTGGAAGAAAAGCTATGACCAACCTAGACAGCATATTAAAAAGCAGAGATATTACTTTGCCAACAAAGGTCCATCTAGTCAAAGCTATGATTTTTCCAGTAGTCATGTATGGATGTGAGAGTTGGGCTATAAAGAAAGCTGAGCACCAAAGAATTGATGCTTTTGAACTGTGGTGTTGGAGAAGACTCTTGAGAGTCACTTGGACTGCAAGGAGATCCAACCAGTCCATCCTAAAGGAGATCAGTCCTGCGTGTTCATTGGAAGGACTGATGTTGAAGCTGAAACTCCAATACTGTGGCCACCTGATGAGAAGAGCTGACTCATTTGAAAAGACCCTGATCGCGAAGGCCCGCGGCGGGTGTTGACGCGATGTGATTTCTGCCCAGTGCTCTGAATGTCAAAGTGAAGACATTCAATGAAGCGTGGGTAAACGACGGGAGTAACTATGACTCTCTTAAGGCAGCCAAATGCCTCGTCATCTAATTAGTGATGCGCATGAATGGATGAACGAGATTCCCACTGTCCCTACCTACTATCCAGCGAAACCACAGCCAAGGGAACGGGCTTGGCGGAATCAGCGGGGAAAGAAGACCCTGTTGAGCTTGACTCTAGTCTGGCACGGTGAAGAGACGTGAGAGGTGTAGAATAAGTGGGAGGCCCCTGGCGCACCCCCACCGCTTTCCCGCGAGGGGGCGGGGTGGGGTCCACCGGCCTTGCATTACTAGAACTAATCAATGATTATAGTAAAGTTGCAGAATATAAAATCAACACACAGAAATCCCTTGCATTCCTATACATTAATAATGAGAAAACAGAAAGAGAAATTAAGGAAACAATTCCATTCACCACTGCAACGGAAAGAATAAAATACTTAGAAATATATCTACCTAAAGAAACTAAAGACCTGTATATAGAAAACTATAAAACACTGGTGAAAGAAATCAAAGAGGACACTAATAGATGGAGAAATATACCATGTTCATGGATTGGAAGAATCAATATAGTGAAAATGAGTATACTACCCAAAGCAATTTATAGATTCAATGCAATCCCTATCAAGCTACCAACAGTATTCTTCACAGAGCTAGAACAAATAATTTCACAATTTGTATGGAAATACAAAAAACCTAGATAGCCAAAGCTATCTTGAGAAAGAAGAATGAAACTGGAGGAATCAACCTACCTGACTTCAGGCTCTACTACAAAGCCACAGTCATCAAGACAGTATGGTACTGGCACAAAGACAGAAATATAGATCAATGGAACAAAATAGAAAGCCCAGAGATAAATCCACACACATATGGACACCTTATCTTTGACAAAGGAGGCAAGAATATACAATGGATTAAAGACAATCTCTTTAACAAGTGGTGCTGGGGAAACTGGCCAACCACTTGTAAAAGAATGAAACTAGAACACTTTCTAACACCATACACAAAAATAAACTCAAAATGGATTAAAGATCTAAACTTAAGACCAGAAACTATAAAACTCCTAGAGGAGAACATAGGCAAAACACTCTCCGACATACATCACAGCAGGATCCTCTATGACCCACCTCCCAGAATATTGGAAATAAAAGCGAAAATAAACAAATGTGACCTAATTAAACTTAAAAGCTTCTGCACAACAAAGGAAACTATTAGCAAGGTGAAAAGGCAGCCTTCAGAATGGGAGAAAATAATAGCAAATGAAGCAACTGACAAACAACTTATCTCAAAAAAATACAAGCAACTCCTACAGCTCAACTCCAGAAAAATAAATGACCCAATCAAAAAATGGGCCAAAGAACTAAATAGACATTTCTCTAAAGAAGACATACAGATGGCTAACAAACACATGAAAAGATGCTCAACATCACTCATTATCAAAGAAATGCAAATCAAAACCACTATGAGGTACCATTTCACGCCAGTCAGAATGGCTGCGATCCAAAAGTCTACAAACAATAAATGCTGGAGAGGGTGTGGAGAAAAGGGAACCCTCTTACACTGTTGCTGGGAATGCAAACTAGTATAGCCCCTAGGGAGAACAGAGAGATTCCTTAAAAAACTAGAAATAAAACTACCTTATGATCCAGCAATCCCACTGCTGGGCATACACACTGAGGAAACCAGAAGGGAAAGAGACACATGTACCCCAATGTTCATCGCAGCACTGTTTATAATAGCCAGGACATGGAAGCAACCTAGATGTCCATCAGCAGATGAATGGATAAGAAAGCAGTGGTACATATACACAATGGAGTATTACTCAGCCATTAAAAAGAATACATTTGAATCAGTTCTAATGAGGTGGGTGAAACTGGAGCCTATTATACAGAGTGAAGTAAGCCAGAAAGAAAAACACTAATACAGTACACTAATGCATATATATGGAATTTAGAAAGATGGTAACAATAACCCTGTGTACGAGACAGCAAAAGAGACACTGATGTATAGAACAGTCTTATGGACTCTGTGGGAGAGGGAGAGGGTGGGAAGATTTGGGAGAATGGCATTGAAACATGTATAATATCATGTACGAAACGAGTTGCCAGTCCAGGTTCGATGCACAATACTGGATGCCTGGGGCTGGTGCACTGGGACGACCCAGAGGGATGGTATGGGGAGGGAGGAGGGAGGAGGGTTCAGGATGGGGAACACATGTATACCTGTGGTGGATTCATTTTGATATTTGGCAAAACTAACACAATATTGTAAAGTTTAAAAATAAAATAAAATTAAAAAAAAAAAAAAAAGAAAAGACCCTGATACTGGGAAAGATTGAAGGCTGGAGGAGAAGAGGCCAACAGAGGGTGAGATGGTTGGATGGATGTGAGTTTTGGAAAATTCTGGGAGTTGGTGATGGACCTGGAGGCCTGGCGTGCTGCAGTTCATGGAGTTGCAAAGAGTTGGACACGACTGAACGACTGAACTGAACTGAACTGAACTGAAAACAGGAGGAGTAGGAACAGCCTAAACCCAAGCTGAGATTCCTGCCTTTTATGAGGATGATGGTGAGGGGGGGAAGTGTTAGAGGATGAAAGGAATGATGCTAATAACAAGCACCAGGAAAATACAAGGCTTTCCCAGGTCCCACCCAGTAGTTCTAGGATCACATGTGCAGGACTGCAGGCAATTGAGGTTCCCTTTTGGCACTTTTAGGACTGTTCCACTGAAAGTGGGGAAGCTGTGAAATGTGCTCCCAGATTGGGCCAGTCCAATTTAGAATGTCAGTCTTTATATGCTCCTTGTCCAACACCGTGTCTGAATGATTCCCTGCATGCCTTGGCCAGCATTGGCAGTTTTATATCAACATATTTTATAGCTGGCAGTCTTGGGAGTACTTGGGCAAGTTGGTACTTGTAGTATGGAATTTTTCTGTCAAGTGATTATGTCCTTGACAACCTTCTAAAGCTCATGTATGGAGACAACGCTATCCTGCAAAAGTTCTGTATTTATGAGGCCAGGACAGCCTCTGGCTAAGAGTAGTACTGACTCCATGATAAAGCCACAGAAGGAGAACTTATTTCCCTCCACAACATATCTCCTAAAGCTATTTGGAGTTATTGGCTGGTGTGGAGGTTGTCATAGTAAACACTCTATTTGAATAAAAGGATACAATTTCTCTGCCATATGTTCTAATCAACTCAGTCAATATTTTTTCGCCAGGTAATCTTACTATTCCTCCTTATTTTCTGTGTTCACATCACATTATTACCTTATCTTTTGTTGTCTACTGATAGAGCCATATTGGGTGCGTGCACTGCCAATTATATTTTGGAGATAGAAATCTAATAATTGTACACTTGTATAGAAGCACCACCTTCTGAATTATTGTCAAACGAAGCTGAATTCATTCATGCCCCAGCCTGAGATGGGAGTGGTAAGTACTACCATTGCACAGGTGTGAGATATGGGTCAGACACCAAAGGAACTTGGGTTTCTTGCCTCCTAGGCTTGAAACCAACCAATCTGTGTTACAAAACTACTCTTGCTGCAGAGACAGCTGGTATTGATATTATTAGACAGTTTCAATGTGCTCATTTTAAAATAAGTTCCTACACTGAAGTGTTACAGGTACCGCCTATTGCCAAAGTGCGTGCATTTTTCTCAGGCTTTACTCAATCAATTACAAATTACTGACTTAAATATTTCTGATGTGAGGAGGCTCCTCTAGTCATTCAGCTTGGACTCTCCGAGGGGTCACTTGTTGTCTGTCAGCTCCTCTGTGCTGCTGCTGTGAGCATCTGCTGCATCTTTTCCTCCTGTGACATTTCCTCTTTGCCATCTCCATTCCTTTCATATAAGCAGCTGTCCAGTTTTTGCCCACTTAGCACTTGCAATCCATGAATCTCAACCACATTAACATTTTTATTTTTATAGAATTCATTGTATGTACGTATATACAGATACACACACATATATGTATATACAATTTTTATTGTGCTAAGAAATATATATCATAAAGTTTACCACCTTATCAATTTTTAAGCCCAGCAGCATTAAGTATATTCACAGTGTTTTGTGACCACCACCACTCTCCCCACTTTCCATTTCCAGAACTTTTTCATGATTTCAAACAGAAACTCCAGACCGTTAAACAGTAACTTCTCTTCCCTACTTCCCTCCCTGCAGCCCTGAGAAGTGTTCTACTTTCTGTCCAAACCACTTTTTATGTATTTACTTGATAGAAAGAAAGGGGACTTGCTCCTCACTCACGGGTGAACTGGCAGACAGGATCAGGCATCCTGGGAAAGAACAGGGCCGGCATCACTTGACCAGACTCTGTTTTCCTCCTCATGCTCCTCTCTGTAGCCAGAAATCTGAACCCCTGCTGTTATCCTGTTCGTCCCTAGACCAGGACTAGAATGTTCTACTCAAACCCATGGTTCCAAGGCTAGCTCCCTTTCCCCTGGGCCTCTCTCCACTGCCACTCAATTTTTCATTTCCACTGACAGAAGGTAAAGATGAACTAACTTATTTCCACGGCTTGGAGAGTTTACTGCAGGAAGCACATGGACCATCTAAAGTGTCTGTGGTTTGAGAACATTTACGAGCACAAAGTGAAGCGGCGCACCCTCAGGACACACACCGCTGCTGCAGCTGCTGAAGTCGTGTCCAACTCTGTGACCCACGACTGTAGCCTGCCAGGCTCCTCTGGGCATGGGGATTCTCCAGGCAAAAATACTGGAATGGGTTGCCATGCCCTCCTCCAGGGGATCTTTCCAACCCAGGGATTGAACCCAGGTCTCCTGCATTACATTCTTTACCATCTGAGCTACCAGGGAGGCACCAGGGAAGCCCTGCTAAGAGTTTCGGGAGCTGTTCAAATGAAGCAAAAACAAATCATTTCTGGGTCAACAGCTTTGGAATGCTATTTCCACTAGCAATACTGTAGATGGGGGAGGTTGAGGGGGTAGGGATAGTGAAGAATCAGATTTCCTATCATGGGTGGGCTGAGGAAGGGGATCACAGATGTAAATGGAATAAATAGAAACTTTTTTGTTGACAATCATGATATTCTTTTACATCCTGTCCTTGCCAGGCCATCCTGCTTCCCTCAAGTTACAATCTTAGAGAGAAAAATTCAGATTACAAAAATCTCACTAGGTAAAAAGTGGAATAATATTGATATAATGACAGTATTTTTTGTGTAATACTGTAGGATATCATATTCATATATTATACATATATATTTCATATAAATATTATATATATGTATATGTTATGTATATATATGGGTTTCCCATCAAGAAAAGAAAAGGGCAGGAGGACACAATTTGGGTATTTCAGAGGTAGGGCAAATACCAGCTGGAAGACCTGAGCTACTACAAAACTGACTGTCAAAGACAATAAAACTTTAAAGCCAGGCTTCATGGGAAGGCAAGGAAAAGAATTTTCTGCATTCTTATGGCATAATAAAGATTAAGCCAAAAAATTAAATCATAGTATTTTCCATAAATTTAGGGAAGATGATTCTTTTGCCCAGAAAAGCCTCTGGCCATGCCACCCCACAGGAGAAGGAGAGCCCAAGGCCGGCCCTGCCCTGTCCTGAGTTGAACTGTCTCCTGAGAAAGAGGGGAGAGGGAGAGCATATGGAGGTCAGGGTAGGTGCTGCTTTCCCCCACCTCAGCAGCTGGTGGAGGGAGCTGGTGAAAACAGTGTCAGGAAGAGAAACATCACACGGATCCCAAATGCCAGCTACACCTCTCTACTTTGAAATATTCTAGTCGCCACATGAAAAAGTGAAAAGAAACAAGTGAAATTAATGTGAATAGTACATTTTATTTAACCCAAGTCAACCAAATTATTATTACTTCAACATATAATCAACATAATATTATTCATGAGCTAGCTGACAGTTCTGTTTTTTACTTTCCTGGTGGCTCAGATGGTAAAGAATCTGCCTGCAATACAGGAGACCCCGGTTCAATCTCAGGGTTGGGAAGATCTCCTGATGAAGGGAATGGCTAACCACTCTGGTATTCTTGAACTTCCCTGGTGGCTCAGAATCTGCCTGCAATGTAGGAGACTTGAGTTTGATCCCTGGGTTGGGAAGATCCACTGGAGAATGGAATGGCTACCCACTCCAGTATCCTTGCCTGGAGAATTCCATGGACAGAGGAGCCTGGCAGGCTACAGTCCATGGGATCACAAAGAGTCGGACATGACTGAGTAACCCTTTCACTGACTTTTTTTTACATTGTTTTTGACGTGTATCCTGTATCCTTCACATACAAGACATTTCATTCAGACCAGTCATGTTTCAACTATTTAATAGGTGCCAGTGGCAGGTGATTGACTTGTTGGATGGCACAGCTTTAGATGATCATAAGATACACATGCAAAGTACCAATCCTCAGTTTGTTTCCATGACCTAAATGGCACAGCATCAGGAGTGCAAAGCTGGCCAAGGGAGGAGAAGAAAACGAGCTTTAGGTAAGCTACAATCTCTCCTGCCATCTCTACCAGGGCCTGTCGATAGCTTCTAGAGGATCTTGAGGTTTTCCTGCCCAGAGACCAAATATAGACCTATTGATACTAGACGAAGACTCAAAGAGTTTGGGCCTGAAATAAGAGGATATTCCAGTGGTCATGTATGGATGTGAGAGTTGGACTGTAAAGAAAGCTGAGTGCCGAAGAATTGATGCTTTTGAACTGTGGTGTTGGAGAAGACTCTTGAGAGTCCCTTGGACTGCAAGGAGATCCAACCAGTCCATTCTGAAGGAGATCAGTCCTGGGTGTTCTTTGGAAGGAATGATGCTAAAGCTGGAACTCCAATACTTTGGCCACCTCATGTGAAGAGTTGCTGGGACGGATTAGGGGCAGGAGGAGAAGGGGACGACAGAGGATGAGATGGCTGGATGGCATCACCAACTCGATGGATGTGAGTCTGAGTGAACTCCGGGAGTTGGTGATGGACAGGGAGGCCTGGCGTGCTGTGATTCATGGAGTCGCAAAGAGTCGGACACGACTGAGCGACTGAACTGAACTGAACTGAGGGTTGTGGTTCCAAGATCAGGACAAAGGTTTAAGAAAAGTCCCACTTGAGCAGAAAAGACCACATAAGGTCCAGAGGATAGAGAGTGGAAGCCAAACCCCACCATGGCTCTGCATTCAGCAAATATGGATTCAGGATCTGCTCTGTAAAAGCCACTGATCCAGGTGCTGGGCAGAAAGTTGAGGGAAAAAAAAATCTAAAAATCTGTTCTCTTTCTGGAAATTACACTCTAGTTGGGAAAGAAAAAAATAATAAGCAAAATATATAATGTGTGAGATACTGATAAGAGCTATGGGAAAAAATTAAAGAAAAGCAGGATGGGGGGAAGGTAATGGGGAAATATGTGGTTTTAAATAAGATAATCAGAAACGAGCTGGACAATGGAACAGAAATCTTAGAGACTTAACTTTTTTTTTCAATTTTCTTGCCACCTGTGGTGCAGGCAAGGTAGAAAGCTGAGGGCTCCAAACAGGGATGAAAACAGGAGAAATAAACTGCCTTATATCTGGTACATTTGTGTATAATGTGACCAATGGCTTCCTAAATTCATATGTATTTACATGGAAAAGATTGATAGTATGTGCTGCAAACTACTAACTGTGCTCCTCTCTGGGGATTACAGTGAACTTATGTTCTTTGTACTCTTAGCTGTTTTCCTGATTTTCTACAATCAATATAACCTACTTTAAACAAGAGGAGGGAAAAGCCCTCACAAACATTGTTTATGAAGAAAAGAAATAAAAATAAACCAGCTTCTTTTGCCATCTAACAGTATTGGTATGGACTTCCCGGTGCATCAGTGGTAAAGAATCCACCTGCCAATGCAGGGGACACAGGTTTGATCCCTGGGTCAAGAAGATCCCCTGGAGAAGGAAATGGAAACCCACTCCAGTATTCTTGCCTGGGAAGTCCCACGGACTGAGGACCCTGTCAGACTACAGTCCATGGGGGAGCAAAAGAGTTGGACATGACTTAGTGACTAAACAACAAGAATATTGGTATAACTGAGATATTTAACCACAGTGTGAATTTATGAGTTCCGTGTCTCTTTCTGTGTTCTCTCAGTAACAGCCACTCTAGCTCTCCCTTCTTTAGACATTTAACCAGCTTTGTTTTGTTCAGTCCACATGTCTAAATTTGTCAAACCTGAATCTTCCCAATGCAAGTTTTCTCATATTCAGCATCTAGCATCTTATTGTGCTGACAGCATCTTTTGGGAAATGCTGACAGGTCTGGGTTGTGATGCTCACTCACCGCCCCACATGCCATACAGCATCAGCTGTGACACCTATCCCAGCCTGCTTCACCACCTCTTGGTGTGCTTTCTTTTGGAAACTCCTTGTGTGGATAAAATCCCTAAAGACATTCCCATAAACTGCCATCTGGAATGTTGAACACTGTCAGCATGCTGCTTTATACAGATTTATCTGCAAGTAATATCATTGTTACCAAACAAACAGAGCCTCCTGAGAGCCAGCCCAGGGAGTTCTTTTAACTCTTTGAGAGAGAAGAGGTACACAAACTGAAATAACCAGAAAGGCCATTCTTTTGAAGTGATACCACTTGATGTTAATAGAACATCTTGATCTCCATTAAACCTCTGAGAACAATACAAATATTCAGATGAATGTATGAGCTTGGACTGACATCCTATTAACCTGTTGATCTTTACATCAACTTGCATTAGTACACAGGATTTTCAAAGGCTCATTTCATTAACCATGTTGAAAATACAGTAGATGTACACAGCTACAGAGAGTAGCTCATATTATAAGAACTTTATAATAAGATATTGATGATCTATACTTTCAAAGACAACAATGAATATTTTGCAAAAATGTTTGTCTTTTTAAGTATCTTTTAATGAGAACTATATTGTACACCCAAGAATGACATCTTTTGAAAAACTGAGAAATATTTCTTACAAATACAATGTTGAGCGGACTGGAGGACAGAGAGGTTAGAATCTTTAAGTGTTTCACTGTCCATCTTCCCTTTCAGGGCTTTACATCAAGGGAGCTCAGACACAGGGAATATTAGCCAAATGGGAAACAAATTACCACTTTAATAAATAAGGACAGAGTGCGAGGCTCTGAAAGTCTATAGCCTAGGATTCAATTAGGAGAACTAATTGACGTTTCCTAGTTTGTTTCTCTATTCCTAAGCTACATTTGCCAGAAAACTTTCAGCAGATTTTTGGTCCACTTACCACCTGATAGAACAGGTAGGCAGAAAAAAAAAAAAGGGTGAAGTGTTAGGTGTCTAGCAAATTTGAATAACACAATTAAACTAAGTGGTACACTGATGGGATAAACTAACATTTTGGAGTTCATATATATACACACACACACTATATATATATATATATATGTATAAAATAGATAATAAGGACCTACTGTATAGCACAGGGGACTCTAATATTCTGTAATAACCTATATGGAAGACGAATCTGACAAAGGACAGCTATATGCATAGTGAATCACTTTGCTGTGTACCTGAAACTAACACAATGTTGTAAATAAACTATAATATAAAAATTAAATAAAATAACATCATTTAAAATAATAACAAAAAACCCACCAAATTTCCAGGAATAAACCTTAGCAACTGTCAAGACATCTACAAAAAAACCCACAGAACATTACTGAATAAAATTAAAGGAGATTTAATTAATGGAAATGTATGAATTTCCATGTTAGAAGCCTTGCACTGCAGGCAGATTCTTTACCATCTAAGCCACCAGGGAAGCCTGTTAGAAGCCTTACTAGTGTAACAATTTTATTTTTTCCCATGGTAATATATAGATTCAACTTAGTCTAATAGAAAAAGTCCTAGCAACATTTTTTTGTGTGTCAAAGAAGTAATTTTTTAAGAAAAACTTTTTATTTTGTACTGGGGTATACCTGATTAACAAACAATGTCGTGATAGTTCCAAGTGAAGTGAAGGAACTCAGCCATAAATATACACTGAATCCAGTCTCCCTGAAACTCCCCTCCTTTCCAGGCTGCCAGATAACATTGAACAGAGTTCCATGTGCTGTGCAGTAGGTCCTTGTTGGTTATCCATTTTAAATACAGCAGTGCATACATTAACATCCCAAACTCCCTAACTATTCCTGCAGACATAAGTTCTGCGTCTATGAGTTCTCTAAGTCTATGAGTGTTTGTTTTGTAATGTCTCAATTAGGTGATTTTTAAAGTTATATGGAAATAAGTGGGATGAGGACAACCAACAATTATGAACAACAACAAATAAATAAAGTTTGAGACCTCATATACCAAATATTATTTTTTGGGGGGCTCCAAAATCACTGCAGATGGTGACTGCAGCCACGAAATTAAAAGACGCTTACTCCTTGGAAGAAAAGTTATGACCAACCTAGATAGCATATTCAAAAGCAAAGACATTACTTTGCCAACAAAGGTCCATCTAGTCAAGGCTATGGTTTTTTCCTGTGGTCATGTATGGATGTGAGAGTTGGACTGTGAAGAAAGCTGAGTGCCGAAAAATTGATGCTTTTGAACTGTGGTGTTGGAGAAGACTCTTAGAGTCCCTTGGACTGCAAGGAGATCCAACCAGTCCATTCTGAAGGAGATCAGCCCTGGGATTTCTTTGGAAGGAATGATGCTAAAGCTGAAACTCCAGTACTTTGGCCACCTCATGCGCAAAGGTGACTCATTGGAAAAGACTCTGATGCTGGGAGGGATTAGGGGCAGGAGGAGAAGGGGACGACAGAGGATGAGATGGCTGGGTGGCATCACTGACTCAATGGACATGAGTCTGAGTGAACTCCGGGAGTTGGTGATGACAGGGAGGCCTGGTGTGCTGCGATTCATGGGGTCCCAAAGAGTCGGACACGACTGAGTGACTGAACTGAACTGAACTAGAGTTATGTTGCTGCAATAGTGAGTGCGGTATGAGAAAGTGATAAGCTTAGACAAACTTACCATGGAACAGAATATAGACTCCAATAGTCTTTCTGTCCAAATTTAGTCACTGATTCATATACTGCAGTGCAGTGAGAGAAAGAGTGGTCTTTTTAACAAGTGGTACTGGATCATTGGATGTGTATCTGTGTGTGTTAGTCACTCAGTCGTGTCCGACTCTTTGCAACCCCATGGAGTGTAGCCCGTCAGGCTCCTCTGTCCAGTTAATTCTGCAGGCAAGAATATTGGAGTGGGTTGCCATTTCCTTCTCCAGGGGATCTTCCCAACTCAGAGATTGAAACTGGGTCTCCTGCGTTGCAGGTGGATGCTAGGGTCATTGGATATCCATATGGAAAAGAATCAAACTTGGATTCTTCCCTAGCTCACAACATGGT
The DNA here is from genome assembly GCF_055505025.1 of Bos grunniens. Lineage (NCBI taxonomy): Eukaryota > Metazoa > Chordata > Mammalia > Artiodactyla > Bovidae > Bos > Bos grunniens. Next base: position 66,499,140 of record NC_141168.1, on the reverse strand, counting down.
CAAAAATAAATTACAGATTTTTAAGCTCTAAATGTAAAAGGTAAGACAATGCAATTTCTAAAAGACAACATAAGAGTTTATCTTTCTGAACTTTGAGAGGCAGAGATTTCTGACACAGCACAGACAAAAATCACTAACCATAAAGCAAAACACTGATGTTACACAGTATTAAAATTCACATTTTATATTTATCAAAAGAAAAACAAATTCAAGCCATAAACTGAAAGATGTTATATATGGTATCAATGTTCAAAAGACAATACAGATTTCAATTAGCAATAATTGTGCCTCAGATAAACCAGACTGGCTATGATACTGCCACTGTGCAAAACTTGGAAGACAATATAAAGAACAAATGGAACTCTCCTACATTGCTGGTAAGGGAGTAAATTGGTATAGCCCCTTTGCAATATTTAGTAACAACTATTTTAACCTGAGGATTCAATTTCATCTGAAATACCCAACAGAAATGTGTATTTGTGTGCAAATGTGTGCAAAATTATGCTCAGAGTAATACTATTTGTAGTAGCCAAAAATGGAAATAATCTAATCAGACATTAATATTAGAATGGATAAACTGTGGTATATTTAAGCAATAAATCATGTACAGAAATGGAAATAACTATAGCTAGTTTCAAAATAAGAATACTGCCTTTAAAAATCAATGGTTTTCTAGATTATATTAAGTATTATGTATATGTCAGCAACAAAAAGATCTTGGAAATGTTTTGTATGTTTAATAGTAACTTAGTGTTCATATATTTTCAGTAGTGTCTTCTGTACTTGAGAGTTTACTTCCTATAATAAAAAAATTGTCTAATTCTTATGTCTTCAGGCACTTGGATTACTGGAATCAGAGAGTTGCTGTTGAATGAACAGTCACAAAACTTTGAAGCACAGTTAGTTTTACTCCATCTTGGTAGGATTCAATTTTAATTTTAAATAATTTTATTTTTTATGTGATTTTTTTAAGGTATATTTTCTTTTACTTTGAGATGAAAAAAAAAAGTCACTTACAATATACAATTTTTTTTTTACTTCTATAGGTATTTAATGTCTCTTTCACATGGCAACTATATCAACATATGTCTCACCATGAAGTCAAGAAGAGAAAATCCATGACCTTACAAAAATCATTTTAAAAAGACCATGTTAAGGCAAAACTGAGCAGGATGATTCTCGTGTACAACTCCCTTAACTTTACAGTAGGTGTACACTCACAAGACTTCGTTGTCTGAAGCAGAGATGATATGCCCAGCTCAATATCCTGCAGGAATAAAGGCAGTAAAGGAACTCTATTGTGGAAATCCTTTCCCAGAAACACCAGTACCACCGCCATCCTACTCCATCCTCAAGCCAACTTGGTCTTGAACTTCATTGACACAAACTGTTTGGTATTCCTAGGCCTCAGTGAACCGAAAGAAAAAGGCAGCACAAGGGGCTAGTGATCCTTCAAACCTCCCCTAAAGAGCATGGCCACAGGAGTATGGACGCGTGAACAAATGAGAGTCCTCTTAGGAAAGAAGTGTGTCATGACTGTGCACACTCAACCTGACTGGCTTCACTCCCAATCCATTTGTAGGTATGTCAGTGTCTGGCGCACACCGCTCTTTGGCCTACTTTGGCATGCCTACACCCTCCCCACCCAGCCTGTCACCTCTCCCTGGCAGGTAGGGCCTTGCCACTATACACCACTAGAATCAGCATTTACATCTAGTTGCTGAATTGAATGGCAAGTGACAATTTTTCATCACACTTCTTAGAATGATAACTGACTCTTTCATGAGTTCATCTACACAAGCACATAAAGGGACAACGATAGCCTTAATAACAAGCACCACTCCTGAGCAACTCCCACCCCCTCCGCAGCCTGCCCCATTCTTCTCATCTGTGCTTCAACTATGAACCTGGGCTCTGGAAAAGGATACACATGGCTTCTCTTATCACATCAATTCTGTGATAGTGAACAGGCTTTTAGTTTCATTTAAGGAATCAAAGCATGCCATGAATTTTTTTCCTTTTTTTTATAAAACTCAGATCAACTCAATTAATTGTTCTAGTTACAGCACGCCTAATTTTTCTCCAGCTGATTAACTAGAGAATAATCCAAATACATTCCAAATTATAAATCTTTCATGATTTTGGAGATTTTATACAAATGTACATTTAAGAGTGCTAATTTTAAGCAAATATCAAAGATGATTAAACATTCTCAAATAGGAGGGACAAACCAATGGATTATTTTATAGGTTTAACCACCAATCATAAACTTCTCTAAACAGAAATATTTTGATCTTTTTTTAAAAAATTCTTTGGGAAATTTCCAAGGACTACAGAAGTGAGTCAAGAATGTGTGCATAAGACATTTGTATTCTTTACTGTGTAAACACTAATTTATTTATTGAAATAATATGCTATTAAATATTTATTAAATAAATTAGCATTTTGCTGAGCTTCCCTCCAAAATCATTACTATGGCTCATGGCTATTGATATAACCAGGGCTCTGGTTGTTTCCCATGTCTGTCTTCCAACTGTTTGCTAAGTATTTATTCACCAAACACCATCTCTCAGAGTCAGCTATTCTTTGGAAAGCTCATGAAGTAGAAGGTTTTTGGAAATCATTGAACTTTCATTGAACCATAGGACTCTTGTTATCCAATTCTCTCATATTACAGATGAGCCTAAAAAGAGGTTTAGTGACTTGCCCAAGACCTTGAACTCACAGTCTTTTTTTTATGTGAGTAGAAAGAGGAACTGGTTTTAAATGTGGAGGACAAAATCACTCATTAGAATTTAACTTTTGGGGGAAGGATTTGGGAATCTAAGGGCAGGTTTCAATAAAGTTGATTAGAGAAAAGAACACCCATATCCTTTATATTCTGTTTAAATACGCATGGCTCTTTAGAAAATGTCATCAAGTTGAACAAAAGGGGTAAGCTGGAATGAATCCCCCACACAGATCAGTGTAAAAACGAAATGAGAGAGACTTGTAAACCGTATGGCTGCACGAGTATTGTCCATTCACACCACAACCCTCAGAACCACTTACAAGGCAAGCTAAGTGCAAACAATAAACAAGCAAGAAGACAGGTAAACAGAAACAGCGGAAATGACAAAAGTACATACCGCTGAGAACGCATTAAACCCATCCTCCCCACTGGAAAATGAGCAGAACACATTCAACAGCTGAGAATATGCGGCCGCACAATGCTCTCCCAGGTAATGTGCAAATGAGAGGCAGCATCTGGGGATGACATTTTCTGAAAATCTCCATTGCGCTCTCTCTGTATGTGTGTATATATATATATATATATATATATATATATAAAATATATGTATATATTTTATATATATATAAAGTATATATACTTTATATATAAAGTATATGTACTTTATATATAAAGTATAAAGCATATGTTTTCCTCTCTCATTTCTCTACTTCGGTTAATACTGGATAACATAATTCTTTCTCTAGTGATCTCACAAAATACATAAATAAGAGCATTTCCCCTAGTATTTTAATATTATTTATCATATTTATGCTGAAAAGAATCATGTCTTTCTCTTGCCCCATTAGCCAATGTACCTCAAAACTTTGGAACTTCATGACAGAAACTGTTTGTGAGACACATTTGTATTCTGTGGAGCACAATAAGCAAATTAAACAATTGAGAAGAGAGGTATTCCACGTAGAAAATTTTTCACATTTTCCAAAAAAACTAGGGGTACTGATTTCTAAAAATGTAACCAAACACACTGAAGGCACGAGTAACAACTACAATTGCCAGCTTGACATTATTGTGTCATAAACTGATGCACGAATCATTTGAGAGAAGCCAAACCCTTTTCTTTCTTAAGATTTAATTAGAGTATATTTTCAAGGTAAATATAAGCTATTCTGTCCATTTTTATATTTCATATTAAGTGCTGAACTGTCAACTAAGAGCATTCTTATTTTGTCATACTGGATTTCATGACAGAAGATATGCAATAGGCATTCTGATAGCAGAAAATGGTTTTTCTTATTTAAAACACTACAAAAATAGATTTTAACTATTAGGGAAAAATACTTTCCCCAATTTTCTCTTCTCATCTTGGGTGTCTGCATAGATGATTTTTATATAGTTCATATGAGGAACATATACATTGTTTTTCATTGCCTGCTTTTTCATTTAGCATAATTTCATAAATTTCCCCCATATATTTATAACCACTAGATGAGTCAATTTTAACAAAAAATTGAGTATCAGATGTTTCAGCTGGGTTGTCTTTATACCCTCATAATTACTGTCTTAATAGCTACAGAATATTCTAATACTTTTTTATACCATAATTTAATTAGCCACTTGGTGATTAGCAAGCATTTGCACTGATTCTCATTTTCTGTGATAAGTAACCCTATGGTAAATATAAGCATAATAGTCCTTTTCATCTTCGGATTATTTCCTTAGAATATATTTCCAAAAATTGGATATTACTGGATTAAGGAACATTTTGTCTCTAAAAAGTGCCTTCCATTTCAAACTGTCAGTAGGAATGTGTGAGTTTGCTAGTTTTCCCACATCTCCATCAACACTGGGTATTGTCATTTTAAATTTTTGCTAACATATTTAAAATGATATCTCATTGTTTCTTTCCATTAGTAATTAATGAGTATTTTTTTATATCTTAGATAAATAATAGTCCAGGATATTTTAATAGAGGGTTTTTGAACTTATTATTAGGTTTGTTAAAAATTAATTGTGGTTTCAGATCATGAATTTTAAATCATTATAACTAGGCACAAAAACATCTTTATTCATCAAAATAGGAATTGTTACAATCAACATATTGTTGTCAATAAGAAATAAGTTTGTTTATCTTTACAGCATAAAAATCCATGCTTTGGGATTCCACTAACTCTTAGAAAGCATTTTCCACCTTCTGCTGATTGTGGGAAGCACTTTCCCTGCAAAAAGCTATCCAGATGCTTCATGAAGTGACAGTCAGTTGGTGAGAGGTCAGGTGAACATGGCAGAAGAGGTAAAACTTTGTGGCCCAATTCGTTCAATTTTGAAGCACTGGTTGTGTGACCTGAGGTCAGGTGTTGTTCTGGAGAAGAATTAGGCCCATTCTGATGACTAATTGATGCTTTTGAACTGTAGTGTTGGAGAAGACTCATGAGAGCCCCTTGGACTGCAAGGAGATCCAACCAGTCCATCCTAAAGGAAATCAGTCCTGAATATTCATTGGAAGGACTGTGCTGAAGCTGAAACTCCAATACTTTGGCCACCTGATGCAAAGAACTGACTCATTTGAAAAGACCCTGATGCTGGGAAAGATTGAAGGCAGGAGGAGAAGGGGACAACAGAGGATGAGATGGTTGGATGGCATCACCGACTCAATGGACATGGGCTTGAGTAAACGCCAGGAGTTGGCAATGGACAGGGAAGCCTGGCGTGCTGCAGCCCATGGGGTTGCAAAGAGTTGGACATGACTGAACGACTGAACTGTTGACTAATACCAGCTGCTGGCCTTGCAGTTTTTGGTGCATCTCATTAATTTGCTGAGCATACTTCTCAGGTGTAATGGTTTCAGTGGAATTCAGAAAGCTGTAGGGGATCAGACAGGCAGCAGACCAAACAGTGACCATGACCATTTTGTAGTAAAAAGTTTGGCTTTGGGAAGTGTTTTGGAGCTTCTTGGTCCAACCATTGAGCTGGTCATCACCAGTTGTATAAAATCCACTTTCATCTCATGTCACAATCCGGTTGAGAAATGATTTGTTGTTGCGTACAATAAGAGAAGACAACACTTCAAAACAAGGATTTTTTTTTTTTTTAACTTTTGGTCAGCTCATAAGGCACCCACTTATCAAGCTTTTTCACCTTTCCAATTTGCTTCAAATGCCAAGTGACCAAAGAATGGTCGATGTTGAGTTCTTCAGCAACTTTCCTGCAGTTTTAAGAGGATCAGCTTCAACGGTCTTTTCAATTGGTCATGTCAACCTCAGATGGTTGGCCACTGTGCTCATCTTCAAGGCTCTCATCTTTGCAAAACTTACTGAACCACCACTGCACCGTACATTCCTTAGCAGCTCCTGGGTCAAAAGCATTGATGTTGCAAATTGTCTCTGCTGCTATATGACCCATTTTGAACTCAAATAAGAAAATCACTCAAATTTGCTTTTGGCTAACATCATTTCCCTAGTCTAAAATAAATGTAAAATAAACAGCAAGTAATAAGTCATTAGTAAAAAAAAATAAAGCGAGAAAAATGACGTGTAACATAATGGCATTTATCTAAGGATGTATTCCAGTATCAAACAGCAAAGTTTAACAATGTAAAACTTTGGAGTGGTTTAACAGAAATGAATTGGTGGGTTTATACTGAAAAACCTGAATGAAATTTATGTGCACCAACCTACATATACCAAGTACTGTGCTGTGGTCTAAGTGGTACAGTGATGAATAAAGCAAGATTTTGATCTTAAGGATCTCACCAAACAGCCTGTTTCAACATCTTTATTAATTTAAAATAACAAGTCATTTATTCCCTTTTTGATAATCAACTGACATTTTTATAGTACCTGTCTTTTTGGGGAAAGAGTATCTTTTTAAACATTCGTCCAGATACACTCATTTTGAGAAAGTTTTAAAATACAGAAATATTCAGAGACATATACAATAAAGGCCTGTGTACTCACCACCAAGAAGTGTCAAATATTAACCTTATTTATATAGTTATATGTCAAGCCTTTTTAATAAAGGAAACAAATTTAAGTCCTTTCTTTTTTGCCTTTTTCCTTTCCATTTCCAATTCTCCTTTTACCTAAACAATACAACCATGAATTTGGTGTATATCATCCCAGTTCACTGAATAATTAAACTTACAAAATTTCAAAATGATTTGTTACCAATACATAGTATAGTTTTGTGTGACTATTTACTTACATAAGTAATATTATACAGTGTATATCATTTTGCAACTTGTCTATTCCCTATTTTGAGACAGATCCATGTTGTACTATAAATACTGGGTTGGCCATAAATTTCATTCAGGTTTTTCAGTATAAACCCACCAATTCATTTCTATTAAATGACTATATAGCAATCCATGATGGGCTTCCCTGGTGACTCAGCTGTAAAGAATCCACCTGCCAATGCAAGAGACATGGGTTCAATCCCTGGGTCAGGAAGATTCCTTGGAGAAGGAAATGGCAAACCACTCCAGTATTCTTGCCTGGGAAATCTCATGGACAGAGGAGCCTGGCGGGTTACATGGGGTTGCAAAAGAGTTGGACATGACTTAGCAACTAAACAGCAACAAGTCCATGACATATGTATGTATTTATATATTCCCTTACTAGTGGACATATAGATCGTCTCCCTTTTTTAAGAAATGTGCTATAATAAATATTCTTACACCTAACTCTTTGTGCTTATGTGTGAGTTTTCTCCAGTAGATATATACTTCCAAGCAGAAATGCTGGATTGTAAACTATGAGCACTTTCAATTCTGTTTGACAATTCAAAGTGACTGCACCAATTTATACTCCTACTCACAGTATGTAAGAATTTGTTTTCTGGAATCCTCTGAAACTTTCAGACTTTTAAATTATCATCAATTGGATGCATGACAAATGGTACTGTTATTTCTATATTTATGTCCCTGATCATTAGAAGTGGGGGTTAACATCTTTTCAAATGTTTATTCTTGAGTTCTCCAGTCTATAAATTATCTGGTCATATAACCGGACCAGTTTGTTTATTGCCTCCTTTAAATAATGTTGATGACAACAGGTTGTTTACTGACTTTTGTTATGTAGAATAACTTTTTAGAGCACTATCTGTATTAACCTAACTGATTCCTCAGAGTAGAGATATGAAACAGGTTCTATAAGCATCCTTCTTTTTACAGATGAGGAAACTTAAGGCCCAAAGAAATTAAATAACCAATCCCAAATTAGAGCTGGTTGAGGGGTGGAACCAGAATTTAATCCTAAGTGGTCTTGTTCCAGACTATTAAAACTGTTGTTAATATTGCCACTCACACTACTTGAAATAATTAGTGTCATAAAACAGGAGGATAGAACTGACTCCAAACTCATATAATTTACATACTGTTTAATCACTCTCAGTGTACTTTCTTGTTTTGGAAACAAAAATATTAACAGGTGGAATAGATGCAAAGATAATTACAAGTGTAAAATGTATTTTACACATATGAATGCAGCATCTTCATTTTGAAGAAATTGGAATACTCAAAAAATGTATTTTTAAAGTATAAAAGTCATTCTATAGCCCAATGCCCAGATTGTAAAATCTTTTAAAATAAAATGATAATGATTTCATTTTTAGTGGCTGTGTGTTTTCCTTCCTTTTTAAATATATCTAGAATTAAACTGTTTGGAATAAGAAATTATTTCAACTCTAAATTAAGGAGGCAATAACATATCCATTTAAAACATATATCAACATGGAATTAGCATGTCAAATTGAACCAAAGTGGGAAAAAACCCAGCTCAGTTCTACAGGTACTAGTAGAACCTTTTTACACTTGAGGGGAGAACAAATCAGTGGAAAAAAAAAAAAAGTAATACATTTTTGCAGAAATGAACATGACTCCAAATTTCAAACTACAGACGGAATAAAGAGTGATTTTTCATGGCTCATAAAAATAAACACAACTATTTGCAGTTGAATTCTGTCATCCAAATGACCCTGACTGAAAGCTTAGAAAAAACGTTTTCTACACAGATGAGAGTAGAAAGCAATTTTCCCTCCTGAGAGCTTGAATATGTTGGTGGTTCAAGTCAAAGTAGATGAAAAGATAAATATTATGTGCTGCTCCTTAGGATGACAAAACCGCAGCAAGTTCATGTCTCTCACCATCTTCTGCACTGAGCACACACCTCTGGCCCTAAAAAGAAACCAAGCCAGGCTCCAGGGTCTCTACTCCTTAGCAGCTGAAGCTCTGGCTTAAGCTTCTTCCCAACCCCACCACATATTTCTCCTCTGCCAGCCTAGTGCCTGAGCTTACATCAGTCATTTTCAGTTTAGTATTGATAATTCCAGTCAAGGTGAAAATCTATCTGGAAAGGGGATATAACACACAGGGTCCTTACCATTCATAAACATCATTTTTTGGAAGAATTTCTAGGCAGTCAATTAACAAAGCTTTGTGGGAATGGCTTGGTTTAAAGTGAAGCTTTCAAGAGATAATCAACAGAAGTCTAGAAAGGAGTTTCCCCAATATTTTCTCTAGAAATTTCTAAATGCTATAGTTAGGAAGCATAGTCACTCTAGCTTGCTCTTTGTATAGTTACCAGGTTCACTGGCATTTTAAAAGCTCTGAGAAATCTTCTAAGATACAAATGATTGTAGTTTTTTGCTCGCCTGAATTTACCATGAATGAGAACACCAATAACAGAATGTTAATTGACAAACAAGAAGAAACTTCTTTCCTAGTGAAAAGAAAAGTGTGTGTGAACAAGAAACAAGCTCTTTAATAGGGTGATTGGCAAGGCATGAGCTAGGAAAGGTTGGGACTCACTGACAAGGGTAGATCAGAAGGCATACACAACTAATTATTTCTAATTAGAAAAACCCTCCAAAGTAGAAAACCCAGTTTTAAAAATGTTAAAAATTAAATACACTTTGTCATAAGTAATCATGTTGAGTGTTGCTTTTCCTGATGAGGTGTAATCAGGATGTGATGGGGAAATACACTAAAGTTAGCATCAGAAGTCTTGCACTGGAGTTCCTGTTCTGCCAGTTATTAGCTATGTGATATATGTGAAATTTGTCATTTTAAAGTTCTATATAAATGCAGGACATTATTAGAATCCAGGACAATTAAGGAATTGTTGATACACTCTCAGGATAGCAGAATCTTACATGTTTCCCCAAATAAATTGTGCAGAATCTTTTGAAGATTGTAATTGCTGTTTTTTTTCCAGTTTGGGGCTATTATGAATAAAGTTAGTATAAACATTTTTGTATACATTTTTTGTGGACACATTTTTATTAGGTACATTACCATCTATAATGAGTTTTCCCATTTCATTAGATTTTCTTTTTTTCTTTCTATATCTGACAGGGTGCTAACTTCTGCCCCAGTCTTCAATTAGGATTTTCCTCTATTGTTAAAGTAATATCTAATGCTGTTCTATTTCTTTTTGGTTTTTAAGAATTGAAAAGATATTTCGGAACATCAATAGAACATACGGGGATTCAATTTTTTCTTCTAAGGATGGGTGGAAAAAAACAGAGTTCTTTTGTCAAATGTCCACAGAATGACCTCTACAAGAGTGTTCTTTCTATCTGTTTCCATTATAGCTCTAAGTTGAAAACAAAACCCAACACCTATCAATAAGAAACTGAGAACTGCCCATAGTATATTTATACAAAAGAACATATTAAAATAACAAAACATTACACATGACATGGACAGTCTCATAGATATTATGTTGAGTGGAAGAAAACATCCCCAAAGAGTACATACTTAAAATCTTATATGAAATTTAACAACAGGCAAAAACCAACTGATGGGGAGAGAATTTAGAACAGTGTTTACCTCTGGGAATGGGATGATAGGGTGTGAGTATGACTAGGGTGATACCACTCTAATGGCAGAAAGCAAACAGGAACTAGAGTCTCTTGATGAAGGTAAAAGAGGAGAGGGAAAACTCTTGCTAGCTAAAAACTCAACATTCAAACACTAAGATCATGGTCTGTATTGTCAAAGCTATGGCTTTTCCAGTAGTCATGTATGGACATGTGAGGTGGACCATAAAGACGGCTGAGCACCAAAGAATTGATGCTTTTCAACTGTGGTGTGGGAGAAGACTCATGAGAGTCCCTTGGACTGCAAGGAGATCAAAACAGTCAATCCTAAAGGAAATCAACCCTGAATATGGAAGGACTGATGCTGAAGTTCCAATAGTTTGGCCGTCTGATGCGAACAGCCAGCTCATTGGAAAAGACTCTGCTGGGAAAGACTGAGGGCAGGAAGGGAAGGAGGTGACAGAGGATGAGACGGTTGGATGGCATCACCAACTCAATGGAATTGAATCTGAGCAAATTCTGGAAGACAGTGAAGGACAAGGAAGCCTGGCATGCTGTAGTTCATGGGGTTGCAGATAGAGTCAGACTCAATTCAGCAACTGAACAACAAATGACTAGGGTGATTACTAGGAAAGCTACGGGGTGCTAAAAGTGCTTTATATTTCATGTGGATGGAGCTTAATCACACACATATATATATATGGAAATTTACATCTAGTTGTGTACTTAATGTTAATACATTTGTGGGTTTCACTGTTTGCCATCTTCCGATCTAATCAGTTTTTCCTTAAAAAAAACAGAAAAAAATTTCATTTACGCTTTTTAATCAATATCCCATCTAAATTCAGTTTATACATGTAGCACCTATTCCTTCAAAAATAATTGATTACATCTATGGAGGTTGCACTGTGCTGAGAGATGTGAATGGCACATCCATGGTTGCTACACACAGACAGCTCTTAGCCTGGCAGAAAAGACAGCTGTGGATTAAATAATTATAAAATGATGAGTGTACATAAGCAATGTGAAACTCAATGGAGAGGTTAGGGAACAAAGTATCATTTAACTGGAATACCAAGAAGAATGCTTGCTAGAGGGCATGGCATGTGAGAAAGTCTTCTGGGGCCAGAAAAGTCTCCCCAGCATTGAAGCAGATGCTTCTGAAGTGGGGAGAGCCAGGGAAAAGTGGCTAGAGAGGTAAGCAGGGTTCAGAGAGATAGTTAAGTCAGTTCAAGAGAATAATTTAGCTGTTCTGATACATACAACAACTTCAAATTAGAGGTTATTTCAAATTTGCTTGCACGTGCTGTAGTCTTAGATCACTGTCAACATGCAATTGATTATCTTATAGTGGTTGTCCAGTAATGAAAAAAATCCAGATTAACATGGACAAATGGTTACAAATAGCTTTTAATAGACTACAGAACAATCCCAGGAGACTTCATGATTAGATGGTACGAGGGGGTTTACTCCAAGGTTGAAAATAATCACAACAAAAAATTGAGTTAACTGACAGCACAAGCTAACACGGTTTGTACGGTAGGGATTTCCTTGTGTCAACTTTTGATATATGAGAAAATTACACATGCATTGTATTTTTAATCACATTTAAAAAAACATAAAGAGTTTTAAAATGACATTCTAATGAAACTTTTGTAGAAACCTGAGGCACTAAGTTTGAAAACCACTGAAGTAGCCCAGAGATTCTGGGCTGAACTTTGATCTTGATCCTGTATATACAAATTTGGACAAGTCACAACTTCTCTTCCAATCATTTATAAAATAGTAGCTCTCTGCCTTTCCTGTTGTATTGTTCTCAGGAGCAAATATAGGGCAGACTTTTCTGGTCTCTTATCTTATACAAGGAACACCAAAGTTTTTCAGGTATCACTGTGCCCAGCATTAGGGTCTGAATCTTGATTTGGTCAATTAAGCTAATCCTTTGGCCAAGTACTCATTATGCTATTGTGACACTCTTCTAGGCAATGAGTTACAAAGGAGAAATATTCTAGGGTGCTTCTGGGGAATGTTTTCCTTTCTCACAGAAAGAGAGATTCTGGGAAGGAACTGAGAAGAAATCCCTATTTTTCCTCCTTTAATTGCTGTCATGTGAGGATATTTTGTTGGTGCCACTGCAGCCATCATGTGAGCATGAGAAGAAGTAAGATTCTACAACCAGCACTCTGGAATCCTGGAGTTGCCAAACCATTACTGTTACCACCTTCTTCTAGCATTCTTGCTGTGTGACCAAGAAAAAAAAGACAAAGAAGAAGAAAAAGAAAATAACTGCCCCCATTGTCTAAGTTACTGCCAGGCATTCTGTTAATTACAGCCAAAGTTATCTCAGATGACATACCGTGGCACGAAACATTTACAAACTGAAGGGCTGAGTACAATCTAGATGTTGTTGTTCAGTCGCCAAGTCATGTACGACTCTTTAAGACCCCAGGGGCTGCAGCATGCCGGGCTTCCCTGTTCCTCACCATCTCCTGGAGCTTAGCCAGTCTCATAGTATCTAACTACTCTCTCCTTCTCTGGATCCATGTGGTAATATGCTTTTCTAGATGACACTGCCTTTGAATAAGGAATTTAAGTCTAAACTTCTTTGGGAATGAATGTGATATAATAAAAAGCATATAGAACTTGGCACCCGACAAACTTGGACTTGAATCTGAATTCTATCACTTAGTAACTGTATGATTTTGGACAAGTCCCTTAGTTTTTCCAGGCTTCGGTTTCCTCATCCAAAAATGGAGATAATAATAGACTCTCCCTCAGAGAATTGTGTTATGAAATCATTTAAGACATGTAAGATGCGTAGATCACCGTCTTGTACATTGAAAATATTTTAAGGTGTTTGTTATCCTCTTCCTTCTACTCTTCATCATCACTTCTTTCTCTTGCATTCAGACAACTTCAAGACAGACATACACTACGTCAAATGCCATTATAGATCAGCAAATCTGATCCACCATAAAAACAGAGGATATGGGAGTTAAATCATTCAATATATACTCTCTAATAACTAGAACAATTCTTTTATCAGATAATGCTTTTAAAGAGTTTCAAAGTCATCCGAAAAAGTGTATGTAAAAATACAAGTACTAACACATTAACTTTTATATTTCCTTTGAGATTTTGCTTTTGAAAGTACTGGCAGGAGCTTCAGAGGTATTTTCATTTTTTGAAAATTTGGTTTTCAAAATACTTCTAATTGTTATCACTGCATTTCTTAATGCATGATTAAGAAGCAAGGGTGACTGGATTTATTTTTGGATTCATCTTATAATAATGGTTTATAAATTATCCAGTATAAGAATTATTACAACTACCTACTGTAATACAAAATACACAGTTTCATAAACAAATTCCAATGTGTCTACTTTAATTTCAACCCTTGCCACCAGAAAGTCAACACTTATAATTTTGATAGTTAAATGGCCAAAAGAGAAAGTCCCTTTATATCACAAAAATAAAAATTAAGAAAATAATGAATTCTTCAGTTCAGTTGCTCATTTGGGTCTGACTCTTTGTGACCCCATGGAGTGCAGCATGCCAGGCTTCCCTGTCCATCACCAACTCCCAGAGCCTACTCAAACTCATATCCATCACGTCGGTGATGCCATCCAACTATTTCATCCTCTGTCATCCCCTTCTCCTGCCTTCAATACTTCCCAGCATCAGGGTCTTTCAAATGAGTCGGTTCTTCGCATCATGTGGCCAAAGTATTGGAGTTTCAGCTTCAGCATCAGTCCTTCCAATGAATATTCAGGACTGATTTCCTTTAATATGGACTCATTGGTTCTCCTTGTAGTCCATGGGACTCTCAAGAGTCTTCTCCAATACCATAATTCAAAAGCATCAATTCTTTAGTGCTCAGCTTTCTTTATAGTCCAACTAACACATCCATACATGACTACTGTAAAAACCATAGTTTTGACTAGATGGACCTTTGTTGCTTAAGTAATGTCTCTGCTTTTTAATAAGCTGTCTAGGTTGGTTATAGCTTTTCTTCCAAGGAGTAAGCGTCTTTTAATTTCATGGCTGCAGTCACCATCTACAGTGATTTTGGAGCCCGAAAATATAAAGTCTGTCACTGTTTTCATTGTTTCCCTATCTATTTGCAATAAAGTTATGGGACCAGATGCCATGATCTTAGTTTTCTGAATGTTGAAATGTTGAAATTTTTATGAACGTTTTGTGAAAGTTTTATGAACGTTGAGTTTTGAGCCAACTTTTTTAGTCTCCTCTTTCACTTTCATCTTTAGTTCTTCATTTTCTACCATAAGGGTGGTGTCATCTGCATATCTGAGGTTATTGATATTTCTCCCACAATCTTGATTCCAGCTTGTGCTTCATCCAGCCTGGCATTTCGCATGATGTACTCTGCATATAAGTTAAATAAGCAGGGTGACAATATACAGCCTTGACATACTCCTTTTCCTATTTGGAACCAGTCTGTTGTTCCATGTCCAGTTCTAACTGTTGCTTCCTGACCTGCATATAGGTTTCTCAAGAGGCAGGTCAGGTGGTCTGGTATTCCCATCTCTTTCAGAATTTTCCACAGTCTGTTGTGATCCACACAGTCAAAGGCTTTGGCATAGTCAATAAAGCAGATGTTTTTCTGGAACTCTCTTGCTTTTTCGATGATCCAGTGGATGTTGGCAATTTTATCTCTGATTCCTCTGCCTTTTCTAAATCCAGCTTGAACTTCTGAAAGTTCACAGTTCACGTACTGTTGAAGCCTGGCTTGGAGAATTTTGAGCATTACTTTGCTAGCATGTGAGATGAGTGCAATTGTGCAGTAGTTTGAGCATTCTTTGGCATTGCCTTTCCTTGGGATTCAAATGAAAACTGACCTTTTCTAGTGCTGTAGTCACTACTGTTTTCCAAATTTGCTGGCATATTGAGTGTAGCACTTTCACAGCATTATCTTTTAGGATTTGAAATAACTCAGCTGGAATTCCATCACCTCCACTAGCTTTGTTTGTAGTGATGCTTCCTAAGGCCCATTTGACTTTGCATTCCAGGATGTCTGACATTGCAGACAGATTCTTTACCGTCTGAGCCCCCAGGCAATCCCAATGAATTCTTAGTACTCAACTAACTAAAAATGTCTTGAGCCCTCTGCACAGGGTCACCTGACTATAGGAACAGTTGTAGGATTTAATGACTTGGTCCAAGGCTTGCCCTAGGATTCTATATAAAAGAATAGTCTTTTGTTTTCTGAAATTAGTTGATGATAACAATCATCAGATCCAGTATGATGCATAAGAGAATCTCTTATAAGAAAATTTCCCCCAAATAAGTAAATGACATAATGCAACAGAGAAAAAGAAGGGCTTGGCACTACTGATCTGAATGTAGTAAGTAACAATAAAGAATAAAGCAAATGGCAAATAAAGAGCGATCATATAGCCTAGTTTTTCCCGGACCATCCCAGTGTACGCCGGTTGCCCCTGCACAAGTGCTCATAATGCCTCCTTTCACTCTCAAAAGTAACCGGGGTTGGATAATAAATTATATACAACAGAAAAGGGGATGATGTTTTTAGACTAGACTGTTGGGAAAGGCTTCACAGAACCAGTAGGACTTATAAGGTGACTTGATGACCAGGGCAGGGGGTGATGGACGGAGGCAGTAAGGAAAGTCAGGCTATAGCTCAATCTCAAATACCAACCAAGAGAGACCTGCTGAGAATGTGCAGGCTCTTCATTCATTCACTTCCTCACTCTTTCAACCAATATGTATACAGCATACACACAACACAGCGGGCACATTATAGTCAAGGAGCAGCGAGCAAGGGAGAAGTAGAATTTTCTAAAAAATTAACAAATAAACTGGTTATTTTTAGATAGTGATAAATGCTCTAAAGAAAATTCAAAAGGGTGACAGGTTAGTGGGGGGGTGGGGAAGGCTGGCTGTTCTAGACAAGGCTCTTGAAAGAGCTGGACTGTGAATTCTGACCTGACTGAAGAGAAGCCAGCACCTGTGAAATGATGTGAGGAAACATGTGGGCCCTTATATGGGGACAAGCTTGGTCTGTGGCTGGCTGGCAGCCATGATGGAGAGGGAGAGTGACAGCCATGGGATTAGACCAGGCAGGTACAGCAGGGCACTGGAGCTCACAAGCAGAAAGTGAAGGCATGTGGACAATAAGCAGGCAGATGACTTAATGAGAATCCTGTTTAGAGAGATCACTCTAGCTGACTGGGTGGCAAACATAACACAAAGAAGCAAAGGCAAGTGGGAGCCCAGTAGGGACAAAGAGATGGCACTGCTTAGACAGGTGGCTGCAGGGGAAACAGAAGGAATTAGATGGATTTAAAACATGTTTTGGAGGGAAGCTGTCAGGGTTGCTAAAGGTTTTCTGAGGTTGAGAAGGTGGGGAGTAAATGGCAGAGAGAAATGAAGATGAAAATTCTTGAATTTGGTACAAAATTGGATGTATAGTATTACGAACACAATTACTGAAATGGAAGCACAGTTCCACTTTCAAGCATCCACTCATGCTTTGATCAAAGATCAACTGACCTGGACAAAGGAAAATGCTGATTCATATTATGAACTCCTAGAACAAAACCCGTTTCAAATCCATCTTTTCATCTCCTACAGTAATTAAGTGTTCCATTGCACCTAAATACTCAAGAAAATACTAATGAATGGCTGAATGGAAGTTTTCTATGTGAATCATTCTATGCTGCTGCTAAGTTGCTTCAGTCGTGTCCGACTCTGTGCGACCCCATAGACAGCAGCCCACCAGGCTCCCCCGTCCCTGGGATTCTCCAGGCAAGAATACTGGAGTGGGTTGCCATTTCCTTCTCCAATGCATGAAAGTGAAGAGTGAAAGGGAAGTCGCTCAGTCGTGTCCAACCCTCAGCAACCCCATGGACTGCAGCCTACCAGGCTCCTCTGTCCATGGGATTTTACAGGCAAGAGTACTGAAGTGGGGTGCCATTGCCTTCTCCAGAATCATTCTATACATTTCAGGAAAATGTCTAGAGGAATAGAGGTTAGCTTTGTTAAGCAATTAGTTCACTTGTTCTCTCACTTATGGCTCCTTAACTCCTTGAACACATTTATTTAGGGCTTACTTTATGCCAGGCATTGTGCTCTGCAGATCTGTCAGTTACACAGTGCCACTGCTAGGGCAGAAAAATTTTTGACAGCAAGTAACATAGAACCCTAAAGTTAACTAAAAGTCTGGGAGGGCTTCCTTGAAGAAGAAATTCTTGAGTGAAATTCTAAAGGCATGAACTTGACAGAAGTAAATTTCTGCAATAAGAGGACCCAAAATAAGCCCTTGTTGCTGGAGCCGAGGGACCAGGGTGGCCAGTGAAGAGGCTGAGAGGTCTGGAAGCAGGCTCTGCAGGGCCCTATAGAGAGAGACAGCTGGAGTTTTAAAGCAGGTGAGACGTGGTCACACTGCATCTTGAAGACTGCCTGTGGCAAATGACTGGATTGATGGAGGTCAGTCAAGGGCTGACACTGGTCACTTTTCTTTTGCAGCTGATTAACATTTCTTAGGCCATCCAGAAACATAACATAGACTGAATAATTGTCTTTGGAGAAGTTTGGATTAAGAAGAAGGAAAAGAAGAGAGAAGGAAGGGGAGGGGGAGGAAGCAGCAGCAGCAGCAACACAGGCAAGAAGCTCAAATATCTGGCATGTAATTTCAAACATCTAGGTAACATATCCAAAGCTTCCCAAGCTATTTAACTACCAAAGCATTTCACTATTGAAGAAACAGCTAAGAAAATGACATTTTTTTAAATTAACTTCAATTTAAAATGAATGTTTTTCCCCCATTTTAAGTATAATGCATGTTCATTATTTCAAAAAAATAATGAAATAAAGAAAACAAGTACCAAAAAACACACACCTTTATTATCTCCCCTAAACAGCCAGTTAATATTTTACTGTATTTCTTTGCATACTTTTGACTAAATTTTCCTCTTTTTTCTTAACAGATTTGTTAAAACACTGCTTATACAATTTTGTTTACTTTTCTTTTCACGTAATTTAACACAATCAAGAGAAATAAAAAATCTCTCTCTGTAACTTAACCCACGATCTCAAGGAACCCTATTTTCTCTCTAATCAAACATGCAGCTTATAGGTCACACATGATGAAGTGCTGGTCTCCTGTGAGTCATGACACTGTTAAACCTTTGTAATATTTATTTATTTTCATCATTGACAGAAACGTCTGATTGCTCCTTACATTCATAAGGGCTTGCTGGCTCACTGAGGAAGGAATGTCAAAAACTACTAAAAATTTTGAAGAGGGCAACTTCTTTTCCATGACAAGCTGGCTATCTGTGTCATCAAAACAGCCACAACTATGATAGTCAAAAGATAGTATCTAAATTGTGTTGTGCATGCTTGCTAAGTCGCTTTAGTTGTGTCCGACTCTTTGTGACCCCATGGACTGTATAGCCCACCAGGCTTCTCTTTCCATGGGATTCTCCAGGCAAGAATACTGGAGTGGGTCCCCATGCCCTCCTCCAGGGGATCCTCCCAACCCAGGGATTAAACACTCATCTCTTATGTCTCCTGCATTAGTAGGCAGGTTCTTTTATCAGTAGAGCCACCTGGGAAGCCCAAATTGTTTTACCATTTTTAAATATCAGAACTTTAGTAAATTCATAAAGCTTAATATAATTCATTACATTTACTAGAGTGGTTCCAGTTTTAAGAAATTATTGCCAACCAAATAACAGACACCCTAGAAGTACTTTTCCTTGTTCAGGTTTGGGAAGTGGGGTGGCTTGAATAACAACATCATTTCCTTTGCCTGGGAAATAAATGAAATCACAGTATGCCAAGTTGCACATATTTTTCATTAGCACTTAGCCACCATGTCTATACTGAGATCCATTTATCTCATACATTTTTTTTTACTTCTTTTCAGATAAAATTTTCAAATGCTTACATTTCACTGTATATTGGTTGATTGGATAATTTGAACATCAAAGGAAACTTTCATTTAATTTAAGCTGTAAAGTTGTCTTTTGCTTTATTAACTCTCAATCAATAAACAAGCAATTTGGAAATGTAATCAGGAAATGCTTCCGATTGGCTGACAATGTATCAAAGGCAGGCTTCAAGGCAACAGCAGGCTGTAACAAGCAGTTTATTACCAGTAGCTGTTACTGACATTAGTCAAAACCAAGAAAGATAAAATGGAATAAGAAATGTAATGCTGGAGGAGCCTTGGGCGCTGTGTTCTCTTCTTCCTTTTGAAAACTGCAAGCCTGTCTTTGATATGATAACAAATATAAACTGTTTAAAAACACCAAATGCAGAAAAACTGAGCCTAGCCTGTCATGGAGTTAATCCATTCCGGAGTGACACACAAATAGTGTAACATCCAGCAGATATATGTTATGGAAATATTTTGAATTGGATTTACATGTAGTGAGCAAATTGGAACTTTTGATTTTTACCAGATATTGTAATATGCATGTTCTCATATTAACGGAGTGTAATCCTATTTGAAGATAATGAGTTTTCAACAGGCTCTGCAATTGGAAGCTACGTGAAAAAAATTGTTTGGTTTTTAACTAGAGATGGGCAAAGAGAACTGAACCCTAAATTTGCAAGGTAGCTTCACTTTATGTCAGTCTGCTCACGTTATTTTGCCCTCGGTTACTGCTTACCAGAGATTTCTGGGATTGATGTGTTTTAGGCTCCCCTCTTCCCCTTTATCTCTGGACTGTCCATCCCTGGGAAAATACCAAAGAGAAGAACACTTGACAAGGACTTTTCTTTGCACACTTCTTATAGTCATTCTAGACAGTTTATGCATATCTTTCAGACAATTAAAACAGGAGAGAGGGGGGAAAAGCCTTTGCCCTTGTTGGTCTGAAACCTCCTTTATATATTGAGCACAGATTCACAGAATTATTTTTCACTGCACTCAGAACATGATAAGCTACACTGGTAGCAAAATCAAATAGACTTAACACAAAGGAGAGATAAAGGAACCAAGAAGGGATTCTATTTTTTATTGCATTCTGAGGCATCTCTGCCTTGGCACGCTGGGCATGCTTAGCCCAGGTGTCTTTCTATCACTATGTGAGGAGTTTCCCCTTAAAGAGCAGCTAGGGATCTCCATGTTTCAAAATAAATAATATATATGTTGTGTGAAGAAGCTTTGCCTTCGGAGCTGACAATATATATTGAAATGAGTCTATGAGACCTAGCTGGTGGATTGCACCTAGGTTATTGACTATCATTTCTGTTCACTTTTCCTCCCATGTCCAGACACATTAGTCATTTTCTCTGAATAATCAGCTGACCATCTACCCAATTTGTCCTCAATATATAAAGACACTGAAATGTCATAAAACCTCCTTTTGGTAAATGGTCCTTAATTTTGCATATGGATATTTAAGACTTGGGCTTCCCTGGTGACTCAGTGGTAAAGAATCCACCTGCCAACTCAGGGGTCACAGGTTCAATTCCAGGATTGGGAAGATCCCCTAGAGAAGGAAATGGTCCACTTCAGTATCCTTGCCCAGGAGATCCCTGGACAGAGGAACTTGATGCGCTATTACCTCACTATTGAGCCATTTGACATGCTTAAAATATTTTCCAGTTTATTTTCTGCTTATAGATACAGATGTATCATGGAATTAAAAGTCTATTCATGTACAGAATTAGCAACTTTTCTATTGTGACCTACTCCTATAATGATGAAAGCAAACCTCTGAGTTGATTTGACTACTTGATTTTAACTGACAACTGATTTCAAACTGATTTAAATTAGCTAAAAATTTTGACTTATTGGGCATACTACAAATACTAGGGAAAAATATTTTAGTTAATGATTGTCATTTAAGAATTTCATGAAGTTCAACCAAGCAATTTTGGAGTATCTTTTGTTCCTAAATTGGTGTTATTATTATCTTTTTTTTTTTTGTCAAGCTACTTTGTAGGCATTTGAAAATCATCTTCCGAAAAACAAAGATTTTGTATTTGATATTGAAGTTGGGAAATGCCACATATCCATTTAACATCTCTATAGGATAACACCCATATTCTAATATAGTCTCTAAAGAGAGTTAGATTTTTAAGGTTTTTTGTTTTTTTTTTTTTATTCAGGAATACTTTATTTACAATATTAAGTAAATTTCAGTTGTACAGTATAGTTTTTCACAATTTTTAAAGGTTATATTCCATTTATAAGAATTACAAAATATTGACTATGTTCCTTGTGCTTTACATTATATCCTTGTAGCTGATTTTATTCACAGAAGCTTGTATTTCTCAGTCCTCTCTCTTGCCTCTCCCATCCTTCCCTTGCCCCACTGGTAACTGCTAGTTTGTTTTTTTATATTTGTGAGTCTGGTTCTTTTTTCTTTTACTTACTAGTGTTTTTGTTAGATTCCACATATAAGTGATATCAGACAGTATTTGTCTTCCACTAAGCGTAATATTCTCCAAGTCCATCCATGATTTTTTAACAATAATTGGATTTTTTAAAATCAGCTTATGATTCACAGAGAGGAAAACATTTTTAATCAGTATTCTTATGACTGTACCAAAATTCAAAATGTTTGTTCTTTAGAAGCAGAAATAATAAAACTCTCCTCAGCTTTGTGGTGAAAGACTGAACAAGCAGTTCAAACTCACAGAGCAAGACATTGTGAGAAGAAAGCATGTACCACCAATGATTAATACACAAAGAAATAGAGAACATGCCAACATTTATTTTGCCCGCCCTTGTTTTCTATGCTCACAGTGCATAATTAAACATCTATTAACATCAGTGGGAATATGTGGAAGCCAAATAATTACCTTTAAATAGATTTATCATTCATCTATCAGCACTTGAAGACTAAATAAAAGTAGTCAGCAGTTTAAGAGTTTTAGAAGTTATTTTTTGAGATTGATCCAAAAAATCTATGTGAGGTTATTTATATCATCTGCAGCTTTGTGCCTCTCAGAAAGAATGTGGAAATATCAATGTTGAAACAAAACTTAAGAGGAGAAACATTAGATACTGTGAAAAGAATAAAGAGTGGCAATTGTTTAAAAATCAAGGGCAGTGTGGTGCTAGAGAGAAAAGACGCACAAATGGTGTCATTTATTAGTTCTAGAAGATTACTGTGATGTCTCTCCGCTTTCACTATGCTTAATAGAGAGTGAAACAATTTGTTATCAACTTGGTTTCAGATAAGTAGGAGTGTTGAAGCAGTGGCTATGAAGATTACTTTGTTATAGTCTAACATATGTATGTAAGAAATAAAAACATCAGGAATATTTAAAAGTATCACGATTTCCATTTTATTTCTTATGAAAAAAAAATGTATACTGGCACAATCAGATCATTTTAGGGAGTAGAACTCTGGAACTTCTTCATAAAATAAGACTTGCACCTCCATCACTGACTCTGTAAGTTATGATCTCAAAGTGCCACAGGGCCAGCGGGCTATGTATTTTTAATTACATATAAAGTCCCAAGGGTCTCGTACATAAACAGAGAATATGTGACAATACTTTACAGTACAGAATACATAGAGTATAGAACTTGACATTCTTAACCTAGGTATTAATTGAATATGCAACATTTTTGAATATTGAAGACATGAGTTTGAGGAAAAGGGAAGAATACAGGACGATGCCTAAGAATCTGGCTGGAAGAATGTGTAGAAGATAGTGTCATTCACTGTAATGTAGAAGATGGAAGGGGACAGTTCTGCAGCAGAATAAATTAATATTTACATTTTGAACATACTATTTTGAGACATCTACAAGTCACTGAGGTCCAAAGAGTGATGTCATGAAGGCTGCCGAAAACATGAGGATGGCGATCAGAGGAAAACCTGGGATGGATAGCTGCGTGTAGGAATCATCAGCACGAAGTTGGAGTAGGTTAAAGGAGAGAGGGCAGAGAAAGGAAAGAGCTTAGAACCAAGAAGAAGCCCATATGTAGAGTCTGATAGGGAAGCAAAGGAGACTGGTCAGGAAGCACCAGTGAATGAGGAAGAGAACCAATAAAGAGTGGGGCTGCTAGATTCAAAAGAAGAAACAAGGAAAAAATATTGTACACTGTTCTGAGTGACTCTTAGAACTCAGGAAGAATAAGGATAAGAACACAGGTGACCACTGGCTTTGACAACATGGACGTCTCTGGTGTCCTGGACAGGAGAGATCTTAAGTAAGACAAGGGTAGCAGCATACCAGGGTGGGCATCATATACGAACAAATTGAATAGAGAGCCTCAAGGATGAGAAATCTGAATTGCGGAGAAGATGGTGAGAAGGTAGGGTTTTCTTTGCTGTTGTTGTTTTTCTTCTAAGACCAGAGATAAGAAAGAATGTTTATATGTTGATAGAGATGACCCAATGTACGGAGTTTTACATTACAAGAATAAGAGCATTACAGAAAATGAAATAACTGAGAATTTGGGAAATGATGGAATCTGGGCTTGATAGGGGCAGTATTAATAGGAGGTTAATTAATATTAACCTGATACTACTAGGAGGAATATTTGCTTCATTGTCACAAGAAGGAAGAAGGTGATGACTGATTCAAGGAACACTCTATGCCTATTGTCATGTTGATAAACGCCTGCTGTTATCGCGGTGTGTCTTCAACATTCATGCTATAGTAATAACTGTATTTTATAGAACTCTTGGTGGTTTAGTTGCTAAGTCGTGTCTGGCTCTTTGCGACCCCATGAACTAGAAACTGCCAGGCTCCTCTGTCCATGGGATTCTCCAGGCAAGAATACTGGAGTGGGTTGCCATTTCCTTCTCCAGGGAAGAAGACTTCCTGACCCAGCGATCGAACCCAGGTCTGCTGCATTGCAGGCAGATTCTTTACTGACTGAGCTATGAGGGAAGCCACTTGACTTATCATAAATAAGGTTATATAGAAATAATTTCAAAGAAGAAAAAAAGAGTCTAAAAACTAAGTGGTTTCCATTGTGAAGGGAACTTTTGCATAGCTCTGAATTAAACACCATTGAGCAAATGTAGATTTTGATTACTTTCAGCTTTTACACTTCGGTAATGACCTTTATTTTCAGATCACCACCACCACGTTATTAAAACAGCACTTCTTATCACTCTCTCACCTTTAATACCTATGATTATGATAAACCAGTGATTCTCAAAGTGCAGCCTTTGATTCCTTCCTGAGACTCTTTCTTGTAAGAGTTTCCAGGGGTTGAAACTATTTTTACAATAATACTAAGATATTTTTTGGTTTGTTTTATTGTGCTGACATTTGCACTGATGGTACAAAAACACTAACATGAGTAAAACTGCTGGTACCTTAGCACAAATCAACGGAGTGACACTAAATCATACCAAGAGCCCCTGGTTTTGGTTTTGGTTTTAACCGTCATACTCTCCCAGTAAATCACAGAAACAAAAAAAGCCAGTTTCATTCGAGGATGGCCTTGATGAAATAATAACTATTATTAATTAAATATCTGTTATATTATTAATTTTGTAAAATTAACACCTTGCGTACATGGCTTTTTAATATTTTGTGTGATAAAATGTGAAAAACACACGAAAGCACTTTTGTCGCATATTGAAGTACTATGGTGATCTCTTGACACCACGGTGAGCCTACTTGGTTGCCTCTTCATGACCCATTTTTACTTGAAAGTACAATTATCAGACTAAGTATGGTTATTCAGATGTAGACGTTGTGTTAGTCACTCAGTCGTGTCCGACTCTGTAGGACCCCATGGAATGTAATCCACCAGTCTCCTCCATCCATGGAATTTTCTAGGCAAGAATACTAGAGTGAGTTGCCATTTCCTTCTCCAGGGGATCTTCCTGACCTAGGGATTGAACCCAGGTCTCTCACAATGCAGGCAGACTCTTTACCATCTGAGCCACCAGGGAAGCCCAGATGTAGATATTTGGCAGATATTTTCTTAAGAATGTTCATCTCACAGTCGTGTCCAACTCTTGATGACCCCATAGACTGTAGCCCACTAGGGTCCTCTGTCCATGAAATGCTCCAGGCAAGAATACTGGAGTGGGTAGCCATTCCCTTTGCCAGGGGATCTTCTCTACCCAGGAACCTGATCTCTCATATTGCAAACAGATTCTTTACCATATGAGCCACCAGGGAAGTCTCATCTTTCTCAAAAATACCCACAAATAACCTCTTAGTTCAAAGAGAATATCTGACAGTGGTTATTGCCAATGACAAAATTTCAGTTTAAGTTAAAACTTGAATTTTAAAAGATCTGCAATCACTACTATGATCTTGACAGCTTATCAACATTTAAAGTCTTTTCTGAAGATATCAGCAACATTGGTGATGAGAATTTTTTTTTTAATATGTATCACATAATGAAAAGAATCAACATTTGGAGGGTCTACATAAGTCAATAAATCAAAATTTTCTAAATGATCAGTGCATGATTTTATAGAAGATATATAGGTAAAAGATTAATTTAAAGTATGAGATAGATTAATGGATTTCAATGTAACAACATGGAAATTTCACTGACTTTTTTTCAGGTTATACATTTCAATAATATCTAGCTTCTTTAAGAAACCACCACTATCAAGTTTTTGTGCAATACCAAAGAATA
This sequence comes from Bos grunniens, assembly GCF_055505025.1. Taxonomy (NCBI): domain Eukaryota; kingdom Metazoa; phylum Chordata; class Mammalia; order Artiodactyla; family Bovidae; genus Bos; species Bos grunniens. Next base: position 66,473,017 of record NC_141168.1, on the reverse strand, counting down.
CTCACAGTTATCTGAAAAGGTTAACAAAATATTTCATTTTTTTCTAACTATATATCTGTGCAGAGCTAAGTTTTCTTCCTATGATTAAACCAATTCAACTTATTGTAAGATGTGCAGGTATGAAAAGGTTGTTCTATTTAGCTAGACTTGAAAGACATTTTGGACAAAAATGTGAAATAATAACATTCTCTTCTTTGTTTTGGGAAAAACAGTTGTTTTTCATAGAAAACATTAATGATATATACATAACTACTATTTTAAACTGAACTAACTGTGAACTTCCAGATGTTCAAGCTGGTTTTAGAAAAGGCAGAGGAACCAGAGATCAAATTGCCAACATCCACTGGATTATCGAAAAAGCAAGAGAGTTCCAGAAAAACATCTATTTCTGCTTTATTGACTATGCCAAAGCCTTTGACTGTGTGGATCACAAGAAACTATGGAAAATTCTGAAAGAGATGGGAATACCAGACCACCTGACCTGCCTCTTGAGAAACCTATATGCAGGTCAGGAAGCAACAGTTAGAACTGGACATGGAACAACAGACTGGTTCCAAATAGGAAAAGGAGTTCATCAAGGCTGTATATTGTCACCCTGTTTATTTAACTTCTATGCAGAGTACATCATGAGAAATGCTGGAAAGGAAGAAGCACAAGCTGGAATCAAGATTGTGGGAGAAATATCAATAACCTCAGATATGCAGATGACACCACCATATGGCAGAAAGTGAAGAGGAACTAAAAAGCCTGTTGATGAAAGTGAAAGAGGAGAGTGAAAAAGTTGGCTTAAAGCTCAACATTCAGAAAACGAAGATCATGGCATCTGGTCCTATCACTTCATGGGAAACAGATGGGGAAACAGTAGAAACAGTGTCAGACTTTATTTTTGGGGGCTCCAAAATCACTGCAGATGGTGACTGCAGCCATGAAATTAAGAAGACGCTTACTCCTTGGAAGGAAAGTTATGACCAACCTGGATAGCATATTCAAAAGCAGAGACATTACTTTGCGAACAAAGGTCCATCTAGTCAAGGCTATGGTTTTTCCAATGGTCATGTATGGATGTGAGAGTTGGACTGTGAAGAAAGCTGAGCGCCGAAGAATTGATGCTTTTGAACTGTGGTGTTGGAGAAGACTCTTGAGAGTCCCTTGGACTGCAAAGAGATCCAACCAGTCCATTCTGAAGGAGATCGGCCCTGGGTGTTCTTTGGAAGGAATGATGCTGTAGCTGAAACTCCAGTACTCTGGCCACCTCATGCGCAGAGTTGACTCATTGGAAAAGACTCTGATGCTGGGAGCGATTAGGGGCAGGAGGAAAAGGGGATGACAGAGGATGAATTGGCTGGATGGCATCACCGACTCGATGGACATGAGTTTGAGTGAACTCCAGGAGATGGTGATGAACAGGGAGGCCTGGTGTGCTGCGATTCATGGGGTTGCAAAGAGTCGGACATGACTGAGCGACTGAATTGAACTGAACTGAATAGGCATTTAAAAGATATTTACCTATAAATTATTTTGTTATTAATATTAATAGATATTATCCACATAAACAAAAGTTCTTTGGAGTCTTCAAATCTTTTAAGAGACCAGAGGGTGGTAAGACCAAAAGTTTGAACTTCATGGCATAAAGAGAATACTTAAACAATGTATCTGGATAAAGCATAAATGATATGCTTTCCTATTTTTACTTCCAATTTTTTAATGTTTGCTAGTCATGTTCCCTGACTATTGATCTTAACATGTTCAATTTTCAACATGATTGCATTTTAGACAAAGACTATTGTGTTTAAGTTGACAGGGAGATTAGTGTTTTAATATTTACTTTCATATTTAAATAATAAATATATATGCATATTAAACTGAAAATGGTAGTCCTTTGGAAAATTCAGTCCTTTGACTAATTTTCACTGGGCCATGAGAAGGGCTGCAGGAATGATGCTGAGGCAAGGTACAAACATTTGGTTTATACTCCCAGGTCTGTGCTTTAAGAGGAAACCCTAAGGGCCTGAAATTTCTTATATTTACAAAAGGAAATTTATCTCAATTTTTTTCTTGTCATTTTTAAAAAGTTTTATTTATTTTTTAATTGAAGGATAATTGCTTTACAGAATTTTGTTGTTTTCTGTCAAATATTAACATGAATCAGCCATAGGTATACATATGTCCCCTCCCTCTTGAAACTCCCTCCCCTCTCCCTTCCCATCCCACCCCTCTAGGTGGACACAGAGCCCTGTTTGAGTTCCCCAAGACATACAGCAAATTCCCATTGGCTATCTATTTCACATATGGTAATATAGTGAGTTCTATGTAATTCTGATAAAGATGTCAACATACACCTAGTATAGAACAGTCATCCCAGCAAAAGAGAGGCGAGCAATCAAAAGCAATTCCAAGATAACCTAAGTTCTTAACCTTCTTTTTTTTAATATCACAAAGACCACAGTAATAATCCTTACACCCACCTTTTCCTCCTCATTTGTTTCTATCGATGAGCTCTCCAACCGCACTCTCCATAACTCCATTCTCCTTAGAAGACTGCATCAGAAAAGGAAAAGCACAAGTCTAGCAGGACTGGACTCTCCTTTAGTTTATGTTGCCCCACTTCGCAGAAGCTAATATGCAAAGCATTTGTGCATCCGGCATAATAATCTACTTTACAGAAATTCTATAATATTTTAATCAATTCCCCATAAAGGATATAGAAAATATTTTCAGATTTTGTGTCAATATAACATAGCCTTCAAATAACATCTTTACACATGAACTGTAAATATTTTTGCATTATATCTTCAGAATAAATGCTTGAAGTCAATTGTTGTAAGTTGCTCTACTGGAAGACTGGACAAATTTCTGTTTCTGCCAACATGCAGATCAACACCTGCTTCCCCAAATCTTCCTCAACACCAGATTTGAAACAACTTTCATTTTTTTCGGTCAGACTGATAAGATTAAAAAATCTCATTACCATACTCATTTTATTTTCTTTAAATTATTACTTTTTGTTAACTAAAAGCATGCTTTTTATGTTTATTGTCCATTTGAATTTCTTTCTATAAATTACCTATTCATGACTACTTTCAGAAATTATTTTCTTTACCCTCCAATTTACAAATATTTTTTGGGTCTTTTATTCCTCTTTCTATTTTATCCAAACTGTTTTGTCTAGGTAGATAATTTTTATTGTTTTAATTAGTTTAACCTATTAATACATTTACTTACAACTTTTCGGTTTTATGCTTACATGCCCTAAACCGTTTTTAACCACCATGCTCTTTCCAGGTCTTAAATGATTTCATTTTTTTTCCCTCAAATTCTTGAGCTAACTAGAATTTATTGTGAGTGAGGAGTGAGACAAAGCTCTAGTTTCACTTTTTTCCAAATGGCTAGCCAGTTGTCCCAATACCATTTATTGAATAATCCATCTTTTCCACAATGTGTTGAAAGGCCACTTTTATCATTTCCTAAATTTGTACATTGTCCTCTATCTCTGACCTCTCAGAATAGGGAGTTATAGGTGAATGATAAGAAACAAAGGAAGAAAAAAATGAAACAGGAAACAGTGTGGTTAAATTAGATCAGGAAAAAATGAAATTTTTAGAGGAATACTAAAAACTAAGCATCATATTTTTCTATTCTCCCTGGTTCCAATAGAATAGTCTGCGATTGTTAACTAAACCACAGAAAATCAGAAGTATCACTATCTTACTCGGGAGTGTTGTATTATTATTGCAAATAGTGTAGGATAAAGAGATGAGCACAATCTATTATCACTGTTCTTAATCTTGGATCATGAGTAATTTTGTGGCATTGGGAGAGTAAAGCATCTACAAAAGATGTTGCACATTGTTAAGTATTCAAAACAAAAAACCCTCTGTCCTTAGTGTGTACAATAGCCTGCCACCATCAACACTCTCATTCTGTTTTGTTTCCATTTTCATGAAAAGAGACTATTTTTAACTGTAGGAGGAAAGAATAAAAAATTTTGTGGTGGATGTGATGAGAAGTAAGCATGGAGGGAAATGCAAAGGCATTATACATTTTTAAGCACCTACGTACTATTTTGATCCTCCTTGAGAAAAGGTTTCAGATTCAGAAGCAGATGGGTCAGACCCATGAAGAACCTAGGAGTAGCTCTGAGATCACCTGTGGTCCAGAGTTTGGAAGACATTATGTTCCTCAGATCTGCAGAGAGTTCAGCACCTCATTGAGCTACAACGACAGAAACTCGGGGAGCATTGGTAGAAGACACCCTTGACAGAAGCATTCATTTCTCACGCCACTGGCAAGGCTTCCTCAAGAGTCTATTTTTGGCAGCATTTGTGGGAAGGGGAGAAATGGAGTGGAAGAAAGAACAGGACAAAGAAAGTTCAATAAATGCAACTGAAGTTTGTCTTCCAGTCACATATGAGGTATCTCTTTGTAGGACTGTCTTAGGGGAAAGGCTAGGGTTGGGGCTTCAGGCCTGTTACTCCTTGTGTGGAAACTCTCAAGGTAAGAGATATTCGGAATCCCAAACATATGGAGAATGACTGAACCAATAATGAATGGTCTTCACTACAAAATTAATGCGTTTTAGTACTCTAGGTGGTTGATCTCACTTGGACTGAACATTAAAAATATGCCAATTTAGCACAAAGTACAAGCAATACAGTCTTTGAAATTTAGAAATTAGAAACTGTTAGAGAGTAATTGGCTACTTCAAAATCCTTCTAGTGGTGTGGGATTGTTTTTGATCATGTTTTTAACCTCCACCACTGAGTCTGATCACTTTCTAACATCATCATCTATAAATGTATATTTTCTAGTAATTATAAAATAGGAAACTCAGAGGTGAAAATCCTCAGCTCAGAGGTCCTAGGTGAAGTTCAGGGCAAATAGGACATGCATGTGTTAGGAATCCAGAGGCAATGTTGTTTGATATAAGCAAGAAGGAACTTAGGGGGAATATAGGTTGATATCTATGCCTAATTTTTATCTTGGATTCCCTGATGACTTGATATCTAAGTTAATTCTCAACAGAGATAAAAGTAAATAGATGAGGCAATCAATCATGCCCTTCCCCACCCCCACCTGCCAGGTTCCAAGTTTGGCTTGTCAAGAAAGTTCCCCTGATCAACAACTACACTACATTAGGGATGCTGACAAACACAATGTGGAGGAATAAAATCCAGGGCTCCTAATCCCACAGAAAGTACAATTTAAAGAACTCTTCAAAGTGATTATCCTGAGAAAACTAGATTTATGCAATCTGGAGTTATTTAGGACTACCACCCTGGAGAAAAATATTCTTAATATGGTTTTATAAGAATATTGATAAAATCATGCCTTCAATGGGCTTCCCTGGTGGCTCAGTAGTAAAAGACTTGCTTGCAATGCAGTAGAGGCAGGTTCAATCTCTGGGTTGGGAAGATTCCCTGGACAAGGGAATGGCGACCCACTCCAGTTTTCTTGCCTGGGAAATCCCATGGACAGAGGAGCCAGGTGGATTATAGTCCATGGAGTCACAAAAGAAGTGGACATGACTTAGCGACTGAACAACAGTGTCTTAATAGTATGTTTCTGAACTAAAAAGTTTAGAACATTAAAATATGTTTAACAAAACACCCTGAGTTAAATGACTAATACATAAATTGACATATATGCTATATTTAAACAAAATGCTCCCCCAAAAGGGTGGTATTTGATTAAACCAAGGAAACACTGCATTCTGCCAGGAATGGATGGTCCAGACACAACTGGCTACAAGGTAAGTTTCTTGGTTCTTTATGTGAATTAACATGAATCATCTTCTGCACAAAAGACCAATAGAGGAACAGACAATATAACTCAGAAAGTGCGTTAGTACATTTCTCCCAGCACAACATTTTGAAGAAATCACAGGCAAACTTTGATACAAACAAATAGAAAATCTTAACAATTTATAAAGATTCTAAGGAAAAAGCTGAAAAACTACAAATGTGACTTCCTTTAATGGCAAGTAGATACTGGTTTCATGGCTTCAAGAATTTTGAGCATTTCCTCATTTAAAATAACTGTCAAAGCCACAGTGTAGATGATGAAGCTGTGGGACTTCTTCTCTGCACTAAAACAATGGATTTGCAAACAAGTCCAAGCCCTGAACCAGATTTTAATTAAAATAGTCTTGCTTAAAAGCAAAGGTCAAAACCAATACAATAAAAAATAAATGAAAAAAAAAAATAAATGCTACTCAAACAACTTTAAAAAAATTAAAATAAAATAAAAATGTATTAACTTTTATGAAAAAAAAAAAAAAAAAAGCAAAGGTCCTCTCAAAATGTGTTTCTTTGTAGAGAAAGCACAAACTTAACATTTTAAAAATACAAAGAATTGACTGGCTACTATGCTTGGTGTAAATGTTGAGAGATTTAACTATGCTAGAATTTTTATTAGGATTGTGTCATTTTGTTTCGGGTATTAGTTCTCTGCTTATTAAGTCCATGATTTGAGTATCTTCCCTAATCCTAGGTTTCCCACAGTCCCCTTTATCTGTATGGCAAGATTCTGCAGACCCCAAGAGAATTCCACTGTTGATGAGAAAGGTTTACCTTGTAAATGTTGAATTCTTAGCAGTCAGTATGCTCTGGCCCCATCTGGTAACCTTCATGATAAAAATGCAGGGGCTTCCCTGGTGGCTCAGTGGTAAAGAATACATCTGTCAGTGAAGGAGATATGGGTTTGATCCCTGGTCCGGGAAGATCCCACATGCTGCAGAACTAAGCCGATAGGCCACAACTACTGAGCCTGTGTTCTGGAGCCCAGGAGTTGCACTACCAAAGCCTGTGTGCCCTAGAGCCCATGCTCTGCAACAAGAAAAGCCACCACAATGAGAACCCTGCGTACTGCAGCTAGAGGGTAGTCCCTACTGGCCATAACTAGAGAAAAGCCTGCACAGCAATGAAGACCAAGCACAGCTAAAATTAAATAAAATTTTTAAAAACTGTTACACTGGTGATATTCTGCTCACTCTTCCTTTTCGTTTCTGCTCCAGGAATGTTTACAAGGATGATGGCTAATGTAACATGTTCAATATTCTGACAAAAACCCTCTAGATAAATTTGTTGTTATTTACTCAGTTTTATCTGACTCTTTTGCAACCCCATGGACTGTAGCCCACCAGGCTTCTCTGCCCATGGGATTTCCCAGGCAAGAATACTTCTCAGGCGATCTTCCAGACCCAGGAATTGAACCCACATCTCCTGCATTGGAAGGCTAATTCTTTACCCCTGAACCACCAGGAAAGCCCTCTAGATAAATATGAAACTCAATTTATATCCAGTGTGTATCACAGAAGTATATTACTTACTACACACTTCCCAGAGAATTTTAATTTTCAAAAGGTAACAGGAAGAGATTGGGGGGAGGAACATTACAAAAAATTTTTTAATTAATTTATTTTTTATTGAAGGATTGAAGAGATTTTGAAAAATGATAACAACAACAACAAAATGCCTCTGTTTTTACTTTCCATTAGAGATGCTGAAGTAAGCCAAAATGAGTACTGGAGTGAATATATGTTAACAATATACATATTTCTTGGATGAGTGGTGGTCCACTTCTCCAATAAGGTTTACATTTGCTCCCAAATGTAAATGGAAGGTGACCATAGAAGGACTGGCTGTCTTTCCTCTTTAATGCTTATTTGGCCCATTAAGGTTTTAGTTTTTAGAATCAACATCAACATACCCTCTTAAACTCTAGACCCTTTATAAATAATCAGCATAAAATAATTCATTCTTGATAAATAATACCAAAGTTGTTTCTTGATTTTCTTTTCCTATTGCTTTTCTGAGCCATGTCTGACTGGCTGATGAAAATAATTTAAAATATACCGAGGGTGTCTGTAAGTTAAAAGGATAATATCGAAATGGTTATTGAATCAGCATATTAGCTGTTAGCCTTTCTATTTGCTTATCATACAAAGGGAGCTGCTGTTTACTTTTTATTCTACAAAAGACAGGCCCACTTTCTGTCTCCAAACAGTTAAAGGAATTAGATGAGAAATTATTCCAAATGAACTGTACACAGTTTGATTAGCCTAGCCGTGGAATATAGTTTCTGAAAAAAAAGAGTCATCAACATACAAGGTCAAATACATTCTTACTGAATAATAAATTGAAGGCCCAAATGCTGTATGAAGTAGCATATTCGTGTGTGTGTGTGTGTGTGTGTGTGTGTATACATATGTGTACACATTCCTTGTTGGCAATGCAGTATTTTAATTTGCTGGGTATTTAGGATGGGTTATTTTAAAGTTGTCCCATTTAACTTTGCACCATGGTAGAGATGCTCTGTTTAAATGGGTCACACATGACATAAACAAAGTGTTAGTCACTCAGTCGTGTCCAACTCTTTGTGACCCCGAGGACTGTTGCTATCAGGCTCCTCTGTCCATGGAATTCTCCAGGCAAGAATACTGCAGTGGGTTGCCATTTCCTTCTCCAGGGGATCTTCCTGACCCAGGAATCGAACCCAGATCTCCTGTACTGTAGGCAAATCCTTTACAGTAAAGAGATTGTATTTTTATTATGCAGATCACAGTATCAGTTATTAAGAACTTTATACCTTAAAAGATTGCTTCTCATATATAGTGTCACTTTATCCTCATCACAATCTGCCGGGCAGGTGCGTGACAATGTATCAGTTCAGTTGCTCAGTTGTGTCGGAAACTTTGCGACCTGATGGACTACAGCATGCCAGACTTCCTATCACTAACTCCTAGAGCTTACTCAAACTATTATCCATCGAGTCAGAGATGTCATCCAACCATCTCATCCTCTGTCATCCCCTTCTCCTCCTGCCTTCAATCTTTCCCAGCATCGGGGTCTTTTCCAGGGAGTCAGTTCTTCCCATAAGGTGGCCAAAGTACTGGACTTTCAGCTTCAGCATCAGTCCATCCAATTAATATTCAGGACTGATTTTCTTTAGGATTGACTGGTTGGATCTCCTTGCAGTCCAAGGGACTCTTGAGAGTTTTCTCCAACACCACAGTTCAAAAGCATCAATTCTTTGGTGCTCAGCTTTCTTTATAGTCCAACTCTCACATCCATACATGACTACTGGAAAAACCATAGCTTTGACTAGACAGACCTTTGTTGGCAAAGGAATGTCTCTGCTTTTGAATATGCTGTCTAGGTTGGTCATAGCTTTTCTGCCAAGGAGCAAGTGTCTTTTAGTTTCATGGCTGTACTCACCATCTGCAGTGATTTTGGAGCCCCCCAAAATAAAGTCTCTCACTGTTTCCATTTTTTCCCCATCTGTTTGCCATGAAGTGATAGGACTGGATGCCATGATCTTTGTTTTCTGAATGTTGAGTTTTGAGCCACCTTTTTCAGTGTCCTCTTTCACTTTCATTAAGAGTTTCTTTAGTTCCTCTTCACTTTCTGCCATAAGGGTGGTGCCATCTGCAAATCTGAGGTTATTGATATTTCTCCTAGCAACCTTGATTTCAGCTTGTGCTTTATCCAGCCCAGCATTTCACATGATGTATTCTGTATATAAGTTAAATAAGCAGGGTGACAATATGCAGCCTTGACGTACCCCTTTCCCGATTTGGAAGCAGTCTGTTGTTTCATGTCCAGTCCTAACTGTTGCTTCTCAGGAGGCAGGAAAGGTGGTGACAATGTATGTTCAGATGTAATTTTTGCACCAAAAATTGACCTAATGAAAGCATCTGTTATTTAATCAAAAAGAGGAACATTATGCATTCTTGTTGAATAATAAATTGAAGCCCCAAATCCAATATGAAGTAGCATATTCACGTGTGTATATGTGTATATGTATGTATGTCACAAACTCTATACACTATACGTATACAAACACTATATAGAATACAAGGTATATAAGGAGGTATTTGAAAATCATTAGGGTAGGTCAGATATGTTTTTTGTTACTATGTAATAGAGCAAAAGTAACCCAGTATTAGAAATGAAAAAAATAAAATCACCTGCAAGGTGATTCCCAAGAGAATCCCAAGAGAACAATCCCAAGAGAACTGAGTCTATTTCTTTATTCTAGGGTAGTCTAGCACCAACTGTTTAACTGCTTTCCAAGTTGTAGATCAGTAGTTGGGGTATGTATAGTGTGATTGTGTATATGGCATGAATGCGTGTATGTGTGTGTGTGAAACAATCTGGGGATTCCTGTTTACAAAACATGTCAAGAAAAGTATTTTGAAATAAAGTGGAAAATCAAGGTGCTGTCCTCATGCTTTCACATTTTCATCTATAAAACCATAAGGGAGTTTTCAAACTAATGCTTCCAAGTGCCATGAGAAGTAAAAACATGCTTTGAGCCCATCTTTAGCCATTTCATTTCACTTTCACAGTATTATTCTATAATCCTTTTCATGAATGTAAGAGTAGCTGTGCTGTGTACTGGTGTATTATTCGTGTTTTATTGAATTTTCATAAGGAATGAAGTCTCAAGAACAAAAAGGTAGAGAATGTAAGAAGATAAAACACTCCCATTGAACAGCAAAAATGTCCACAGGCCTTGATCTTTGAGGACCACTCGACCACAGGAAATATTTCCCTGCCCTGTCTTTAGATGATATGTGGACAAAGAAGACAAGACAAGCTAATAAATGAGAAGCATGTAGCATTTGATAGTATAAATGATTGACACCATGGGTTGCTAAGTATCATGGATGCTTGTCTGAGTCTTTACTTATTAAAAAATAAATAAGTCAGTAGAAGTTAGCAACACAATAAAACAACCTACATGCAAGCCCGAATTTAAGACCAAAGTCTTCCTTTTCCCTTGTCTTTCCTCTTGCCTTTCCTCTGTCTGACTCCAAGCACACCTTTCCAGCTCATTACTGCAAATCATTTGAATTCCAGCACACAATGTCACCTGCTCTGTAATCTGATTACTTTATGGAGGAATTAGTATGTATATTTAATGTAGAAGGGTTTTAATCTTGATGAAAATAATCCTAAGGAACTGTGATAGGGCTGCTCATATGTCTGGCAGATATGCCAGTAACATGCTAATAAATGACAGCTGATTTATGTATCTGGATTCTTTTATTTATAAAAATAGCAAGTGGACTGATTTTTGATATTAATAATACAAGTGAATCCACTTTGATTAGACTTCTGTGGAGAGCTGTGCATATCCGGCATTACAATTAAATCTTGTGATGTGGAATGGGAATGACATGCTAATGAAGCAAGCCAGTGAGCCTGAACCAAGAGTGTCCAACATCATTATGGGATATCTTAGATGAAGAGTAATTATAAGAGGAACACTGAAATGTCATTAAAAATCTTCACTAAGAGATTTAGCCTACTATTTTGTACTAATGCTGGGATTTTTTTTTTTTTATAGCAACATAACTGAACACAAAGTTCCTTTTCAGAATTTACAGGAAAAGGCTTTTAAATAGGTCTGGATTTAAGAAAAGATACAATCTAGTGTCCTAATTTAATTTGGTACATCAAAATTCAATGGTGGTATGTAATTGAAATCTCTTTTTAATAATTTCAGATGAATTAGCAATTAGGGCTTGATCCGATTTCCATGAAATGTATTAAAATTGAGGGTTGAAGCCCTTGAAAATTTTTATTCTTTTCACTCCATTAGCACAATGCATCTAGTTTAAATGACTCTGTCAGTTAGTATGGTATATTCCTTGTTTATTTATGAGAATTTGTTTCAAGGAAGTTCAAAAGAGGTAACATAATGCATATTCATAAAATATAGCTTATAATACATGATTCAAGAAAGCTTGCAAAGCTTAAATTCCCTCCTTTTTTGGGAGAGAAAAAAAGCACTGCCCTCACCTTCAGAGGTATATTTGCTCCTGAGTGATTCTCACTCGAGCTCTGCCTTCGTGTGACCCCGTTGCGTCCCTGACCTCTGTGGGAGGAAGACTTCTTTGTGACAAGTCCCAACTGGGCACCGTTGAAACAGGACTGGAGGAGAGATGAAACAGTGCCAACTCCCAGCAACGTAAAATGCAGACTTAGAACACTGACTCCAACTTCATCAACCCATGAGCCTGAGTACAAGCAAATGCGACCAAAATTGTAGTACCTATCACACTGCCTCGGTGCCCAGCAGGAACAACACACTGCTTCTCAGTGGCAAACAAATAAATTACGCACACGCTGAAAGACCAAAGGAAATATGCCAAGCATTTGTTCTCCTTCTCCAGGCTTTCTGTGAAGAACTGCAATTACGCTTAACAAAAAAGCACCAGAGAACTAGCTGGCATCACTCTGAGACATAAATGTGTTTCTGTTCTAAATATGCAGCATTTTCAGGATGTTTGTATGTATTATGTGCAATTTGTTCAGTATATCGTTCTGGGAAAACCAGGTCCTGGCTGGGTAATTATGAGAAGGGTAAACAGTATTTTCTGACTGTGAGCTTCCATTTCTAAAGTTGGAGCAGAAAACTCTTATTATTTACCTTTCTGAGGAAACATTACCAACACAAGCTTTGCCTATTTGACTTCATCAAGTACAATTTTTACAAAGGAGATCTCCTCACTGTTTAACTAAATGGGCCCCCTGAAGAGACTTACAGGGAACACGGATGTCTTTCTAGAAGACTGTGAATGAGTAAAGAATACTTCAGCTCCTAGGGGTTCTATAAAGGAAATAACACTGACTTTCTAAAACCCTATTAGAAAATCATGTGGTTTTGTACTCAGTGAAACTGTGTTCAACCAGCTTTATTTCTTCATCCACACAGTTTAGTACAGAAGAGGGGCACATAATGATACTTCATAGTAATATTTTAAGAGCCAAGAGAGAGATGCCCCTGGTGCTAGGTGAGCATCAAGAGTGGACTATTTGAATAATGAGGTATCTTGGAGGATGAAATACTGAGCTAGGGATGTCCAAGATAGGTGGTGACAGAACAAGTTGAAAAGGGCACTGCCGGCAGAGGAAAAATTATGACCAAAGATTCAGAGCTGTGAATCTGAACAGTGTGTGAAGACACATTGGGGATGGCAACCGGCAGGAGTGGGAAGTAAATGCAAGTACTCCATGGCCTTAACATCACGATGGACAAAGTGGGAATGGCAACAGATGAAGCAAGACAGAGGTATAAGGGTCAGATCCCGGAGGGCCTTATATATCATGCTAAGCAAATTAGATTTTATTCTGTAAGTGATGAGCAGCTACTGAAGGGGTTTTAAGCCCCGAAAAGCATGGTCAGGCGTGCATTTTAGATAGATCACTCACTTCCTGCCTCACCTTTGCTTGGTCAGCTGTGCTTCTTAAACTCCCTGTCTCAGATTCAACAGATTCAGTTTCAGGTATTTTTATTACCGTAATGGAAATTCAGCAGTGTTTCTACCAATAATACTGGAATAGCACTGTGAAGATTCTGAGCTCTTACAGGTTCTCACAATGGCAGTTTTGTTCATCTTGCCACACGGCCCTAGCTTCTTTGATATACTTTCCACTTAAACTGTGTTAAGCATTTTGTATATTCATAAAAGCAATACAAACCCGAGCTATGCCAAATTTCAAGACAGTGAATTTGGATGCAAGCCAAAGCCTTCCCATCGAAGTCAACTTTACAGATGAGCTTTGCTTCGTGCCTTTCAAATACACATTTTTGCCCAAAAAGCACTCCAGAAGGAAGGAGCACAAGAGGCCCTGCAGAGAATGGCTACACGTTCACAGAGCAGAGTTGCTAATGTCTTTTTACATGGCCATTATTTAATTTTAGCAGGACTGCTTTCAAACAATGACCAGTTTGGGATTTGAACATGAAGGCAGACAGGAGTGAATGGAAAATAAATAAAATAAGAAATGAAGAAATCAACACTGAGAAATACATAAGTCAACCAATACAGTTTAAAGAAAAATCTTCAACTATCAGCTGTTGTGTCAATAATCTTCAAAAAGTCATTTTTGAGATCATTAAACACCCAGGTGTTTTAAAACAAAATATTTTCTACCTCCTCCAATTTCATTTTATTTATGTTTAAAAAGCTAAGTATAAGGAAATTTACTGCACTTAATTTTGAAAGGAAATACAGCCTAGACTGGCCTGTTGAGTATAATTTGAATCTTTTCTGCCACTGGAGAGCTTTATTCAATTCTGCTTTAGTTTTTCCACCTGGCTTGCTTGCCTGGAGGGTCCATGATTGATGTTTCCAAGTACTTTCTCAGTGGTCCAGGGAGAGAGGTGGAATGGAAAGCAAGTAAGGAAAGGTTTGACCACATTATGTAACTACTGAAAATCAAGAACAGAAGGATGAAGAGTAGACCCTCACAAGTGACACAAGAATTAAAAAAAAACAAACTGTTTTTAATTGATAAAAGATCTAAATAGACATTTTTCCAAAGAAGATACACAAATGGTCAAAAAGCACATGAAAAGATGCTCAATGTCACTAATTACCAGAGAAATGCAGATCAAAACTATAATGAGGTATCACCTCATACCAGTCAGAATGTCCATCAAAAATCTACAAACGATAAATGCTGAAGAGGGTGTGGAGGGGAAAAAACCCTCCTACACTGTTAGTGGGAATGGCAGCCACTCTGGAGAAAAGTATGGAAGTTCCTTACAAAACTAAAAATAGAGCTACCATATGACCCTGCAATCCCACTCCTGGGCATATAGCCAGAGAAAATCTTAATTCAAAAAGATACACGGACCCCGATATTCATTACAGCACTATTTACAATAGGCAAGACATAGAAGCAACCTTCCATTAACAGACAAACTGATGTGGAATATCTGTACAAATGAATATTACTCAGCCATAAAAGAGAATGAAATAATGTTATTCATAGCAACATGGATGAACCTAGAGATTATTATACTAAGTGAAGTAAGCCAGATAGAAAAATACTATGTTATCACTCATATGTGGAATGAAAAAAAATGATAGAAATGAACTTACATACAAAACATAAATAGATCCACAGACATAGAAAATTTGTGGCTACCAAAGGAAAAGATGGGGAGGGATAAATTAGGAGTTTGGCATTAACATATATGCAGTACTATATATGGGAGAAGGCAATGGCACCCCACTCCAGTACTCTTGCCTGGAAAATCCCATGGATGGAGGTGCCTGGTACGCTGCAGTCCATGGGGTTGCTAGGAGTCGGACAAGATGGAGCGACTTCACTTTCACTTCTCACTTTCTTGCATTGGAGAAGGAAATGGCAACCTACTTCGGTGTTCTTGCCTGGAGAATCCCAGGGACGGGGGAACCTGGTGGGCTTGCCGTCTATGGGGTCGCACAGAGTCAGACACGACTGAAGCGACCTAGCAGCAGCAGCAGCAGCAGCAGTACTATATATAAAACAGATAACCAACAGGACCTACTGTATAACACAAGGAACTATATTCAATATTTTAAAATAACCTATAAAGGAAAAGAATATAAAAATTGTATATATGTATATATAAATGATTCACTTTGCTGTATACCTGAAAATAATACAACACTGTAAATCAACTATACTTCAATGAAAGAAATAAAGTGACATCAAGAGTCAGAGTAACTTGAATCATAAGGTAGATAGAAAGGAACCCTCAACATTAGCTCCAAACGAAGGATCCACCTTTCCCAATCACCCACCTCCTTATTCCTCTCCTCCCTTCTCCCACCTCAATGAACTTATGACTCATCTGAGTCAATCATATATATTTTCTTGAGAATTTGAACTAAGGAATTATAGTCAGAGGATATTTGATCTGAGAACTATAAGAGTCAAGTCAAAAAATTTAAGTTCAAGGTATATTTGGAACTATATAAACAATTGACATTCAGATACGTAAGGAAAAAATATCAAGTGTAATTCATGTGGATTGATAGGAGAAAATTATATTTTCAAAACTAATTTTTTTTTATGGTAAAATACCGTTTACTACTCAGTGTAAAATATGAATTTATAATTTCAGCAATAATCATTTTGTCAGTAATGAGAGCAATTAACACTTCACACCAAGCTAATAATATTAGTAAAAAATAAGTAAAGGGGATATGACCCATTTAGATTCAACAGAAATTCACCCATAGGGAAATAGACCAAGTAGGAATAGGAATAGCATATACACAGTATACAACCCTTTTCTTTTGGCTGTTTTTGATTTAAAAAGAAAAGTGCTAAACTGACTTCCTCTTACTTTAATGGAAACTACATTTTTATTCTAAGAAATTGACATTATTGAAGCAGCATTAAATCCTAGATATTAAAAGGGAAAATCAATTAACTACATTTTTTCAACACTGATAGGATACTGCCAAATGGTATCCACAAAAAAAAAAAAAAAAAACTTATTTAAAAAGTCCTTTTCTCATAAACCTGTACTGAGTAGCCACTATGTGTCAAATACAATCTTAAAAACTAGAAAGGAGAATGAAAACCCAAAAGGACCTTGGGTCACAAAAAGTGCTATATATTCACTATACCATTGCCCCTTGCTGGGCCCACAGGAAAATGGCATTTCTAAGAATCCCTCATGGTTATCTGTGGCCAAGGGAGTGACTTTTGGTCAACAGAATGTGGGCAGAGTGACATAGGCAGCTTCTAGTCCTCAGAGACTTCCTCATGACCTTTCAGATCTCACCCTCCTTTGGGAGCTCTGAACAATAAATCTGCAAGATGGAGGAGGCTCACTTCACCTCCACCAGATTTCAAAGCAACAAAAAAGCCCCAAAATCTTGTCCTGTCAAACCACTGAGATTTAGGGAGTTATTTACTACCACTGAATTG
The DNA here is from genome assembly GCF_055505025.1 of Bos grunniens. Lineage (NCBI taxonomy): Eukaryota > Metazoa > Chordata > Mammalia > Artiodactyla > Bovidae > Bos > Bos grunniens. Next base: position 66,456,293 of record NC_141168.1, on the reverse strand, counting down.
ACTTTGACCTTATAATCTGGAGAACAAAATGATAACAATTAAAAACATATAAGACAATATGGGAATGTGGAGATACAGTGCTAGACAAGGGCAGAAAACCAGAGTACGGCTGGCCTGTAGGCCCTGTCAGGGATGGCATCAAACAGAAGCTGACAGTGGCCCACTGCTCCTGAATTATGGCAGGAGTTTGCAAGATAGAGCAAAACAAAGTGGAAGATGGAAGGAAATGATCTATCATTGCCAAAATGCACTTCATCATCAACGAATGTCTTGATGTTTCCTCAGTCAGAGCAACTACGACAGGGAAAGAAATAAAAAGCACTGTTAAGTGCAAAATTCCACACTGGACTGAAGCAATACTAGATCAACATTTAGCTTAATTAACTAGAAAATTGATTTGGCCAGCTAATACACGACTATGTAATCTGATGGCACTTTTACTATAAACGAGTTCATGTAAAAAAGCACCAAGCAGGCTACACAAAATGTCAAAACTCACCCCAAAACAGAACGTATTGATTTGTAAGGGATCCTTAGTACCCAGTGTCCAACAGGTGCTGTCTTCAGGGGCAAGCTATTTTCTGAGAGCTAGGTAGGTTTCAAGGTTACTGTGGTGATAGCACAATCTATGGTTGCCAGGGAGCCATTTATGCTGAATATCTTAATAAGGATGTACAAAGTTTCCCGCAAGATAAAACAAAACTATTAATAGCAGCAGAAAACCTGAACTCATTTACTATTTAGAGAATGTGGTGTGTTCTATACTCTTCTCTTCTTCTTAGAAGGTGTGAGGTGATGGCTTTGCTGTGAATTGTCAAATCTGCTTTTCCAGGCAGGACGTTTGAATTATAATAGAAAAAATAACCCGTGAATTTGGGAAAATGAAGAAAACTATATTAGCAACAAATGAATAATGTGTCAAGGGTCTGATCACTGGAGAGCAAATGATAACCCTACTCAAAGTGCAACGTATGAGCATTCTAAGTTAAATGAAGATAAAGATGGTTATGAAGATTCAGAGCATTGAGAGAGATTTCAGGAGCTTGATCTGTGGATACCACACTATAGCTCTATAAATTCAAGGAAGAAATGAATGGTGGTTCTGTAGGTTTGAAGTATAAATCATTTCTAAAGTGGACTTGTAGGAATGCAGTTAGTTCTGAGCAGTGTAGATGAAGTCAGTGGTTTTTTCCTGAATGAAGTGGACCAGGCAGAAGTGTTATTGCTAATAAAAATTTTAAAAGCGCTAAGTAAACCTCAAAGTTAAATTTGTCATTTTGACTTTGAATTCAGAATTTTTAACATCATGGCCAACCTGTGCATTTATGTATATTTCTACTTGAACAGAAGTATGTCAGATATTTCCAAGAAATGATGATAAAGACTAGTCCAGGGAACATTTTCTCCTGAAAAATACTGATATGGCCCCAGAAACTTAGGGCATAAGAAATCAAAAGCTAGCAATATGAATAGAATGGTTTGTTTGATGGTATGATTTTTATGGACCTCTATTTTATAATGATCTTCATTTTTTCTCTTCCCATCACTATCACCTTATTAACTGTAATATTTCTGCTGAAATTGCTGCTGAGTTCCTTTATGTTTCTGGAAAACCAGACGTATACTATCCACTGTCAGTTTGGAAATTAGGAAAGAAGGCAACATGAAAGCTGATTATATTTGCCAGCTAAAAAAATGCAGAACTCAAATTCGGAAATACATTCTTCCATTTTTCTTCTTAGGACACACAGATTCTCAAGTTGACTTGAGCAGTCTATCCTGATCCTGCACAAGGACATAAAGTTCTGACATCAAGAAGCAATCCCACCAATGATACTGCCCTTTCTTAAGTTTTAATAATTGTCCTTTATTACCTACATCTGGAGAAGGCAATGGCACCCCACTCCAGTGCTCTTGCCTGGAAAATCCCATGGACGGAGGAGCCTGGTAGGCTGCAGTCCATGAGGTCTCTAAGAGTCGGCCACGACTGAGCGACTTCACTTTCACTTTTCACTTTCATGTACTGGAGAAGGAAATGGCAACCCACTCCAGTGTTCTTGCCTGGAGAATCCCAGGGACGGGGGAGCCTGGTGGGCTGCCGTCTACGGGGTCGCACAGGGTCGGACACGACTAAAGCAGCTTAGCAGCAGCAACCTACATCAGGCTTCCCTGGTGGCTCAGATGGTAAGGAATCTAAATGTCTGCACATCAGAATTCCTTGAAACCTATGAATGCCCTTGAAAAAGTGTATTTAAAAACAGCTCTTATAATTTAGGGTAATTGGCAGTTTGATTTTGTTTGTATTAATTTGGGAATATAACTGAGAAGACCTTTTTTCTGTATCATTTTATAGCTCAGTAAATTTAACACAACAGTACAAAGACCCCTGTGAAAATAATTATTGCGTGCTTATTTACAATGACTCTGATGTTTCAGGATCAATTTCCTCTGGCTATACTTTTTCAGTCTTTTTCTCAACTGACTCTCCCAAATTCACTTTCCCTTGGACAACACTTTTCCACTGAGGGTTAAGAACTCCACCCACTGTGTTTTGGGACAGGCTTCTAAGTGTTCAGGACCACTAGTTAAAAGGTATGTTAATATCTAAAAGAGGGCATGTTAACACCTGCAAAGACAGGCTCAGAGCATGGATACTGTCCTGCTAGATGGGGTCGGTGATGGCCATGATCCTTTGAAGGCCTTTGCTCAATAGTAATGACACAATCTCTTTGTTTGGTTTGGCTCCAAGGGCAAGGAAGTCTTTGGACTCTGTTTCAGCTTCTTTGTGACATTTGGTATCTCCCTTATTGACTTTCTACCATATTAGTGGTAGAAAGTCAAAGTGCCACACTCTTGAGGCCTTCCTTTTTGATTTGCAAGAACCCACAGTTTGGGAGTCAGAAGGAATCCCAAAATTGTGTTCCTGCTCTAACAATTCTAGAATTTTCTAAGGATGGTTATGGGAGGGATTATGGAGACATAGAGATCAACATTTCTAAATTGTAACTAGGTATGCCTTTATGAAATAATACACAATGTACCATTAACCACTTCCCTTGGGGGTCACATCACCTATTTGGTACCTTCTGAATGTTCTAAACAACCATCTCATTTGGTTTGATGCTATTCATTTGAGTAGGATCATTTCTTATGATTATAAAATATACTCCATCAAGACCAGAATTACCATTATAAACCCCTCACCTTCACATCCCCAATACTGTCTAGTAGCAAAATGACTCTTCCTTTCTCCTACATCAGTGGTTCATCAACTCTGCTGCACATTAGAATTCACCTGAAGAACTTTTAAAAACTCTCCCACATACAAATTAAACAAAATGCTTAACAATACAAGTTTAAAAGATCCATGGGAGATTCCAGTGTAAAGCAATGGTCTAGTAGTTAGTCAGGTAGAGTAGCTTTCTTATAAAGGAATCAGTGGCAGAAAAGTCTAGAGTGTTTGTGACTGAAGTGGGCAGAGGAAGAATGAGATGAAGAGACAGGACTTGAGTAACAGGTGGTCTGGGAGAGAAGTGGGTGAGGGTGGGCATGATACCCATTGGTAGTCTTAATTCATGGGGGAAAATGCTAATATTTTACTCCAATTATCAACATGTGATTGGTAATCAATGATAAAAATAGTGCCATTTATTGAACTGTCTCTCTCAAAATTCATATGTGAAGCCCTAAATCCCAGTACTCAGAACGTGACTATACTTGAGGACAAGGCCTTAAAGAAGTGACTAAGTTAATATTAGGCCTTAGGGTGGCTCCAATTCAATTTAACTGATGTCCTTAGAAGAGGAAATTCAAATATACAAAGAGACACTGGTGGTGTGCATGTACAGAGGGCAACCACATGAAGACATGGTAGGAATGCAGTCATCTGCAAGACAAGGAGAAGGGCTTCAGAAGAAACCAAACCTGCTGGCACCTTGATCTTAAACTTCTAGCCTCCAGAGCCGTGAGAAGATGAATATCTCTTGTTAAAGCCCCCTAGTCTGCATATTTTGTATAACAGTCCTAGAAAACTAACACAGACAATATAAGAAGTAATGGAATAGTAAACATGTGAAATGCTAAGTATAGATTTTATTGAATTACCAGTTCAACCTGTATTAACCTAAATAATTTTCCTATAGCTTTTCAGGGAGTCATAAAACTATTTTATGGAGTAAGCACAAGCCATTTCTCAATTGCACTATTTGTTGCTTTAGCCTTACTGAATAAACTCTACCCAACCTCCAAGTTTCACTGTAAGTCCTTGTCTTCCTGGGTGTCTTATCATCCAAATACTCAGTGTCCCTTCCTTTACCTGAATCCACAGGACTAGTGATCTATGTCATAAAGTTGGCTCCTAATCATAAACTGACCTTAGACATTACAAGAATCATCACAATCCAGTTTAACTTTCTATATATTTTGATCTTGCTGCCTTCACCAAATTATAAACTCTTCTGGCATAGAGAATACAACTGCTAAAATTTCTACATCTCCTATAATATCTGACAAAGTTCTTCCAGAAATATTGATTGATGAGTAATTCAGAGGGTTTCTACAGACACTATCATACTTTGTACTTGAGCTTAATTAAATCTCAAAAGATCAAAAACGGGATAGAAAGCAGTCTTTCTGTAATGCCTGTGTCACAATCAGCTATCAGTATTTTAATACCGATGAGCAGTCACAAATGACTTTGAGACCTGTAAACGGTTATTTTCTAATTCCAAGTGAGGTTAAAAGATGATGGATAAGGAATATATCTTAAGGGTTATAGTTAATGACCTTTTTTTTTTTTAACCTGGACACACTCCAGTGGGCAGAAAGAAAGCATCTTCAACAAACAATATGGTGACTGGTGCTAATGATGAGATTTAAAACTTCAAAATCTCCTTAATTAGGCCCTATTCTAGTACCACTTAATAAAGTTGTGTTGGAGAAACACTGTCATTGCACAGTTTCCGATGACATAATCCGTCACAGCTCAGTGAGTCAAAACATTAGCTAAAAAAGTCTTAGGATTAGGTCACGATGTTTTACTGAACAATAAGGTAGAACTGAATTATTCCTATCCTGATTTCTAATGATTTCCCCACTTGTCTCTGTTTTTGTAGTGTGATTAAACACAGGGTGATAGCCAAAACGAGATAATTTTTCAGGGGTCAAAGTAGAAGATGAGATGGAAGATAATGAGTCAAATTTTGAAGATCTGCCTAGAAAATAGTCTTCATCTATTTTTTTAAAGAGAAGTACATCATATGTGAAGCATGAATGGTGTCGAGAATTGACACCCCAATTTAAACATCAGTAGTCAGAAGTCGTCTTCCATGCAACATATGAGATGTGTCTTCAAGTTTGCCTTAACAATGTTTACAGGAAGAAAGGAGGGTGCCAAAAGAATGTTAATCTTGATCAAATTTTATCTTTTTATTCTTTGTAACAGGTAGCTATTGCTGTGTAACAATTAAAAAAAAAAAAAAAAGCCCAAACACAAACCTCTGTCTCATACAGCAATAAATATTCACATCCAAGTCAGCTGAGGAAAGACTGATCTGACCCAACCGCTTTGCTTTTGACTGGACTGTCAATGCATCTCACTTCCTCTTGAGTGGCCCATCGTGTTCTCACTGCAGTGGCAAAAAGCACCAGAGCGCAAAGCTAGCCACATGCATGTTTCTCGCACTTCTGCTTCTATCACTTCTGCTAACGTCCTGGAAAGATCAAGTCACATGGCTACATCCCAAGTGTATGGCAAGGGACTTCTGCTGTACTGGGAAGAGTTTCAAAGTTACACGTCAAGGGAGTCAATATCGGAGAGATACAGAACTGGGGCTATTACTTCAACCTATCACACTTTTGTTTTCAATCCATTTACTAAAATTTTGATGTAGTGAACACCTGTCAGCTCAAAGGGGACTCCCTTTTTTTATTTGCCCATCACTTTGTAAACAGCTTTGCTGTTTTGTTTGTTCATGGGGGAAATGTCCATGATATGAGAGAGCCCTACCTCACCAGCAGGGTCAAATCCCCATTTGACAAACAGACAAAATAGGTGCTGCCTGTAGCTTGAGTCTGTCTTGCTAGTCCTGGTGGCTAAAGAATATTGGATGGCAGCAGCACTGTACGGAGAAGGCGATGGCACCCCACTCCAGTACTCTTGCCTGGAAAATCCCATGGACAGAGGAGCCTGGTAGGCCGCAGTCCATGGGGTTGTGAAGAGTTGGACACGACTGAGCAACTTCCCTTTCACTCTTCACTTTCATGCATTGGAGAAGGAAATGGCAACCCACTCCAGTGTTCTTGCCTGGAGAATCCCAGGGACGGGGGAGCCTAGTGGGCTGCCGTCTATGGGGTCGCACAGAGTCGGACATGACTGAAGCGACTTAGCAGTAGCAGCAGCAGCAGCAGCACTGTAAGGGCTTTCTAGTGGTTACTATGTTGAAGTCCTCATGCAGCAGTTGCACTGGGGCTGTGGCAGGAGCAACTGCAATAAAATAAATTTCTGGGATTTATTTTTTATTGCTGTAAAAACACATGAGATCTACACTTTTAACAAATATTTAAGAGCATGGTACAGCATTAAGTCCTGGTGCTGCTGTAAAAGACAATTTCTAGAACTTATTCATCTTGTATAACTTAAGTTTTATACCCAATGGAACAACACCCAAGGCCCTGGTACCAAAACTCGATGCTCTGTTTCTATGAGTTTAAGTATTTTAGTATAAGAAGAATCATGCAGTATTTGTCCTTTTGTGACAGGCTTATATCACTTAGCATAATGTCCTTCAGGCAGGATTCCCCTCTTTTTAAACTGGATATTATTCCATTGTATGTATATGCCACAATTTCTTTATCCATTAATCTGTTAGTAGATATTATATTGCTTCCCTCTCTTAGATATTATGAATAAAGCTGCAATGAACATGGGAGTGTATCTCTTCAAGAATCCCATTTCAATTCTTTCAGTTATGTACTCAGAAATGGTATTGCCGAATCAAATGGTAATTCTATTTTTAATTGTTTGAGGAACTGCCACATTATTTCCCATAGCAGCTGTACTCTTCTACATTTCTACCAAAAGCACATAAGGATTCCAGTTTCTCTATGTCCTTGCCCCTTGCTATCTTTCCTTGGTGTTTTTATCCGTTATCCTAACAGGTGTAAGGTGGTAACTCACGTGGTTTGATCTGGATTTCCCTGATGATTAGTGATGTTGAGCATCATCATATACCTATTGGCCATCTGTATGTCTTCCATGGCGAAACAGCTATCCAAGACCTTTGCTTCCCCCTTCTTTTTTTTAGGGTTATTTGCTTTTTTGCTATTGAGTTGTAGGAATCCCTTGTTTTGGCTATACTAATTCCTTATAAGATATATAGCTCAGTCTTTTTTAAAAAAGGTGTTGGGAAAATTGGGTATCTATAAGAAAAAGAATGAAAGTGGATGATTATCTTTTACTATACACAAAAATCAACTCAAAATGGATTAAAGATCTAAACACAGACTTTGAACTGTTAAAACCTCTAAAAGAAGTCACAGGGGGAAAGTTTCCTGACATTGGGTTTGGCAATGATTTCTTTGATTTAACACTAAAAGCATAAACAACAAAGGCAAAATTAGACAAATGGGACTACATCAAACAAAAGCTTCTGTACAGCAAAGGAACTAATTCACAGAGTGAAACTGCAGTCTAAGGAATGGGGAGAATATTTGCAAACGATATATCTGGCATTCACCATCTGGCCTGAGAGGCAGTAACTTCCTCACCAGGCCAGTTTTGTATCAGAAATTTGGGCATGTTTCTTTTGCATTCTCAAAGTTTCCATGAGCCCTTGGGAATTCTTTGTTTGAACTAGCCAGAGTGGATTCTGTGAACACTGTGACTTCTACCCTGAGCAGCTATTTTATGCAGAACAGTTAACAAGACTTTGTGGAGATATCAGTTAGGGTTTGTTGGGTGTAAGCAACAGGAATCTGAATTTACTTGAAGGCTCTGGAGTAGCTGACAAAATGATGAAATGTCAGCTAAAGAACTAGGCCTAATAAAGGAATGAATGAGGGAATTTCTGAGTGTTCAGAGAGTAAAAACTGAGGGCACCAATAATGGATAAATTGTCTCTAACCTTTTTCTGTATTTGTATCATTCTGCTGAAGATTCAGTTTTGGGATACAGAATCCAACTAGCTTAGCCTGGCTCTCAGGTCCAATCCTTGAAAAGAGGAAAGAAGGAAGCCTTACTGATAGTCCATGCAAGATTTCATTTACTGGGTGGGTGGTCATTCTTCAAAAGGAAACAGGGGTGCTTTATTGTAAAATAAGGAAATGACTGTTATGTGGCAAAAACAAAAGCAAAACAAAAGCAGTAACAACAAAAACCTCAAAGCAAAACAAAACTGAGAACAGGAATAACCAAGATTAGTAAGACTTTGTATCTATTGGGAAACTCATTTTAATAGAAAAGATTTTGCACTCAAACTTTATTAAATTATAAAAGCAGCAGTCATACGATTTAGAGCTGACCCTAAATCAATATGACCCCATCCAACTTATCTGATTATATCTGTAAAGACCCTATCAAAATAAGGTCACATTCTGAAGTTCAGAGGCACCTGAATTTTGGGAGAACACTATTCAAGTTACTATAATAGACTCAGACTTTAGAATGAGTGTGGACTTTTACTTCAGGTGAAAATCAGTTGCCCAAATCATTTTCTCATGCAGATGCAATATAAATGTATTATTTTTAGATTATCTAAAATTGTCATGCAATAAGAAAATGAATGTGATAATTAATAAAGTATGGGTATGACACTGTGGCATATCTTAATTCAGATATGAGCAAAGTATCTACTTTAGATATCTTTTCTCAGACCTGATTTCTTTGCTGTACTCACACTCAGAGGATAGAGATCTGAAAACTTTATATATGGGCACTGAATGATTAAATAAATATTCTCTGTATTAACTTACTTGTCACATACTTTTTGGACCACACAGAAATTAAACAAACCTAGCAAGTAATTCTTTGTATTCTTTTGTAGAATTCTTAGAAATTCTACCATGCTTAAACAAATTAAGCTGTTTTAAACTGATTTATGTAAAGTGTAATTAACAAATTAATACATATGAAGATTATAATGTAGTTTTTGTTGGTTTTTTGAAAATTACTGAAAGTAATGGCAAAGCTAATCTGTTATATATTTCTTTTAATTAAAGTGTTTGGAATAATAATTTTTTTCTCAATTCAATATATCTCATACCATTCTTACAACTTTTTCATTTTTATATACTCAGAAGTATTCTGATATTGCTTCTGTTTTCTATGTAACATCATATTTATTCATTATAGAGAAATTGGATTATGGAGTTAGAATAATGTTTTTGTAAGACCTATTGCTTTAAAACTAAAGCTCTTTCTAAATGCTGTAATTTTCCTTTAAAATATTAAACATTCTCATTGTATTAACCAGTCAAATAGGTTTAGGGTGGCAAAAACTCATCATTATAAGGCAAATCCTAAAATACCAGCAAATCTAGGCAGCGTAATTTAGGATACTGTCTATACATAGAACTGATAGTCTTTCTTAATTTATTATAATTTATATTAATATATGCAAGAGTAGATCATAAATTATTATATTTGTAACAATTACTTTACAGGTAATAAAATGCTCTAATTGTTTATTCAAATGTATCAAAAAACAAATGGTTTAAATAAGTCTTTACTGCACATTACACATTTCATTTCCTGAGAACTTGAAAACTCAGATCTCTCAAGTGGCACAACTTCTGAAACCTAATATTGAACAAATGCCATGTATTTAGCCAGCCATAAATTTCTGTCATATTTCAAGGCTCCTTCAGTTGTGGCCCTATTGGTGGGAGAGGGGGCCTCAGGGAGATTAAATTGGACCCTCCCATAATTTACAATGACCATAAACAGCTTTGGGTGGTCTCTAAGTCTAAGGCCCACTTAGACTTCCAGGCCTGTCCTGGAACTGATCTGGCTTCTGCAGGGATACTCCGCCTTCCAGGATGACACCCAGGACCAGCATAGCCAGCCTGGAACTGCTCTGAATGTGAGCAGACTCCTGCATGTCTGGCATTTTGTCCATCACACTCTGCTCCTTGAAGTGTGATCTGCATGGTCCATGATATTTTATAGAATACTCCCTTCAGGCCCTACACTATCTTGTCAAATGCCAGAGAAATTTTTCCCTCACAACAGAGAGCTAAATCATCCTTCCTGGATAATAGTGGTTAGAGACTGAGATGGTAAGGTGACCAAGCAGAGAGTTAAATGGGTACCTGGAACATTAGTGAGCACATTTCTGATTAAATATATCTACCATGAAATGCCTTCGACTTTGACCTGCACCAATAAATCCTGGTTTCTTTATAGCAAATGAAATCCTTGCACAGGTTGCTGGGTTTGTCCTCAACAGCTCTGTTTCTTCCTCAGACTATAGAATGGAATACTTTTCTCTAGAAATTAGAATATTCCTCACTAACTTGAGGGTTAACAGCAGGCATAGAAACAATGGAAAAAGTATAAAAGTTGTCTGTCTTCTTTCCTAATTTCTCCTTCACCCTCTTAGTATGAATCCTTAGGCTTCTGTCCTTGGAGAAGGCAATGGCACCCCACTCTAGTACTCTTTTCTGGAAAATCCCATGGACGGAGGAGCCTGGTAGGCTGCAGTCCATGGGGTCGCTAAGAGTCAGACACGACTGAGCGACTTCACTTTCACTTTTCACTTTCATGCATTGGAGAAGGAAATGGCAACCCACTCCAGTGTTTGCCTGGAGAATCCCAGGGACAGAGGAGCCTGGTGGGCTGCCGTCTATGTGGTCACACAGAATCGGACACGACTGAAGTGACTTAGCAGCAGCAGCAGGCTTCTGTCCTGGAAGATTTACACTTCAAATCAAGAAAAAATCATCTCCCTTCCCTGTTCAAATGAACAAATGAAAAACAATTCTAAACTATTCTCTCAGTATTTTAATATACAAGAAATTACACATAAACAAATATTTTATCTATTATTTCTTGGATTATGTTCTATGCCCTTGAATTTCTCATTTTATATTTCTGTCTCTTCCTCTTTTCCCTTTTATTCTGTATGATTCATTTTTTTTAATTTTTTTTTATAATTTGTGTTTTTTCATCAACTCTCTTAATTCTGACTGATCTTTTTTCTTAGCAGTTTCTTCTTGTTAAATGGATACTATATTTTCTTCACTCTCTATAGGATAGTAATTAAAAAACAAAACAAAACACTATTTTCTTCACTCTCTGTAAGATAGTAATTTTTTTAAAAAACACTGTTTTCTTCCTTAAGGCATTCATTGTCTAGGGTTTACTGTTTTCACTCATTCATCTCTCTTTTTTATGCTGCCAATTGTCCTCAAGTGATTGCTAACGTACGGTTTTGGCTTCATGCACCTGATTGAATGAATGAATGATCAGCTGAGGTCATTGTCACTGGTTGTCATGAGTCCTATGTGTGACTCACACTCTTCTTTGAAAGGGAGAATTTACTGCCAGTTTGGGGTATGTGGGCAAGGCGTGGGCATGGGCAGATTTCACCTGAGGGCGTGCGGATACCCTCTAGGCTAACCAGTACTAATAAGATCAAGGCCCTGATCTGAGACGGCAACTCCAACACTAGCTTCCCTGGTAGACCACCTTGCGTCTTTAGAAAGCGGGAGCCTGCAAAGTGGTTGACTTCACCTCAGTGAATACAAGTTGCTCTCTCGAGATTATGGAAAAAAACAGAGGCACAGTCTTCCCAATCAATATTTTCTGGCAAAATGCCTCTTTTAATACCCAGTCTTCAGAAACATTCATCTCTCTTAATATTACATTTTTTTGGCCAATATTTTTCAGAAAAAAAAATATTTAAATCCCCCAAACTCAATGCATTTTAAACCAAATGATGGAAATGTCTTGAGATATGTTTGATTATAATTGGTAAAATCTTAGACTCATGCATAGTTTTTTTTTAAGTTTTTAAGTGTTACAGAGCATCTATACCGTGAAGTTGAGTACATGTGACTGTACTAAAAGCAGCTGTTTGTTAGTAACTATATCTTTCAGATATCAGGAAGTGCTATTTTCAGGCTTCTACATTTTTAAGAGTTTATTACTTATATGTAGTTAGTTTACTATGTTTTAGTTACGTTTCAAGAAATTGGTTGGAAGCTTTGAGTTGATACATTATAATTATTCTCAGTTAAACAATGAGAATATTCTCATGATTAATATTTCACATAGAACATCTCATTTTCAGAAATGGATTATAATATTAATTGAAGGAGGCCTGTATTAGGATTTCTATTTGGAAATTTTTCTCATCTTTTTTTAAGAATTTCTATTTTGTGTTATATACCATATATGATACATTAGTATAGCATACAAATATGTAATTCAGAAAAATAAGTGTATCTGAGCTAGACTGAGAAAGTGTTTTTTCTACAAGTTGTGTGATAGAAACAGTTGGTAGGTTATTATACCAGAGGCTAGCTTTCTGATCTCAATCTGGGGACCAACAGCCCTGCCATTGAAGCAGGCTTAGAGTGTGAGCAATACGGCTCACTGCAGACATTCTGCAGTTAATGCTTCAGTCCTGGTAACGGTTTCTGCCCCTTCTCCCAGTTCCATTTTCCTTATCTACCAACTCTGGGAAACCACTATGTAAAACTGCTTTTGTTTCCTTTGACCCATAAATTATCATTCTCTCCATTATGATTTATCCATCATAACCCTTCCCAGACACTCATTTTTTTGTTAGCTATGTCCATTCTACTCCCTTACTTCAACCCTGAATTTTAATAGGTTTATGAATTTATTATTCTCTGGACTTCTATAGTCATTCAAAGTATTCGGGGGACATAGAAGTAGTAATCACATGTCTCAGTCCCCTCCTCAAGCCAGACACCCTTGACTCCAGAAAGTTTGACGTGGGGTTCCAACAGGAGTGCACATCCAAGGGGCCAGCATGACTCCTCCCCATGGTTGTTGTTGTTGAGTCACTAAGTTGTGTGGGAGTCTATTGTGACCCCATGGAACGAAGCCCACCAAATTACCCACGGCCAAGAATACTGGAATGGGTTGCCATTTCTTTCTCCAGAGGAGCTCCCCTACTCAGGGATCAAACCCACGTCTCTTGCCGTCTCCTTGCACTGGCAGATGGATTCTTTACCGCTCAGCCACCAGGAAGCCCTCTTCCCATTAGGAGGCCTATTAATACCAGATTACCATAATTAGTGAATACCGTAATTAGTGAACGTAATATTTACGTTCACTAAAAGGTTGCTTTAGGAAAAATTTCTACTGAGAATAGGCTGCTGTTTATCTTATTCAAATATATTTTTTAAAAAACTCAATCCACTGCCAATAGCTGTGCATTTGTGTTCATCGAGGTGATTTGCCGGTAAGTCCTACACATGCCAAATTTAGGTGTATGCTTTAACCTAGAGATTTCACCCCAGTACTTAGGGAATCATCACAAGAAACTAGACGGGAAACAAAACGAAACAAGGATGCCAAAATGGAGCAGGTAGGTCTGAATTGGATGCAGTGAAAAACAATCAGGAATCATGCCGCTTTCGCTTCCCCAATCAAGATCCAAGGAGAAAGAGATGGTGTCCGTGTTCAAATTAAAATCTATGGCTCAGAACTTCTTCCTGTAGTTGAGCTCCCAGCCCAGTGTTTATTTGTGTAGATACAACCTGAATGACCTGATTCATTTCATTTGAACAACTGTATAATCGTACTACAGGAATAGAGAGACCCTTAGGGGGTTAGAAGGTGAATGGAGACTGTGGGGGAGCTGCAGCTAATTTCAATGTACAGTGGGAAATTAAATCAAGTATGACTTGGTCAGCAAAACCACATGGAGAAAGGTGGAGAAATATAAGGACAAAAATCTTTCTTCCTGACCGCATTCTCAATGATAATTTGACAAAGATGCAAGCAAGGGTCCCAAATTTATGGACGAGAAAATGCCTAAGCTTTAGCCCAATGTCTAATTACAATAAGATAATGCCATAAAGTATTCCAGATAAAATAAATACATGTAGAGAATAAAAACCAGGGAAAATTATCCCAGCTCTGAACCAGATACTAATGAGACCACTGTAGAAATACTACCCAGCTGTCGGAACCTTGTTAAAAGCAAAGGAAGTTAAAAGACATGAGAGAGGAAAACTTGAGTTGCAACATGATTCAAGTAACAGGGGGATCTAGTCACACACAAAAGGTTAAAATGAAGACTATGATTCCTTTTTGTGGAGAGCAACATTTGAAGGTATGGTGGAACTTGTCAAAGCAGAAAATACAGACTGTGGAGTTAATAGAACATGTTTCAAACCATGGTTCTGGATTCATCATGACCCCAGGACATACAAAAATCTCTCCACATAAAACATAGAAGTGGATTACATACAGTAGTGAAAGTTGAGAGCAAGATACCTTGATGAGTGCTGGGGACTGATTTTAGTTGCCAGGACAAAGCCAACAGCATACCAGGCTGTTCTTGTAAGTCTTGTATACATAAGATGAACACTTTCTTAAAAAAAAAAAAAAAAAGTTGGTTGGTCATCATTGAAAGCCAAAGTTTGCTAATTAACAAGAAATGAAGTCCTAAGGGTGATGTAGACATGTTTTGCACATGCTTTGTAGCACGTCAGTTCAGCTACATGTGACCTGATGAACTGCAGATGTGATCAGGCACTGGGTAAGCATGTGGCAGGGGCCAGAGTGAGCAGAGTCAGGGTATCATGGTGGACTGCACCGGGATTGGTGGGTTAGGCTACAAAACAAAGCCATCAACAGATGTGTTATTTAAATGAAGGAATCCTTTCACAATCTGCGTGTGAATTGTGTTGTACACTTTAAATATCCTACTATTTAACTTGCCAGTTACATCTCAGTAAAGCTGAGGAGAGAAACGTCAAAGCAATCCTGTACTGTTTAATCCATCAGGACTCAGTGTATATTGAATGGCTTTCTTCAGGTATACGAGCCGCAGACCCCATCTGTCCAATGCTGAGGTCACCAAGCTTTGAGAACAGTCTGGACAGTCACCATTCTCTTTGGGTCCTGAAGAAGAGAATTGTTCCCCAAGAAGAGGACCTTCAACTCACTGCTGGGCCTTGAGCAGACTTATTCCGTTGAGCAGGTCCAATTTGAACTTGCTTCTGAGTTCGGCCATCATTGACCACATCGCCTACTACTGTATTCATAGGCCCACTTTCTTCAAATGTGGAGGCTCAGGAGAGAACAGCAGAGCTGGACACAGACCAGTGCTTCTATTTCCTGTGTCAAAGCAATTGTACCCATTCTACTCAGCAGGTAGGAGTTACGGGGTCTACAAATACACCACCTCTTAAATGCACAAATTCTGCTGGTGATGCAACAATTGGCAGAGCACCCTCACCGGAAGTGGGCTCCCTGTGAGATGGTGGCCAGGCTAACGAACACACTGGCTACATATTGTTGAACACTTACTGAATTTATTTAAAAAAACAAAAAAACAATAGCTGCACTACGTGGTCTAAATGTACCTGAAACCCATGATCTATTTCACATTATAAAAAATCTATAAGAATACCTGTTACCTACCTGTTTTAACTGAAACCTCAAACCATATTAGGCTGAAATTTGATGTAAAAAAAAGTATTTACTCAGGCAGTACTGAGCCAAGAGTCAAATCCCCTCACCTCTTCCACTTGGAAGGGAACTGGAGTTCCCTTTCAGGACAGGAATAGCATCAATTCGAGTATCACATGTCATACATTGATCCTTCAGAGCTTTGAACAAAGCACAGAATATTAGTCCCCTCATTGCCCAAGAAGGATGTGTTAACCTGCACCCCTGCACGAGTGGGGACACCACAAAAGTCACCTTCCCCCGCTGGATGGGCCAGCTGCCAACTGTGAGCGGGAACTTGGTTAGAGTAAAAGATTCTTTGTCAGGAATGTGGAAATTGTGACATTAGGGACTAGCCTGGGCTAGAGGATAAAGCTTCAATGAAATTTGCAAGTTCATTTTGGTTTATATACCTGTTGGAGCTGAGACATTAAATGCAGAAGGCTTTTAATCTAGGTATTTTAAACACTACTTGATACCATGGACTAGTGTCACTCAACAGAGAGCACTTCAAGGACAGAGCTATCTCTGAACCAGAATAAGACCCCAGGAAGGCAGATTCAGCCCAGAGCATCTGGGACGGGGTGATTTCCTTTTGTTTCAACATTCATGTTTGACAGAACTGGCTTTTCTCTTTGCCCCTGCTGGAGAGCTAATAACTTCCTTCAGGTCCACCCTACTCCAGTCCCCCACACAGGCCGGCACCGCTGGCCTGATATGCAGATGTGCAGTGTGCTTTATTTACATTTTCTGTCATTCATTTGCTGTCAAGTAATCAAACATAGGAACGGGTCAGGTAGGTTAGCCCGACAGAACACAATGTGGAAGAAATAACCACAGAGGAGAGGCTGCAATTTGGTATTCGAGCAAGTCACGGGCCACACAAAAAGAATACAACCCATCCCTCTCGTGTCTCAGAGAGTGCTATTCGTTCCCGAGATTTCTAAAGATGCATTCAATTCCTGCCCACATCTGAGAGTTCTACAACTGTGGCTAACATTGGAAATAAATAATCCAAATCAGCTTGGCCACATTAACTGTGAAATCCACTTTACTAGGGAGATAGAATTTACCTCAGGCCATGTAGGTCAATAGCCTTGGAGAGGGAATTTCAAAGATGAAGGCCCTTCATAGAAAATGCTCAGCCTTCAGACCTGTGTAGTTCTAAATCAGAGGGCTTAGCACCTCCAAGCCCTCCAGCTGCTGTGAGGGCAAACCCAGGAAAGAGGTGGTCATTGGATATAACCTAAATCCCCTCTCTGCTGCCTCTCCTCAACCCTTGAAACAGAATGCTGTTGAGGTCTGCTACCTTGATTCCCCCTGAAAGCAAAGAGGCAACTCATGAGGTATGGAAGCCTGGAGGGAACAAAGGCAAGCATGAACGTGTGTGAGCTCATACTTTGGCATGATGAAAAGTAGGTACTCTTCAAAAGGTCTGCTCTGTGGCAGAGGGGCTCGTTACTGAGAGCAGAGCTGTACTGCCCACACAAAGGCAAGTGGGGAGGAAAGGGGCTCAGTGAAGTTAGAACACAGACAATATGGAACCAGAGATCACTGAATCTTAAAAATCTGTCTGCTACTATCAGAGCCATTTAAAGATAATGGTATGAGCAACAAATGGACTTGGCTCAGAGAAATGTTTTCCTGTTTACTGTCTACAGGTAGCTTTCAGAAATTTTAGTTGAAAATATTTAATTTTTATCAGTCGAAATGAAAATGAGTCTCTGGTAGGGAAAATAACGGTGTCTACATCCTAATTCCAGGAACCTGTGAGTCTGTGTTTCTACAGCAAAGGCTATAGATGGAATTAAGGTTGACAGTTAGCTACACCTAAAATATAGAGACTATTCTAGATTATCTTAATACATATATTATCCAGTATAATCACAAGGATAGTTGTAGGCGGAAGGAGACAGAGGAGGGCAGAGTGATGTGAAGACTTGATCTATTTTTGCTTGCTTGAAGATAGAGGGAGAAGGCCACAAGCCAAGGACTGTGAGAGACTTCTAAAAGCTATTACAGATGAGAAAATAAATATTCTACTAGTGCCTCCAGAAGAGAACACAACCCTGTCAATACCCTTATTTTAGTTCATTGAGACCTGTGATAAGCAGATATAAGACAATAAATTTGTGCTGTTTTAAGCCACTTAATTTATTACAGCAGCAACAACAAACTTATACAGAAACCAACAGTCAGCTTGACATGCAAATGTGTAGTTTTTGCATTCAGCTTTGTCCAGGGTAGTGATAGTCAGGAAATCAGAGTCCAGGAAAAAATTTAAAAAAGGAATTTGTTGCTTAAGTGGAAGGCATGCTACACTTAGTTGACTAGCTAGCACCTTGGTTTCATTGCCTACATTTTATGTGGTTGCCTGCTGGCAATGAGAACTTTTAGCACTTATTATCCCAGGAGAACTAACTTCCAACACATAGCTGATCCCAACATTTCTGAATTGATCCTAAAGGATGATGTGTTAAGTAAGTGGCTATTACATAGGTAAATTCTAGTCAATCAAAGAATGGGACAGTTACCTTCACCTGCCATCTTGGGTCTTCTGAATACCTGCTGCTGCTATTGCTGCTGCTAAGTCACTTCAGTCGTGTCCGACTCTGTGCGACCCCATAGACGGCAGCCCACCAGGCTCCCCTGTCCCTGGGATTCTCCAGGCAAGAACACTGGAGTGGGTTGCCATTTCCTTCTCCAGTACATGAAAGTGAAAAGTGAAAGTGAAGTCACTCAGTCGTGCCTGACTCTTAGCGACCCCAGGGACTGCAGCCTACCAGGCTCTGTAGGCAGAGCCATGGACAGAAAATCCTCTGTCCATGGATTTTCCAGGCAAGAGTACTAGAGTGGAGTGCCATTGCCTTCTCCGTCTGAATACCTAAAGCCCAGCTATTGTAAAATATTTCTCTCTATACTTTCAGGGGAAAACTAAGAAAAAGATGATCTTGCTTTACTTAGATATTTGGGATGAAATTAAGGAATGTATAATAGCTGTGCCATATTTAAGACCATTTCAAAATAAAAATTGGTGTTATGGTTAGAAAAGAATTTCAAGACAAGGAAAGCTAGTTTTCCAAGTCACCAACACATTTTCCTGAGAATTGAAAACTAAATTAACTTCAGGTAGAGAAACAAGAATGGGGAAACGTACCTGAGATACAATATGACCCTGTTTCTCTTTTAAATTGAACTATTTTTCAGGTGACATGTAAATTTTTTTTTTTTAAATGTAGAATTTGATCCACTTCTCTGACATTATACATTTTTAAACATAATGCACTTTTCACAGTGCCTGGTATACAACTTTGATTAATTACGGGCATCCTTTGATAGAATGACTCTACTTGAGTTCTTAGGAAAGACTAGACTGAAACTTTCCTGGCCTAACCAAGGTGGGGTTAGTTGAAGACATTAGGTCTTTTATTTGGACCCAAATGATTCTTACTACTGGTGGCCCCATTATATTTTCCAAGAAGTGGATAATGAGAATGAGCTAGTGTTAACCCAACTTAAGGATGTAAGTAAGTGAGCCCTGGGGTGTGGTCTCCTCTGAATGAGCAAGCACATTTTCAACACAATTGGCTGCCTAATCGCGTGTAGCAAACTTGGCTGATGTATTTGGATGTGTAAGCAATTATGTTTCTGCTAAAAGCCTTGGTTGGTAATGCTTTTGTTCTCCATTTCTTACAACTGAACTAACAGAAGAAATTGGAATGGAAATGGTTTTCAATATATTTTGTTTTGCTTTTTAACTTTTCATTTCAAAACATTTTTCAATTAAGCTAGCCAACTAATCCAAGGTTTATTATACCTCCAGATAGCGCATAAAATAGATAACAAGGAGAAAAAGAAACACAGTGGATAATAAAAGAAGTTTTAGTAATAAAACATATTCTGATTTTTTTTAAAAAGCCTACATGTTTGCTTTAAAGCACTCCATTTAAATGTGATTAACTCTACTGAGTACCTCTGAGTACTAGCCGCAGTTAGTATCAAGTATTGATAACAAGACAAGGAGTCCCTGACTTCACAAAACATTTCTTCAAGGAGGCCTTTGACAGGTATTGGCTTAATATCTGAGTCACCTGAAATTGCATGGGATTAGACTCAATGTCCAAAAAAATAGCAATAAACTACAGGCTCCAAATATTTCTGATAACCTATCACAGTCTCCACTAAGATTTGCACATTGTGTTGCTAATTTCAAAGGTATTACCCATTGACACACTGGGGGTCAAATAAACAAAATGCATCCATGTCACTGCCTTCACTCATGTGAAAAATTAAGCAGACCACAAAGAGAGAAACTTTAAAACAGCCATGTCTGTTGTAGAAATACAGAAATTAGGTCTCAAAACACTTGTTCTTGCAATCACTTTCTGCAGATACTACATGTTATGTTTCTGTAATCCAGGTAACTTTCAGATCAGATCAGATCAGTCGCTCAGTCGTGTCCAACTCTTTTCGACCCCATGAATCGCAGCACGCCAGGCCTCCCTGTCTATCACCAACTCCCGGAGTTCACTGAGACTCACGTTCATCTAGTCAGTGATGCCATCCAGCCATCTCATCTTCTGTCGTCCCCTTCTCCTCCTGCCCCCAATCCCTCCCAGCATCAGCGTCTTTTAGCACTTCAGAATTTTAACTTCAATGCGGATTTATTACTCCCTCCTTAAAATGCCTCCACGTGCAAAACCAAAGTCACACTTCACATGTAAGAAGCTGTGGAAAAATCAAAGCTCTACATTTGAATCCAATTTTTTTGTTTGTTTTGTTCTAATTCTGCAACATTAGTGATGTCACTATAGACCTTTCCAACTCTCAAGCCCCTGTCTGATAAATGGGTAAATTTCACATATCGCAGGCTGCTTGCAAGCATCAAGTAAGATGACATAAGAATTTTCCGAAAATAGTGCCTGGGCAGAGGCTCTTCAGACCTGCAGTTGAGAGAGAACCCTACAAAAATCCATCTTTGAAAACCAGCAGGTCTGTCCTGGTGGTCCAATGGCTAAGACTCCCTGCCCCCATGCAGGGGGCCCAGGTTGCTCTCTAGTCCCGGAACTAGATCCCACATCCCCACAAGGAAGATGGAAGACCCTGTGTGCTGCAACTATGACCCAGCGCAGCCAAATAAATCAGTAAATAAAAATATTTTTTAAAATGCTGCCTCCCAGGAAAGGAAAATTAAAAAGAAAGAAAGCAAGCCAACGGCTCTGGCATCCACGGACTCACAATGAACTGAGACAGCTCTTGAAGGGCTTCGCATCTGCTCGCAGACTCACCTGCTCCAGGGTCCAGCACACAAGCGCCTAAAGGAGAGGCGTCCAGACTGAAGGAGGGTCATTTGCTGGTCTTGCCCCGTCGGCCTGAGGACAGGCATCCGGTGTGTGGGCACCTACAGGTGCCTTCCTAGAGGAGGCCGGGGGGCCGGCGCCATCTTCCCGTGCTCCTTCCGCCTCGCTCCAGCAGTGAGAGCCACCGTTTTCTTCTCCTTCTTCTTCTATTTTATTAAACTCTAAAATTTACCGAAAGAGTTGAAATAAATACTGAGAGTAAGATTTTCAAAATATATATCTGCAAACTCTGTCCAGGAGATTTTAAGTAGCTATCCATGACACTGGATACAAGACGACTGTATTTTTAATTCCTCTGGTGCTCAGCATCTTCAAATTTAAGATTCAGCCCTCCCGGAAATTGACTTGATGCAAAGCTAGACAATGCCTGAGGAACTTTTTCTTATTTGTCTCCTTGTATCCCTGTGAGGGCGAGAAGCGTGACGAGGAGCGGAGACCCACGGAGTTCGGGAGAGAAACCCTGATGGCGCCTGCGGACAGAGGATTCTGGGACCACTTCGGCATCCGCGGGAAGCTGGTACACCTGGTGGATTAGCACTGATTGCTGTCAGCTGAGTTCAGAAATGGGCATTCTTCTTTCTGCAATCAGCTCCTGAATTAGGAATATCTGTTCTAGAACGTGTATCCAGTCTCTCATGTGCTCCTCTAATAGGATGCTCACGTTTAAGTTTTCATCAAGAGATTGGTAAAGAGATTTTGGGCGGAGATGACTATTGCCTCTTCCAGGATGGGAAGGCTGCTGCCTTCTCAGCCGAAGCCTACTTAGAGGGCTTTCTCCAGGTGATTATGCTAAGAATTTTTGAATATGTTCTCTGAAATTGGGAGACCAAAAGGTCTGGTGCCTTACCCACACTTGAGAAAAGTAATTCTAACTGGACTCAAGCCTGACTCCCAGCTGGGAGAGCTAGAGAATGGTTAGTGACTTTACTGGAAACATTGGGGTGGTCCTGCCAGCCTGTTGCTGGGAAATGGCTGTGAGAACGTTTCCATCATGACCCTGCTGACCAGACAGTGCAATCGTGAATGGGGAGATGGGCAGGGCAGCAAAGCAAAAGAGAAGGACCATGGTCTCCACAGCCTGGCTCCAACCTGTCACAAACCTGATTTAGAGTTGGGTAGAAGGTGTTACCCAAAGTCAAGTTCAGAGTTTCGTCTAAAACATGGGACTGTGTTCTAAATGTCTTATTAGGACATTTTATGATGTCAAAGGTCAATACAAATGTTTATTATTCAAGAGTGAGCTGATACACCATGGAACCTGCACAAGTTCTAATTTGGCACAGCAGATTGCCCTGTTAAATAAAGTTTAGAAAGGCAGTAAGAGACCAAAATGAATTACCTTTTGATTATATTCTTTGAGTTATCCTTGTTCAACCCTTAGTCACTCAAGTCTGTTTACCTGTACTGTTATTTAGAGTTATGTGATTGTTTTATGTAAGGTTTACACAATTCCTGAGTCCTAGAGCAGGCTCTCTTCCAACAGTTCTGTACCCCATTAGAAATTTAATCCTCACTGAAGGATGAAGAATTTTGTGAGGTCCTTATAACATCATCTCATTTTGGGGAAGGGGTGGTGGGTGGAAAGAAGTTTAACTCTTGAATATAAATAACACATTTGGGTGATAACATTGAGAGCCACAAAGAAATCAAACTTCACATCTAGCATCTTCACCTTGACCCTGCCCAGTTGACTTTAAATACCCATGTCCCAGTGGAAGAAAAGTAAGAAGGTAGAAAGTACTACTCTGAGAGCCTACCAAGCACAGAGATCAGTATTTACTAATCAGAATTTACCAAATGTAATATTCTCACCAATGGCACTTTTCACTTAAACTATTTTAGCACCGAAGTTTCCAGTGTGGAATTGTCTTCAGCTTCTAGATTCTATACACCAATAATGCTCTCAGGTTTTTGGCTAACAATGTGAACACTTCTCATAGTTCATTGCCATTGAGGAACCAAACAAGGATTGGCAAATCTGTGGACATTATGACCTACCACCTTTACTTTTCTCAAGGCAGAAGTCACTAGCAGGTAACGGCACATTTACCTGAATTGAAGATATGGCCTTATTATCCATGTTCAGGTATTTACTCCTAATGGGCTTCAATATCATGGCTTACCTGAGACTGGAGTTGTAGAAAATAAATTCTCTTTTGTTCAAGCCATAATTTCTGAGGTTGTGAGCATATAATATAAAAGCTTTTTCCTCCTGATTTTGAATAGGTTTCTTAGAAATAAACCTGATATGTCATTTAACTTGTTCTAAAAGGACTGAAGCCTCTTTTTAGATATCTGATCTTAATATGACCATCTCTCAAATTTTATGTATCATATGTGCTCTTAAAGTGACCCAATGATGTTTCTAAATGCTGGAATAACAATTGTACTTCCAGAATATCCCTGTTAGAAAATTAGGAGAGTCATAATTATCTGCCTAAGATGGCACCTTCAGCAGAATGACTGACACATATATTATTCATTAATAACAGCTTTAAATTTATGCAGGGAAGAATATTAATGAAATATTTACATTTTATGGTGGCAATTACTATAAGGTTATTTCTAAAATGATGGGAAAAGGCAAGGGAAATAAATATTGCCAGTACCAAACAGAACTGATTTTGCTTCAGAATGCATATTAAATTGACATTCAATGGGAACATAGCCATGAGAACCAGGTGTCAGGAATTGGAGATAACCTAGATATGGGATTATTTCATGAGATTCACATAGCTTTTCATGGCTGATAGCGAAGCCAGTTTGATCTGTAAATGATTTAATAAATTTTTTTGCTTTTCATTAACTTTGAGCTTATCTCTACTACCAAAGAGGCCAAAACTAAATAAACGCATGGCATCTGTAGCAAGCTTTTGTTATTGTTCTAAGACTTCTAACATCTAGGACTAATGCCTCCAGATGAAATGTTTCTATTGAGGTTCTGTTGATTCGATTTCTTATGGATTACTGTGCAGAGGTCCTTTCTCTGATGAAGGGCACTGAGTAGAACATTTAAATGTCTGCAGAGTTCAAGTGCAAGGATTCTCTGCTTGGTGCTCACCTCAATTTTCCTGTTTTTCTTTCCCCCAAATATGCTTTAATTTTTTGGCTTGTGGAGGATAGGTGAATATATAATCATAATAACTTTCTATTAGCAGATATGTTATTTTTAAATTTTATAACTTCTCCTTTTTTCAGCACATTTGATCAAAGAGGATTGGTAACTTCTAAATGTTGCATTTTCTATTAAGTTAAGTGTTAGTCGTTCAGTTGTGTCCGACTCTTTGTGACCCCATGAACTATAGCCCATCAGGCCCCTCTGTCTATGGGGATTCTCCCGGCAAGAATACTGGAATGGGTTACCATGCCCTCCTTCAGGGGTTCTTCCTGACCCAGGGATCAAACCAGGGTCTCCTGCATTGCAGGCAGATTCTTTACCCAGCTGAGCCACCAGGGAAGCCCAGTTTTATTAACTGCATTTTCTATAGTGTCATTTAAATATATTTAAAGGAGAAGTAAGAAGGAAGCCATATTATTTTCCCCCTATCACATGCTTCATGGCTCTAGGGCTCTGGGCTGCCTCCAAAGAGAGGAAGGTAACGGTGGCTTAGGGGCTCTCCCTCCCATAAGCTTCCCATGTGCTATTATAGGAACAGGTAAGCTCCTCTTCACAGTCTCCCCAGATCCTCTTAAACTGAACACAAGAGAATTTGCAGGTGATTGAGAAGAGAATCATGTAACTAGTCAAGTTTCAAATGTCTGGTCAGAGTGGGAACACTGTTAAAATTTTCTTTTCATTTCCTTTTCTTCTTTATGTTAACCTCTGCTCTGCATGGGAATGTAGTCTTAAGTTAACAAAATACATTGGGTTGGGACATTTACTTTCAATAATCAATAGTGAAAAATGAACCCTAAGTTTCAAAAAATTAATCTCATGGTCACATTTCTTTTAAAACAATTTTTATCCTATGGAAAGCTCTTCAGTCAAGGTACTCTTTCATTGGGATGACAGATACTAGTAAATTATGCATAAAGTAAAAATATACTCAACACTTAAATTTCCTTTTTTTTCTGATTATGGGAGATTTAGGAATGCACGTTGAGGTTCAAGAAAAAGGCAAAGTTTCCTGCTGCCAAGGCCCTAGCTTGCTTGTCTTGTCCACTTAGAAGGGTCTGGGTCTGATCCCTAGAGGCCTAAGAAGCTTCCCCTTAGAAAGCTACTTACACTTTCCTTGTACATTCTCCTGAATCAGGACAGGATACCATGGGTGTGACTGATACTTGGAGGCAAAAAAGAACAGATAAAATGAAAAAGTTAAAAACAGGAAACTCATCACGGACCCCCCCTCCTTTTAATTTAGAATTTAAATGTCAAATTCTATTCGAGTAAAAACATGAGACCATGAGATGATTATGTGAGGAAGCCAATTTGAACCTGAAGATAGTTTTTAATGGAATGTATTTGACAAACAGACCCGTTTTTATTGATTGAACTTGAGTATAGTTTGGTTTATGAATCCTCAATTCCTAAGGAAATGATTTAAAAAATTTGTGGGATATGTGTACACAAATTTATGACTTGGTTCTGGCAAGGAAGATAGTCTCTCCGAAAGAATAAAATCCTAGGGGTTATAAATGGGTCCAAAAGTATCAGATTTTTTATTTATACTTCAGAAATGTAATCAAGTGAATGAAATGGTTTATATACATTTTTACATCCAACAGCAGTGACACACTGTTCATACATGATTCTAGAGGAAAATGTACATCCTTCTTTTTTTTTCCTAAGTAAGATCTGCCAAATGTTCATGGACAAAAACCTCTCATTGCAAACTGAACTAGTGAAATGACAAGGGTAAGCCATGTTTCTTTCAATAGCTTTATGGCATTAATAAAGCTACTGTTTGAATGCATGTTAATATTGTCATGTGTAGGATGAAGTCTCACAAATTCCCCAAAATGTGAATGATCAATTTGAAAACTTTACAAAATTGTCTAATAGATTTTGTGACTGAATCTGCCCAGGGATGTTAAAGTCCAGGATGGTTTATTTTAAGTATACTTCTGTAGCTCTATTCTTAGCTGACTATTCTTCGATTCCCTAATCACAAAGAAATGCATTCTTATGAAGTTAAGCAGCTGTAGACACAGAATGCTGATGACATTTTCTCCATATCTGAGTGATCTAAAGAAAACCCAGTTAGTGGTAATTCTACCAAATACTTGTAACATTCACATGAAATTTTAATTGATTTTCAAACAGTACAATTGTGCCATGAATCCAACCACATAGAATATAAGCCTTAAGCCCACTAGGTTTAAGCAAGTGTGTCTTTGTGGACTAAAACTATGTAAAATAAAATCTGATAACTCCCTGGGGTTAGAGGTAGACAGTTTTCTTTCAAATCCTAGGTTTGGTCCTTTATTTTATTCAGCAGTGAAAGCCATGAATACAGAACGAATAACAGCTGTTACAATTCTCAACCATGACTTCTAACGTCAGAGAATTCAAAGTATGAACATAGTACACAGTAATGAAAAGTATCAAAAATTAGTTTACCTCAAAAAAGATAAATAAAACAGGTATATTCCACCAATACATAAACAGATGTTTGTGCTACAGTTAAAATTTGCTGTATACAAAAGATCATAGTCCCCATAATCAGCTTATGATAGAAGCAAGAATACATGAGCCATTTAAATTGTCAGACATTATGCTTTATAAGGTATGCACAGAAGTTCAAGCAATAAATACATACATTAGTTCAAAGCCTTACAATAGCTACGCAAAGCAGATGCAGAAAAGCAGATTTGCTATTACTAGCAAGCAATGATATAAGAGTAAAAATTCATGAAATGCATTAAAGCAACATTTTTCTTAGAAAAAGTCTGGTCATTTATGGGTCCACCAACATTTTTACATAATATGCACAATTATCAAAATACAGACCAAGCATTTCAGAAAACTCCAAAAAACCTAAAATCTATTTTCAAAGCAATTGCAGTTTTGGAGGTTTTTCTGGTATAATGTGCAAGCAGCTATTTTTTAAAATTGTATTCATATAAAACCCATGCAAAACTCTACAGGTATATGCATTCTGTGGCTGAGACTTCCTTTCAAAAGTTTGATAACTGAGGTATGCATACTTTAGCATTGTAGTCTTAGGCCACCCTCCTGATGGTACAGCTCTCAAGATTACTTTCAGTCCATCAAAGCCTTTGAACATGCACCTGAAAGACCCATTTTCCCTTCAGATAAGCCTTCCAGTAGGATCCTAGATGACTGAAAACCATCCTTCCCAATCCCAATCTTTCTTTTGATACCATATCGTAAACTTCCCATTCACTGATCATGACCCAAAGACAAACAGAATGAAAAGTAGCAGTTACTGTGACGTTCTCACGTTTCATGCAATCTGCCATAATTGTTCTAATTTTTTTTCTTTTTTTTTTCTTTTTTTTCTTTTTTTTTTTTTGCAGAGGTAGAAGCTTTCAGAAAGCCTTTTGGGTAAGTGGGAAAACCCTTTTGAAAGCCGTTATGTCCTTTTATTTGGTGTGATTGATGACTGGGTATTTCTCTAACTCTATTTGCTGACTTCAGCAAAGAATAAATGATGAGCTTAGTTTGCAAGGACCAGCTCCATCACATGGAACTGGTACATATGTTAAGCTCTAGCAGCCACCTTCTGTCGAAACTGTTTGTAAAGCAATAACCATCATCAGGTTATGAGGTCCCTTGGTTGGGGGAAAAAGTATTATCAAGACTTGGCACAGCACATGAAAAGCAACACGTAAAGTTTCTAGGTTTTAAGCAAACATTTGACTATGCTATTTTCAACTACACCATAATGCATTATCCTAGTTTGGGGGTTTGGAGTCTTCGCGAAAACCAGCATTCCAACAATTTGGCCTGTGCAAGTCTTTGAAAGGGAGTGTATTGTTAGTGTTAATATCCCGTATCAGCAGAGGCAGAATTATATGTAACTTTGGTTTGACTGAAAATAAATACCATGGACTACAATTGCTATAATCTTTGCTTTCAGTGTAAAAACTCAGCTAGATCACTTTAAAATCAATATGAAATTAATTTTTGGCTTTACTAGACCTTTTATGTTTGGTTCCTACTTTTTGTTTTTTTCATTATAACTTAAGACTATAAAAAATAGTACACAACAAAGATTCAGACCATACAAGACATCTTCTAACAACATGTATTCACCACCAAAAATAAGTGACTGGATGGGGAAAACAAAAACACAATGTCCTATATATATATAACAATATGCAATCTGCATTTGCATCAAGTACATAATCGTTTTGGTCAGTGATCCACATTTGTTGCTTTCTAGCATATCATAACTTCCACTGCAGATTTTGTCCTCACCTCTGTCTTTAATGAAAGCAAATCTTCATTGCATTAGATGGACTTTTGGCCTCAGAAGATTATTCTGTGACTGAATTAGGTTTTTTAGTTGTGTTTTTTAGTTGTCATATTTGATTCTTGGTTTTTAGGGCTAAATGAAAAGATCCCAGAGGTCATCAGAAAACAGCAGGTAGTTCATGGAGAAGGTTCCTTTGTACTAATTGAAGTTACAGAAGGCTGACCAAAGCATGTGGCTGCTTCTGTCCTTGAGCTCTTGGCCATGGTTAGAGTTGGCTTTGGTTTGCAGCTGTAGCCTTTGACTGTGTTTGCAGGTAGACAAAGCTTTATCACAAGGAGGTAAAGAGTACAGTTGTAAGATCTATGCAGATATGCAAATGTTTCTATGGTGCTTGCACAG